>NC_053028.1:378112078-378712078 GCF_003073215.2 Triticum urartu
TGGAAATGAATAACATGCCCATCAATATTATCAGACAAGAGATCTTTGACAATAGCAATATTAGGTTCAACTTTAATTTTCTCAGGAGGTGTATAAGTTTCAATATTGCTTTTATGAACCACAGTTGAAGCTTTATCCTAACAGGGAAAGGTGGTTTCTCAACATAAGAAGTACGAACAATAGGATCATTATAAGTGATAGTCTTTTCTTCACTTTAATAGGTGCAGCTACTTTTACTTCTATGGGAGGATGATATTTAAACCACTTCTCCTTGGGGAGATCAACATAAGTAGCAAAAGATTCACAGAAAGAAGCTACTATTTCAGAGTCAAGTCCATATTTAGTGCTAAATTTACGGAAAACATCGGTATCCATAAAAGATTTAACACAATCAAACTTAGGTGTCATACCTGACTTCTTACCTTCGTCGAGGTCCCAATATTAAGAGTTGCATTTAATTCTTTCCAATAAATTCCATTTGAATTCAATAGTCTTCATCATAAAAGAGCCAGCACAAGAAGTATCGAGCATGGTGCGATTGTTATCAGAAAGCCGAGCATAGAAATTTTGAATAATCATTTCTCTTGAGTCATGAATATAACATTGATTTAAGACTCCCCCAAGCTTGAGCGATGCTTTCTCCTTCGCGAGGCCAAAAATTATATTTATAATTGCGATCATGATGATCAAGATGCATAGGATAAAACTTCTGATGAAATTCCAATTTCAATCGTTTGTAGTTCCATGACCCCGTATCATCACGTAGCCTATACCATGTCAATGCATCTTACTTCAAAGATAAAGGGAAGACCTTCTTCTTAACAACCTCTCCGGGTACACCTGCAAGCTTAAATAATCCACAAACTTCATCAACATATATTAGGTGCTCATCAGGATGCATTGTTCCGTCTCCTGCAAAAGGATTATCTAGCAGTTTTTCTATCATACCCGAAGGAATTTCAATGCAGACATTTTCATTTTCATTTTTAGTAGGTTCAGTAGGTTGAGGAGCAACTCTTTGCTCTACTGGTCGGGGTGAAGATACTCCGAACAATCCCCTCAAAGGATTACTTTCCAAAGTATCAAGTGACAGTAAATTTCAGCATACTATATAAAAAATTTCCTTACCAAATTCCACCTACCAAGGGCGCTTCACTCCCCAGCAACGACGCCAGAAAAGAGTCATGATGACCCACAAGTATAGGGGATCTATCGTAGTCCCTTCGATAAGTAAGAGTGTCGAACCCAACGAGGAGCAGAAGGAAATGACAAGCGGTTTCCAGCAAGGTATTCTCTGCAAGTACTGAAATAAGTGGTAATAGATAGTTTTGTGATAGGATAATTTGCAACGAGCAACAAGTAACAAAAGTAAATAAAGTGCAGCAAGGTGGCCCAATCCTTTTTGTAGCAAAGGACAAGCCTGGACAAACTCTTATATAGAGAAATGCGCTCCCGAGGACACACGGGAATATCGTCAAGCTAGTTTTCATCGCGTTCATATGATTCACGTTCGGTACTTTGATTGGTATGTGGGTGGACCGGTGCTTGGGTACGTTCCTTACTTGGACAAGCATCCCACTTATGATTAACCTATATTGCAAGCATCCGCAACTACAACAAAAGTATTAAGGTAAACCTAACCATAGCATGAAACATATGGACCCAAATCAGCCCCTTACGAAGCAATGCATAAACTAGGGTTTAAGCTTCTGTCACTCTAGCAACCCATCATCTGCTTATTACTTCACAATGCCTTCCTCTAGGCCCAAATAATGGTGAAGTGTTATGTAGTCGACGTTCACATAACACCACTAGAGGAGAGACAACATACATCTCATCAAAATATCGAACGAATAGCAAATTCACATGACTACTAATAGCAAGACTTCCCCATGTCCTCAGGAACAAACGTAACTACTCACAAAGCATAATCATGTTCATAATCAGAGGGGTATTAATATGCATATAGGATCTGAACATATGATCTTCCACCAAGTAAACCAACTAGCATCAACTACAAGGAGTAATTAACACTACTAGCAACCCACAGGTACCAATCCCGGACTTGGAGACAAGAATTGGATACAAGAGATGAACTAGGGTTTTGAGAGGAGATGGTGCTGGTGAAGATGTTGATGGAGATTGCCGTCTCCCTATGAGAGGAGCGTTGGTGATGATGTTGGTGACGCCACCAGGGGGCCCACGATGTAGGGGGGGCGCCCAGGGGGTAGGGCGCCCCCCTACCCTCGTGGGCTGGGTGTGGCCGCCCTGGTGAACTTCTTACGCTCAGTATTTTTTATATATTCTGAAATTGACTTCTATGAAGTTTCAGGACTTTTGGATCTGTGCTGAATAGGTCTCTAATATTTGCTCCTTTTCCAGCCCAGAATCCCAGATGCCGGCGTTCTCCCTCTTTATGTAAACCTTGTAAAATAAGAGAGAATAGGCATAAGTATTGTGACATAATGTGTAATAACAGCCCATAATGCAATAAATATCGATATAATAGCATGATGCAAAATGGACGTATCAGACTACGGGGATGGACGGATCCGAGGACGGGGGTTCCAGATCCGGTGACGGAGATCTTCAACGGCGCTCGGGGATGCGGGATCTGGCGAGGTGGAGCTCGTCCATGGCGGCGGCGGCGGTTCCCTGCGGTCGAAGTGCTCGCCGGTAGCGAGGCTCAGGTGGCCGGAGAATGTAGGATGGCGAGGACTGGCGGTGAAGGGGCAGAGAGGCGGCGATGCATGGAGCTCGGACACGCTGCTCCCGCGGCTCGGGCCGCGGTTGGTCCCAGATCCGGCCCGGGGCGGGCCGGCTGCGGGCTTCCGCGGGCCGCGGCGGCGCTGGGGAAGGTGGGGCGCGACGTGGGTTCTCCAGATTGGCCGCGGGAGGCGGCTGGCGACGGCTCGGCCAACGGCGACGCACCATGTGGCGATATGGTGTTGGCTGGCGCCGGAAAATGAGGTGGAGGTGGTGGCTAATGATAAGGGGCATGGAATTTTAGGAGGAGGGGTAGGTAGCTGCCCGAAATGGAAGGGGAGGCTGTTTAAATAGGAATGTGTTATGGTTTAGGTGGGTTAGAAGGGTTTCGGAGCCCTCCGATCTCGATCGGACGGTTCCGTACGCAAGGATGGAGTAGGTGGGCTGTGATGGGTTGTGCAAGTGGACTAGTGGGCTGAGAGGAGAGGAAGATGGGCAGCCCAGCACATGTTTCCGGATCCCGGAAACGTCCGACGATAGACCGGCTATATTGCCGCTATAGTTATCCGTTGGGGTATCAAACGAACTCCGAATGCGATGAAACTTGGCAGGCGACCTACTAACAACATAACAACACTGCATGCCAACTTTCAACCCATTCCGAGAACAGTTCCCAGCCACTTATAAAATAATATTTTGGACGTGTCGCGGGCGTGTGCAAGTGTGTCTGGGCTCAAACGGACAATGGAGAGTACTGGGGAACCCGGACGAATGCAATTTTCAAAAACATGATGATGCAATGCACATGATGACATGATGGAATGCAACATGCAAGCAAATGGCATGGCAACATCGGCGAATAACTGGAAGACACCTGGCGCATCGGACTCGGGGCGTCACAATTATGTTGTTCATGCTAGAAACTTCCGTGTGCAGCCACAAGCCAATATGGGCTCTGGCATAGTTGAGTAAGTTGTGGGAATCGCTTCCATGATGGGCTAGCAGATGTAGGGGATTGTAGGTGTACCGGCCTATCTATCGGTTAAGGGGACCTCTTCGAAAAGACTGTGTCTCGGTCATCCATTTCTCAAACATCATGTGGTGCGAGAAATTAAACAGAGGAGATCGAGTGTTGTGGGGAAAAGTGCGCAAACCTCTACAGAGTGTACAAACTAATCATGATTAGTCGTGTCCCCGGTTATGGACATCTTGAGTATCTGGTGCTTGAATTACTATGTTGATCTCAACATGTTACTTATTAAATTGTGGGGTTATTGCTTATTAATTTGGCATTGAGATGGGGTTACCATTCTCAATAGCTTACCACCAACTTTGTAGCTAAATAAAATATATTCCTTTGTTGTAGGGAAAAACTGGCTTTATGCAAAATGATAACCATAGAGCCTCCACCAGCCATATATGCATATAGTTATAGCTGTTACTTGTTCATTGCTCTATAGTGTTATCTTGCCAGCATATTCCATGTGCTGACCTACACAGGCTGCAACGTATTATGTTGTAGAGCTTTCAGACGAAGAGTAAGGTGTGCTAGGTCGTTGTCATGCACTCAGCTATGCCGTTGGAGTTGATGGACTCATTTACCCTCCAAGCTTCCGCAGTTGTCTTATTTAGATGGCCTTTAGCCATATTATTGTAATAAGTACTCTCTTTGAGATATTCGATGTAATAAGTGTGTGATTACACTCTATTATAAATCCGAGAGTACTGTGTGTATGAGCATCACTGATCCAGGGATGACACCTATGCACATAGATTTGATAGTTTGAGGTCAGATCGCTACATTCGGAGTCCCGGATATGATCACAAACATGATGATGAGTCTCGAAATGCTCGAGACATGAAGATTGATATATTGGAAGGCTATGTTTGGACATCGGAATGGTTCCGGGTGAGTTCGGGCATTTACCGGAGTACCGGGGGTTACCGGAACCCACCGGGGAGATAGGCCTTATTGGGCTTTAGTGGGAGAGTGGAGGAGGCGGCCAAGGTGGCGGGCGCCCCCCTAGCCCAATCTGAATTGGGTGGGGGGCCGGCCCCCCTTCCTTCCCTCTCTCTATCCCTTCATTTCTCTCCTACTCCAACAAGGGAAACGGAAATCCTACTCCCACCGGGAGTAGGACTCCCCCCTTGGGGCGCGCCATAGAGGGCTGGCCCTCCCCTTCCTCCAATCCTTTATATACGGGGGAGGGGGCACCCCATAGACACAAAAGTTGATTGTTTAGCCGTGTGTGGTGCCCCCCTCCACAGATTTCCACCTTGGTCATATCATGGTCGTACTTAGGCGAAGCCTTGCGCTGGTAACTTCATCATCACTGTCATCACGCCGTCGTGCTGACGAAACTCTTCCTCGACGTCAGCTAGATCTATAGTTCGTGGGACGTCACCGAGCTGAACGTGTGCAGATCGCGAAGGTGCCGTACCTTCGGTGCTAGGATCGGTCGGATTGTGAAGATGTATGACTACATCAACCGCGTTGTCATAACACTTCCGCTTACGGTCTACGAGGGTACGTGGACAACACTCTCCCCTCTCGTTGCTATGCATCACCTAGATGGATCTTGCGTGTGCGTAGGATTTTTTTTTTGAAATTACTGCGTTCCCCAACATTTCCATGCTATAAAGAAAAGAATATGATATGACATGATAGGCAGCGTTTCACATCAAAAATTCTGTTTTTATCACTTACCTACTCGAGGACGAGGAGGAGTTAAGCTTGGGCATGCTGATACGTCTCCAACGTATCTATAATTTTTTATTGTTCCATGTTGTTATACTATCAATCTTGGATGTTTTATAATCATTTTATAGTCATTTTATATCATTTTTTGGTACTAACCTATTGACATAGTGCCAAGTGCCAGTTCCTATTTTTTTCATGTTTTTTACATCACAGAAAATCAATATCAGACGGAGTCCAAATGCCATGAAACTTTACGGAGATTTTTTATGGACCAGAATGAAAATGGGCCCTGGTTGCATCTGGGGGAGTCATAAGGAGGGGACAACCCACCAAGGCGTGCTAGGAGGCCCAGGCGCGCCCTGGTGGGTTGTGCCCACTTTGGGTGCCCCCGGACCGCCTCTTTCCTCTATAAATACCCCAAAAATACCGGAACCCTAGGGGAGTCGACGAAATATTCATCCAGCCGCCGCAGAGACTAGAACCACCAGATCCAATCTAGACACCATCTCGGATGGGGTTCACCACCTCCATTGGTGCCTCTCCGATGATGCGTGAGTAGTTCTATGTAGACCTTCAAGTCCGTAGTTAGCAGCTAGATGACTTTCTCTCTCTCGCTGAATTCTCAAGACAATGGTCTCTTGGAGATCCATATGATGTAACTCTTTTTGCGGTGTGTTTGTTGGGATCAGATGAACTTTGAGTTTATGATCAGTCATATCTTTTTATATCCATGAACTTTGATAGCCTCGTATTTCTTCTCGGATATTTGGTTTTTTTTTGTTCCAACTTGATCTATTTTATCTTGCAATGGGAAGAGGTGCCCGGTAATGGGTTCGATCTTACGGTGCTTGATCCCAGTGACAGAAAGGGAACCGAAACATATGTATCATTGCTACTAAGGATAAAAAGATGGGATCTATATCTACGCAATAGATAAACGGATCTTGTCTACATCATGTCATCGTTCTTATTGCATTACTCCATTTTTCCATGAACTTAATACACTAGATGCATGCTGGATAGCGGTCGATGTGTGGAGTAATAGTAGTAGATGCAGGCAGGAGTCGGTCTACTAATCTTGGACGTGATGCCTATGTAATGATCATTGCCTGGATATCATCATAATTATTTGAGGTTCTATCAATTGCCCAACAGTAATTTGTTTACCCATCATTTGCTATCTTTCTCAAGAGAAGCCACTAGTGAAACCTATGGCCCCCGGGTCTTCTTTCTCATATATTTGCTTGTGATCTACTTTTCCTTTGCATTTTTATTCAGATCTATTAAACCAAAAATACAAAAATACTTTGCTGCACTTTATTTTATTTATGATCTATTATTTCAATCAACTACAAATTTTTGGCATCGTTACCCGAAAGGGGTTGACAACCCCTTTAACACGTCGGGTTGCGAGGTATTGTTATTTGTGTGCAGGTGTTGTTTAGGTTGTGTTGCTTGGTTCTCCTACTGGTTCGATAACCCTGGTTTCATCACTGAGGGAAATACCTACGTTCGCTGTGCTACATCATCCCTTCCTATTTGGGGAAATACGAATGTAGTCCTACCAGAGAGGAGTTTTCTGGCGCTATAGTCAGGGAGCAATCAGGGTGCGTCCTTGCACTCCTCCCATCGGCTGCTCAAGCGATGGGCAAGAGAGGTCAATGTTGTGGAGCCAGCGCCAGAGGCCTGGAAGCTGCTCAAATGGTCCCGCATGCCCATCATCTTTGATGAGGAGGACCACCCTTGCCGCACCACTGCGGTAGGATGTTTGTCGTTGTTGGTCTCCCCAACAATTTGCAACCTCAAGGTGACAAAGATGTTAATGGATGGCAGGGCCGGGTTGAATCTGATTTCCCCAGCAGTTATTAGCAAGCTTCAGATAGGAGAAGAAGAGCCGGAGGTTACCGGCACGTTTCAAAGAGTCAATCCCGGCAGGAGCCGTCCCAAGGGAAATATTACGTTGCCGGTGAAGTTTGGAGGAGAGTTGAACTATAGGACTGAGAAGGTTGTGTTTGATGTGGTTGAGCTCCCCTGCCGTATAATGGGATTCTAGGACGACCAGCTTTGGCCAAGTTCATGGCAGCAACACATTATGCTTACAACACCTTGAAGATGCATGGGCCGTTAGGAGTCATCACCATCCCATCGGCTGAGAAGGATGCAGTCATCTATGTGGACAGGATGTATCGGGATGACATCACAGCAAAGGCCGCGGCGGCAATGGTCCCCGCCCAAGAAAGCAAAGGAAAGAATGAAGGAAATATTCCCTAGAGGCAAAAATAAAGTTGTTATTTATATTTCCTTACATCATGATAAATGTTTATTATTCATGCTAGAACTGTATTAACCGGAAACTTAGTACATGTGTGAATACATAGACAAAATAGAGTGTCCCTATTATGCCTCTACTTGACTAGCTCGTTAATCAAAGATGGTTAAGTTTCCTAGCCATGGACATGTGTTGTCACTTGATGAACGGGATCACATCCTTAGATAATGAAGTGATGGACAAGACCCATCTGTTAGCTTGGCATAATGATCATTTAGTTTATTGCTATTGCTTTCTTCATAACTTATACAAGTTCCTATGACTATGACATTATACAACTCCCGAATACCGGAGGAACACTTAGTGTGCTATCAAACGTCACAACATAACTGGGTGATTATAAAGTTGCTCTACAGGTGTCTCCGATGGTGTTTGTTGGGTTGGCATAGCTCGAGATTAGGATTTGTCACTCCGTATATCGGAGAGGTATCTCTGGGCCCTCTCGGTAATGCTCATCAAATAAGCCTTGCAAGCAATGTGACTAATGAGATAGTTGTGGGATGAAGCATTACGGAATGAGTAAAGAGACTTGCGGTATCGAGATTGAACTAGGTATGATGCTATCGACAATCGAATCTCGGGCAAGTAACATACTGATGACAAAGGGAATAACGTATGTTGTTATGCGGTTTGACCGATAAGGATCTTCATAGAATATGTGGGAACCAATATGAGAATCTAGGTTCCACTATTGGTTATTGGCCGGAGATGAGTCTCGGTCATGTCTACAAAGTTCTCGAACCCGTAGGGTTCGCACACTTAACGTTCGATGACGATAGGTATTATGAGTTTATGTGTTTTGATGTACTGAAGGTAGTTCGGAGTCCTCGATATGATCGCAGACATCACAAGGAGTCTATAAATGGTCGAGACATAAAGATTGATATATTGGACGGCTATATTCGGACACCGGAAGTGTCCCGGGTGATTTCAGAGAAAACCGGAGTGCCGGAAGGTTACCGGAACCCCCCTAGAGAACTACAGGGCCTAGATGGGCCTTAGTGGAGAGAGAGAGGGGTTGCCAGGGCAGGCTGCGCGCCCCCTCCCCCTTGGGTCCGAATTGGACTAGGAGGGGGGTGGCGCCCCCCTTTCCTTCCTCTCTCCCACTCCTTCCTTCCCCCTCCTAGTAGGACTAGGAAAGAAGGAATCCTACTCCTACTAGGAGGAGGATTACTCCCCTCCTTAGCGCGCCCTATGGCCGGACGGCCTCCCCCCTTGCTCCTTTATATACGGGGGCACGTGGCACCCAAGAACACACAAGTTGACATTGTTTAGCCATGTGCGGTGCCCCCCTCCACCATAATCCACCTCGGTCATATCATCGTAGTGCTTAGGCGAAGCCTATTCCGGTAGCTTCGTCATCACCGTTATCACGCCCTCGTGCTAATGAAACTCTCCCTTGACACTCAGCTGGATCTAGAGTCCGCGGTACGTCACCGAGCTGAACGTGTGCAGATCACGGAGGTGTCGTACCTTTGGTGCTAGGATCGGGGGGATCATGAAGACGTTCGACTACATCAACCGCGTTGTCATAACGCTTACGCTTATGGTCTACGAGGGTATGTGGAAAACACTCTTCCCCTCTCGTTGCTAAGTATATATGATATACATGTTATTGATGTGTACTTTACTAGTGTTCATAGTAGCCCCTGGGTATTTGATACTGGTTCAGTTGCTATGATTAGTAACTTGAAACAAGAGTTACAAAATGAACAAAGAATAGTTGAGGCAAAGTTGACGATGTGTGTTGGAAGTGATTCCAAGGTTGATAAGATTAGTGTTGAACCTAAAATAAATGTTATTTGGTGTTTGCGTTGATCATAATATGATTGGATCATGTTTATTGCAAATTCATTTAAGTCAAAGAATAATTGTTATTCTGTTGACATGAATAATACCTTCTGAGGTCATACACCCAAGGTGAATTGTTTACTGAATCTCGATCGTAGTGATACACATAATATTGATGCCAAAAGATGCAAAGTTGATAATGATAGTGCAACATACTTGTGGCACTGCCGTTTAGGTCATATTTGTGTAAAGCTCATGAAGAAAATCCATGTTGATGGGCTTTTGGAATCTCTTGATTATGAATCACTTGATGGTTGCAAACCAAGCCTCATGGGCAAGATGACTAAGACTCCGTTCTCCGGAACAATGGAGCGAGCAGCTGACTTATTGGAAATAATACATACTGATGTATGCGATCCGATGAGTGTTGAGCCTCGCGACGGGTATCGTTATTTTCTGACCTTCATAGATGATTTGAGCAGATATGGGTATATCTACTTAATGAAACACAAGTCTGAAACATTTGAAAAGCTTAAAGAATTTTAGAGTGAAGTAGAGAATCATCGTAAAAATAAAATAAAGTTTCTACGATCTGATCGAGGAGGCAAATATTTGAGTTATGAGTTTGTCCTTCAATTAAAACAATGTCGAATAGTTTCACAAACTCATGCCACCTGGAACACCATAGCATAATGGTGTATCCAAACATCGTAACCGTTTTTGGGTTATGCATTAGAGACAGCTGCATTCACGTTAAATAGGGCACCATCTAAATCCGTTGAGACGACACCATATGAACTGTGGTTTAGCAAGAAACCTAAGCTGCAGTTTCTTAAAGTTTGGGGTTGTGATTCTTATGTGAAAAAGTTTCAAACTGATAAGCTCGAACCCAAATCGGAGAAGTACGTCTTCATTGGATACCCAAAAGAAACTGTTGGGTACACCTTCTATCACAGATCCGAAGGCAAGATATTCGTTGCTAAGAATGGATCCTTTCTAGAGAAGGAGTTTCTCTCGAAAGAAGTGAGTGGGAGGGAATTAGAACTTGATGAGGTAATTGTGCCTTTTCTCGAACTGGAAAGTAGCTCATCACAGAAATCAGTTCCAGTGATGCCTACACCAATTAGTGAGGAAGTTAATGATGCTGATCATAAAACTTCATATCAAGTTACTACCGAACCTCGTAGCTCAACTAGAGTACGATCTGCACCAGAGTGGTACGGTAATCCTGTTTCGGAAGTCATGTTGCTAGATCTAAACGATGATGAGCCCAGATTCCGACGTATGGCTTGAGGCCATGAAATCTGAGATAGAATCCATGTATGAGAACAAAGTGTGGACTTTGGTGGACTTGCTCAATGATCAGCAAGCCATTGAGAATAAATGGATCTTCAACAGGAAGACGGACACGGATAGTAGTGTTACTATCTACAAAGCTCGACTTGTCAAAAAGGGTTTTTGAAAAATTCAATATGTTGACTACGATGAGATTTTCTCACTCGCATCGATGCTTAAAGTCTGTCCGAATCATGTTAGCAATTGCCACATTTTATGAAATCTGGCAAATGGATGTCAAAACTGCATTTCTTAAAGAAGAGTTGTACATGATGCAACAAGGTTTTGTCAATCCTAAAGGTGCTAACAAAGTGTGCATGCTCCAGCGATCCATCTATGCACTGGTGCAAGCATCTCGGAGTTGGAATATATGCTTTGATAGTATGATCAAAGCATATGGTTTTATATAGACTTTTGGAGAAGCCTGTATTTACAAGAAAGTGAGTGGGAGCACTACAACCTTTCTGATAAGTATATGTGAATGACATATTGTTGATCAGAAATGATGTAGAATTTTCTGAAACGCATAAAGGAGTGTTTGAAAGGAGTTTTTCAAAGAAAGACCTCCATGAAGTTACTTACATATTGAGCATCAAGATCTATAGAGATAGATCAAGACGCTTGATATATTTTCAATGATTACACACCTTGACAAGATTTTGAAGTAGATCAAAAATGGAACAGTCAAAGAAGGAGTTATTGCCTGTGTTGCAAGGTATGAAGTTGAGTAAAGACTCAAATCCCGACCACGGCAGAAAATAGAAAGACAATGAAAAGCCATTCCCTATGCCTCAGTCATAGGTTCTATAAACTATGCTATGCTATGTACCAGACCTATTGTGTACCTCACCATGAGATTGGCAAGAGGGTAAAATAGTGATCCAGGAGCGGATCACTGGACAGCGGTCAAAAATATCCTTAGTGGAATAAGGAAATGTTTCTCGGTTATGGAGGTGACAAAGAGTTCATCGTAAAGAGTTACGTCGATGCAAGCTTTGACACCGATCTGGATGACTCTAAGTCTCGATCTAGATACATATTGAAAGTGGGAGTTATTAGCTAGAGTAGCTCCGTGCAAAGCATTGTAGACATAGAAAATTTGAAAAATACATACGGCTCTGAATGTCGCAGACCCGTTTACTAAATTTCTCTCACAAGCAAAACATGATCACTCTTTGGGTGTTAATCACACAACAATGTGAACTAGATTATTGACTCTAGTAAACCCTTTGGGTATTAGTCACATGGAGATGTGAACTAATCACATAAAGATGTGAACTATTGGTGTTAAATCACATGACGATGTGAACTAGATTATTGACTCTAGTGCAAGTGGGAGATTGAAGGAAATATGCCCTAGAGGCAATAATAAATTTTTATTTATATTTCCTTATATCATGATAAATGTTTATTATTCGCGCTAGAATTGTATTAACCGGAAACTTAGTACATGTGTGAATACATAGATAACCAGAGTGTCCCTAGTATGCCTCTACTTGACTAGCTCGTTAATCAAAGATGGTTAAGTTTCCTAGCCATGGACATGTGTTCTCATTTGATGAACGGGATCACATCATTAGAGAATGATGTGATGGACAAGACCCATCTGTTAGCTTAGCATAATGCTCGTTTAGTTTATTGTTATTGCTTTCTTCATGACTTATACATGTTCCTATGACTTTGAGATTATGCAACTCCCGAATATCGGAGGAACACTTAGTGTGCTATCAAACGTCACAACGTAACTGGGTGATTATAAAGATGCTCTATAGGTGTCTCCGATTGTGTTTGTTGGGTTGTCATAGATTGAGATTAGGATTTTTCTCCGTATATCGGAGAGGTATCTCTGGGCCCTCTCGGTAATGCTCATCACTATAAGCCTTGCAGGCAATGTGACTAATGAGTTAGTTGCAGGATGAAGTATTACGACACGAGTAAGGAGACTTTTCGGTAAAGAGATTGAACTAGGTATGATGATACCGATGATCGAATCTCGGGCACGTAACATACCGATGACAAAGGGAACAACATATGTTGTTATGCGGTTTGACCGATAAAGATCTTCGTAGAGTATGTAGGAACCAATATGAGAATCCAGGTTCCGCTATTGGTTATTAACCGGAGATGAGTCTCGGTCATGTCTACACAGTTCTCGAACCCTTAGGGTCCGCACACTTAACATTCTGTGACGATCGGTATTATGAGTTTATGTGTTTTGATGTACCGATGGTAGTTCAGAGTCCCGGATATGATCCTGGACATGACGAGGAGTCTCGAAATGGTCGAGGCATAAAGATTGATATATTGGACGGCTATATTCGGACACCGGAAGTGTTTCGGGTGATTTCGGAGAAAACCGGAGTGCTGGAGGGTTACCGGAACTAGTGGGCCTAGATGGGCCTTAGTGAGAGAGGGGCTGCCCGGGCAGGCCGCGCGCCCCCTCCCCCTTGTGTCCGAATTGGACTAGGAGGGGGTGGTGCCCCCCTTTCCTTCCTCTCTCCGACTCCTTCCTTCCCCTCCTAGTAGGACTAGGAAAGAAGGAATCCTACTCCTACTAGGAGGAGGATTCCTCCCCTCCTTGGCGCGCCCTAGGGTCGGACAGCCTCCCCGCTTGCTCTTTTTATATGGGGGCAGGGGGCACACTAGAACACAAAAGTTGACATTGTTTAGCCGTGTGCGGTGCCCCCTCCACCATAATCCACCTCGGTCATATCATTGTAGTGCTTAGGCGAAGCCCTGTTCTGGTAGCTTCATCATCACCGTCATCACGCCGTCGTGCTAACGAAACTCTCCCTCGACACTCAGTTGGATCTAGAGTTTGCGGGACATCACCGAGCTGAATGTGTGCAGATCGCGGAGGTGCTGTACCTTCGGTGCTAGGATCAGTCAGATTGTGAAGATGTTTGACTACATCAACCGCGTTGTCATAACGCTTCCGCTTACGGTCTATGAGGGTACGTGGACAACACTCTTGCCCTCTCATTGCTATGCATCACCATGATAGATCTTGTGTGTGCGTAGGATTTTTTTTGAAATTACCGTGTTCCCCAACAGAGAAGAGGGATTGTAGGGCCTCCGGCAAGGAGTCCGGGAAGCGTGCCCCCTCTGAGTGCACAGCACCCGTTGACGACGTGCCGGAGTGTTCCAACAGCAAGAGATCCAAGGTTGCAGCACCACAACTGAAGAAGGTCCCGGCAAGGCTGGCTGGTGTTGATGGTACTTTCACCATCAGTGCCACCCTTGACGACAAATAGGAAAGCGCGCTCGTTGCCTTCCTGTGGGCGAATATCGATGTGTTTGCGTGGCAACCATCTGATATCCCTGGTGTTCCCAGGGAGGTAATGGAGCACCACCTTGTTGTCTGCCCACATGCCCGACCCGTCAAGCAGAAAGTTAGGAAGCAAGCCTTGGAGCGGCAGTAGTTCATTGCCGAGGAAATCAAGAAGTTAGAGGCAACTGGATTGGTCAGAGGAGCACTACACCCTACATGGTTACCAAACCCAGTGGTAGTTCGGAGGGTGAATGGGAAATGGAGGCTTTGAATTGATTTCACAGATCTCAATGAGGCTTGCCCGAAGGACCCATTCCCCTTGCCGCGCATCGATCAGATTGTGGATTCTACTGCAGGGTGTGATTTTCTCTCCTTTTTGGATGCATACTTCGGGTATCACCTGATCTTCATGTCCAAAGAAGATGAAGATAAAACATCATTCATCACTCCATGTGGTATGTACTGCTTTGTCCGCATGCCTTTCATATTGAAGAGTGTCCGGTCTACTTTTGCAAGAGCAGTCCAGATGGGTTTTGAGCCGCAACTTCAAGAAACATAGAAGCCTATATGGATGACATTGTGGTCAAGACCAAGGATAAGGCCACCCTTATCCGAGATTTGGAGGAGACATTTGCTAATTTATGCAAGATCAACTTGAAGCTTAACCCGGAGAAGTGTGTGTTTGGTGTTCCCTCCGGCAAGCTACTTGGATTCTTCGTGTCCCATCGGGGTATTGAAGCCAACCCCGACAAGATCAAGGCCATTGAGTAGATCCAAGCGCGAAGGACGGTTAAGGATGTGAGGCTCTTGACGGGATGCATTGCCGCACTAAGCGGATTCATTTCCAAGCCTGCCAAGCGTGCCTTGCTGTTCTTCAAAATTTTGAAGAATGCAGGGCCTATGAAATGGACCCCGGAAGCAGATACAACTTTGCAAGAGTTGAAGACTTACCTGTCATCTGTGCCTACCTTGGTTGCACCCAAACCTCAAGAGTCGTTACTGCTTTACTTGGTAGCAACCAAACCTAGTGGTCTATGCAGCCTTGGTAGCACAGCGAGAAGTGGGTGAAGCAGAGAGCGTCCAGACCGCGACAGAGTCAGAAGAGGATCAAAACATCAGTAAGCACGGCAACGAGTGCAACCCCAAGGACGCAGCAAGGAAGAAAGTGGTGCAGCGCCTAGTATACTTCGTTAGCTCCTTGTTGCAAGGGGCTAGATCGAGGTACTCTGCTGTGCAAAAGTTGATCTTTGGCTCGTCATCGCCTCAAGGAAACTGCGCCACTACTTCCAAGCCCATGAGATCATGGTTGTTACTTGTTTTCCGTTGCAAAGGATCCTTCGAAACCCTGAGGCTACTGGCAAAATAGTGGAGTAGGCTTTGTAGTTATCTAGCTTTTGTTTGAAGTTTGAGAGCACTTCAACCATTCAAAGCAGGGCGTTGGCAGAGTTTATTGCAGAATGGATGCCAACACCTAATGAGGAAGCAATGGAAACAACTCTCCTCGGCAAGGAATCGCCCCAAGAATGGATTACGTATTTTGATGGTGCTTTTTCCCTACAAGGAGCAGGAGATGGCATGCTACTTGTTGCCCCCTCCAGGGATCACTTGAAGTACACCATCCAAATGCACTTTGCCTGGGAAGAAGCCACCAACAATATAGCTGAGTATGAAGGGCTCCTTGCCGGGCTCAGGATTGCAGCAGAATTGGGAATTAAGAAGCTGATCATTCGAGGAGATTCACAGTTGGTGGTGAGACAAGTCAACAAGGATTATCAAAGCCCATTGATGGAAGCATACATTGAGGAAGTAAGGAGGTTAGAGGAGCGCTTTGACGGGTTGCAAACAAAGCACGTACCCCGTGCGGAAAACAGCATAGTTGATCACCTGTCAAAGTGTGATGCGCAGAAGCTTCTTGTGGAACCAGGAACTTTTTTTCTCCACCTCTCTCAACCCTCTGTATCACCATCCACAATGGCCTGGAGAAGGAGAAAGCTAGACTACGGTAAGCCTCTCCCGATCGAGTTATCCGCTCCCGGCAAAGACCCTGTCGGAAACAACTCCTCACAGCCTGCCGGACCACCCCCTCTAGTCGGGCCAGTGGACCCCGCGAATGAGGCTGGTGCTCCCGCAGCCGAGGAGGTGGCGCAAGTCCTCGTTGCCGAGCCTCAGGCTCCAACTTGGGTAAGGCACATCGTCTGCTTCCTCCAAACCGGAGAACTCCCCGGCGACCTAGATGAAGCTGAGAAAATAGCTCAGATGGCTAGTATGTATCAGTTTGTCGATGACACTCTGTACAGAAGGAGGCCCAACGGTGTGAAATTGAAGTGTGTCTGCCAGGAGGATGGAAAGGAACTGCTAGCTAAGATTCACAGAGGAATGTGCGGCTCACACATTGGATCAAGGGAATTAGTTGGGAAAGCATTCCAGCAAGGATTCTATTTGCCCACAGCCGTCCAAGACACAGTTGAGCTTGTGAGGACATGTGAAGCCTGTTAGTTCCATTCCTAGAAAACACACCTGCCTGCCCAAGCTCTTCAGACAATCCTTCTAGCATGGCCATTTTCAGTCTGGGGGCTCGATATATTCGGCCCCTTCCCCCGAGCAATCGGGGGCTTTGAATTCTTGTTGTTGCCATCGACAAGTTTACAAAGTGGCTGGAAGTGACTGCCGTGAGGAAGGTGACTGCTCAGTCAGCTATCAAGTTCTTGAAAGAATTGGTGTGTCGTTTCGGAGTTCCGGCAAGGATCATCACAGATAACAGCACCCAATTCACAAGCCACGCCTTCATGCAATATGTTCAAAACCCTCGGATGCAAGATCTCATTTTCCTCTGTGGCACACCCCCTGAGCAATGGACAAGCTGAGAGGGTGAACGCTGAAGTGCTTCGTGGACTCAAGACAAGAACTTTCGATACACTGCAGAAGCACGGTAGACGGTGGATCGAGGAGCTGCTGATAGTTCTCTGGTCCCTCAGAACGACACCTAACCAAGCTACCGGGCAGACTCCCTTCTCCCTGGTCTACGAGGCAAAAGAAGTTATTCCCACGGAACTCATTCATTGGTCTCCTCGGGTGCTTGCCTATGTTGAAGTAGCGCAAGATCAGCACCGTCGTGACGGCGTTGTGCTACTTGAGGAGAACCGTCTCCGGGCCGCTACGCGTGCTGCACGCTATAAGCAAGCCATGCATCGCTATCACAGCCGCAGTGTTCATGCCCGGTGTCTTTACAAAGGTGACCTTGTTCTTAGGCGCGTTCAGTCCGGCAAGGGTACACACAAGTTATCACCGAAGTGGGAAGGCCCTTACTGGGTAGTACGAGTCTGCAGATCCAGCGCAGTCCGTCTGGAGACCGGAGATGGCACATCGTTGCAAAACTCATGGAACATTGAGCATCTCCGTAAGTTCTACCCATAAGGCGCAGAGGCTGCCGGGCCCTGCCCGGCAGCCACCCATTGTACATGCACTACTAGGGAAAACCTTATACACAACATCTTAGCAGTAGAGCTGGACAAAATAGGGCGCTACTACTACTTAGTAGTAGCGTTTTTAAATAAACCGCGCTACTGCTACTACTTTAGCAGTAGCGCATTCTGCGAAACCGCGCTTCTGCTATATTTGTACTGGGCGCAGATGGCTAGCCCCACTTAGCAGTAGCGCGTACCACTGACCAGCGCTACTGCTATTGCTCGTAGCAGTAGCGCGTTTCCCTGAAAGGCGCAACTACTTACTTAACTTATCCTGGAGCGGTACACCCTGCACACTCACTCCCTCTCACTCGCTCCCGCCCATGCCGAACCCGTACGTCGTCCGCCGCCGCCGCCGCGCTGCTCCTCGCCGAGGTACTCCATCCTCCCTCCTACCCCCTCCTCCTCCGGCCGTCCTCCTCCCACCGCCCCTCTCCCTCCTCCTCCGGCCACCCCCTCCCTCCTCCTCCGGCCGCCCCCTCCCGCTCCTCACCCCGCCCCCTCCCTCCTCCGATCCCACAGGCCTCCTCCCCCTCCTCCTCTATCCTCCTCCTCCCTTCCCCTCCTCCCTCCATCTCTTTTTTTCTGTTTTTCACTGTAGTTTCTTACTATTGTATAATGTAGCTTTTTAAATGTTTTAGTAAGTGTTTAAAATAATTAGTAAGTAAATTAATAAACTAGTTGAACTAGTTTAGTTTTAGTAAGAACTAGTTGAATTAATAGAACTAATGTATTTTTAGTAAGAAAATTAATATAACTAGTTGAACTAGTTTATTTTTAGAAAGAACTAGTTTATTTCTATTTATAGTAAGTTTATATTTAGTAAGAACTAGTTGAACATGTCACATTTGTTGTTATTTTTTTAGTTTAAGCAATTATTCCCGCATCGATGTCGTTCGCTAGGGTTTTAGTTGTATTAGTGTTGTTATATGTATGATACTATTCGAGATGTATTAGTGATAACTTATAGGGTTTTTGTTTTTGCAGAAATCAAGGAGCCCCTCCATCATCCCCGCCGTCGTCCCTGTCACTGACCCCCTCCGACCTCGAGGTGAAACCAGCCAAATCTCCATGTCAATATGGGTCCTATAAGATATGGTGTAGATAAAAACATGTATATCTTGTGTTGCTTAAATATGATATGTGGTTTCCCAAGTGGCCGGTCATGTTCATGTTACACCTCCGAGTGGCCTATGTTTTGCCGGAGTGTTGATTAATTTCCATTCCCACAAATTTTAGGCGCTCGATATGTCTTGTTTTAGCAAAGGTCATGCCGGAATTTTCCGTGAATTTTGGCATGACTTGTGCTAGAATATGTAGGAAATATCGAGTGGCCTGGATTTTCTAGAAAGATAATTAAACTATATTTCGGGTTGACTTTAAGTCTATCGAGGCCAAAGAATCCCGACTGTTGTCGTGGGGTGTAATGCACTAAGGGAACAAGAAAAGACTCGACAGATCGGTAGTCTCCGTGATGAATAATAATGATCTAATTTATTTTTTAGTACATATATTTAATTGTACAAGTTTAATATTTGAATTATGAACATAGGAAATGTCATACTCGAATGACGAAAGTCTCCCGGGGGAGTGCTACTGGTGCCACAATGACCGGGGTTTCTGCGACAAGCCTCACCTAGACGAAGGTCGGCACTTCAACATTAAGCTCGAGGAGGCCTTCGATTGTGACATGGTAAGCTACGACGCAAAGTGTTTTTTTCGTAATTAAGCTCGACTTCTACTACTTCAACGTGTAATGTCCATATTTTACAATTCGACTAGCTTATCCCATGCCATGTAAGATGCTATGTCTTGGAGAGGATGGGTTTTGAAGATCGTGAGAGGAATGAAACAAAGAAAATTAACCTAAGGACCCATCATGATATGGATTTTGAGGTAAATCTATACAATTCTGAGAGCGTATCCCATTTTGGTTGCCCAGGTTGGGAAGCACTTTGCAAGATGTACGATTTTCAAGAGGGTATGTTTGTCACCATGGATCTTGGTGATCATGACATCGACCAATACAATTTGGACATTTGGGTCCTTGTTGATACGCTTCCAATTCTACCGCTATGTGAGTTTACAAACATAGTTATTAACTAATTTATATTGTTCATTTCAAAATAGTTGACAGCTTATTTCCATTGACAGCTTATTTTCATTGCTCAAACAATGTGCGGAACATGGTAGACAGAACCTACTACACCGATGGCTGTGAGTTAACTTATCAGGAGAAAAATCATCTGGTCGCATTTTGTACTGATCTTGAGAATTAAAATATCTATAATTAAACTCCTCCACATTATGGTCAATACGTGCCACTAGTGCACCTGTCGAACTACCGTAACATCCAGGGAGATTCCATGGTAAGATTTTTTACTATTACGACATCTGTGCATCTTTTGCATAAATTCTTTTAAAACTTAACTACATTGCTAACTACGAAGTTATTACTATGTTTTTCAACAAAAAATCCCGGATGATTATGTGCCTTATGTGATGTATCAGAACGGTCGCCTTGATGTTTTGAACATACAGCCAGGTCGTCCTACAAATCTCACATGTCCATACCGGATTTCTAAAACCAGTGGACACATGATAATCAAAGAATGGAAAAAATGTATGGACAGTCGTAAGGAGGTTCTTGGAAGCAACATTGTGTGAAACGCAAGAATTGGAGATAGGATAATCTCCATTCTCCATAATGGAGAGTCAGGGGCTATCTTGTTTTATGTTATTTTACCTAAGAGAATACAGTAGGTCCTAAGAGAATGTAGTAGGTCCTATGAGGTACAATATTTATTATGTGGTACAATGTGTTAGAGTTGATGATCAGGAGTAGTTGTGATTATGACTAGTGACCAACTTGCTATGTGATGTCTCATTGATGAAAACGATGATCATGATGAGGTGTTATATGACAATGATGTATTATGATGATAAGTTGTTAATGATATGATGATGATGACGATGATATTTATTATATCATTGGGTGAAAGAACCGCGGATTAGTTCCAAGTGGATGTCCATCCACTTGAAACTAGTCCACGGTTCTTTCACCCAGTGATGTAATAACTCATTATGATGTAAAAACAATCTCTAAATTGTTGCTGTATGAAAACTTGTATAAAGGTGTATAAATACCACATGAAATAAAAAAGAAATAAAATATGGAATAATAGTAGTAGGCGGGCTGGGAGAAGCGCTACAAGTAATTACCAGTAGCGCTCTTTGGGGAAAGCGCTACTAGTAAGTCGATATAGCAGTATCATGGGTTAACCCACGCTATTGTGAACCTTTAGCTGTAGCGCCGTACCAGTAGCGCTCTTGCATGCGCTACTGATAGGCCCAAAACAAGTGCTACTGCTAGGCTTTTCCCTAGTAGTGATGGCATTGCCGAAGTTGCATGTAACCCCTTGTACAAGCCGGGGCGATGACCCCATGCAAGAGAAAATAAAGAAGCACTGTAGCGAGGGCCCAACTAAGATTGCATGCATGCACAAGCACGCCCAGATCATTGCATAAGCATTTCATGAGCATTTGCCTATGCATATAGATAGGATTATATCTTGCATTCATTCTCATCTACATGGAGTTGCAGGTTCTTGCCATAAACCTGGCTTCGGCAAAGGACAAGAAGATTGCACGGGACGGCAAGCCAAACAGATAAGTTCACCTCTTGTCCATTAGTATTCTGTAAAGCTACTTTGCATAAGAAAACCTCGCCTCCCTCTTTGAAACTTAGGTGCTCTCATCCATGACTCGAACGCTGCTTCAGTCAGGGTGGTCGCAGTGGCCTTTGGGAAGAAGGGGTTGGCCCCTCTGTCTGTTCCTTGGTAGATGAGTTCTCTGGCAGACAAAGAGGGTTCCAGCAGGATATCTTGCCGGGGAAAACTCGTTTATTCTATTAAAGAGGCACTTTGCCTATGCATGGACATACACATGCACGAGACTCATCTTTTTTTCATTCATATGTAGTTACAAGTACAAGCATTACAGAATACAAAGATGGACTTGAGAGATTACATTATTTGAATTAAAATTTGGCAATTGCCGGCTAGATTTAAGATTGAATATAGATAAGTGTTCCGTTACGCCTTTGCCCCTGTCCATCTCCTGCAGGAAGAGGTCAAAGGGGCCAGAGGCACGCACAGCTAGGATTCGGCGCCGGTCCCCGATAGGGAGGAAGAAACCAAAGGGCGGGCTTGGATGGTGACGCTGCCGGGGGACCAGATGGGTGGTACGGAGTCACTGGCAAACACGACTCGTCGGAACGGTCGTCCCCATTCTTGACGCGTCGTGGGTTGCCGGTGCCATCCACATCACTACTACCCGAAGACCTCAGTGCGACTGCCACGCCGGCACCATGCTCTCTGAACCCTCCCACAGAGAGCATGGTTGTCCCCGGGAGCCCTGAAGTTAGAAGTCACTGCACGTCCCGAAGACGTTTGGGAAAGAAAGTGCCTTCCTGTCTGAAGAAGAAAACCGCGTCCAGGAGTAGCTAGATTCACCCCTGTTAGCGGCGAATCTCTCCTACAGATCCTCCCCGATGCTGCGAAGGGAAGAAAAATGGGGAGCGATCGACTACCCCACGATGTGCCCATCTCGAGCCACGGCATGGTGTTGGCCGCATCCCCTCCCACTGAAGTCAAGGCCACAGGCGACCCGGCAGAAAGCGCGCCGGGGTTGCCACTCCCGGCGTTGGTGCCGCACTGCCCGAACCTTCCGTTCAGATCCAAGGGAAATCCCAAACAGAAGCCTGGGGCTGGCCCCGGGCCCTTCCCTTCAGTATTACCAGAAGAAGCAGAGAACCAGGAAAGAAGGAAGAGAGGGATGCAGAGGTGGATGACTCTACCCTCCTTCAGCCCTCCCTTTTATAGGCCGGGCGAGGAAAGGCAGCTGCTCCGTTGACAGGCAATCGCCGCCCTCCTCCGCCAATTCAAGACGGATGGACCCACTTCGAGATGCTCTTCCGCACCTCGCGCCTTTGTTACCTACCCCACACTATGCATGCAACATACGTGGCTGAGGATAAGAGCGTGCTATGGGAAGAGTAATTTGGCAGTTTCTACCCTGTGCGTTAAAGTCATTCACATGCCGTCACTGCCGCGGACCCACCACTATTGGCTTTACACGACGCGTGATGAAATTGGAAACCACCCCCAAGTTCAAGACTAATGAAGCAGCAATGGAAAACCTCAAAGGGGCCAACCCCTTCAGCAACCTTGCTTGTGCACTTATTAGGCTCTACCCCGTCGACGCTCCGCAGTGCAATCGGGGCAGGCCCAGGGGCTTCTGTCGGTGCAACAGACCCCGAGTATGTTGCCCAACTGTGCACAGGCACAAGATCAAGATTGGAGCACCACCTTAAGCCAGAGATTGAAGAACCAAGAGACTTGAAGAATCAACATGCAGCTCAGAGAGATCAAGATCGAGCCAAAGGGACAGGATATCGGCAAGAGAAGGGCCTCCCTCGTCAGGCAGACGAGCCCGACAAGGGGCCAGGCCACCACCAGAAGCAAGCAGTCAAGACTCCCCGGCAGCACCTACCCGGGCTTGCGTGGCCTGAACCACCCCGCCAACCACGCAAGAATGACCCACGTCATCAATCAGTGCGGTGTCAAGCTGCAAGGTGATTAAGTGGCAGCATCCGCCACATGGTAGCCATCTCCTACAGAAGAAACCCACAGGTGACACCCGTCCAACCACGTGTCAAGAGAATAGGAGCGAAGCTGGCAAGTTAAGCCCAGCAGGCCTTGCCAGGCAGCTAGTGATGTAACACTGAGCAGTCCATTTAATGCACCTTGCCAGCCTGCAGAGTTAGGTATGATAGCACTATTTGCTATCATATCAGTCGGTAATGACTATTTTTCCACCGTGGTGACTCCTTAATCTATAAAAGGAGGCCCATGGCAATCGTAGGAGGGGGTTAGAGGTTTTGGAAACTTGACAATACCCAAGCCATCATACACTTGTGGCACCGTAGCCTTGAGGCAAGCCTTGTCGGGCCAGTGTACGACACACCACCTCATTCCTTTCCACCATCAAACCACCAAAGCAGGAGTAGGGTTTTATGCCTCACGGCGGCCCGAACCTAGGTAAATTTCTTGTGTCCTCCCTGTCATGCTGTCGCACGCTAGTGTGCTCTTTGTGCAACGCGACGTCCCCCTCCGAACCAGTAAGGGGCCGCCCGGTCCCATAGGTGGCCGCGGATACCCCGCGACACCACCAGCCCTGGCATCTTCAGCGTGTTGTAGTCATAGCGAGATGCCACCATGAATTTTGCTAGGGCTGGACGACCAAGGATTCCATTGTACGACAAGGGGAGATCAACCACGGCAAACATGACCTTCTTAGTTCGGTAGTTCAATTCTCCTCCGAATGTCACTAGCAGCGTGATCTTTCCCTTAGGACGACTCCTGCCGGGATTGATCCCTTGGAAAGAACCAGTAACCTTGAGCTCTTCATCTGCTATCTGAAGCTTTTTGAGTGATGTCGCTTGAAGCTACATCGGTATTTCCCCAAAGAGGAAGGGATGATGCAGCACAGCGGCGGTAGGTATTTCCCTCAGATGTGAAACCAAGGTTATCGAACTAGTAGGAGAACCAAGCAACACAACGTAAACAGCACCTCCACACAAATAACAACTTCTCGCAACCCACGTGTTAAAGGGGTTGTCAATCCCTTCCGGGGTACGGAGCCTCAAGATAGGCAAATGGACGTGAGGTAAATTTGTAGTAGATTGATAGATCGAACGCCAAATAAAATAAATAAGAATAAATTGAATCAAGTTATTTTTCTATTTTTGGTTTAATAGATCTAAAAATAAATGCAAAGGAAAAGTAGATCACAAAAGCAAATATATGAGAAAGAGACCCAGGGGCCATAGGTTTCACTAGTGGCTTCTCTCAAGAAAAATAGCAAACGGTGGGTGAAGAAATTACTGTTGGGCAATTGATAGAACTTCAAATAATCATGATGATATCCAGGCAATGATCATTACATAGGCATCACGCCCAAGATTAGTAGACCGACTCATGCCTACATCTACTACTATTACTCCACATATCTACCGCTATCCAGCATGCATCTAGTGTATTAAGTTCATGGAGAAATGGAGTAATGCAATAAGAACGATGACATGATGTAGATAAGATCTATCTATGTAGAGAGAGACCCATCGTTTTGTCCTTAGTAGCACCGATACATATGTGTCGGTTCCCCTTCTGTCGCTGGGATCAAGCACCGTAAGTTCAAACCCACTACAAAGCACCTCTTCCCATTGCAAGATAAATAGATAAAGTTGGCCAAACAAAACCGAAATATCGGAGAAGAAATACGAGACTATAAGAAATCATGCATATAAGAAACCAAAGAAACTCAAATAACTTTCATGGATATAAAAAGATAGATCTAATAATAAACTCAAAGTTCATCGATCCCAACAAACACACCACAAAAGAGTTACATCATATGGATCTTGATACGCCTCCGTCGTATCTATAATTTTTTATTGTTCCATGCCAATATTATACAACTTTCATATACTTTTGGCAACTTTTTATACTATTTTTGGGACTAACATATTGATCCAATGCCCAGTGCCAGTTCCTGTTTGTTGCAGAAAATCCATATCAAACGGAGTCCAAACGGGATAAAAACTAATGGAGCTTTTTTTGGAATATATGTGATTTTTGGGAAGAAGAATCAACGCGAGACGATGCCCGAGGGGGCCACGAGGCAGGGGGCGTGCCCCAGGGGGTCAGGCACGCCCTAGGCCCTCGTGGCCACCCCGTAAGGCGGTTTGTGCCCTTCTTTCGCTGCAGGAAAGCAAATATCCGGATAAAAATCGTGTCCAAAATTCATCCCAATCGGAGTTACGGATCTCCCGGAATTTAAGAAACGGTGAAAGGGCAGAATCAAAAACGCAGAAACAGAGAGAGACAGAGAGACAGATCCAATCTTGGAGGGGCTCTCGCCCCTCTCGAGCTAGCACCTTGCCCGGAGCCCTCAAAGGAAGACAAAGGGGGGAATAATGAGGGCGAAAACGGACCTCCATCGCTACCCATTCCTACCGAGGGAACGAGCGCCTCCATGAGGGAGGATAACCGAGGGGAGGAATCGGACATTCTCTCACCTCGGGGAAGGAAGAGGACTACCTCTGAAGATCTGGAAACCAAGGTTTCCAAGGGGGAGAAGAAATCTCTGCCAGAGGGTCCTACCTTGGAGGGTGCTCTTTCCGCACAAAGTCCGTGCGGGGATCAGCCCTCCAATGAGCTGTAAGTAATCAAAAAGTACTTTAATAGTGGAGATATACTACCTTGCCTCTGAGGAAAATAACCGAAGTATTTATCGCAGTTCGGAACTTAGCCCTTCTCAGCAGAGCTCATCTTCGGGGGATCTTCTTCCGGAGATGATGGAGAGCAAAACGCCTCCCCCGGACTCCTCCGCTCAAGAAGCGGGCAACCTTGAAGTGTCGTCACGGAGGGCCTCTCCGGATCCGGTGAGGCCATAAGATAATCCTATAGTCACCCGACGTCCCCAGCGTCGGGCTCTCAAAGAGAGCAAACAGAAGAGTCCGCAACCGTCTGGTATGCGGTCGGACGTACTGAGAGAGCTGTTGGAGCGAGCGGCCATCTCAGAAGAACACCGTACATTGATGGGTACGGTGATGGAAAGGATCTCATTCGCCGAAAGCGGGTTGCATGATGCCTTTATGAGTCTACTGACGGGCTTTGAGGTATGTAAAATGATGTACATTTGTGATGGTACCACACATTTTTAGGTGTGCCCTTTGTAGATAGTAGCCCCCGAGACTCTGGTTGTCACCGAGAATGGCGGCAAATAGAGGATCGTAGTCCCAGGCAATAACCATACCGCTTTAATGTGCAGGTAGTGGGAGCTCCGGTGGTTAGCCAGACTCAAGAATTTGCCGAACTGAAGCGGCAAATGGATGCGGCGGATGCCGACATCGAGCTTGTTAACAAGAGGCTTGATGAGGCACAGGGTAAGTGTTATTTTCTGGTGAATGCCACATAGTAAGAGTAGCATGATGGCAATATCTTTAATATGTTGTGACTGCAGATGGAGCTGCCACCGTGGAAACCTTGCGGGCGGAACTTGTCCGAGCCAAAGAACAAGCAAGGATTAGTAATGCGGCTGCTTTGAAGGCGGCCGAAGAGTTGAAAGCCGAGAAGGCCGTGCATTGGGAGAGCAAAGAGAAGATGGCCAAGATGGCCGTAGAATTAAAAGACACTGCCGACCATTGCCAGGTCCTTGAAAAAGAGAACCGATTGAAGGCAGCGGACCTAGAAAAGGCCACGATGGCGAACAAAGACACCCGCTCTGCTATGAGAGCGAAGAAGGAGGAGCTGCATGAAGCCGGGGATATTGCGGCCGGGAAGCCGTTCATGCTACAGAGAAAGTTCGGAGATCCACGATATGCCCCTCTAGATCGGCTGTCGAGTTCGACAGACGCATATATGGACTTGGCGGCGAGCGCTGCCGATGCAGCCAAATACTTCCAAGGTCAAACAAATCGTGAAGTGGACAAGCTGTTCTGGTCGCAATTCAATGTTCCAGAGCGTCCGCTTTCATTGACTGATCAGCTAGCCGAATGGGCCGAACTGAATAGGTTGTCCAGACTCGCCATGAGGTCTGTCGTGGATCAGCTGTGGCCGGAAAAGCCGAAACCGAACAGCTATTTCAGCTTAGTGTAGCAGTTCCTTGGTGCGGTGCCGCGCATCAATGCGATGAAGAGGTCAACGTGCATAGAAGGCTCGCAGATGGCCCTTGCCCGTGTTAAAGCATACTGCGTGGAGATGGATGCTACCACTGTTGCGGCGCAAGGTTCGGCCATAGGCGAAGTGGCTGCCGAGCACTATTTTGAAGAGGTTCTCGAGGGTTCTCGTTTGATAGAGGCCCAGTGCTCGAAGAATATTATGTTTGAGTGACATGTATTCCCACTGTAAACACAATGTTTTTATGAAATTTATTAAGGCTGTGTTTATACTTTTGCCTGAAAGTAATATGATGCCTCCTATGCGGCCGTTTATGTATACATGTGTATAACCGAAAGATTGCAGTCGTCGGCTTCAGCCCCCACGCATATAATGCGGAGGTGTTCGCAGAAGATGCGTGTTCACACTTAACCCGACGTCTTGGTCCTATTAAGGAGGTGATAGCGCAGCGAACGAGGCAAGCGGACTATAATGCTTTAACACTTTCACTTAGCCATAGGAGTTTGACGGTGGGGCTACTATATAGCCCATGTTGGCTGCGCACTCTCCCGAATTCAGGGTGCGTACATGCCTGGCCGGGAAACGGCCCTTCGTTAAGGCGGAGGAATTCTAACATTCCGATAGGTCATCGAGTGGTTGACCAGTCTCACACTATATCATGACAGATAGTTTTCGGATTTCTCTACTGAGGTGCTCGTCCGGATGACCCGGGGCACAATCGCAGTAGTTCTCATAGTGCTACCTTAGCCGATAGAGCGGAACGTAAGGTACCAAAACATAGGAGCCGAGCAAACCCAACATTTTACCAAAGACATGATTCGGAGATGATGCATATAAGGCCAAACTCGCGATGCCGAACACTCCCTAAGGTACTCGGTCTTTATGGTATAAACCGGGCCTAAATAGTGCCCTTTGTAAGAAGCCCCTGGTGTCTAGGTACGTGCATTATTCTGACGTGGCCACATGCCAAGACGCCAGCATCCTTCTCAATTGTACTGAGAATCCGAGGGATGTGTATCAACAAGAGACAGTAAAAAAGGTTGACGCAGGGTCTTAATCTAAAAACAATCCTTGGGGCGGGTCCCTGCTGCACGTCTGCGCCTGTGTCTCTGTTGTGCCCTATCTTGGATGGGTGTAGCACGATGGTCATCTATAAAAGAGAGAAACTTAGGTGAAAAGTTGTCGTGCAAAAAGGTAGGTTTGAAGAAACCATGTATAATTCAAGATGAGTAAAAATTGCCACTTGTCTGCGCGCGTTGAGCCCCTTGTATTTGTAATAGGGGTGTGGCTTATCAAACCTGTGTGAGTTACATATGGCTGCGCCGGACTCTTCTAACCGTGTTCGTGGTCTTGACAACCTATCAAATGCTTTAGCTGGTGAGGCCCTTTTTAGTGTGCGGCTGCCAAGGCAGTCGCACTCTCTTCGGCGCGCAGGGATCGCTTAATATTTCCATTTACTGTAATGATGCCACGTGGACTGGGCATATTAAGCGTAAGGGAAGCGTAGTGCGGTATTGCATTAAAGCGAGCGAAAGCTTCATGTCCAAGTAGTGCTTGATAGCCACTTTGGAACGGAGCAATGTGGAATGTTAAATGTTCGCTACGGAAGTTATCGAGGGAGCCGAATATAACCTCTAGTAGCAGGGAGCCCGTGCAATGAGCCCCTGGGCCTGGCGTTACTCCTTTAAGGGTAGTATTGCTTAGGCAAATTTTTGTTGGGTCTATCCCCATTTTGTGGATTGTATCCTGGTATATCAGGTTTAAACTGCTGCCACCGTCCATTAGGACTCATGTAAAGTGGTATCCGTCAATTATTGGGTCTAATACCAGGGCAGTCCATCCTGCATGCCGGATACTTGCTGAGTAATCCCGATGGTCAAAAGTAATCGGTTGAAACAACCAGTGGCAGGACTCTGTGGTGATAGGCCCTTGGGCATATTTATCTGGGAGTGCCGCTTTGTTTCTCCCCTTTATCACGTGTAACACGTTTACTGTTTTGACTTCTGGTGGAAATTTTCTTTATTCCCCAGTGTCTTGCTTGAGAGGCTCATCCTCATATTCGCTTGGTGTATCTTCCCCCTTGTGTACAGCATTGAGCTTGCTGGATTGCTTGAAGACCCAACATTCTCTGAGGTATGATTAGTAGGTTTACAGGGGGTGCTATGGATCTGACATACTTGGTCCAGAATTTTGTTTAGGCTGGACAGTTCGTCTCTGGCGCCTTTAGAGGGCGGCTTTTGCTGACTTGGCCGAGAGCTTTTGAATCTGGCGTTTACTGCCATGCACTTCATGCTGTCTTCTTTATTCCGGCATTTATTATTGTTGTTGCCCCGTGATTTCCCATTTCCATCTCTAACTTCAGATGTACTGGGGTCGCTGGTGCTGCATCTGGCTAGCCAGCTATCCTCACCCGCGGAAAGCGGGTCATGAGGCTTGTTAATGCTGCCATTGTTCTCTGCTTTTCTTGGCCGAGGTGTCTGGCAAGCCATTCGTCACGGACGCTATGCTTAAAAGCTGCCAAGGCTTCGGCGTCCGAACAATTCACTATTTGGTTCTTTTTAGTAAGGAACCTGTTCCAAAGCTTTCGGGCTGACTCTCCGGGCTGTTGAGTTATATGACTCAAATCGTCCGCGTCCGGAGGTCGGACATAAGTCCCTTGAAAATTTGCCCGAAAAGCGTCTTCGAGCTCTTCCCAGCTTCCAATGGAGCTTTCGGGGAGGCTTTTAAGCCAGTGCCGAGCTGGCCCTTTGAGTTTGAGGGGTAAATACTTAATGGAGTGGAGATCATCTCCTCAAGCCATATGGATATGGAGGATATAGTCCTCAATCCATACCCCATGGTCTGTTGTTCCGTCGTATGCCTCTATGTTTACGGGTTTGAATACCTCTGGAAATTCATGGTCCACTACCTCGTCGGTGAAACATAGGGGGTGTGCGGCACCCCTGTATCTGGGTGTACCGTAGTGTTCGGATGTTTGTTGTGTTGCATCGTATGCTGGAGCGCGCCTGCGTGGTCCATAGATGGATCTGATTGCGTCGTCCTTTTGATGCGAGCCCTCGCGTGGATCGCGTATTGGCTTATGTGTGGCATTGCTTGCCGCTCTATGTTGGCCGTGAGGTCATCTATCCGGCCAGGTGGCCGTTTTAATTATTGGTTGCAAGGGATCTAAGGCCTCCTCATCGAATTCGTGTAGCAACTTCCGCTTCGGGTAGCTCTTGGTGGGGCGATTACCGCCGTACTTCGCTACTGCGTTGAGTACTTTGCTCCATCTGATTCCGAGTGTGTCTTGTGCAGCCTTGAGTCTTTGCTTCTGCCTTTTTAGACTCCTCGCGGTGGCAACAAGCCTTTGACGGGCATTCTGTTGCTCCAGGTGTCTGTCCGGTGTGAAGTCGTTCGGACTATTATCTTTGACAGAGTCAGGTTGTTCGGCTTGATCCTTCGTGTTGCCATGGTCCGGCAGTGGTTCCCCCTGCTTTAACGCTGGGTCTGTATGATCGTTGTTTCTGTCGAGGCGGGATTTGGAGTGGCGTTTACACCGCTTCTTTGACAGCTTCTCGAGGGGACAACCCTTCGTTGTGTCCTTCCATTCCTCGTCCTCGTTTTCTTTTGGTGTGTTCACCATGTATACGTCATGTGGTGAAGTGGGCGTCGAGTGCCCTGTGGGCCGTGGTTCCTTGGCGTCTCCCGCATCGTCGTCCATACCGTCGATGTCTTCGGAGTCGAAGTCGAGCATGTCGGTTAAGTCATCGACAGTGGCTACTAAGTGGGTGGTGGGTGGGCCTCAAATTTCTTCGTCGTCCGCATCCCACTCCTGCCGGACATAGTTCGGCCAGGATCCTCCTGACAAGGAGAGAGACCTTAATGAGTTCAGTATGTCGCCAAAGGGCGAGTGCTGAAAAATATCCGCGGAGGTAAACTCCATGATCGGCGCCCAATCAGATTCGACAGCAACGGGCGCAGGCGGTTCGGAGTCCATGGCCGGAGAAGGATCCAGCAGTTTAACAGCACGGCTCTCGTGCAAGGTAAGGTCGATGTTTGGCTCGATCGCCGCTGAGGGTAAGGCCTCTGTGGCGGGGTCCATCCACCCGTCCGCGGAAGGCGCACCTGGCTCCGAATTGAGGGTCGGAGCGGCTGCCTGTGCGATCTCTTGAACACAATCGATGGTAGAGCTAAATCGTACTCATCATGATCGCGTGACGCACAAGGCAGAGGCTTGAATCCGTCGAAGATCAAGTCTCCACAGATATCGGCTGTGTAGTTTAAGCTTCCAAACCTGACCTGGTGGCCAGGGGCGTAACTTTCAATCTGCTCCAGATGGCCAAGCGAATTGGCCCGCAGTGCAAAGCCGCCGAACACGAAGATCTGTCTGGGGAGAAAAGTCTCACCCTGCACTGCATCGCCATCGATGATAGTAGGATCCATCAAGCCTAACAGCGACGACAGAGAGGAACTCTCAATGAAAGCACCAATGTCAGTGTCAAAACCGGCGGATCTCGGGTAGGGGGTCCCGAACTGTGCGTCTAAGGCGGATGGTAATAGGAGGCAAGGGACACAATGTTTTACCCAGGTTCGGGCCCTCTTGATGGAGGTAAAACCCTAAATCCTGCTTGATTAATATTGATGATATGGGTAGTACAAGAGTAGATCTACCACGAGATTGGAGAGGCTAAACCCTAGAAGCTAGCCTATGGTATGATTGTATGTTGTAGTTGTTGTTGTCCTACGGACTAAAATGCTTCGGTTTATATAGACACCGGAGAGGGTTAGGGTTACACAAGGTCGATTACAAAGGAGGAGATACACATGTCCACATTTCCTAGCTTGCCTTCCACGCCAAGTAGAGTCCCATCCGGACATGAGACGAAGTCTTCAATCTTGTATCTTCATAGTCTAAAAGTTCGGCCAACGGAGATAGTCCGGCTGTCCGGAGACCCCCTAATCTAGGACTCCCGCAATCCCCTTCATCACTCTCGTCATCGCATTCCTTCTTGTCATGGGCTTTAGCAAGTTTCCCTTGATGTTGGGGGACCTTGCCGGGGCGGCTTCCGCAGCCACCTCGGCCTTTCCCGCCAACATCGTCTTGGCCTCTCTCCTTATCACACTTCTCGTACTCAGCTTTCTGCTTCTTGACGAGTTGCTCGACTTGGTGACACTCTTGTAGATCATGGCCCTTGGACCAATGGATCTTGCAGTACAACCCATCAGCCTTTCCAGCCTTCTTAGCCGCCGCAGCTTCCAGGTAGTCAGTGCACACGACAACTTCCTTGATGGTAGCTTCCGTCTTGGCCTTCTTGCCGGTATTAGGGATGCCAGATCCTTCGACAGCCATCACTATTTTCTCCTTGTGCTTCTTTTTGTGTTTCATGTTCTTCTTATGATTGATAGCATCGTCGTCGCCTTCGGAGTCAACGACATCTTCCTCTCTAGGGAGTCGCCTCCCCTCCTCTGTTTTGGCACACTCATCTACCAAAGTGTACATCTCATTCACAGGTTTGGGCCCCTTTGGGCAATGTGCCCTCCCCCCTTGCCGAACCACAAGGGGTCGATGGCCCCATAGGTGGTCGTGTTATACCACGACATCTTTGGCGCGCCAGGTAGGGGTCGGCATTTGCACGAACCCGAGCTTGTAAGCAGCGCGTCAATGTTCATCATCGTCTTCCTCATTGACGGCTTCATCATCCAGGACGCCCGAGAAAAAAGGGCAGCACAACAGATCGGGAAGGAAGCGACACCGCTCCTTCATCCGTTCTGTACAGTTCCTGCCACACCTCTCTACCATGGTTGCAGCAGCGGAAGAAGCGGTGGATGACGGTGGCACTGCGACCCCGAACAGCTCGAACAACATGGCCGCCATGCAACCCCTGTTCGGGAGAAAGGGAACAGGAGTGATAGGGTACAAGATTACTTTCTCCACCACTTTCACTTGTCAACGATCGAGCCACACCGGGTTTAGCGCCATCAACATCGATGAGCCTGCGTGAAACTCGGTCCAACATTTACCCCGCTAAGGGAAAATCCCAAGTGGAGCGCCGGTGTGAATCTGTTGGTCGACGCCCTAAAAAGCATGCTCCGGCAAGGCCGTCCGCTTCAGCGTGGCTTTCGTGCCAGTTGCCATAAAGATCATTAAAAGTGTAACGAGGAGGAGGAAGGGAAACTAATCCTAGCTTGCACCATATTCTGTCGATCACGAGATGTCTGCGATCCCTTTCAGCCCTTGCCGGGGATCCGAAAGCATCGCGCGAGGCACCATCCCCCCAAGGCATGCGGATGCGACGAGCGGCTGCAATTAGAGAGCGAAGGGAGCACATACGAAAGCTAAGTCCACGTGTTCGCTGTTTCTTTCTCTCTAGAATATGCATTTTTTATCCCTCAGATACCAAGGTGTTTCATATGAAGAAATCTTTCATGTGATGGCACCTTGCTGGGTTTGTCTGCGCCCCCGCTCTATTCCGAGCCTGCTCACAAAGCGGGTGGCTGCGTCGAAAACTTCCAAGGAAAAACCTGCCGGGACATATCCTCGCCAAGATGTATGTTAAGAGTCTGATCCTTACAATAATTATGGTAGTATGATACCGACAGGAAAGCAAAATACGCAAAGAAACTAATCATACAAACACATATGGGTAAACACAAGAGGGATAAACATGTAGTTAAGATTAAGTAAAGACATCAGTTCCACACGAACATAAGCAGTCAGGGCCTAAACACAAGACATGCAAAATGTTTTTGTTACAGGGCATCCAAACTAGCAAGGATTATTCAAGGTCATGCCTGGTGGCCTCATGAGACCCTAGGAATGGTGAGAACCTTGTTGGCAAAGGGGCGACCTTCTCTTCGGCAGCAGAAACATCAACGCCTTCCGGGAGTTTCTTGAAGCCGTCGGCAAGTTTGAGGTCGGGGTGGCGATAGGCGACATTGCTCAAGACCATGAAGAGGGCGTTGCAGGCAAGCTTTCGAGACTCGCTTGCAAAGAGCGCATCTTTCTCATCCTCATAGGTCTTCAACTTTTCAATCAACTCGTTGAAGAATAGCCCTAGCTTGATGCTTGGGACATCATTCTTGTCAATCGAGAAGACTGGCCCCTCCATGCCCATCGTTGCAACCTGGGCAGTGAGGCGCTCGGCGATGTCGACCAAGCTCTTGATCCAAAGGTTGACCTGATCGGATGGGTTCTCCCGCTTGTCCTCCGTGTCCTTCCGGAGGATCCTTGCGTCCTCCAAGTCCTTCATCAGTTGCTTCTCACGAACCCCGCTGGACTCGATCGAGCTCTCCAGGGTGCCAATCCTGGCCTTCATGTCAGCTATGGTGACATTGGCAGTCTCAAGGTCCTGACTCTTGGAGGAGAGTTGCAATCGTACCTCTTTCAGAAGGGCCTCTTCCTTCTGAACTTCCTCCTTGAGAGCCGCAGTTGCCTTGGTGCTCCCGGCAAGATCCTCTGTCAGTTTGGCCACCTGTTATCAAGATCAGCCTTGACAATGGACGCCGCGGCAAGGTCATCAGCAACCTTCTTCAGCTGAGCGATAGAGTCAGTGGAGAACGCATCAAGGGCTATCTTGTGCTTGTCTTCCAGCTCTTTGGTGCTTTGCTGGACAAGGGCTTCTAGCTCCTTGTCCTTATTGCGAAGGGTGGCCCCGAGGTTCTCTTCCCGGGAAGAGATTTCCTTCTCTCTTGCGTTCAAGAGTGCTATGCGCACTGCCATACGGGCCTCCCGAGAAATGACATCCTCCTTTGTCATGGAGATCGTCTCCTTGATACGTCTCCAATGTAAATATAATTTTTGATTGCTCCATGCTATTATATTATCTATTTTGGATGTTAATGGGCTTATTTTTACAATTTTATATTATTTTTGGGACTAACCTATTAACCGGAGGCCCATCCCAAATTGCTGTTTTCTTTGCCTATTTTAGAGTTTCACCGAAAAGGAATATCAAACGGAGTCCAAACGGAATGAAACCATCCGGAGCATTATTTTTGGAACAAACGTGATCCAGGAGACTTGGAGTGGACGTCAAGAAACAATCGAGGAGGCCATGAGGCAGGGGGCGCGCCCACCCCCTGGGCACGCCCTCCACCCTCGTGGGCCCCTCGTTGCTCCACCGACCTGCTTCTTCCACCTATATATATATATATCCATATACCCCACAAACATCCAGGAGCACCACAAAACCCTATTTCCACCGCCGCAACCTTCTGTACCCAAGAGATCCCATCTTGGGGCCTTTTCCGAAGCTCCGCCGGAGGGGCATTGATCACGGCGGGCCTCTACATCAACTCCATGGCCTCTCCGATGATGTGTGAGTAGTTTACTTCAGACCTTCAGGTCCATAGCTAGTAGCTAGATGGCTTCTTCTCTCTCTTTGGATCTCAGTACAAAGTTCTCCTCGGTTCTCTTGGAGATCTATTCGATGTAACTCTTCTTCTTGCGGTGTGTTTGTCGAGATCCGATGAATGGTGGGTTTATGATCAAGTTTATCTATGAACAATATTTGAATCTTCTCTGAATTCTTTTATGTATGATTGGTTTATCTTTGCAAGTCTGTTCGAATTATCAGTTTGGTTTGGCCTACTAGATTGATCTTTCTTGCAATGGGAGAAGTGCTTAGCTTTGGGTTCAATCTTGCGGTGCTCGATCCCAGTGACAGAAAGGGAAACGACACGTATTGTATTGTTGCCATCGAGGATAACAAGATGGGGTTTACATCATATTGCATGAGTTTATCCCTCTACATCATGTCATCTTGCTTAAGGCGTTACTCTGTTCTTATGAACTTAATACTCTAGATGCATGTTGTATAGCAGTCGATGTGTGGTGTAATAGTAGTAGATGCAAGCAGGAGTCGGTCTACTTGTAGCGTACGTGATGCCTATATACATGATCATACCTAGATATTCTCATTATTATTCGCTTTTCTATCAATTGCTCGACAGTAATTTGTTCATCCACCATAATACTTATGCTTTCTTGAGAGAAGCCACTAGTGAAACCTATGTCCCCGGGTCTATTCTCCATCATACAAATTTCCAATCTATTTTATTTTGCTATCTTTTACTTTCAATCTATATCATAAAATACCAAAAATACTTATCTTATTATTATCATCTCTATCAGATCTCACTCTTGCAAGTGGCCGTGAAGGGATTGACAACCCCTTTATCATGTTGGTTGCGAGGTTCTTATTTGTTTGTGTAGGTACGAGGTGACTCGCGCGTGGTCTCCTACTGGATTGATACCTTGGTTCTCAAAAACTGAGGGAAATACTTACGCTGCTTTACTGCACCACCCTTTCCTCTTAAAGGGAAAACCAATGCAGTGCTCAAGAGGTAGCAAGAAGGATTTCTGGCGCCGTTGCCGGGGAGATCTACACCAAGTCAAGACATACCAAGTACCCATCACAATTCTTATCCTTTGCATTACATTATTTTCCATTTGCCTCTCGTTTTCCTCTCCCCCACTTCACCCTTGCCATTTTATTCATCTCTTCCCCATTTGTTTTCTTGTACCATGGCCGATTCAAAAAGGGCTAAGGATTCTCTCCCGGGATTTACCTTGGATAGGCCCTCTGTCCTCTCTAAGCTCATAAATAATGATGCTATGGAGAGACCTACTGGGGTTATCAATGAGAGTTTGAATAATTTTGATGAAGATGATCCCGGAATTTTTCGTTATTTACTTGATGAATCTTTGAAAGACGCTTGGGATAGGCTATTAAGAAATCGAGCTAGCAATGTGCCCCAATATCAAATTGAGGTTTACCTGAAAAGCTTTTATATTGGTTTACCCTCTTCATTCAAGCAAGTTCTAGATTCTATCTTTGAAAAAGGTTTTATCGAGGGGGATCCCATTGATACTTATGAAAGGATGAAAACTATATTTGGGCACCCCATGAGTGAGAAGGTTGAATCTACCTCTTTTTTGTGCTTTTACCAAAATGAAACTATCAAAGAAATGAGGGCTAGCTTAGATGCCAATTTCCGTAACGAGCTTAATCACTCTTCCACTATCAATGGCCACGTTCTATCTCAAAATATAAAGATAAATGCTATAGAAAAGAATTTTTCTCTTTTCTTTCCTAATACCAAAGATGGCAATACCTAGATCTATCTTCGCTTTTATGCCTAGCTAGGGGCGTTAAATGATAGCGCTTGTTGGGAGGCAACCCAATTTTATTTTTATTCCTTGATATTTGCTCCTGATTAGTAATAAAATAATTATCTAGACTCTGTTTTGGTTGTGTTTTTTGTGTTTAATTAGTGTTTGTGCCAAGTAGAACCGTTGGGAAGACTTGGGGAAAGTCTTTCTGATCTTGCTGTAAAAAACAGAAACTTTAGCGCTCACGAGAATTGCTTCAATTTTTTATTGGAGAGTGATATTTAGTTAATTATTTTTGAATATGATTAATAGATAAATTCCTAACGTCCAGCAATTTATTTTAGAATTTTTGGGGTTCGAGAAGTTTGCATTAGTTACAGATTACTACGGACTATTCTGTTTTTTACAGATTCTGTTTTTCGTGTGTTGTTTGCTTATTTTGATGAATCTATGGCCAGTAAAAAAGTTTATAAATCATAGATAAGTTGGAATACATTAGGTTTAACACAAATATAAATAAATAATGAGTTCATTACAGTACCTTGAAGTGGTGTTTAGTTTTCTTTCGCTAACGGAGCTCACGGAATTTTCTTGTTAAGTTTTGTGTTGTGAAGTTTTCAAGTTCTGGGTAAAGATTTGATGGATTATGGAACAAGGAGTGGCAAAGAGCCTAAGCTTGGGGATTCCCATGGCACCCCAAGGTAAAATACAAGGACACCAAAAATCCTAAGCTTGGGGATGCCCCGGAAGGCATCCCCTCTTTTGTCTTCGTTCATCGGTAACTTTACTTGGAGCTATATTTTTATTCGCCACATGATATGTGTTTTGCTTGGAGCATCTTGTATTATTTGATTATTTGCTTTTTAGTTTACCACAATCATCCTTGCTGTACACACCTTTTGAGAGAGACACACATGAATTGGAATTTATTAGAATACTCTATGTGCTTCACTTATATCTTTTGAGCTATATAGTTTTTGCTCTAGTGCTTCACTTATATATTTTAGAGCACGGTGGTGGTTTTATTTTATAGAAATAATTGATCTCTCATGCTTAACTTATATTATTTTGAGAGTCCTTTAGAACAACATGGTAATTTGCTTTTAAACTTTCATATAAGTGCATTGAATACTATGAGAAGTTTGATACTTGATGATTGTTTTGAGATATGGAGATGGTGATATTAGAGTCATGCTAATTTAGTAGTTGTGAATTTGAGAAATACTTGTATTGAAGTTTGTGATTCCCATAGCATGCACGTATGGTGAACCGTTATGTGATGAGGTCGTAGCATGATCTATTTATTGATTGCCTTCCTTATGAGTGGTGGTCGGGGACGAGCGATGGTCTTTTCCTACCAATCTACCCCCTAGGAGCATGCGCGTAGTACTTTTTTTCGATAACTAATAGATTTTTGCAATAAGTATGTGAGTTCTTTATGATTAATGTTGAGTCCATGGATTATACGCACCCTCACCCTTCCACCATTGCTAGCCTCTCTAGTACCGCGCAACTTTCGCCGATACCATAAACCCACCATATATACCTTCCTCAAAATAGCAGCATACCTACCTATTATGGCATTTCCATAGCCATTCCGAGATATATTGCCATGCAACTTTCCACCGTTCCGTTGTTATGACACGCTTCATCATTGTCATATTGATTTGCATGATCATGAATTGACATCGTATTTGTGGCAAAGCCACCATTCATAATTCTTTCATACATGTCACTCTTGTTTCATTGCATATCCTGGTACACCGCCGGAGGCATTCACATAGAGTCATATTTTGTTCTAAGTATTGAGTTGTAATTCTTGAGTTGTAAGTAAAAAGAAGTGTGATGATCATCATTATTAGAGCATTGTCCCAGTGAGGAAAGGATGCTGGAGACTATGATTCCCCCACAAGTCGGGATGAGACTACGGACGAAAAAAAGAAAAAAAAAAGAGGCCAAGAAAAAAAGGCCCAAATAAAAAATGAAATGAGAGAAAAAGAGAGAAGGGACAATGTTACTATCCTTTTCCACAATTGTGCTTCAAAGTAGCACCATGATCTTCATGATAGAGAGTCTCTTATGTTGTCACTTTCATAAACTACTGGGAATTTTACATTATAGAACTTGGCTTGTATATTCCAATGATGGGCTTCCTCAAATTGCCCTAGGTCTTCGTGAGCAAGCAAGTTGGATGCACACCCACTTAGTTTCTTTTGTTGAGCTTTCATACACTTATAGCTCTAGTGCATCCGTTGCATTGCAATCCCTACTCACTCAGATTGATATCTATTAATGGGCATCTCCATAGCCCGTTGATACGCCTAGTTGATGTGAGACTATCTTCTCCTTTTTTGTCTTCTCCACAACCACCATTCTATTCCACCATAGTGCTATATCCATGGCTCACGCTCATATATTGCGTGAAGATTGAAAAAGTTTGTGAACATCAAAAGTATGAAACAATTGCTTGTCTTGTCATCGGGGTTGTGCATGATTTAATATTTTGTGTGATGAAGATAGAACATAGCCAGACTATATGATTTTGTAGGGATAACTTTCTTTGGCCATGTTATTTTGAGAAGACATGATTGCTTAGTTAGTATACTTGAAGTATTATTATTTCTATGTCAATATTAAACTTTTATCTTTAATCTTTCGGATCTGAACATTCATGCCACAATAAAGAAAAATTACATTGAGAAATATGTTAGGAAGCATTCCACATCAAAAATTCTATTTTTATCATTTACCTACTCAAGGACGAGCAGGAACTAAGCTTGGGGATGCTGATACGTCTCCAATGTATCTATAATTTTTGATTGCGCCATGCTATTATATTATCTGTTTTGGATGTTAATGGGCTTATTTTTACACTTCTATATTATTTTTGGGAATGACCTATTAACCAGAGGCCCAGCCCAAATTGTTGGTTTTTTGCCTATTTTAGAGTTTCGCCGAAGAAGAATATCAAACGGAGTCCAAACGGAATGAAACCTTTGGGAGCGTTGTTTTTGGAACAAACGTGATCCAGGAGACTTGGAGTGGACGTCAAGAAACAATCGAGGAGGCCACGAGGCAGGGGGCGCGCCCTCCACCTTCGTGGGCCCCTCATTGCTCCACCGACCTACTTCTTCCTCCTATATATATCCATCTACCCCGCAAACATCCAGGAGCACCACGAAACCCTATTTCCACCGCCGCAACCTTCTATACCCAAGAGATCCCATCTTGGGGCCTTTTTTGGAGCTCCGCCGGAGGGGGCATTGATCACGGAGGGCCTCTACATCAACTCCATGGCCTCTCTGATGATGTGTGAGTAGTTTACTTCAGACCTTTGGGTCCATAGCTAGTAGTTAGATTGTTTCTTCTCTCTCTTTGGATCTCAATATAAAGTTCTCCTTGATTCTCTTGGAGATCTATTCGATGTAACTCTTCTTTTTGTGGTGTGTTTGTCGAGATCCGATGAATGGTGGGTTTATGATCAAGTTTATCTATGAACAATAATTGAATCTTCTCTGAATTCTTTTCTGTATGATTGGTTTATCTTTGCAAGTCTCTTCGAATTATCAGTTTGGTTTGGCCTACTAGATTGATCTTTCTTGCAATGGGAGAAGTGCTTAGCTTTGGGTTCAATCTTGCGGTGCTCGATCCCAGTGACAGAAAGGGAAACGACACGTATTGTATTGTTGCCATCGAGGATAACAAGATGGGGTTTACATCATATTGCATGAGTTTATCCCTCTACATCATGTCATCTTGCTTAAGGCGTTACTCTGTTCTTATGAACTTAATACTCTAGATGCAGGCAGGAGTCGGTCTACTTGTCGCGGATGTGATGCCTATATACATGATCATACCTAGATATTCTCATAATTATTCGCTTTTCTATCAATTGCTCGACAGTAATTTGTTCACCCACCGTAATACTTATGCTTTCTTGAGAGAAGCCACTAGTGAAACCTATGGCCCCCGGGTCTATTATCCATCATACAAGTTTCCAATCTATTTTATTTTTGCTATCTTTTACTTTCAATCTATATCATAAAAATACCAAAAATACTTATCTTATTATTATCATCTCTATCAGATCTCACTCTTGCAAGTGGCCGTGAAGGGATTGACAACCCCTTTATCGCGTTGCTTGTGAGGTTCTTATTTGTTTGTGTAGGTACGAGGTGACTCGCGCGTGGTCTCCTACTGGATTGATACCTTGGTTCTCAAAAACTGAGGGAAATACTTACGCTGCTTTACTGCACCACCCTTTCCTCTTCAAGGGAAAACCAACGCAGTGCTCAAGAGATAGCACTCCTGCTGCTGCAAAAGGACTTGGAACTGCTTGTCGTGCCACTCATGCAGCTCGCTCCCCTTGTCCCCAGCTTAAGGTCTATGGTGTTGGTGGAATGGCATTGTTCCTTAAGTGCCTGCCACTTCTGGCCATACCGATTCTGCATTTCTTTGATGCCCACTGTCACAGGTTCCAGAAAGTACAGGTCCATGACGGCGTCGACAGAGTCATCGGATTCTTCAATGTGCTGAGACAATGGCACCATGATATGCTGAATTTCCTCATCAAGCTCTGTGCTCATTGCCACTGAAGAACCAGAGGCTCCGAGACCAGGTTGGGTAAGCACCAATGCCAACAGGCTCAAAGATGGCTATGAAGTCCCAACCAAAGTCCCAAACGAGGAGGGAGGGCTCGTGGTCTGAAGGGGGATTTTCTCTTCAACCGCCACCCCCATCCTGGCGCACTATCAGGGGTTTTCTCTGCTTCCTTTGGGGGCCCTTGGATATCCCTGGGAGCATGTTCCTACCCCTCCGCGACTTCGATCTTGGCGGCCTCCTCTGCAACATCTTTTCTGATGCTAGCTACTTCCTCTAGCAACTCGGGCTCCTCAGCCGGTGAAACTGTGAATAAGAACAACGAGTGGTGATAAGAGTGCAGAAAATTTGGAAGACCATAGACTTGGGACGAAATGATAAAAGCGACAGAGGACAAGGAAGATAAGCAATTTACCGAGAGTGGTCTGTCGTGGAGGGTCTTCTGTTTCTCCGGCAACGTTGGTTGCCGGGGGATGGACGCCGCCCCCTTCCTCAGTGATCATGGCGTCATCCTGGGCAAGGCCTTCCGTGGGACTCCTCGTCGGAGTCCCCTCAGCTCGATTAGCAGATGGAGTGGGCCCCTCCTGGAAGACCCCATCCTGAGCGTCTCCCCTTCCTCTTTGGCTGGGGATGAGGGGTGCTCTTCTGCTCCACTTTGGCAGAGGGAATCGGTCCCGTGCTTTCACGCCGGGGGCTAGGCTGGGGGACTTGTCTCTAGATCATTCATGCTGCTCCCGTCCAAGCCCGTGCCTTCTGGGGATCTCGGCGGCTCCGCATGCCTAAGCCGCTTCGCCCAGTGGACAATGGTCTCCTCCTCCTCCTCTTCCCTATCAAGGACAGCAAACAAGATTAAAGCAAGCAAGCCCACGAGCATGCGAAACCATCAACAAAATAAGAAATTTCCATCCTTACTCTGAATCGATGAGCATGGAGCCCAATGCAAACCCCATGGGTGGCAGAGGTGCTCTGCTCCTCTTCAGGGTCGGGGCGACTGTGCTTTCCGGCAACTTCAAGCTCTACTGGGGGACAGGGGGCTCCGACGAGGATGGGCTACGTGGGGAGCTTGAGTATGATTGGGAGCTGGAGTCGACTCCTATTATTGCTCGGTGCTTGGCAGGAGGGGTCTTGGCCTCAGAAAGGCGGGATGGATGTCGGCGCGGGGCGTCTGTCCTGTCACTCTTGGAGGCAATCTTCTTCACCTTCTTGGTAGTGGGCGCAGGAGCAGGAGCTATCGTACCCCTGCTAGCCACCTGCCAACGAGGATGATGATCCAAGACTGGCTCAGGGGCTTGCGGGCCCGCTGAGAGCCACTCCTCATTGGGCTACTCAACAACCTCTGCCTTGTCCCCTTCCTAGGCTTCCGCTGCCGCGGCGTATAAGGCTTCGATCTCGGCAGGCTCAGCCCTGGCAAGATTGTCCCCAGCAGCCTCCCCCACGGTATGCGCCTCGCTCCTCTCGTGGGAAGATCCCTCTCCTTTGGCTTCCCCTTCCCATTATTTCTCTACTTTTTCGGACTTTGCCCTTTCGGCGGCCCGGAGCACTTTGTCCTCCTCAATCTGACACTTGATAAACTCCGCCTCTGCCTTGGAGGTGTGCTTGAACATGTTGTTCTCCACCCTGGTTGCCCTTTCCACCAAGCTAGAAGTTCATTCAAGTTCTGCAGCCAACTCGGGTAGATGCCAATCGCCCGCAACCCCTTAAGCATTGCAGTCAGGCATCCACTTAAAGATCTGATCCATGGCAGAGTTGACATTCAGCGGGATAACCCTTGCCAACAATTTGAATGGCCAAAGGCTTCTGAACAGTTGTTCATAGAGCCAAGCATGGCCATAGACTGACAGATTGTTGGTCAGGCCCGGGTATAGGCACATCATGTCCCCTGCGTCTGCATACCGCCAAGCAAACTTTTCCCTCTTCTACAGCGGCATCGGAGAAAATCAGCTCCCACTTGTTCGATGGTTAACCTAGCAGCCTTCAAACGGGTGATCCTGCTTAGTGTCGGGCGAAGCCAGTTGTCAGTGATGCCAAATTCCCTCCAGTCGTTGCCGCACACAATACACTCCGTCCGCGCCTAGCAAAAATCTGGGGCCTCCTCGTCCTGAATCCAGCAGCAGTCTGCCTGCTACTCCTCCCATTTGCCGTGCTGCTGACCGAGAAGGTAATCCCAACTTTCCCTCGCCACCCGAGGGATCCAGCTTACATTCCCGAAGCGGTGGGCCTTGTTGTCCACTCACGAGACAAAGAAATGCCTGAACAGGTCCACAGTGGGGGCAACTCCAACAAATCTTTCGCACAAATGAGCGAAAATTGCCATACACGCCATTGCATCAAAGAAATCCAAGAAGGGGGGACAAAGGCCACAGAGAAAATATGCACAAAAGAATCGGTCTGAGTCCGGCGGATCCTCTTTCCCCTCTGCCAGAACCTTGGGCGCGCCATGCCCCTTTGGAACTTCCCTCCCCCACATGTATCCATACCTCGCAACTAAGGCATCGATATCCGTATTTGACGAGAAGAAGACCACGTCTCCCCTTCGCTTCTTATCCAGCTCTGCTGCTCTCTTCTTGCTCCCCTCCGTAGCCGCCTCCTTTGCGGTGGTCTCCTGCTTCCCCTTTGCAGTGGCGGTTTTCTTTCCCATCCTCGCAAGCTATGGTGGGGATGGGAGAGGAGAGCTGGACGGGGGTCAGAGGCGAATGTGGGCGAGGGGGGGCGGTGGTCGCTTGGCTTGAGGAAGAAGATGGTGGGGGTGCGAAACGGACGCTGAATGAGCAGTGCCCCTTCATGTTTTTCTGTTTTAAGGGAAAAGAACGTGGGGGGAGCGCAACACTTCGACGTTCCCTCTCAGAAAGTTACCGTTTTACATTAACCGCTACAATCCCATGATCCCACGACCCGCGGTAATTACGCGGAGTGGACGTTGGTCGACTAGTCATCATGACGAACCACTCCACGCGTAGCATTCCCTTGCCACGTGTCCATGCACTATTTGGGGCCTTTGTCGGGGTACAAAACAGGGGTGTATGTTTCCCCTGACTTGTGCACGGACAGCGGGCCCCCTCCACGGCAGCACCAAACATCCAAGACCAGACCAAGCAAAGGAGACAACTGTTTGAGGAATTAAAGGGCGGGTCAAGAAGACCAAGACAAACCAAAGGAGCAAGATATCACTAAGGGAAAGGCCTCCCTTGCCGGGCAGGCGAGCCTGGCGAGGTCGAGGTCACCCAGAGGACAAGCCACAAGACTCCCCTAGCAAGCTAGCCGGGGACGCCGAGGGCAGATCACCCCACCAAGACACCACCGCTCCACCGCACAACGACTCATGTCACTTATTAGTGTGGTGTCGAGCCCCCAGGTGACTAGGTGGATGCCATCTGGCACGTGGCAGCCATTCGAGAAGAAGATCCACTCTGCATGACACCCGTCCAGAGGCGTGTCAGGCAGACAGGGCGAGAGACAGCTAAAGTGGCGCGGCAAGGCTTGTCGGGCTACTCCCATGATGTGACACTAAGCGGTGGATTTAATGCGCCTTTTCCTATCTGCAGAGTTAGGTATGATAGCACTATTTGCTATCTAATCAGTATGTAATGACTAATTTGCCATTGTGGACCGGGACCTATAAAATGAGGGCCGTGGCAGCCTTAGAAAGGACTCAGACTTTTGTACACTCATACGCGCGAGCTGCTCTCGTCTCGAGGCGACCTTGCTGGGCTAGAGCATCGCGTATCCACTACGGTTCACTCATTAATCCACCAAAGAAGGAGTAGGCTTTTACGCCTTGCGGCAGCCTGAACCTAGGTAAAAACTTCCTGTGTCATCAAGTCGTGCTGCTCTACAGTCTCCGCTCTTTGTGCAACGCGCCCTTCCCGCTTGCTGAACCACAAAGGGGCTGATGGCCCCATAGGTGGCCATGTTACACTATGACATCTTTTGCGCACCAGGTAGGGGGTCGGTGTTGATTCTGTGCGCCACCAGTGGCACAGAGGAGTCATATTGTTTCAACGAGACAGTTGCTCTCTGGGTGAGGGGCCAGCCCCGGGCCCTGATCGCCTATCAAAGGGAACATGGGCGAGGCGCTGACTCACACCATTCCTTCCATCTTCCTCCTGGTACCATCTCTCTACCATGGCGAGGGGAAGAGGGCGTAGTGGTGCTCTAGCGCTGGCGATGAAGGTTTCTGCATGATAATGCCTCCCTCCTCCTGCTCGGGATGCGGAGGCGGAGCCCGCCGCAAGCGGAGGCGGGAGAGGACGCGGGAGTGGACGTCATAGTGTTCGGGGTCGAGGAGGGCAAGGTGGCATCTTGATCGCGCCTCCCCCGGCCATTTCGAACCCGAATGAGGGCCACGTCGGGGATCAGCCATTGGAGTTCATCGTCAAGCTGTGTGGGCCTCCACTCAGCCGCCTTCGTCTTCCTACCCATTTGCAAGGGCAATTGTAACGTCCATGATGCGGCTATATCTCCCACGTGTCGAGGCGCGAATTAGAGGCATAACCGCATGGTGGTTTCGTCGCAAGAGGGGTAATCTTCATACAATCCCATGTACTGGATAAGAAAAGGATAAAGAGTTGGCTTACAATCGCCACTTCACACAAATAACAAGTTAAACATACATCATGCAGAGTACAATCAAGGTCCGATTACGGAACCAAAATAAAAGAAGACAACCCCAAATGCTAGATCCCCGACCGTCCTAACTAGGCTCCACTACTGATCATCAGGGAACGAAACATAGTAACGACCAAGCTCCTCGTCAAACTCCCACTTGAGTTCGGTAGCATCACCTGCACTGGTATCATCGGCACCTGCAACTGTTTGGAAGTATCCGTGAGTCACGAGGACTCAGCAATCTCACACCCGCGAGATCAAGACTATTTAAGCATATGGGTAGGATAAAGTAATGAGGTGGAGCTGCAGCAAGCGCTAAGCCAATGTTGGTGGCTAACATACGCAAATAAGAGTAAGATGAGAAGCTACCCAACGGTCGTGAAGCTAGAAGTGATCCTGAAGCTACTTACGTTCAAACATAACCCAAGGCCGTGTTCACTTCCCGGACTCTACCGAAGAAGACCATCATGGCTACGCACGTGGTTGATTCATTTTAATTAAGTCAAGTGTCAAGTTCTCTACAACCGGATATTAACAAATTCCCATCTGCCACATAACCGCGGGAACGACTCTCGAAAGTATATACCCTGCAGGGGTGTCCCAACTTAGCCCATCACAAGCTCTCATGGTCAACGAAGGATATTCCTTCTACCGGAAAGACCCGATCATTCTCGGAATCCCGGTTACAAGACATTTCAACAATGGTAAAACAAGACCAGGAAAGCCGCCAGAATGAGCCGACAAATCCCGATAGGAGCTGCACATATCTCGTTCTCAGGGCACACCGGATGGGCAAGACGTCGGGTTGGCATAGACCCTGGTTGCCCAGGGGCGCCAGACATTGCCCAGGTTGGACCAACTCTCAGAGGAGCACTGGCCCGGGGGGGTTAAAATAAAGATGACCCTTGAGTCTGAAAAACCCAAGGGAAAAAGTCTTAGGTGGCAAATGTTAAAATCAAGGTTGGGCCTTGCTGGAGGAGTTTTATTCAAGGCAAACTGTGAAGGGGCTCCCATAACCCCAACCGCATAAGGAACGCAAAATCAAGGAATATAACACTGGTATGACGGAAAGTAGGGCGGCAAGAGTGGAACCAAGCACCAGCCTTAAGGCCGAGCCTTCCACCCTTTACCAAGCATATAGATGCATTAATTAAAATAAGAGATAATATGATATCCCAATATATCCATGTTCCAACATGGAACAAACTTCAACTTCACCTGCAACTAGCAATGCTATAAGAGGGGCTGAGCAAAAGCGGTAACTTAGCCAAACAACGGTTTTCTAGGAAGGTGGGTTAGAGGCTTGACATGGCAATATGGGAGGCATGATATAACAAGTGGTAGGTAGCGTGACATAGCGATAGAACGAACAACTAGCAAGCAAAGATAGAAGTGATATCGAGGGTATGGTCATCTTGCTTGCAATGTTCTCATAGTTGTCGAAAGCTTGATCCTCGTTAGCGTACTCAATAGGTTCCTCGTTCACGTACTCGTCTCCCGGCTCTACCCAAAGCAAGACCACAAGCAATGGAACAACAATCAAACACGGTGCAATGCACAAGCAACATGATGCAATACATGTCATGATATGCAAGATATGATATGCAATGCATATGCGTGCACAAGAAGGGAAAGAATGATCAAGGCATCAACTTGGCAAACCAAATATGCCGCTGGAAAGAAGAGGTGATTTCGGTCGAAATTGATATAAGGATCACCGGAAACGGATGCACGGTTTGCAAATGACAAACAAAACAAGGATGATGCAAATCTATGATTAACAACATGATAGCACTTAGAATGCAACAAGAAACTAAGCTACTGCACTCCAACTTAGCAACAAAGCATATAGCAGTGATTTACAAGAGATGCTTGACAAATAATGAACAGTGAGCTACGGCTAAAACACCCAATAACAGGTTCAAACAAGCATGGCAAAAGTGCAAAAGATATCAGCTTCACAGACTTAGTGAAAATACTAACATGTCAAAAACAACATCAGGAAGCAATGTTTAGAGTAAGAAAACAACATGCTACAAGAACATATCATGGAAAAAAAGGAATGGCATGCTTCTACTAAATGCACTTAACAAAATTCCCTTACTAAACACGAGCCAAAAAGGCACAGAAGATATGATGGCACCCATGTAAACATAGCAAGTTTTATAAACAGATTCAGACATTGCGAGCTCATGCCACTCACCACAAAGCACTACATGACAACACAAGCATACCAACAGTAAGAAGACATGTTCATGAAGCTAAACATGGCAAGAGAAAGTTCATAGGATGCATGGATCACTAGAAAAACTCATGGAAATATTGATTAACATGTTAACAATCTGCCAGGAACAAAATATAGCAAAAGTAGAGCATAGTAATGACAATCTAAAGCACTCCATAAATGGAACCAAAGGCATGAATGCATAGAGAAAAACCACATGTTCAAAACATCCTTACTGAAGTATCTCAAAATAATCATGGATCGCATGGTAGCAACATGTTTACATGGCATCAAAATGTAACAGGAAAAGACTTAGCAAAATTGTTGAAGTGTCTGAAAACAACAACATTACGGAGCCTACTTTGCATGCTTGTTCTAGTCACCACATAGATCACAAAAATACAAGACTTGCACCCTGTAAATATGGCATGATGTAGTTCAAAACACATGTAGACATCATGCTCATAGGATGCACACACAAAATGCAACAAAAATGACAAATCATCAAGTTCTGTTAAGAACCAACATTTTACATTTTATAGCACTCTTGCAACGATTATAATGGCATCTAAATGGACAGTAACATGCATGCAAATGACTCTAACATGCAGAGCATCAAGAGACGAACATTTTGATATATCATGCACACAAAACGGAGTTATGGACATGGAGATATGGCATGTCAAAGGAGGCATCATGATGTGACAGTTCTGGGACTTAGTCATATTCTTCACCTCGCGGAAAACTAGATGGAGTGGTTCAGGAAGGCATGGTACGGCTCGGGGACGACATTTGGATGGCGGGGCGACGGGGTCCCGGGACGGTGCGGTGCAGATCTGGAGGACCCCGGCGAGGTGAGGTCGTGGCGGGGCGGCAGCGGTCGCCGGCGACGCCAGGAAGGCGAGGAAGCGGCGGAGGGAGGTCAGGGAGTCGCCGGAGTGGCCGGATCCGGTGGATCCCGGCCCGATCTGGCCTCAGCGGGGCAAGGTGGCCTGCGGCGAACGGCGGTGATGGAATATGGCGCGGGGAGGCGGCCGGTGGCAGACGCGGCGCGGGGCGGCGGAGCAAGGCACAGACGGCAGCGCAGCGGTGGACGGCGGTAGCGCAGCAGGGAAGCAGCGGGGCGGCGGCGCGCACGGGCTGCGGCGGGCGAGCTCAGGCCTGCAAGGGCCCGTGATGGGCTCCGCGGGCCGCGCGGTGGAGGAAGACAGCGGCGACACGTGGCGAGCTCCGGTTGGACGTGGGCGGTGGCGCGGACATGTCCGGCGCGGGATGGACATGTCTGGCGGCGCAAGGTGGAAGGAGGCTATGGTTTGCACCGCGAATTTCGGGGGGGAGGGACTTATTTATAGGTACAGGGAGCTAGGAGAGTCCAAATGAAGTGTGATTTTCGCGCACACGATCGTGATCTAACGACGGAGAACATGGAGGGGGTTTAGATGGGTTATTTGGCTATTTTGGAGGGGTGTTGGGCTACAACACCAAAGAGGCTTTTGCGGTTACACGGTTAACCATTGAGGCATCAAACGACCTCCAAATGGAACGAAATTTGACAGGCGGCCTACCGGTGATGTACCAAGGCCACTTGAAAAATCTCGGCCCATTTCGAGAACGTTTTTCTCCCGCTCACGAAAAGAGACAAGAGGGGTGCACCGGGTACATGTGGGAGCGTCGGATTGTGAAACGGACAACTGGGAAAATGACCGGACACATGAGAGAACATGAATGCAAATGAGATGCACATGATATGAAATGCATGACATGAAAAAAATGGAAAACGAAGACAAAAACCCAACCACGAAGGGAATATCATATCACATAGCAGAAAATGGCAAGAGTCGGAGTTACAAATATGGAAAGTTACATCCGGGGTGTTACATCAATGGAGGTCGAACAGCCACCGGGACTGAGGCTGCACATGAGGGGCTGTTGCAATGGCAGCATGCGGGTGGACGTGGGGTTCCCCACCCCCCATGTCATGCTTCTCAGGCATGGCTGGAAGAGCTTTGCACGTGCCCACAGCTTGGTGGCGGGACACATTCTCCATTTGAAGCTAATGGACGCCACCTTGCTCTCCGTCAAGATCTTCGGGCGTTACAATGCTCGTTTAGGGTGCTGCGCGGAAAGTTCGACCGACAACGAAAGCTCCTCCTCAAGCGATAGCGACGAGGAGGACAATGATGGCGATGATGACAACGCCGATGGAGGGGACGATGGCTCCGACTCCAACTGATCGCCAGCCATACCATCACCGTCAGCAAGACGTAGGCGGCACCAGCATCTGCACCTACATCTCTTCCCTAGCAAGGCGATCGGCCGGGGCGTTGGATGTGGGGGTGCGCATGGTACCTCTGGCTCCTCCAGCAACCTTCCGGCTGGACCTCGGCAGACCTCCTCATGGTCTTTGGCTTCGTTCGCCCTGTCGGGTACTGCTGGCCCTGGTGGCAGTGACCAGGGGGTCCCTCCACCGCTCTCTTCACCATCACCTTCATCCGTGCCCTCCCGATCTTGTTAGGCTCCTTGCACTGGGGCCTGACGGAGTCAGGCTGGTCTTCTATAGAGATAGATCAAGATGCTTAATTGGACTTTCACAAATCACATACCTTGAATCAGTCAAAGAAAGGGTTCTTGCCTGTGTTACAAGGTGTGAAGTTGAGTCAGACTCAATGCCCGACCACTGCAGAGGATAGAGAGAAAATGAAAGTCAATCCCTATGCCTCAGTCATAGGTTCTATCATGTATGCAATATTGTGTACCAGACCTGATATGTGCCTTGCTATAAGTTTAGCAGGGAGGTACCAAAGTAATCCAGGAGTGGATCACTGGACAGCGGTCAAGAACATCTTGAAATACATGAAAAGGACTAAGGATATGTTTCTCGTTTATGGAGGTGACAAAGAGCTTGTCATAAAAGGTTACGTCGATGCGAGCTTTATTAGCTCCTTAATCAAAGATGGTTAAGTTTCTTGACCATAGACATGTGTTGTCATTTGATGAACGGGATCACATCATTAGAGAATGATGTGATGGACAAGACCCATCCGTTAGCTTAGCATAATGATCGTTTAGTTTTATTGATATTGCTTTCTTCATGACTTATACATATTCCTCTGACTATGAGATTATGCAACTCCCGAATACCGGAAGAACAACTAATGTTCTATCAAACATCACAATGTAACTGGGTGATTACAAAGATGCTCTACAGGTGTCTCCGAAGGTGTTTGTTGAGTTGGCATAGATCAAGATTAGGATTTGTTACTCTGTGTATCCGAGGGGTATCTCTGGGCCCTCTCGGTAATGCACATCCCTATAAGCCTTGCAACCAATGTGACTAATGAGTTAGTTGCGGGATGATGTATTACGGAACGAGTAAAGAGACTTTCCGGTAACGATATTGAACTAGGTATGAAGATACCGACGATCAAATATCGGGCAAGTAACATACTGATGACAATGGGAATGAAGTATGTTGTTATGCGTTTGACCGATAAAGATCTTCGTAGAATATGTAGGAGTCAATATGAGCATCAAGGTTCCGCTATTGGTTATTGACCGGAGATGAGTCTCAGTCATGTCTACATAGTTCTCGAACCCGTAGGGTCCACATGTTTAACGTTCGATGACGATTTGTATTATGAGTTATGTGTTTTGGTGACCGAAGTTTGTTTGTAGTACCGGATGAGATCACGGACAAGACGAGGAGTCTCAAAATGGTCGAGAGGTAAAGATTGATATATTGGAAGGTTATATACGGACACCGGAATGGTTCCGATAAGGTTCGGGGATTTTTTGGAGTACCGTGAGGCTACTGGAAGCCCCCAGGAAATTTAATGGGCCTAATGGGCCATAGTGGAGGAGAGGAGGCAGGCCACGGGAGGAGGCGCGCGCCCCCTTGCCCAATCCGTATTGGACAAGTGGAGGGGGCGTGGCCCCCCTCTTTTCTTCTCCTTCTCCCTCCTTTCCCCTTTCCCCCTCTCCGTTGGAAGGAAAGGGGGGTGAATCCTACTAGGAACGGAGTCCTAGTAGGACTCCCCCATCTTGGCACCCCCCCCTTGGGCCGGCTTCGTCCTCGCCCCTCCTTTATATACGTGGGCAGGGGGCACCCATAGGTACAATAGTAGTTTCTTAGCCATGTGCGGTGCCCCCCTCCACAGTTTACTCCTCCGGTCTTAGCGTCGTAGTGCTTAGGCGAAGCCCTGCGCAGATCACATCACCATCACCGTCACCACGCCGTCGTGCTGTCGGAACTCTCCCTCGACCCTCTACTGGATCAAGAGCTCGAGGGACGTCATTGAGCTGAATGTGTGCTGAACACGGAGGTGCCGTACGTTCGGTACTTGGATCTGTTGGATCATGAAGTCATTCGACTACATCAACCGCGTTAACCTAATGCTTCAACTTCTGGTCTATGAGGGTACGTGGACACACTCTCCCCATTTCGTTCCTATGCATCTCCTAGATAGATCTTGCGTGATCGTAGGATTTTTTTGAAATTGCATGTTAGGTTCCCCTTCAGTGGCATCCGAGCCAGGTCTATGCGTAGATGATATGCATGAGTACAACACAAAGAGTTGTGGGTGATAATAGTCATATTGCTTACCACCAACGTCTTACTTTGATTCTGCGGTATTGTTAGATGAAGCGGCCCGGACCGACATTACATGACCGCCTTCATGAGAGTGGTTCTACCGACGTGCTTGGCACAAAGGTGGCTGACGGGTGTCTGTTTCTCCAACTTTAGTTGAATCGAGTTTGACTACGGCCGGTCCTTGTTGAAGATTAAAACTGCACACTTGACGAAAAATCATTGTGGTTTTTGATGCGTAGGTAAGAACGGTTCTTGCTAGAAGCCTGTAGCAGCCACATAAAACTTGCACCAACAAAGTAGAGGACGTCTAAATTGTTTTTGTAGGGCATGTTGTGATGTGATATGGTTAAGATGTGATGAGATATAAACTGTTGTATGATATGATCATGTTTTGTAACAATTATTGGCAACTGGGAGGAGCCATATGGTTGTCGCTTTATTGTATGAAATGCAATCGCCATGTAATTGCTTTACTTTACCACTAAGCGGTAGAGATAGTCGTAGAAGCAATAGTTGGCGAGACGACAATGACGCTACGATGGAGATCAAGGTGTCAAGTTGGTGATGATGGAGATCATGATGGTGCTTTGGAGATACAGATCAAAGGCACAAGATGATGATAGCCGTATCATGTCACATATTTTGATTGCATGTGATGTTTATCTTTTTATGCTTCTTATTTTGCTTAGTACAATGGTACCATTATAAGATGATCCCTCACTAAATTTCAAGGTACAAGTGTTCTCCCTGATTATGCACCGTTGCTACAGTTCGTCATGCCGAGACACCATGTGATGATCGGGTGTGATAAGCTCTACGTTCCCATACAACGGGTGCAAGCCAGTTTTGCACATGGAGAATACGCGGGTTAAACTTGACGAGCCTAGCATATGCAGATATGTCCTCGGAACACTGAGACTGAAAGATCGAACATGAATCATATAGTAGATATAATCAACATAGTGATGTTCACCATTGAAAACTACTCCATCTCACGTGATGATCGGACATGGTTTAGTTGATATGGATCACGTGATCATTTAGATGACTAGAGTGATGTCGATCTAAGTGGGAGTTCTTTAGTAATATGATTAAATTGAACTTTAATTTATCATGAACTTAGTATCTGATAGTTTTTTTCATATCTATGTTGTTGTAGATCAATGGCCCATGTTACCGTTCTCTTGAATTTTAATGCGTTCCTAGAGAAAACTGAGTTGAAAGATGATGGTAGCAACTACACGGACTGGGTCCGTAACTTGAGGACTATCCTCATTGCTGCATAGAAGAATTATGTCCTGGAAGCACCGCTAGGTACAAGACCCACTGCAAGAGCAACTCCGATGACTACTCGATAGTTCAGTGTGCCATGCTTTACGGCTTAGAATCTGGTATTCAAATATGTTTTGAACGTCATGGAGCATATGAGATGTTCTAGGAGTTGAAGTTAATATTTCAAGCAAATGTCCGAGTTGAGAGATATGAAGTCTCCAACAAGTTCTACAGCTGCAAAATGGAGGAGAATAGTTTCGTCGGTGAACACATAGTTAGAATGTCTAGGTACCATAACCACTTGACTCAGCTAGGAGTTAATCTTCCTAATGATTGAGTCATTGACAGAGTTCTTCAATCACTGTCACCAAGCTATAAAGGCTTCGTGATGAACTATAATATGCAAGGGATGGAAAAGACAATTCCTGAGCTCTCCGCGATGCTAAAGGTTGCGGAGGTAGAAATCAAGAAGGAGCATCATGTGTTGATGGTGAACAAAACCACTAGTTTCAAGAAAAAGGGCAAAGGGAAGAAGGGGAACTTCAAGAAGAATAGCAAGCAAGTTGCTGCTCAAGGGAAGAAGCCCAAGTTTGGACCTAAGCCTGAAACTGAGTGCTTCTACTACAAAGGGGCTGTTCACTGGAAGCAGAACTGCCCCAAGTATTTGGCGGATAAGAAGGGTGGAAAAGTGAAAGGTATATTTGATATACATGTTATTGATGTGTAGCTTACTAATGCTCATAGTAGCGCCTGGGTATTTGATACTGGTTCCGTTGATCATATTTGCAACTCATAACAGGGGCTATGGATTAAATGAAGATTAGCTAAGGACGAGGTGACAATGCGCGTGGGAAATGGTTCCAAAGTCGATGTGATCGCCATCGGCATGCTACCTCTACATCTACCGTCGGGATTAGTTTCAGACCTAAATAATTGTTATTTGGCGCCAGCGTTGAGCATGAACATTATATCTGGATTTGGTTTGATGCTAGACAATTATTCATTCAAATCATAGAATAATGGTTGTTCTATTTATATGAGTAATATCTTTTATGGTCATGCACCCTTGATGAGTGGTCTCTCTTTGTTGAATCTCGATTGTAGTGATACACATATTCATAATATTGAAGCCAAAAGATGTAAAGTTAATAATGATAATGCAACTTATTTGAGGCACTGCCATTTAGGTCATATTGGTGTAAAGCGCATGAAGAAACTCCATGTTGTTGGGCTTTTGTAATCACTTGATTATGAATCACTTGATGCTTGCGAACCATGCCTCATGGGCAAGATGACTAAGACTCTGTTCTCCGGAACAATGGAGCAAGCCACTGACTTATTGGAAATAATACATACTGATGTATGCAGTCCAATGAGTGTTGAGGCTCGTGGAGGGTATCATTATTTTCTAACCTTCATAGATGGTTTGAGCAGATATGGGTATATCTACTTAATGAAACATAAGCCCGAAACATTTGAAAAGTTCAAAGAATATCAGAGTGAAGTGTAAAATCATCATAACAAGAAAATAAAGTTTCTACGATCTGATTGTGGAGGTGAATATTAGAGTTATGAGTTTGGCCTTCATTTGAAACAATGTGGAATAGTTTCGCAACTCACGCCACCTGGAACACCACAGTGTAATGGTGTGCCCGAACGTCGTAACTGTACTTTATTAGATATGGTGCGATCTATGATGTCTCTTACCGATTTACTGCTATCGTTTTGGTATTATGCTTTAGAGACGGTTGCATTCACTTTAAATAGGGAACCATCTAAATCCGTTGAGACTGACACCATATGAACCGTGGTTTGGTAAGAAACCTAAGCTGTCATTTCTTAAAGTTTTGGGCTGCGATGCTTAAGTGAAAAAGCTTCAACCTGATAAGCTCGAACCCAAATTGGAGAAATGTGTCTTCACAGGATACCCAAAGGAGACTGTTGGGTACACCGTCTATCACAGATCCGAAGGCAAGATATTCGTTGCTAAGAATGGATCCTTTCTAGAGAAGGAGTTTCTCTCGAAAGAAGTGAGTGGGAGGAAAGTAGAACTTGATGAGGTAATTGTACCTGCTCCCTTATTGGAAAGTAGTTCATCACAGAAATCAGTTCTAGTGATTCCAACACCAATTAGTGAGGAAGCTAATGATGATGATCATGAAATTTCAGATCAAGTTACTATCGAAGCTCGTAGGTCAACCAGTATGGTCCGCACCAGAGTGGTACGGTAATCCTGTTCTAGAGGTCATGTTACTTGACCATGATGAACCTACGAACTATGAGGAAGCGATGATGAGCCCAAATTCCGCAAAATGGCTTGAGGCCATTAAATCTGAGATGAGATCCATGTATGAGAACAAAGTGTGGACTTTGGTTTACTTGCCCGATGATCGACAAGCCATAGAGAATAAATGGATCTTCAAGAAGAAGACTGACGCTGACGGTAATGTTACTGTCTACAAAGCTCGACTTGTTGTGAAAGGTTTTCGACAAGTTGAAGGAGTTGACTACGATGAGACCTTCTCACCTGTAGCGATTCTTAAGTCTGTCCGAATCATGTTAGAAATTGCCGCATTTTATGATTATGAAATTTGGCAAATGGATGTCAAAACTGCATTCCTTAATGGATATCTTAAAGAAGAGTTGTATATGATGCAACCAGAAGGTTGTGTCGATCCTAAAGGTGCTACAATGTGTGCAAGCTCCAGCGATCCATTTATGGACTGGTACCAGCCTCTCGGAATTGGAATATACACTTTGATAGTGTGATCAAAGCTTATGGTTTTATACAGACTTTGGGGAAGCCTGTATTTACAAGAAAGCGACTGGGAGCTCTATAGCATTTCTAATATTATATGTGGATGACATATTGTTGATTGGAAATAATACAAAATTTCTGGATAGCATAAAAGGATACTTGAATAAGAATTTTTCAATGAAAGACCTCGGTGAAGCTGGTTACATCGGGCATCAAGATCTATAGAGATAGATCTAGACGCTTAATTAGACTTTCACAAAGCACATACCTTGATAAAGTTTTGAAGAAGTTCAAAATGGATCAGTCAAAGAAAGCGTTCTTTCCTGTGTTACAAGGTGTGAAGTTGAGTCACACTCAATGCCCGACCACTGCAGAAGATAGAGAGAAAATGAAAGTCATTCCCTATGCCTCAGCCATAGGTTCTATCATGTATGCAATGTTGTGTACCAGATCTGATATGTGCCTTGCTATAAGTTTAGCAGAGAGGTACCAAAGTAATCCAGGAGGGGATCACTGGACAGCAGTCAAGAACATCCCGAAATACCTGAAAAGGACTAAGGATATGTTTCTCGTTTATGGAGGTGTCAAAGAGCTTGTCATAAATGCTTACATTGATGCGAGCTTTGACACCGATCCGGATGACTCTAAGTCACAAACCGGATACATATTTATATTCAATGGTGGAGCTGACAGTTGGCGCAGTTCCAAGCAGAGCGTTGTGGCGGGATCTATGTGTGAAGCGGAGTACATAGCTGCTTTGGAAGTAGCAAATGAAGGAGTCTGGATGAAGGAGTTCATATCCGATCTAGGTGTAATACCAAGTGCATCGGGTCCAATGAAAATCTTTTGTGACAATACTAGAGCAATTGCCTTGGTGAAGGAATCCAGATTTCACAAGAGAACCAAACATATCAAGAGATGCTTCAATTCCATCTGCGATTAAGTCAAGGAGGGAAACATAGAGATTTGCAAGATACATATGGATCTGAAGGTTGCAGACCCGTTGACTAAGCCTCTCACGAGCAAAACATGATCAGCACCAAGACTCCATGGGTGTTAGAATCATTACTATGTAATCTAGATTATTGACTCTAGTGCAAGTGGGAGACTGAAGGAAATATGCTCTAGAGGCAATAATAAAGTTGTTATTTATATTTCCTTATATCATGATACATGTTTATTATTCATCCTAGAATTGTATTAACAGGAAACTTAGTACATGTGTGAATACATAGACAAACAGAGTGTCCCTAATATGCCTCTACTTGACTAGCTCGTCAATCAAAGATGGTTAATTAAGTTTCCTGGCCATAGACATGTGTTGTCATTTGATGAACGGGATCACATCATTAGAGAATGATGTGATGGACAAGACCCATCTGTTAGCTTAGCATAATGATCATTTAGTTTTATTGCTATTGCTTTCTTCATGACTTATACATATTCCTCTTACTATGAGTTTATGCAACTCCCGACAACCAGAGGAACGCCTTGTGTGCTATCAAACGTCACAATGTAACTGATTGATTATAAATATGCTCTACAGGTGTCTCCAAAGGTGTTTGTTGAGTTGGCATAGATCAAGATTAGTATTTGTCACTCCGTGTATCTCTGGGCCCTCTCGGACTATAAGCCTTCCAAGCAATGTGACTAATGAGTTAGTTGCGGGATGATGTATTACGGAATGAATGAAGAGACTTTCCGGTAACGAGATTGAACTAGGTATGAAGATACCGATGATCGAATCCCGGGTAAGTAACATGCCGATGACAAAGGGAATGACATATGTTGTTATGCGGTTTGACCGATAAAGATCTTCGTAGAATATGTAGGAGGCAATATGAGCATCCACGTTCCGCTATTGGTTATTGACTGGAGATGTGTCTCGGTCATGTCTACATAGTTCTCGAACCCGTAGGGTCCGCACGCTTAACATTTGATGACGATTTGTATTATGAGTTATGTGTTTTGGTGACCGAAGTTTGTTCGGAGTCCCGGATGAGATCACAGACATGACTAGGAGTCTCGAAATGGTCGAGAGGTAAAGATTGATATATTGGAAGGTTATATACGGACACCGGAATGGTTCTGATAAGGTTCAGGGATTTCTCGGAGTACTGAGAGGCTACCGAACCCCCCCCCCCTTGCCACGGGAGGAGCCCCCCCTTTCCCAATCCGAATTGGATAAGGGGAGGGGGCGTGGCCCCCCTCTTTCCTTTTCCTTCTCCCTCGTTTCCCCTTTCCCCCTCTCTGTTGGAATGAATGGGGGGCGAATCCTACTAGGAATGGAGTCCTAGTAGGACTCCCCCCTCTTGGCGCGCCTGAGGGAGTCCTGGATTAGGGGGTCCACGGACAGCCGGACCATATACTTTGGCCGGAGTGTTGGACTATGAAGATACAAGATTGAAGGCTTCGTCCCGTGTTCGGGTGGGACTCTCCTTTGTGTGGAAGGCAAGCTTGGCGATTCAGATTTGTAGATCTCCTTCTCTGTAACCGACTCTGTGTAACCCTAGCCCCCTCTGGTGTCTATATAAACCAGAGGGTTTAGTCTATAGGACGAGAACAATCATAATCTTAGGCTAGCTTCTAGGGTTTAGCCTCTACGATCTCATGGTAGATCAACTCTTGCAATACTCATATCATCAAGATCAATCAAGCAGGAAGTAGGGTATTACCTCCATCGAGAGGGCCCGAACCTGGGTAAACATTGTGTCCCCCGCCTCCTGTTACCATCAGCCTTAGACGCATAGTTCGGGACCCCCTACCCGAGATCCACCGGTTTTGACACCGACACCGGTTCTTTCATTGAAAGTTCCACTGTGTCATCACGATAAAGGCTTGATGGCTCCTTTGATCATCGGCAACGATGCGATCCAGGGTGAGGTTTTTCTCCCCGGACAGATCTTCGTATTCGGCGGCTTCGTACTGCGGGCCAACTCGCTTGGCCATCTAGAGCAGATCGATAGCTACGCCCCTAGCCATCAGGTCAGATTTGGAAGCTTGAACTACACTGTCAACATCCGCGGAGACTTGATCTTCGACGGATTCAAGCTCATGTCAGGCGCGCCGCACAGTCATGACGAGCATGACTTAGCTCTGCCATCGGACGGTGTTCAGGAGATCGCACCTGCGGCTACTCCGGCCCTCAATCCGGAGTAGATTGTGCCATCCGAGGACGGGTGGATGGACCCCGCCACGGAGGCCGCACACTCAGCAGCGATAGAGCTGAATACTGAATTCACCTCCTATGAGACCTGTGTTACCAGACCCTTGGATTCGTCCCCGGCCACATGCTCCGAACCGCCTGCGTCCGTGCCTAACCAATCTGATTGGGCACCGATCATGGAGTTTACCTCCGCGGATATTTTTCAGCACTCGCTATCGGCGTTCTAGGAACGGGGGTCCCCAGACTTGCCTGCCTGCGGCCCATGGCGTGGCTAAGCCAGCAGGCCGTACGGCGCACCTTCACCAACAAGGCACCCAAGACCCTCCCGAGGGGCCAAGCCTCGCGAGGCGGACGACGTCAAGACCTCCTCAGGAGTGGCCTGGTCAGGCAGGCTCGCGAGGAGCGGAGATAGCAAGGCGGGGCGAACCGCACGAGGCTCTCATGACGTGAGCCATGACGATTGAAACCAGGTGGGCACCAGCGCGTGCAGCATCCTTGTTTCCTCTTTGGTGCAAGGGAGGCACGCGCAGCCGCGGAGTACCGAGGCCTCAGGCAAAGGTTTCCATTTCGGTGCAACAAGACAAAGACTAGGAGGACTGCAAGACGGAGGTCATCGTGGAGCCCAAGACGGCGTCATCACTAGAGCCTTTCACAGGCGCAGACTACCTTTTGTCAGGATAGCTTGTACTAGCTGTCCCCCTTCAAATTAGCCCGCCATTGTTGGCTCCCTTCCCGCTCGATATTTGGGAAGAGGACCAGGGCCTCTATAAATAGGACTAGCCACCATAGGGAGAGGGGGAGATCGAATCCCCGCACTACAAGTTCATATGCACAAGAACACCTCGACCTCAGGAGGCAGTTCTTCCCTTGTACTGTTCATCATCAGCCCAAGAGGCAAATCCACCATCACCACACTGGAGTACGGTATTACACCACAACGGTGGCCCGAACTAGTATAAACCCTGTGTCTTTCTGTGTTGCGAGTTCGTCGAGTTCGTCCACAAGATCCTAGCGAGCTAGAGCGTAGATTGGTAGGAGGGAAAGACTTCACGCGCACCCCAGTGTTTGAACCTTACGGGTTAGCCGGAGCCCCACATCCGACATTTGGCGCGCCAGGTAGGGGTGCACCGGAGCTTCTTCTCCGCCAATCAGCTCTCCGACGTTCACGGGCTACGATGTCTGGCGACCCAAGGGCCGGATCCGACCGGTGAGCAGCTTGGCCGGCCCGGGCGGCGCCGCCTGCCCATGAAGGTCTCGACCCCGCACCCCAAGCGGCGCGGGAACCACCAAGCTCCGCCAGACGTGGACATCACGGCCAGGCATCATCCACCCTCACCCCGCGGCAAGTACGAGCCGCGGCGATAGCAACGAGTCACGCCGCAGGAACAGCGCCGCACTCATGGCGGGTGCAGGCGAACATGTGGGTGGCACTCACGGTGGCAAGGGAGCTGCTGCGATGCAGGTTGATGGAGAGCGGCCGGAACATGCTGCTTGAGCGTGTTGCTGAGCTACTGGACACAGCGGCGTCAGGAGCGCCACCCTTCTGCTATCGACTCCCTTACCAGACCACTGCAAGGTCGTGCGGCGAGCCTCACCACACATGCGCGCCATCAACTACGCCCGGGGGCTTCGTCAACATCAGCACGACTGGCGGCGTAGGGGGCTCCACCCCCCCCCCCATGCCGCCCTCGACAAGCATGGGCGCAGGCGTCACCCCCCATGGTCCCGTCCGGATGCCATATTATCATCCCCAGGACGCTATCATGGGAGGAGCAACATGGAGCGTGGGGCACCATGGCGAGGTGTTTGGGGTGACGGCCCCGGAAGCCTACGTGACCCGCATGATGGACCAAGGGTACGCACCAGAGGACGACATCGGCTCATTCGTTGGAGAAGATTGGGGAGAAGGGCTGCTAGGAGTCAAAGCTTTCCAAGAGCCAGCGGAGAACCACAACGATCGTGCCGATGACGGCAACTACAGGGTACCGCTAACCTCTCAGGAAGAGGCTTATGCTAACCATGGGCTGCAGATGAATCAGGTCGCAGCGTCGATTGTCGACGCTGGCACCGCGACACACATTCCAACAAGGGAGACACGCTGGGGCCGCCGGGAGCAAGGCCCCTCTACAAGGCATGCGAAACCAGGGGACACCTGGAGGTAGGCCCTCTACCGGGGTGGCTTCAACAACCCTTCCTCCGACAAAGGACCCGTGGTCGCCGAGGGAACCGCTGGCGTCCTCTTTCCCTCCTTTTTGTCGTCCTGGTCTCCGGTTTGCTCAACGGAGGTCAAGGGTGGCGCAAAGCGGGGCCCTCGTCTAGCGATATGAAGCAAGGCCGGTACCTGTGAAGAAGGCCCAGTGCCTGTGAAGCTCGCCGCCCGTGACACTCTCACGTAATAATGAGTTGGGGCTGTACACGCCCCACAGTCTCAGGAGCGCCGGCCTCAGGCCCTGGGGCTCCCTCCCATGCCTAGTGGACAGCACTTAGCTCCACGCTGGTGAGAAGACTTGAAGACCTGAAGACTAGACTAGGTGCCGGACGCGGCCTTTTGCTTTGGATCTTTCTTTCTGTGGCTTTGCTTTCTCATTCTGGACTTAAGTTGAAGCTGAATTTTTATCGATACGCGCGGGGGGTGCCTTTTCTCATTCGAGCCATTTCTCACCTTCTAGATCTTGTTTGGTTTGGGACTCACGTCCATCACCTTTCCCTCGCAAAGCTCCTCACGAGTCGGACCGCGCAAAGTACGCGCAAGCACTACGCCTGGTGATCACCCCTTGCGGGGCCCCCTCCAACGAGGCGATAAGCTCCATGGGATTCTCATGAGCTCGCCGCCTCACGACCCAGCCCTAAGTTGGTGCTGACTAAGGTAAACCACGTCGGGAAACTCACCCTCAGCTTCATGAGCTCACGAGGACACATGCCCACATCACATAGGAAAGTAAAAACTGTGATTTACTTACACGAGGGGCTCCCCCTCTCAAAATGCTCTTACAAGTTTTCCAAGCGCCACGCCCGAGTTTTTCGTGCAGAATAAAACAACAAGAGAATATGGGATCAGCCAGAGATATCGCTCGCTGCATCGTCCATGGACGCATCACTCGCATCGCCATCATCTTCGTCAGAATCGTCGCCGCCGTCGGTGATGCCCCCATCGTCGTCATTGACAACGTCACCTTCGTCTGCAATGACCACCACCACATCGTTCTCCGAGGTGAAGGCCCTAACCAATGCGTCGACATGGTCCTCTACCCAACGCGCCAGGTTTCCCCGGACGGCCATGGGTACAGGGGCAATGGCGGCATCAAAGTCGAAGTTGGGGTCAGCGTTCAGGAGGTGGATGAAGACAAGGGAGAAGGCGCGCTGAAGCAGGCCACGACCCCTCTCCTGCAGAAGCTGCCGAGCTCTGGCAGATTGAGGCTCCAGGCGCGTCACCACCTCGGTGAAGAAGGTCAGGTGACTGGCGTAGTCACTTGAGTGAGGGGTCAGTGTGTTCTCGTCGCAGATATAGCCCAGGGCGGTGTTGGCCCTGTTTCGAAGGTCTTGAAGCATAGGAGCGTGCTCGTGCTCCAGCGTTCGGCGTTGAAGCACTTCCTCCCTGTTCTGCCGAGCAACAGCCTCGGCGTCGTCAACTCGCCTGCAGAGGGAAAGCAGCTCGGCGTGGGCGGAGGCCAAGTCCGCCTGCGCCGTAACCAAGGCGGCGGTTGTGGCCTCCGCACGCCTCTCGGCCTTGTCCAACCTGGGCCTGAGGGCGGCGGCCCTGCCCGCACACTCCTGGCCGGCGAGCTTCAGCTTCAAGTCGTACTTGCCCTCCAGATCTACGCGAACCACGACCACCCGGCGATTGATCTCCTCCTCGACTCTGGCCTTGCGGGCCCCGACGGCGTCTTCAGCTTGAGCGACTTGACGCTCCCTCGTCTCCAGCCGTTCAAGCTCGAGGCTGCGCTCCACGGCTTCCAGGGCCAGCGTCTCCTCGCGCCGCCGGACCTCCTCTTCCTCCGCAGGCGTCCCCCTCATCGACGCAAGGGCGGCCCCGCGCGCCTCGACCTGCTGCTCGAGGGACGCGCTCCAGGCCTGGAGCTCCCACACGCGCTCCTCCGTAGCCTCACGACGGCGATCGACCTCGTGAGCTTCTTCCAAAGCTCGCGAGCAGGCCTCATTGGCAACCTTGAGGGACGCATCCGCCTTCGCGTTCTCGAGGTCGCGATGATAACGGCCAAGGTTGATGGCCACACGCAGCTTGCGCCACTCCTCCACCAACCGAAGACCTTCATCCTCAAGACGCGAGTCGACGCCAGCAAGTGCTTCACCAAGGGAGTTCATCGCGCCCATCGCCTCCTGGAAGAGCTCGTGGCGGACCATGCTGCGCCCGCACTCAACCTCGAATGCTCGCCCCATCTCATCCTCCACCTCGTGGGCTGCAGGTGGAGCATCAAGTGGCGCACCACCTCCCGGTTGGGGGCTGGGGGCTGGCACGGCCCCAGGCACTAGCTGACCCTCGCGAGGGGCTCGAACCGAACAAGGCCCGCTGCTTGAAGAAGACTTCAGGACCGAGGCTAGCCAGCTACCAATCATGACCAGGGGAGGAGCCATTGGCACGCCTGCTATGCTCCGAGCAAGGCCGCGAAGGAAGGACGGCGAAGGCGCAAGCTCGGGGCGCCTTGACAACGGACCAACTCCCCTGGCTGACCCCACGCCATGGGCAGCGTCTGAGTCTTAGGCGCTGGAGCTTGGTGGGCACGATGGGACGAGAGGGGGCTGCTTCTCTAGAGATTTCGCGGCCTTAGCAGAAGGGGACCTGCGGGGACAATCGTCAGGAAAGGAAGGCGGCACATAGAAGATCACCAAGATAAGGTACTTACTCGTCGATGGCGATGTACTTCCGTCGCTTCAACAGTCCAAAGATGCTGCCGCCGCTAGGGGATCCCTTCCTCTTGCGGAGCTCCTCGAAGTCCACACAAAGGCGACCGAAGCGCTGGACATGATGGCCGGAGCGCGGCGGAGCCGAAGAAGAACCAAGAGGGATGGCTTCAGTGGAGCCCGGCTACGGCGAACAGCCCGACTCTCTCTTGCTGCGTCCTCCCGAGGCTCATGAAGCCTTGGCCTCGGGAGCCGCATGCCGCATCTCATCAGCAACTGATGCCTCAGGAGGGGCGTCGCAAGCTCCCGAGGACGACGCCCCTGGATCACCGCTCGGCATGTGCTCCTCAGCACCTGAGCAGCCGGCCCCCGTCGCAGCTCGCTCCCCTGCACCGTCACCTGGGGCGAGCTCGGCACCGGCGGCAAAGACAGGGACCATGATGACGGGATTCTTGTGGGGCCCCACCAAGCCAGTTGGGCGCAGCCCCCACTCGTCAAAGGAAGGCATGTTCGCAGCAAACGTGACCTTGTTCTCGCTGCGGTAAAACATGCAGCTTTTCCTAGGCATCTTGTCCGGCAGAGGGACACCGGATAGGACCGTGAGCACTGTTTGCCGCGCGGCGAGAGGAAGCCCCTCCTCCTGAAACCTCATGTCATGTTCGCTGAGCAAGGACCATATCGGGCGAGAATGGCATTGAAGTGGAGCAACTCGACGCTTGACGAACTCCCTCACCTCCATGGGCGCAGTCAAGCCAAGGTCCTTCAACCACCGCAGCCTGGCCCAGACAGGGGCGAGGCAAGGGCTCGCAAGCCTCTGGTGAACCCATCCGGAGTTTGGAATGGCAGGCCCCACCAGAGCTTGGAGCAGAGGGTTGAGCACGGCGGCATCAACAAACACCCATCGCGCGCGGAACTCGTTCGCGAATGCAGGGAGCTCGAAGTCGATCCCCATGCCTGCCAGTGCAGCCACGGCCTGGAAGCCCACACACCCCGAGCTCTGCCGGGCACCGGTGAGATGTAGCGAGAAGAAGTGGCAGAGGAGCGCCACGGAGGGGGTAATGCCCACCATGGCCTCACACCCGAAAGCGAAGACGGCAAGAAGGGTCACAGATTGAGGGTCAAGATGGAGCATGTGGATCTGATAGTGCTCGAGCACCGCGTTGAAGAAGGCGGAGAAGGGAGGAAGCATGCCAGCCCAGAGGGCGTTAATGAAGATCGGGACCTCGGTGACTGCCTGAGCCATGCTGGAGCGAGACGCAGGCCAGGCCGGCGTCTCTCCCCACTCGTTGAAGCTGGAGGCGAGCATGGGGCACATCTTGCCCATGGCCTTGTTGTTGAGCACCCGAGGCCAGCTGAGCACCGGCTCGAAGGACGGGGGCGCAGTTGGCAAGGACAGAGGTTTCTTCCCCTTGTCGGCTTGTTTCGGCGCCATGGCGGTGAAGCGGGCGGAACACTGGTCAGATTGAGAAGGCGGAGCAGGGCGTCGAGGAAGCAGGGAGATTGGAAGGGCCAGGCGTGGCGAAGGAAGAATAACTGTGTAGGCCGCAGGGGCCGCATAGCCAGCCGGATTCGAAGGCAGCGTGGGCAAGCGGAGATGCCCACGTCCAATCAACCGCCATGCGTCAACCGAGGCCGCAGGCTTTTGGGGGCCCGCGGTGCTCCGAACTTGACCCTTGGCTTCGTCGTGAAGCCAAGCCCGCGCGCACCTTGGGCCTGGGGGCTACTGTCGGCGTTCTGGGAATGGGGGTCCCCAGACTTGCCTGCCTGCGGCCCATGGCGTGGCTAAGCCAGCAGGCCGTACGGCCCACCTTCACCAACAAGGCACCCAAGACCCTCGCGAGGGGCCAAGCCTCGCAAGGCGGATGACGTCAAGACCTCCTCAGGAGTGGCCTAGTCAGGCAGGCTCGCGAGCAGCGGAGATATCAAGGCGGGGCGAACCTCACGAGCTCTCATGACGTGAGCCATGACAATCGACACCAGGCGGGCGCCAGCGCGCGCAGCGTCCTTGTTTCCTCTTTGGTGCAAGGGAGGCACGCGCAACCGCAGAGTACCGAGGCCTTGGGCAAAGGTTGCCATTTTGGTGCAACAAGACCAAGACCAGGAGACTGCAAGACGGAGGTCATCGTGGAGCCCAAGACGGCGTCATCACCAGAGCCTTTCACAGGCGCAGACTACCTTTTGTCAGGATAGCTTGTACTAGTTGTCCCCCTTCACATTAGCCCGCCATTGTTGGCTCCCTTCCCGCTCGATATTTGGGAAGAGGAGCAGGGCCTCTATAAATAGGACTAGCCACCATAGGGAGAGGGGGAGATCGAATCCCCGCACTACAAGTTCATACGCACAAGAACACCTCGACCTCAGGAGGCAGTTCTTCCCTTGTACTGTTCATCATCAGCCCAAGAGGCAATCCACCACCACCACACTGGAGTAGGGTATTACACCACAATGGTGGCCCGAACCAGTATAAACCATGTGTCTTTCTGTGTTGCGAGTTCGTCGAGTTCGTCCGCAAGATCCTAGCGAGCTAGAGCATAGATTGGTAGGAGGAAAAGACTTTGCGCGCACCCCAGTGTTTGAACCTTAAGGGTTAGCCAGAGCACCACATCCGACACTCGCCCTTAGGTGACGTGCTAGATTCATTGAGGTCTCTCTCATTGTCAGGAGACCCTCGTCTGAACTATGTCCGGCTCGAGTGGGAAGCGGACGACGAAGGAATTCGTTCCCCACCCACCACCCACTTAATAGCCACTATCGACGACTTAACCAACATGCTTGATTTCAACTCCGAAAACATCGACGGTATGGACGACGATGCAGGAGAGGAACAGGAACCACCGCCCATAAGGTGCTGGATAGCCACTTCATCACACGATATATACATGGTGGATACACCCAAAGAAAATAACAACGATGAACGGAAGGATGCAGCGAAGGATAGTCCCCTCGAGAAGCAACCAAAGCGACGATGTAGGCGCCGCTCCAAATCCCGCCTCAGCAAAAACAGCGATAACAGCATGATAACCCACAAGTATAGGGGATCGCAACAGTTTTCGATAAGTAAGAGTGTCGAACCCAACGAGGAGCTAAAGGCAGAACAAATATTCCCTCAAGTTCTATCAACCACCGATACAACTCTACGCACGCTTGACGTTCGCTTTACCTAGAAAAAGTATGAAACTAGAAGTACTTTGTATGTGTTGTTGGATAGGTTTGCAAGATAATAAAGATTACGTAAATAAAAAGTAGGGGCTGTTTAGATAAAGACACAACTAAGTTAGGTTTAGTAGAGAGCTTATTGTTACGAGAAAGTAATTTGTCCCTAGGCAATCGATAACTAGACTGGTAATCATTATTGCAATTTTATTTGAGGGAGAGGCATAAGCTAACATACTTTCTCTACTTGGATCATATGCACTTATGATTTGAACTCTAGAAAGCATCCGCAACTACTAAAGATCATTAAGGTAAAACCCAACCATAGCATTAAAGTATCAAGTCCTCTTTATCCCATACGCAACAACCCCCTTACTCGGGTTTGTGTTTCAGTCACTCACGCAACCCACTATAAGCGAATCATAAACGTATTGCAACATCCTACAGCGGGAATCCCTCACGCTTGCATGACACGGAGAGCACCATAGGACAGCACCAAAAATAAAACATGCAACTCAAACCAATCTTGATCATAAAATATCCCATAGGACAAAACGGATCTACTCAAACATCATAGGATAGCCATACATCATTGGGAAATAATATATAGCGTTGAGCACCATGTTTAAGTCGAGATTATAGTGGGTAAGAGAGAGGTTACAGTGCTGCATAGAGGGGGGAAGAGATGGTGATGATGGCGGTGAAGTTGTTGGTGAAGATTGCGGTGATGATGATGGCCCCCGGTGGCACTCCAGTGCCACCGGAAGCGAAGGGTGGAGAGCCCCCCTCCTTCTTCTTCTTCCTTGACCTTCTCCCTAGATGGGAGAAGGGTTTCCCCTATGTCCATGGCCTCCATGGCGTGGGAGGGGCGAGAGCCCCTCCGAGATTGGATCTGTCTCTCTGTCTCTCTCTGTTTCTGCGTTCTCAGATTCTTCCCTTTCACCGTTTCTTATATTGCTGGAGATCCGTAACTCTGATTGGGCTGAAATTTTAACGCGATCTCTATCCGGATATTAGCTTTCTTGCGGCGAAAGAATGGCATCAACTGCCTTACGGGGTGACCACGAGGGTCAGGGGCGTGCCCAGGGGGTGGGGCGCGCCCCCCTGCCTCGTGCCTCCCTCGGGCACCGTCTCGCGTGGATTTTTCTTCCCAAAAATCATATATATTCCAAAAAATCTACGTCATTTTTTATCCCGTTTGGACTCCGTTTGATATGGATATTCTGCGAAACAAAAAACATGCAACAAACAGGAACTGACACTGGGCACAGGATCAATATGTTAGTCCCAAAAATAGTATAAAAAGTTGCCAAAAGTATATGAAAGTTGTAGAATATTGGCATGGAACAATCAAAAATTATAGATACGACGGTGACGTATCAGCATCCCCAAGCTTAATTCCTGCTCGTCCTCGAGTAGGTAAATGATAAAAAAGATAATTTTTAATGTGGAATGCTACCTAGCATAATCTTGATCACATATCTAATCATGGCATGAATGTTAAGATACGAGTGATTCAAAGCAATAGTCTATCATTTGACATAAAAACAATAATACTTCAAGCCTACTACTAAAGCAATCATGTCTTTTCAAAATAACATGGCCAAAGAAAGTTATCCCTACAAAATCATATAGTCTGGCTATGCTCCATCTTCACTAGACAAAATATTCACATCATGCACAACCCCGATGACAAGCCAAGAAATTGTTTCATACTTTTGACATTCTCAAACCCTTTCAACTTTCACGCAATACATAAGCGTGAGCAATGGACATAGCACTATAGTTGGAATATAACGGTGGTTGTGGAGAAGACAAAAAGGAGAAGATAGTCTCACATCAACTAGGCGTATCAACGTGCTATGGAGATACCCATCAATAGATATCAATGTGAGTGAGTAGGGATTGCCATGCAACGGATGCACTAGAGCTATAAGTGTATGAAAGCTCAGACTGAAAACTAAGTGGGTGTGTATCCAACTTGCTTTCTCATGAAGACCTCGGGCATTTGAGGAAGCCCATCATCGGAATATACAAGCCAAGTTCTATAATGAAAATTCCCACTAGTATATGAAAGTGATAACTCAATAGACTCTCTATATGAAGAACATGGTGCTACTCTGAAGCACAAGTGTGGTAAAAGGATAGTAACATTGCCCCTTCTCCCTTTTTCTCTCATTTTTTTCTTTTATTTTTTTGGTGGGCTTCTTTGGCCACTCTTTTTTTATTTGGGCTTCTTTGGCCTCTTTTATTTATTTTTAAAGTCCGGAGTCTCATCCCGACTTGTGGGGGAATCATAGCCTCCATCATCCTTTCCTCACTGGGGCAATGCTCTAATAATGATGATCATCACACTTTTATTTACTTACAACTCAATATTACAACTCGATACTAGAACAAAGATATGACTCTATATGAATGCCTCCGGCGGTGTACCGGGATGTGCAATGATCTAGCGTAGCAATGACATCAAAAAAACGGACAAGCCATGAAAACATCATGCTAGCTATCTTACGATCATGCAAAGCAATATGACAATGAATGCTCAATTCATGTATATGATGATGATGGAAGTTGCATGGCAATATATCTCGGAATGGCTATGGAAATGCCATGATAGGTAGGTATATATGGTGGATGTTTTGAGGAAGGTATATGGTGGGTTTATGGTACCGGCAAAAGTTGCGCGATACTAGAGAGGCTAGAAATGATGGAAGGGTGAGAGTGCGTATAATCCATGGACTCAACATTAGTCATAAAGAACTCACATACTTATTGCAAAAATCTATTAGCCATCGAAACAAAGTACTACATGCATGCTCATAGGGGGGTAGATTGGTAGGAAAAGACCATCGCTCGTCCCCGACCACCACTCATAAGGAAGACAATCAATAAATAAATCATGCTCCGACTTCATCACATAACGGTTCACCATATGTGCATGCTACGGGAATCACAAACCTCAACACAAGTATTTCTACTAATCCACAACTACCCACTAGCATGACTCTAATATCACCATCTTTATATCGCAAAACTATTGCAAGGAATCAAACATATCATATTCAGTGATCTACAAGTTTTACGTAGGATTTTATGACTAACCATGTGAATGACTAGTTCCTGTCATCTCTCTAAATAGATATAAGTGAAGCAAGAGAGTTTAATTCTTTCTACAAAATATATGCCCACGCTCTAACAAATCTAAGTGAAGCAAAAGAGTATTCTACAAATGGCGGTTTTCTATGTAAAGAGAAACAGGCAATCCAAACTACAAATGATATAAGTGAAGCACATGAAGCATTCTATAAAGCCATACTCAAAATATATAAGTGAAGTGCATAGAGCATTCTATTATTCAACCAAGGACTATCTCATACCAGCATGGTGCATAAAATAAAAATGAAAACTAAATGCAAAATACGCTCCAAGATTGCACATATCGCATGAACGAAACGAATCCGAAAACATACCGATACTTGTTGAAGAAAGAGGGGATACCTTATGGGGCATCCCCAAGCTTAGACGCTTGAGTCTCCTTGAATGTTTACTTGGGGTGCCTCGGTCATCCCCAAGCTTGAGCTCTTTCCTCTCTTTCTTCTTCTCACATCGAGACCTTCTCGATCATCGAACACTTCATCCAAACAAAACTTCAACAGAAAACTCGGTAAGATCCGTTAGTATAATAAAGCAAATCACTACTCTAAGTACTGTTGCAAAACAATTCATATTTTGTTTTTGCATTGTGTCTACTGTAATATAACTTTTTCATGGCTTAATCCACTGATATAAATCGATAGTTTCATCAAAACAAGCAAACCATGCATCAAAAATAAAATCTGTCTAAAACAGAACAGTCTGTAATAATCTGAACATTCACCATACTTTTGGTACTTGAAAACTTCTGCCAAAATTAGGAAAAATATACAATTTGTATAGAAAGATAGTGCAAAAAGAATCAGAATCATTTGACGTTCCAGTAAAAAATGTAAAATCGCGCACTACAGCCAAAGTTTCTGTCCTGCACCGCACAAACCAACAAGCATTGTAAACATCCTAAAGGCAAACCTTGGCAAGGGGATAATTATTTTTGTTGAAAAGTTTATGTAATCAACATTCACAAAGTTTTCGTGAGCATGAACAAAGTTCAAGGCTATCTCCCACTTCAACAATGCTTGTCTTTCTCACTTTCGCTTTTCTTTTTGAAAAGGTTTTGGGTTCCCCTCTTTATTTTTGTTGTTTTTAAACTATATGAAAGCACTCAACAGAAATAAATGACTCTCTAAAACTTCCGGGTTGTCTCCCTATGTAACATCCCAAATTTTCAATTTGGAATGTTATACATTAGAGCATCATTGCATATCATATTTTATTGCATTTTTGGCTTGATCCTAGAAATTCTACGCAACTCAAGGACCTACGGGGAGAGTTGGGGATTTCATTATTTTCATCTTCGAGTTTTCTTGAATTTTGGAAAGAGGATCGTTTCATTTTAATTATTTTCTCTTCGATGATTTCTTTTATAAAAATAAAAGAGAGAGGATAAATTGACTTCCTCAAAATAGAGAAATATCGAAGATTTACTATTAAAATCAAATAAGATTTTTATTCGGAGTGTTATCGCTATTTTATTTAAATTAGGAAAAATATGAATTTTTGAAAATTGCATTTTAGGCCAAAATAAATGTTCACCTTGTCCGACTTATTTTTAGAGGACCGGGAAAATTTATTTCGGGATTTTTGGAGTCCGTTTAGTATTTCTTTTCTTTCTTTTTCTTAACGTCGGAATTACTTTAAAAAAAGTGAACCGACTCTGGCCCGTACCCGAGCGGGACTCCGCCCGGGGGGCCTTTATAAGCCGTTGCCCCCGAGCCGCCGAAAGCCCACAGCCGCCGCCGAAAGCCCACCCGCGCCCTAACCCTAACCCTAGCTACCGCGCCGCGCCGCCACAACGCGCCACCGCTCGCCGTCGCCGGAGCCGCACCGCCGCTGCGCTGCCTCGCCGGACCCTGCTGGACCCGAGGTAGCCGCCTCGGTTTTTGTGAGAAAACCGTTTGGTTTTTTTCGAAACCCTAGATCCGTTTTTTTAGATCCGGTTCGGTTTATTTTTTTGGTTTAGTTATTTAACGAACGCCCGTTTTTTTGTTCGTTTTAACGAACGGTTTTCACCATTTAGCTGCAGACAGCGAACGTTCGTTCGTTAGCCTATTCGTCAGATTTTTTTCTCGGATTTTCCGCGATTATTTTCGATCGTGATTTCTGATCCGATTTTCGTTTTAGTATAACTTTTCGCCCGTTTACCGGAATCAGGTGATTCAAGCGCCTAGAGTTTCGTCTCGAAATCCTCTTTCCGTTTAACCAACTTGACCAAGATTTTGATACAGTAAAATTTGACTTTAGTCCAGATTAGTGATCGGATCTTGTTGCTTACGTAGTTTGAGTTTCGTTGCTTCGTTTGATTTGATTCTTTTTGCAAACCAGAGTTCTCAAGTTGAACTTTCTGGTTAGATCTCTTATTTGAGTTTTACCTATGCCCTTGTTTGATTGCTTATTGTATGCTTGTTTGATTGCGATAGAGTACTCGGAGTGCGAAGCGTGCTACATCGAGTCTCTAGGTTTTGCGGATCATCAGCAAGGCAAGTAACACTTTGATCAAATCCCTTTATCACCTAGTTTTTATGCATTAGTTTCAACCCTCAAACATTGCATGGTTAGGACTTGATAACATGTGGGATTGGGAAGTAGATGAGGTAGTACCTATTCACCTGTTTTATTATTAAACCCTTGGGAGTTACTTCTACGTATTGCTTATATTGCCATGCTATGCTCGTAGATGTGGTTTGGGTGAGTGAAACCATGACAGATGTGAGATTGTTAATTAATGGTTCAACTTAAGGTGGCAACTTTAATACACATCTGGGTGGATTGCTTGTTGGGCACCTGGAGAATCCAGTGTTGTCCTAGGATATCCCGGAGTACCCGTGTGATAATCCTAAGGTCCGCCACCCAGGCTCAAAGGCAACTGAGATATTTCATGATAGAAACTTTCGTGTGCAGCCACAAGCTATTATGGGATCTAGCATAGCTGAGTAAGTTGTGTGAAGCTCTTGAAGAGGTAGACTAGCAGATGTAGTGGGTTGTAGGTGGTATAGTCTATCCGGAGTAGAGAGCTAATGCTTCTGAAAGACTGTGTCTCGGTCATCCGTTTCTCAAACACCATGTAGTGTGAGAAATCCAACGGAGGAGATCGAGTTTTGTGGGGAAAAGTGCGCAAACCTCTCCAGAGTGTACAAACTAATCATGCTTAGTCGTGTCCCCGGTATGGACATCTTGAATATCTAGTACTTGGATTATCATATGTATCTCATCACTCCAAATTAATATTGTTGGGTTGATAATTACTTTTAATTGGGATTGAGTTGGAGGAACCTTCTCAATGATGTTTCAACTACCATGATAGTTAAATAAAATCTATTCCTTTGTTGTAGGGAAAAATTGGCTTTTCGCAAAACTTTAACCGTAGAGCTTTCCACCAGCCAAATATGCATATAGTGATAGCATTATTCTGTTCTTGCTCTACCGTGTTATATTGCCAGCATATTCCATGTACTGACCCGTTTTCGGGATGCAACGTATTATGTTGCAGACTTTTCAGACGAGGAGTAAGGTTCGTTAGGTCGTTGATGTACAGCTCAGCTATGTTGTTGGAGTTGATGGACTCACTTTATCTTCCAAGCCTTCCGATGTTATCGTATTAGATGGCCTTAAGACATATTTATTGTAATAAGTTCTCTATTGAGACATTCGATGTAATAAGTGTGTGATTGCTACTCTGTTATAAATCCTTCGAGTACTGTGTGTGTCAGCATTACCGATCCAGGGATGACACTGAAGCACAGAGACTTGACCGTTTGAGGTCGGTTCACTACAAGATGGTATCAGAGCACACGCTGAGTGTAGGACACGACCACTAAGCTAAATCCCTAGATCACCACTCTCTTCTCATTTCTGACTTCTCTCCATTTTCTACTCTTTAGGATGGCGGACGCAAGGAACAAGTTTGCACAACCGGATGAAGAAGCACCTTTTGGACGACACTTGAAGGAAGTCACTAAGTACCTGAACATTGGAATACCAAGCTTCACCGGGACTTACAACGCCACTTTACCAGAAGAGGAGCGATGGATGATTCAGGTTCAAGTTCCAGGAAGGACATTCGCGCCAGTCACCAAACCCATAGAGTTTTCCTTTGATGCACCAACCTGGAGTCTAGGAAAGAGTATGGCAGCTCACATCACCATGGGACGCATTGGAGAAGTTTACCATAAGGAGCTTAAGGATACTATCTATCAGATTTGTGGGCGCCGAGATGAGCAATGGGAGATGATCAGCACCAGGAAGGATAGATCAATCGCAGCTTTCATCCAGGAGTTAAACCATCACATTCGTCGCCAGGAGAATCAGATGTGCGCAGGCATGATAGATCTGAAGAAGGCAATGACAAGGATCACGGAATTGGAGGAAGAACTCAAGGCTAGTCGCGAAGATTATGAGGAGGAAATAGTCGTACTAGTGGAGAAGAATGATGATCTAGAAAGGAAGCTGGGAGTATTCATGGGAGACCCCGCGTCAGGAGGAGAAGACGATGAACCCAAGGAGATTCGTTCTCAGGACTACATCATCATCGACGACACCGACTCGGACCCCGACGATAGCGATGATGACTATGAAGACGAAGCTGGAGCAGACATCATGGAGTCTTCGGCCGATCAATATCTCTAGTAGACCACCACATCAGTAGTAGTATTCACCATGTATATAGTATAGTCCGAGCACTTTTGTAACGATAGTTAGATCGATTGTATGCCTTGCTTGATTGATTGAGTGATATGATTGTGTTTGTCTCATGTGCATATGGGTAGTGTTTTTCTCACTAGACCCCATTCTATTCTATTCTCTTCCCTCTAAACCCTCAGATGCCTCCAAGACGTGACCCCGGATTTACTTTCCCACCGGAGCTCACTCAGTTGATCCAACAGAAGAATACATTGATGCAGTTGTTAGCTCAGAATCAAGGCAACAACAACAACAACCCACCACCACCACCAGTTGACAACTTAGCCCGCTTTCTGAGGTTGCAGCCGCCGGTGTTTTCCAGCAGCACCAAGCCGATAGTAGCAGATGATTGGCTCTGCAGGATTGGAAGGGAGTTAACCACTGCAGGTTGTACAGATGCTGAGAAGGTGCGTTTTGCTGCACATCAGTTGGATGGACCAGCAGCCTCATGGTGGGAGAATTACACAGTCACCTATCATATAGCCACTGTTACATGGGATCAGTTTCAGCAAGCATTCCGCACCGCCCATGTCTCAACGGGAGCTACGAGCATGAAGAAGCGTGAGTTTCGCAACTTGCGCCAAGGGAACCGTACTGTGGGGTAGTACGTGGATGAATTTAGTAAGTTGTCTCGTTATGCCCCTGACGATGTGGCCACAGATGCCGTGAAGCAGGAGAAGTTTATGGAAGGGTTGAACGATGAGATGAGCATGCAGTTGATGGTGGCAACATTTAGCAACTACCAGGAGTTGGTAGACAAGGCTCTTATGATTGAGAGCCGCAAAAGGAAGTATGGACAAGGAAGGTACAACTCAGGAGCTCAGAAGAAGCCTCATCTAACCCCGAACTCGGGAGGACTTGTTCATAACCATGGAGGTCATAACCATAACGGAGGAAGTTCGCATAACCACAATGGTTCCAAGAATGAGACTGGGAACGGAACAAGCAACAATCAGACCCGCTCCAATCCAGCCACACCCGCCAAGAGAGACCTAAGTCACATTACTTGCTTCAAGTGTGGGAAGACTGGGCACTATGCCACGGAGTGCCCTGAAGTGAAGAATGGAAACGGTAATGGGAGCGCTGGGAAGAAGCCTAATCCATTCAACAAAGGACAAGTGAACCACGTTAACGTGGAGGAGGTTGAAGGGCAGCCAGACGCAGTTGTCGATAAGTTTTTGGTTAAGTCTTTTACCACCCTTGTTCTTTTTGATACTGGTGCATCGCATTCATACATATCAAGGGGATTCGTGGATAAGTTTAAACTACCAACCCAAACCCTTAGGACCCCTCTGTTAGTAAATTCACCTGGAGCAGAGTATATGGCCAGCCGATGGTGCGACCAGATACCCCTAACCATTGGTAGCCATGTTTTTCTGTCAGATCTAATAATTTTGGAGTCACAAGGATTGGATGTGATATTAGGCATGGACTAGATGTCAAAGTATGGATGAAGCATTGACTGTGCTAGTAAATCAATTTGTCTCACCACCCCAGAGGGAAAAAGGACCAAGGATGTATCTAGACATGCGCCTAGGAGGAGCCAAGTAAATACCCTCACGGGAGTTGTTTAGGAGGAAGTGCCTGTAGTGAAGGATTACCCAGATGTTTTCCCAGAGGAGTTACCAGACATGCCACCGGATCGAGAAATCGAGTTTCTGATAGAGCTATTGCCAGGTACCGGGCCAATATCAAAGAGACCCTACTGGATGCCCGCAAATGATCTGGAGGAGATTAAGAAGCAGATCCAGGAGTTATTGGAGAAAGGTTACATCCGACGGAGTTCATCACCCTGGGGAGCCCCAGTGCTTTTGGTTGAGAAGAGGGATAAGTCTCTAAGGATGGTTGTTTATTATCGTGCATTGAATGAGGTGATGATCAAGAACAAATACCCACTGCCAATGATCAATGATTTGTTTGACCAGTTGCAAGGAGCTAAGGTGTTCTCGAAGATCGATCTGCGGTCAGGATATCACCAGCTGAAGATCCGGGAAAAGGATATACCTAAAACCGCATTTACCACAAGGTACGTGTTATATGAGTATACGGTCATGTCATTTGGACTGACTAACGCCCCTGCCTATTTCATGAGCATGATGAACAAGGTGTTCATGGAATATTTGGATAAGTTTGTTGTGGTGTTCATTGATGACATAATGGTATACTCGAAGAATGAAGAGGAGCACAAAGAGCATTTGCGTTTAGTTCTCGAGAAACTCACGGAACATCAGTTGTATGCCAAGTTCGGCAAATGTGAGTTTTGGTCGAAAGAAGTTGGATTCCTTGGACATGTTATATCAGGAGAAGGTATAGCAGTAGACCCCACCAAGGTACAGTCAGTCGGTGAATGGTTGGCACCCACTTCAGTTAGCGAGATCCGTAGTTTTCTTGGACTTGCAGGATACTACCGGATATTTATTGAGAATTTTTCCAAGATTGCAAAGCCAATGACAGAGCTATTAAAGAAGGATGTCAAATTTAAATGGACGGAAGAATGTGAAGCGAGTTTTCAGGAGTTAAAGAAACATCTGACTATAGCCCCAGTACTGATTCTGCCGGATATACGCAAGGATTTCTAAGTGTATTGCGACGCCTCTCGCTTAGGACTTGGATGAGTACTGATGCAGGATGGAAGAGTTGTTTCGTATGCCTCGCGACAACTGAAACCGCATGAGTTAAATTATGCCACGCAAGACTTGGAGTTGGCTGCCGTAGTGCATACATTGAAAACTTGGAGACATCATCTTATTGGAAACCATTGCGATGTATACACTGATGTCTACTACACAACCTTCTTCTTGTAGACGTTGTTGGGCCTCCAAGTGCAGAGGTTTGTAGGACAGTAGCAAATTTCCCTCAAGTGGATGACCTAAGATTTATCAATCCGTAGGAGGCGTAGGATGAAGATGGTCTCTCTCAAGCAACCCTGCAACCAAATAACAAAGAGTCTCTTGTGTCCCCAACACACCCAATACAATGGTAAATTGTATAGGTGCACTAGTTCGGCGAAGAGATGGTGATACAAGTGGTATATGGATGGTAGATAAAGGTATTTGTAATCTGAAATTATAAAAACAGCAAGGTAACTAATGATAAAAGTGAGCGTAAACGGTATTGCAATGATAGGAAATAAGGCCTAGGGTTCATACTTTCGCTAGTGTAAGTTCCCTCAACAATACTAACATAATTGGATCACATAACTATCCCTCAACATGCAACAAAGAGTCACTCCAAAGTCACTAATAGAACGAACGAAGAGATTATGGTAGGGTACGAAACCACCTCAAAGTTATTCTTTCCAATAAGTGTCACAAACAGCCCTAGAGTTCGTACTAGAATAACACCTTAAGACACAAATCAACCAAAACCCTAATGTCACCTAGATACTCCAATGTCACCTCAAGTATCCGTGGGTATGATTATACGATATGCATCACACAATCTCAGATTCATCTATTCAACCAACACATAGAACCTCAAAGAGTGCCCCAAAGTTTCTACCGGAGAATCACGACGAAAACATGTGCCAACCCCTATGCATAGGTTCATGGGAGGAACCCGCAAGTTGATCACCAAAACATACATCAAGTGAATCACGTAGTATCCCATTGTCACCACAGATACGCACGGCAAGACATACATCAAGTGTTCTCAAATCTTTAAAGACTCAATCCGATAAGATTACTTCAAAGGGGAAACTCAATTCATTACAAGAGAGAAGAGGGGGAGGAGAAACATCATAGGATCCAAATATAATAGAAAAGCTCGTGATACATCAAGATCATATCATCTCAAGAACACAAGAGAGAGAGAGAGAGAGAGATCAAACACATAGCTACTGGTACATACCCTCAACTCCGAGGGAGAACTACTCCCTCCTCGTCATGGAGAGCACCGGGATGATGAAGATGGCCACCGAAGAGGGATTGCCCCCTCTGGCAGGGTGCCAGAACGGGTCTAGATTGGTTTTCGGTGGCTACGGAGGCTTCTGGCGGCGGAACTCCCGATCTATTGTCCGTTCTGGAAGTTTTACGATACGTAGGTATATATGGATACAAGGGGTACGTCGGTGGACCGAAGGGGGGCCACGAGGCAGGGGGCGCGCCCCTACCCTCATGAGCACCTCCTTCATCTTCTGACGTAGGGTCCAAGTCTATCTAGTAGGTTTCCTTCCAAAAATAACTTTTCCAGTTGATTTCGCTCCGTTTCGACTCCGTTTGATATTCCTTTTTTTCGAAACACTGAAATAGGCATAAAAACAGCAAATCTGGGCTGGGCCTCCGGTTAATAGGTTAGTCCCAAAAATAATATAAAAAGTGGAAAATAAAGCCCAATATTGCCCAAAACAGTAGATAATATAGCATGGAGCAATCAAAAAGTATAGATACGATGGAGACGTATCAAGCATCCCCAAGCTTAATTCCTGCTCGTCCTCGAGTAGGTAAATGATAAAAACATAATTTTTGATGTGGAATGCTAGTTGGCATAATTTCAATGTAATTCTTCTTACTTGTGATATGAATATTCAGATCCGAAAGATTCAAGACAAAAGTTCATATTGACATAAAAGTAATAATACTTCAAGCATACTAACTAAGCAATTATGTCTTCTCAAAATAACATGGCCTAAGAAAGTTCATCCCTACAAAATCATATAGTTTAGTCATGCTCCATTTTCGTCACACAAGAATGCTATCATCATGCACAACCCCGATGACAAGCCAAGCAATTGTTTCGTACTCTAGTGATCTCAAACTTATAAACCTTCACGCAATACATGAGCGTGAGCCATGGATATAGCACTATGGGTGGAATAGAATAATGATAATGGAGGTTATGTGGAGAAGACAAAAAGGAGAAAGTCTCACATCAACAAGGCTAATCAATGGGCTATGGAGATGCCCACCGATTGATGTTAATGCAAGGAGTAGGGATTGCCATGCAACGGGTGCACTAGAGCTATAAATGTATGAAAGCTCAACAAAAGAAACTAAGTGGGTATGCATCCAACTTGCTTGCTCACGAAGACCTAGGGCACTTGAGGAGGCCCATTGTTGGAATATACAAGCCATGTTCTATAATGAAAATTTCCCACTAGTATATGAAAGTGACAACATATGAGACTCTCTATATGAAGAACATGGTGCTACTATGAAGCACAATATATGAGACTCGCTATATCATGGTGCTACTTTGAAGCACAAGTGTGCAAAAAAGGATAGTAGCATTGCCCCTTTTATTTTTTAATTTTTTATATATTTTTTGGCCTTTTTTTTCTTTGTCCTTTCTCTTTTCTCCCTTTTTTTGGGACAATGCTATATTGAATGATGATCATCACACTTCTATTTATTTACAACTCGATACTAGAACAAAGTATGACTCGATATGAATGCCTCCGGCGGTGTACCGGGATATGCAATGAATCAAGAGTGACAAGTATGAAAAAATTATGAACGGTGGCTTTGCCACAAATACTATGTCAACTACATGATCATGCTAAGCAATATGACAATGATGAATGTGTCATGATAAACGGAACGGTGGAAAGTTGCATGGCAATATATCTCGGAATGGTTATGGAAATGCCATAATAGGTAGGTATGGTGGCTGTTTTGGGGAAGATATAGGGAGGTTTATGTGTGAAAGAGCGTATCATATCACGGGGTTTGGATGCACCGGCGAAGTTTGCACCAACTCTCAATGTGAGAAAGGGCAATGCACGGTACCGAAGAGGCTAGCAATGATGGAAGGGTGAGAGTGCGTATAATCCATGGACTCAACATTAGTCATAAAGAACTCATATACTTATTGCAAAAATATACAAGCCATCAAAAACCAAAGCATTACGCACATGCTCCTAGGGGGATAGATTGGTAGGAAAAGACCATCGCTCGTCCCCGACCGCCACTCATAAGGAGGACAATCAAATAACACCTCATGTTTCAAATTTGTTACACAACGTTTACCATATGTGCATGCTACGGGACTTGCAAACTTCAACACAAGCATTTCTCAAATTCACAACTACTCAACTAGCATGACTTTGATATTATCACCTCCATATCTCAAAACAATCATCAAGCATCAATCTCCTCTTAGTATTCAACATACTCATAAGAATTCTTACAAATCTTGTATGCTTAGCATATTAGGATTTTTAAGCACATTACCATGATATTTAAGACTCTCAAAATAATATAAGTGAAGCATGAGAGTTCATCTATTTCTTCAAGATAAAACTACCACCATGCTCCAAAAAGGTATAAGTGAAGCACTAGAGCATCGACAAACTACTCCGAAAGATATAAGTGAAGATCAATGAGTAGTTGAATAATTATGCAACTATGTGAAGACTCTCTAAAATTTAATAATTTCAGATCTTGGTATTCTATTCAAACAGGAAGCAAAGCAAAATAAAATGACATTCTAAGAATGGCAAACATCATGTGAAGAAGCAAAAACTTAGGATCAACCGAAACTAACCGATAATTGTTGAAGAAGAAAGGTGGGATGCCAACCGGGGCATCCCCAAGCTTAGATGCTTGAGACTTCTTGAAATATTATTTTGGGGTGCCTTGGGCATCCCCAAGCTTGAGCTTTTGTGTCTCCTTAATTCCTGTCATATCAAGGTCTCCCTCAATCTCAAAAGCTTCATCCACACAAAACTCAACAAGGACTCGTGAGATAAGTTAGTATAAACCATTGCAAAAACCTTATCATACTCTACTGTATCAAATCACTAAAATTATTATTCAATATTGCATACTAAATGCCTCTGCATATTTAATAGTCCTATCCTCAAATAGAAACATTAAAGGAGCAAAAATATGCAAACAATGCAAACATAACAGCAATCTGCCTAAACAGGATAGTCTGTAAAGAATGCTGCAACATTCATACTTCTATAGCTCCAAAAATTATGAAAGAAAATTCCAACTGTAGTAAATTTATCAGAGCTTAATATGCAAAAGGTTTCAACATTTTATCACATTCTGACTTTTCTAGGGAATTAGTGCAACAGCGGTAAACTTTCTGTTTTCAAACAGCGACATGTATACTTGTAACATAGGCATAGTAAAGGCTATCAATGCCACTTTTATTGAAATAAAAGATTAAAAACATTGTTCTAAATAACAGCAATAAAATAAAAATAAAATAAAATGACGCTCCAAGCAAAACACATATCATGTGGCGAATAAAAATATAGCTCCAAGTAAAGTTATCGATGAACGAAGACGAAAGAGGGGATGCCTTCCGGGGCATCCCCAAGCTTAGGCTCTTGGTTGTCCTTGAATATTACCTTTGGGTGCCTTGGGAATCCCCAAGCTTAGGCTCTTTCCAATCCTTATTCCATAGTCCATCAAATCTTTACCCAAAACTTGAAAACTTCACAACACAAAACTTAACAGAAAACTCGTAAGCTCCGTTAGCGAAAGAAAACAAAACACCACTTCAAGGTACTGTAATGAACTCATTCTTTATTTATATTGGTTTTAAACCTACTTTATTCCAACTTCTCTATGGTTTATAAACTATTTTACTAGTCATAGATTCATCAAAATAAGCAAACAACACACGAAAAACAGAATCTGTCAAAAGCAGAACAGTCTGTAGTAATCTGAATCAAACGTATACTTATGGAACCCCAAAAATTCTAAAATAAATTGAAGGGCCTGAGGAATTTATATATTAATCATCTTCAAAAAGAATTAACTAAATATAACTCTCCAAATAAAAATGGCAGCAATTCTCGTGAGCACTAAACTTTCTGTTTTTGACAGCATGATCAACAAGACTTCCCCCAAGTCTTCCCAAAGGTTCTACTTGGCACAAACACTAATTAAACACATAAAACCACATATAAACAGAGGCTAGATGAATTATTTATTACTAAACAGGAACAAAAAGCAAGGAACAAAAATAAAATTGGGTTGCCTCCCAACAAGCGCTATCGTTTAACGCCCCTAGCTAGGCATGATGATTTCAATGATGCTCACATAAAAGATAAGAATTGAAACATAAAGAGAGCATCACGAAGAATATGACTAGCACATTTAAGTCTAACCCACTTCCTATGCATAGGGATTTTTTGAGAAAACAACTTATGGGAACAATAATCAACTAGCATAGGAAGGCAAAACAAGCATAACTTCAAGATTTTAAGCACATAGAGAGGAAATTTGATATTATTGCAATTCCTACAAGCATATATTCCTCCCTCATAATAATTTTCAGTAGCATCATGAATGAATTCAACAATATAACCAGCACCTAAATAATTCTTTTCATGATCTACTTGCATAGAAAATTTACTACTCCCCACATAAGCAAAATTCTTCTCATTCGGAATAGTGGGAGTATCATAAGAGACTTGAATACTATAAATTGTTTCCACGTTAAAGGAGTAATGTTCAGAGAAAGGGTACTCATAATCATGACAAGTTTTATAAATATAATCATCACTACTCTTTATAGCATAAGTTTTATCACAATAATCATCAAAAGTAGCAACTTTGTTCTCATCATAATCGATTGAAAGCTCTTCCAAGATAGTGGATACATCACTAAATAAAGTCATGACCTCTCCAAATCCACTTTCATAAATATTATAAGATTCAACATACTCCAAAATAGTGGGATCATTACTTCCTAAAGTTGACACTCTTCCAAACCCACTTTCATCAATATAATCATCGTAAGTAGAAGGCATGCTATCATCATAACAACTTTGCATATCAAAACTTGAGAGGCTAAAAATATCATCATTATTAAACATAGCATCCCCAAGCTTGGGACAAACATTAATTGAAGCAAATATATTCTCAAATATGTCATCCTCATCAAACATAGCTTCCCCAAGCTTGGGCCTTTTCATATCATAAGCATAATCACCCTCATCATTAATAGTATATATAGCACCAATAGTATAGCAATTATAATATTCTTCCAAGCAAGTGCCAAAAAGATTTTCAAGATCATAAGAAGTGCCATTATCTTCCCAATCATAATCATCACAACAAGCAATAGGCATAACGAGGTCATCATCAAGTGTTTCATTTTCATGAGGCACAGCAATAATAGGAGCAACTTTATTTGGGAGAGATACCTTTTTACCTCTCTTCCTTTTTCTTTTCTTCTTATTCACCACATCATGTGTGGGTTCAATCCTCTTTTTGGAGCTCCTTATTAATGAGATTGGTTGAATAGAAGGCTCCTCCTCGTTACCTCATTCATCATAAGAAATAATAGGAGGATATTGGGAAGTCTCTTCCCTTTCATTAGTATTCTCTTCATCTCCTATTTGTTTTCTTTTCTTTATGTAATTGGCAATATAAGGATTTTCAATGCAATTCACCGCGCAATACATATAAATCTTCTCTAGATCAAAACCAAGAAGTTTATCGAGATTAAATTTTGGAATACCCTCAGTTATACATTTCATTTCTTCATAACCCAAGAGCAAACTAAGTTCATTGTGATGTGAAAGGTAAATCAAGTCATCACAATTTTTGGACACGATACGGTCATGAAACAATTTGCATTTGATATTTAAATGACCATGTTCATTGCAAAGTTCGCAAGTATGGGTAAGATACCTTCAATTTTCAGCACATTCATCTAGCTCTTCTTGCAACAATTTGGTTTCTAAGTACTTATGCCACTTGCAATATCTATCTTCCCTATTTGGTGTGCACTTGCAAACATGCACTCCACAAAAATTGACATGTTTATAGGAGGCATTTTCAACATAACTAGTGCATTCATCATTAGCATCATGGGTATTCAAAGAATTCATACTAACAACATTACAATCATGCTCATCATTCAAAGATTTAGTGCCAAACATTTTATATATTTCTTCTTCTAGCACTTGAGCACAATTATCCTTTCCATCATACTTACAAAGATATTAAAAAGGTGAAGCGTATGAGACAAACTCAATTCCATTTTTTTAATAGTTTGTTTTTATAAACTAAACTAATGATAAAACAAGAAACTAAAAGACTCGATTGCAAGATCTAAAGATATACCTTCAAGCGCTAACCTCCCCGGCAACGGCGCCAGAAAAGAGCTTGATGTCTACTACACAACCTTCTTCTTGTAGACGTTGTTGGGCCTCCAAGTGCAGAGGTTTGTGGGACAGTAGCAAATTTCCCTCAAGTGGATGACCTAAGGTTTATCAATCCGTAGGAGGCGTAGGATGAAGATGGTCTCTCTCAAGCAACCCTGCAACCAAAATAACAAAGAGTCTCTTGTGTCCCCAACACACCCAATACAATGGTAAATTGTATAGGTGCACTAGTTCGGCGAAGAGATGGTGATACAAGTGGTATATGGATGGTAGATAAAGGTATTTGTAATCTGAAATTATAAAACAGCAAGGTAACTAATGATAAAAGTGAGCGTAAACGGTATTGCAATGATAGGAAATAAGGCCTAGGGTTCATACTTTCGCTAGTGTAAGTTCCCTCAACAATAATAACATAATTGGATCACATAACTATCCCTCAACATGCAACAAAGAGTCACTCCAAAGTCACTAATAGCGGAGAATGAACGAAGAGATTATGGTAGGGTATGAAACCACCTCAAAGTTATTCTTTCCAATCAATCCGTTGGGCTATTCCTATAAGTGTCACAAACAGCCCTAGAGTTCGTACTAGAATAACACCTTAAGACACAAATCAACCAAAACCCTAATGTCACCTAGATACTCCAATGTCACCTCAAGTATCCGTGGGTATGATTATACGATATGCATCACACAATCTCAGATTCATCTACTCAACCAACACATAGAACCTCAAAGAGTGCCCCAAAGTTTCTACCATAGAATCACGACGAAAACATGTGCCAACCCCTATGCATAGGTTCATGGGCGGAACCCGCAAGTTGATCACCAAAACATACATCAAGTGAATCACGTAGTATCCCATTATCACCACAGATATGCATGGCAAGACATACATCAAGTGTTCTCAAATATTTAAAGACTCAATCCGATAAGATTACTTCAAAGGGGAAACTCAATTCATTACAAGAGAGAAGAGGGGGAGGAGAAACATCATAGGATCCAAATATAATAGCAAAGCTCGCGATACATCAAGATCGTGTCATCTCAAGAACACGAGAGAGAGAGAGATCAAACACATAGCTACTGGTACATACCCTCAGCCCCGAGGGAGAACTACTCCCTCCTCGTCATGGAGAGCACCGAGATGATGAAGATGGCCACCGGAGAGGGATTGCCCCCTCCGGCAGGGTGCCGGAACGGGTCTAGATTGGTTTTCGGTGGCTACGGAGGCTTCTAGCGGCGAAACTCCCGATCTATTGTCCGTTCTGGAAGTTTTATGATACGTAGGTATATATGGGTACAAGGGGTACGTCGGTGGACCGAAGGGGGGCACGAGGCAGGGGGGCGCCCCAGGGGGTGGGCGCGCCCCTACCCTCGTGAGCACCTCCTTCATCTTCTGACGTAGGGTCCAAGTCTATACGGTAGGTTTCCTTCCAAAAATAACTTCTCCAGTTGATTTCGTTCCGTTTCGACTCCGTTTGATATTCCTTTTCTTCAAAACACTGAAATAGGCATAAAACAGCAAATCTGGGCTGGGCCTCCGGTTAATAGGTTAGTCCCAAAAATAATATAAAAGTGGAAAATAAAGCCAAATATTCCCCAAAACAGTAGATAATATAGCATGGAGCAATCAAAAATTATAGATACGTGGGAGATGTATCATACATTGACCATAAGAGTTTGAAGTACATTTTCACACAGAAGGAGCTGAACCTTAGGCAGAGGAGATGGTTGGAGCTTATAAAGGATTATGACATGAAGCTTCACTATCATCCAGGCAAGGCCAACATCGTAGCAGACGCTCTGAGCCGGAAAAGTTATGCCAACACACTCATAAGCGCAGGGTTGCCAAAGGGGTTGGCAGAGGATCTCAGGGAGCTTCGATTGGAGATTGTCCCTAGTGGTTTTGTTGCAACAATGGAAGTTCAGTCTACATTGTTAGGAAAGATTTGAGAAGCTCAGAAGGATGACAAAGAGATCGCCGAGATAAAAGAGAGAATGAGAAAAGGAAAGGCCAAAGGTTTTCGTGAGGATGAACACGACACCTTGTGGTTTGAGGACCGTGTTTATGTGCCCAATAACACAGAGATCAGGAAGTTAGTACTTCAGGAAGCTCATGACTCACCATATTCGATTCACCCCGGAAACACCAAGATGTATGTGGATTTAAAGGAGTGTTTCTGGTGGACTGGTATGAAGAAGGATATTGCCGAGTATGTAGCCGTATGTGATGTATGTCAGAGAGTGAAGGCAGAACATCAAAAGTCAGCCGGATTGTTACAACCTATGCCGATACCCGAATGGAAGTGGGATAAGCTTGGCATGGATTTCATCACCGGATTGTCCAGGACCAAATCAGGATATGATTCTATATGGGTAGTAGTTGATCGCTTGACTAAAGTAGCTCACTTTATCCTAGTGAAAACCACCTATACAAGTGCCAGGTTGGCAAAGATATACATGACCAGGATCGTATGTTTGCATGGAGTTCTAAGAAAAATTGTATCAGATAGAGGAACCCAGTTTACCTCAAAGTTTTGGAATCAGTTGCATGAAACTTCTGGAACCAGACTGGAGTTCAGTATAGCTTTTCACCCGCAAACAGATGGACAGACCGAGAGAGTCAACCAGATTCTGGAGGATATGTTGAGAGCTTGTGCACTAGATTATGGATCTAGTTGGGATGACAACTTGCCCTACGCAGAGTTCTCATACAACAACAGTTACCAGGCCAGTTTGAAGATGGCACCTTTCGAAGCCTTGTACGGAAGGAGGTGCAAGACACCGTTGTTGTGGGATGAAGTTGGAGACCGTCAGTTGTTTGGACCAGATTTGATTAAGGAATCAGAAGAGAAGGTTAAATTGATTAGAGATAGACTGAAGGTAGCTCAGTCCCGACAGAAGAGTTATGCAGATTCAAAAGCAAGGAGGTAGTCTATGAAATCGGAGACAGAGTGTATCTTCGGGTATCACCACTCCGAGGAGTTAAGCGCTTTGGAGTTAAGGGAAAGTTAGCGCCACGCTTTGTGGGACCATAAAGAGTTTTGGAACATATGGGAGAAGTTGCTTATAAGTTGGAATTACCCGAAGGATTGTCAGGAGTTCATGATGTTTTCCACGTTTCTCAGTTGAAGAAGTGCCACGCAGAGATGGCCGACATTCCTCTCAGAGATATAGTACCGCTGGAAGTGACTCAGTTGGACAATGATTTGACATATGAGGAGAAGCCATTCAGGATTCTCGAGTTTGCCAGTCGGGTTACCCGCATCAAGGTTATTAAGTTTTGCAAAGTTCAGTGGAGCCACCATACCGAGGATGAAGCCACCTGGGAACGAGAGGAAGACCTATGCAAGGGCCATCCACACCTATTTTCTAGCCAACCCGAATCTCGAGGGCGAGATTCATCTTAAGGGGGGTAGGTTTGTAACATCCCAAAATTTCAATTTGGAATGTTATACATTAGAGCATCATTGCATATCATATGTTATTGCATTTTTGGCTTGATCCTAGAAATTCTACGCAACTCAAGGACCTAACGGGAGAGTTGGGGATTTCATTATTTTCATATTCGGGTTTTCTCGAATTTTGGAAGAGGATCGTTTGATTTTAATTATTTTCTCTTCGATGATTTCTTTTATCAAAATAAAAGAGAGAGGATAAAATGACTTCCTCAAAATAGAGAAATATCAAAGATTTAATATTAAAATCAAATAAGATTTTTATTCGAAGTTTTATCGCTATTTTATTTGAATTAGGAAAAATAAATGTTCACCTTGTCCGGCTTATTTTTAGAGGACGGGGAAAATTTATTTAGGGATTTTTGGAGTCCGTTTAGTACTTCTTTTCTTTCTTTTTCTGCACATCAGAATTATTTAAAAAAAAGTGAACCGACTCCGGGCCGTACCCGAGCGGGACTCCGCCCGGGGAGCCTTTATAAGCCGCCGCCCCCAAGCCGCCGAAAACCCATCCTCGCCCTAACCCTAACCCTAGCCGCCGCGCCGCGCCGCCGCCATGCGCCGCCGCCGCGCCGCCTCGCCGGACTCGAGGTAGCCGCCTCGGTTTTCATGAGAAAACCGTTTGGTTTTTTCAAAACCCTAGATCCGGTTCGGTTTATTTTGTTGGTTTAGTTATTTAATGAACGTCCGTTTTTACATTCGTTTTAACGAACGGTTTTCACCATTTAGCCGCAGATAGCGAACGTTCGTTCGTTAGCCTGTTTGTCAGTTTTTCCTTATCTCGGATTTTCCATGATTATTTTCGATCGCGATTGCTGATCCGATTTTCGTTTTAGTATAACTTTTCGCTCGTTTACCGGAATCAGGCGATTCAAGCGCCTAGAGTTTCGTCTCGAAACCCTCTTTCCGTTTAACCAACTTGAACAAGATTTTGATATAGTAAAATTTGATTTTAGTCAAGATTAGTGATCGGATCTTGTTTCTTTCACAGTTTGAGTTTCGTTGCTTCGTTTGATTTGATTCTTTTTGCAAACGAGATTTCTTAAGTTGAACTTTCTGGTTAGATCTCTTATTTGAGTTTTACCTGTGCCCTTGTTTGATTGTGATAGAGTACCCGGAGTGCGTAGAGAGCTACATCGAGTCTCTAGGTTTTGCGGATCATCAGCAAGGCAAGTAACACTTTGATCATATCCCTTTATCACCTAGTTTTTATGCATTAGTTTCAACCCTCAGACATTGCATGGTTAGGACTTGATAACATGTGGGATTGGGAAGTAGATGAGGTAGTACATATTCACCTTTTTATTATCAAACCCTTGGGAGTTACTTCTACGTATTGCTTATATTGCCATGCTATGCTCGTAGACGTGGTTTGGGTGAGTGAAACCATGACGGATGTGAGATTGTTAATTAATGGTTCAACTTAAGGTGGAAACTTTAATACACATCTGGGTGGATTGCTTGTCGGGCACCTAGAGAATCCATTGTTGTCCTAGGATATCGCGGAGTACCCATGTGATAATCCTAAGGTCCGCCACCCGGGCTCAAAGGGAACTGAGATATTTCATGCTAGAAACTTCCGTGTGCAGCCACAAGCTATTATGGGCTCTAGCATAGCTGAGTAAGTTGCGTGAAGCTCTTGAAGAGGTAGACTAGCATATGTAGTGGGTTGTAGGTGGTATAGTCTATCCGGAGTAGAGAGCTAATGCTTCTGAAAGACTGTGTCTCGGTCATCTGTTTCTCAAACACCATGTAGTGCGAGAAATCCAACGAAGGAGATCGAGTCTTGTGGGGAAAAGTGTGCAAACCTCTGCAGAGTGTACAAACTAATCATGGTTAGCCGTGTCCCCAGTTATGGACATCTTGAGTATCTAGTACTTGGATTATCATATGTATCTCATCACTCTAAATTAATATTGTTGGGTTGATAATTACTTTTGATTGGGATTGAGTTGGAGGAACCTTCTCAATGATGTTTCAACTACCATGATAGTTAAATAAAATATATTCCTTTGTTGTAGGAAAAAATTGGCTTTTCGCAAAACTTTAACCATAGAGCTTTCCACCAGCCAAATATGCATATAGTGATAGCATTATTCTGTTCTTGCTCTACCGTGTTATATTGCTAGCATATTCCATGTGTTGACCCGTTTTCGGGCTGCAACGTATTATGTTGCAGACTTTTCAGACGAGGAGTAAGGTTCGTTAGGTCGTTGCCGTATAGGTCAGCTATGTCGTTGGAGTTGATGGACTCACTTTATCTTCCAATCCTTCCGCTGTTATCGTATTAGATGGCCTTAAGCCATATTTATTGTAATAAGTTCTCTATTGAGACATTCGATGTAATAAGTGTGTGATTGCTACTCTGTTATAAATCCTTCGAGTACTGTGTGTGTCAGCATTACTGATCCAGGGATGACACTAAAGCACAGAGACTTGACCGTTTGAGGTCAGGTCGCTACACCGTGGCAGCTCTTTCTTTAAAGCCATTAAGCTAGGCATATAGTGCTCAAGTAGCGAATCCACCCGGATCCTAAGGTATATCAAAGCCAATTTTAAGTAGCTATGATTTGTAATTTAGTAGTGAGCACAAAGCAACGTATATCATGTAATGACGAAGTCCAACTCTCTTCCTATGCATCGGCATGTCATAAAAGAACAATTCATGCACACATAGTAAAGGCCAATGCATACTATAAATAGTTTCTTGCAAGTTTATGTATTGGAAACATAGAGAGGTGGAGATATAGTTCCTCTCTCATAATAATTGCAAGTAGGAGCCGCAAGCACATGCATATTATCTCTATCAAAATCATCATATGTAGTAGTAAAAGGCAACCCATCAATATAATCCTTAATAAGCACAAACTTCTCTGATATAGTGTAGTTTGGAGAATTCAAAAAGATAGTAGGACTATCATGTGTGGGTGCAATAGCAACAATTTCATGTTTAACATAAGGAACTATAGCAAGTTCATCTCCATAAGCATAATTCATATTGGCATCTTGGCCACAAGCATAGCAAGCATCATCAAAGGGGGATATTTCAAAAGAATCAACGGGATCATAGCAATTATCATAGCATTCATCCTTCGGTAAGCATGAAGGGAAATTAAACAATGTATGAGTTGAAGAGTTACTCTCATTAGAAGGTGGGAACAGGTGATCAATCTGCTCTTCCTCCTTTTGTTCTTCGCTCTCCTCCTCATCTTTTTCATCCAATGAGCTCACAGTTTCATCAATTTCTTCTTCCATAGATTCCTGCAAAATATTAGTCTCTTCTGGGACAGCGGATACTTTCTCAATAAACGCGTCAATATCGGAATTGTATTCATAATTATCATAACAATATTTAAGGATAGCTAAATTTTCAGGTCTGTAGACAGCATCATAAAGATTTTCATATTCTTTGAACATAGATTCAATTTCATAAGCAGCCATAAAAGCAACAAATTCTTCTATTTGTTCCACATCATAGTAGTCATATATACCTCTAGCATAAGAAGCCAAAGTTTCATTATCATTAAATTCACATGAAGAGCCTTCATCCTAGAGCAACACGTATAATCATATCTCAAGCATAGTTGCTTAGCATACCAATACAACATATAAATTTGATCCCATAATAGTTTCCCTTTTTGAGTCAAGCGATAATCCCTAAAGTATTCATGTTGATCCAACGTGTCTCCCATTACCAAATTGAATGGGGTTTTCTCTGGATTATCAAAGTAGTACATAATATCTGTCACATAACGAGCATCGAGGGTTTTAGGAGGTTCCTCATCTCCATGAGCAGCAAGTACACCTAATTTTTTTGGTATTTCGTGTTCCATATCCACAACTAAAGATAAAGTACAACTAAGAACAGCAAATAAAAATTACTTAGTGATAAAGCAAACGAGCACACACGATAATATTCACCCCACGCTATTCCTCCCCGGCAACGGCGCCAGAAAAAGGTCTTGATAACCCACAAGTATAGGGGATCGCAACAGTTTTCGATAAGTCAGAGTGTCGAACCCAGCGAGGAGCTAAAGGCAGAACAAATATTCCCTCAAGTTCTATCGACCACCGATACAACTCTACGCACACTTGTTGTTTGCTTTACCTAGAACAAGTATGAAACTAGAAGTACTTTGTAGGTGTTGTTGGATAGGTTTGCAAGATAATAAAGATTACGTAAATAAAAAGTAGGGGCTGTTTAGATAAAGACACAAATAAGTTAGGTTTAGTAGAGAGCTTGTTGTTACAAGAAAGTAATTTGTCCCTAGGCAATCGATAACTAGACTGGTAATCATTATTGCAATTTTATTTGAGGGAGAGGCATAAGCTAACATACTTTCTCTACTTGGATCACGTGCACTTATGATTGGAAGTCTAGCAAGCATCTGCAACTACTAAAGATCATTAAGGTAAAACCCAACCATAGCATTAAAGTATCAAGTCCTCTTTATCCCATACGCAACAACCCCCTTACTCGGGTTTGTGTTTCAGTCACTCATGCAACCCACTATAAGCGAATCACAAATGTATTGCAACACCCTACAGCGGGAATCCCTCACGCTTGCGCGACACGGAGAGCACCATAGGAAAGCACCAAAAATAAAACATGCAACTCAAACCAATCTTGATCATAAAATAGCCAATAGAACAAAACGGATCTACTCAAACATCATAGGATAGCCATACATCATTGGGAAATAGTATATAGCGTTGAGCACCATGTTTAAGTAGAGATTACAGCGGGTAAGAGAGAGGTTACAGCGCTGCATAGAGGGGGGAAGAGTTGGTGATGATGGCGGTGAAGTTGTTGGTGAAGATTGCGGTGATGATGATGGCCCCCGATGGCACTCCGGTGACACCGGGAGCGAAGGGGAGAGAGCCCCCCTCCTTCTTCTTCTTCCTTGACCTTCTCCCTAGATGGGAGAACGGTTTCCCTTCTGTCCATGGCCTCCATGGCGTGGGAGCGGCGAGAGCCCCTCCGAGATTGGATTTGTCTCTCTGTCTCTCTCTGTTTCTGCGTTCTCAGATTCTTCCCATTCACCGTTTCTTATATTCTCGGAGATCCGGTAACTCCGATTGGGCTGAAATTGTAACACTGTCTCCATATGGATATGTCGCGACCCGACCCGAATGGGTCAAGTCTCTGTGCTTACGTGTCATCCCTGGATCGGTATGCTGACACACACAGTACTCGAAGGATTTATAACAGAGGTAAATCACATGTATAAAGTAACGTAAATACTATTACCTCAATCCAAATAGCGGAAGCAACAAGGTTGTGGATTCCCATCAACACCAACGGCAAAGTTGAGTGTAGAAATCGTAACCCTAACGTATCACTTACTCGTCGTAAGAAACCTGCAACATAAGACGTTGCAGCCCGAAACGGGTCAGTACATTGAATGTACTGGCAAATTCACACCATAGAGAAAATGATGAACAATGGGTACCACTATATGCATATTTGGCTGGTGGAAAGCTCTATGGTTATAAGGTTTTTGCGTAAAGCCAATTTTTCCCTACTGCAAAGGAATAAGATTAATTACTATCATGGTGGTTGTTAAACATTGAGAATGGTTGACAGCATTCTCAATCCCAATTAAAAATAATTAAAACCCCACAACATTAATTAGAAGTAACGTGATGAGATTCACATAATATTCAAGTACTAGATACTCAAGTTGTCCATAACCGGGGACACGGCTAATCATGATTAGTTTGTACACTCTGCAGAGGTTTGCGCACTTTTCCCCACATGACTCGATCGCCTCCGTTTGTTTTCTCGCACTACATGGTGTTTGAGAAACGGATGACCGAGACATAGTCTTTCAGAAGCGCTAGCACCTTACATGTGGGGTAGACCGTACCACCTACAACCCCTACATCTGCTAGTCCACCCCGTAAGAGTTCGCACAACTTAGTCAACTATGCCAGAGCCCATAGTAGCATGTGGCTGCACACGGAAGTTTCTAGCATGAATTATCTTATGATCCCTTTGAGCCTTGATGGCGGTCCAAAAAAAACAGGCAAGTCCTGATAGACATCAGGTGCATCAATACACCCAGATGTGTGTTTATGTTGCCACCTTAAATAAACCATTAAAATTACCAACTCACATCTGTCATGGATATCACTCACCCAATCCATGTCTACTAGCATAGCATGGCATAATAAGCAAACGTAGAAGTAACTCCCAAAGGTTTCATAATAATACAAGTAATAGGTACTACCTCATCTACTTCCCATCCCACAGTTTAATTAGTTCCTAATCATGCAATGTGTGAGGATTGATCTAATGCAATAAAACTGTGTTGTAGAAAAGGTATGATCAAAGTTTGAACTTGCCTGCAATGTTGATGAAGATGATTCGCACTCAAAACTCGTGATAGATCTACTCGTCACACTCCGGTCAATCTATCGTAAGCAAACAATAGTAACCACACAATAAGTACTCATCTAATGCACAAGTAAAACTCGAACAAGAGAACGAACCAGAAGGTTCAACTTAAGAACTCCGGTTGCAAAGAAAGAACGAACCGAACAAAGAAACAAAAAAACAAACGGCAGAAGAAAACAACTCAGTTCTAGCAAGTTGAAACTAGGTCAAATTTTACCGGGGCAAAAACTTGTTTAAGTTGATTAGACGGAACGGCGGTTTTGAAACGAAACTCCAGGCGCTTGAATCACCTGATTCCGATAAACGAGCGAGAAGATAAACTAGAACGATGATGGGATCTGAGATCGCGATCGCGGAATAAATCCGACGAGAAGAAAAAGAAGAACGGTTAAACGAACGGGCGTCGTTAACCGGGAATAATCGGTGATCACGTTCGTTGAGACGAACGGTCCGAAAGAAGAACGAAAACTGATCTAGGGTTTTCGGAAAAGAAACCGAAAAAGAAAATGGAAATCCGATCTAGGGTTTCGGAAAAGAAACCGAAACGAAGAATCGGAGAGAAAAACCGGAAAAGAAAACCGGAACGGTTTCTTTTAAAATAACCGAACCGCGGGGAAGAAAAAGAGAGGCGCGGGCTACCTCCAGCGAGGCGGGGCGAACGGTGGCGACGGCGGCGTGCTAGGGCGGCGGCGGCGCTATAGGGGCGGCGGCGGCGTGGGCAAGGTGCGGCGGCGGTGTAGGGCGCGGGGTGGGGTGCGGTGGAGGGCTTGGGGTTTGATTTGATGGGTTTAGAGGGGGGTGTTGGGGTATTTATATAGGTGAGGGGGGGAATTTACTTGGGGTAGGGGACAAGAAATAGAGTAGGAATAGGAAATAGACTAAGAATAGGAAAGAATAAACGGAGTAGGACTAGGAATAACGAAACAAGGAAAAAGAGACAAGGGGACGCCCTAGAATCCTAAAAGGATTCGGCAACAGGGAGAGGCGGCGGCGGCCTCCTGGCAGCGCTGGCGCTCGGCGCCTGGCGCCTGGGAGCGCAGGGGTGGCGGCTTCGCTTGGGCCTTTGGCCCAGCTGGCGCTGCTGATTTTTTTTAACAGATTTCGCGCGCAAGAAAAACACAGAAAAGAAAATCTAAACGAGCTCCAAAATTACTAAAGTAAATTTTCGCCGACTCCTAAAAATGAGTCGAACAAAATGAACTTTTCTCCGGACCTAAAATGCAATTTTCGAAAACGCGCATTTTTCCCTATCCAAAGAAAACAAACAAACACCGGAAAACGAAATTTGATCTATTTATTAAATCTTCATTTTTCCTATATTTTGGGAAAGTCATATTATTCCCTCTCTTATATTTTTTTAACGTCGGAAAAATAATTGAAGATGAAATAAATAAATCAAATGATCCTCTTTTCCAATTCGAGAAAACTCTCAAATAAGAAAATAACGAAATCTCCAACTCTCTCCGAAGGTCCTTGAGTTGCGTGAAATTTCTAGGATCGACCAAAATGCAAGAAAATAAGATATGCATGACGATCTAATGTATAACATTCCAAATTGAAAATTTGGGATGTTACAAACCTACCACCCTTAAAAGGAATCTCGTCCTCGAGATTCGGAGAGGCTAGCAAGAAAAGGTTAGGGTTTGGGGGTCTTCTCAAAATCCATCGATCATCACACGAGGTCTGGGGTGCTACCACCCTTAGAATCATGGTTACTGTTCCATCAAAACTTATATACTTCATCCATATTGTTAACAGTGTCGGTCTTCTCAAATCCATCGAGAAAATTTCTCCTCTAAGCTCTTCCGGTAACGGCATAACCTTTTTCCTCAATTCTTTTGTCCTTTCCTCTTGGTAAGGTTATTCCGAGATTTGGTCTTCTTAGCTGATGGGTCTGGCGCCATTACTAAACAACTATCGATACCTCATGGTGGTCAACCATTTATGGTTTCTCCTGCAGGAAATGGGTCTGGGTTGATCCTCACCGTATAACCTACGGTTGGCAAAAAGCTGCCGTGTACAAGGGAAAAATTCTTATACCATTCTAAGGTTTAACAAGGTTTAATATCATCGTCCCTCTACTATAGGCAAGTCACTCAGATTTACCATCCCATATAGCAGGGCGAATAATAAGAGTAAGTCGGTATGGTGATCAATCCATCCCGCACCCAAATCATTACCTTGTATACGGTTTAGCGAATCTCGCATTCTAACACTCGGTCATCCTCACAAGCATTGCAGAATTTCTCTCGTCGACGAACCAAGTTCGGAATAATCCATTGATTCTGCAAGCCAGACAAACATCTATCGTTCCTTCACAACTCTCAGGTTTTGCGTTACTCCTATAAGATCGTCTATCGATAAGGGCATATCCTCTTCCAGGGTTTTTCCTTCAGCAAGAGTGTGCTTGCTTCTTGGCAGGTCCTAGGGCCTGTGGGTTATGGCCCATCTCATCACTTGTAGTCCTTGAACTTATCATCGGGCAACTGATCATTGTTCCAACTTCCTAGTATTCTTAAATCCATCCAATTGTACTGTCTTCCTTCCTTCTATTGGCTCCAAACCAACACGGGAGTACTCAGACTTGTCATGGGGTTGCCATTTCTCCATATTACCAACATCATACCTCCTTTATATCCAATAGTACTTCATCTCTTCATCCTCGTGGGATTTCCCACATACCGAGGTAAAATGAATTCCATATTCACTTCGTGGAACATCATTATCCTTTCGAGGGTCAAGCGTCCTTACAGGGGAAAATTGGCCATCTCTGCATGGCACTTCTTCAACTGGGAAACGTGAAACACATAATGAACTCCTAACAGTCCTTCGGATGACTCCAACTTGTTGGCCACTTCTCCCATACGCTCCATAACTCGGTATGGTCCTACAATTCTCGGGGCTAACTGTCCCTTCACTCCAATCCGTTTAACTCCTCGCATAGGGGACATGCGAAGACATGCTCTGTCTTCCATTTCATAGGCTACCTCCTTGAGTTTTGAGTCTGTACAACTCTTCTGCCTGGACTGAGCTACCTTCAGTCTATCTTGAACATTCTCTTCTGACTCCTTGATCACATTTGATCCAAACAACTGACGGTCTCCAACTTCATCCCACATACTCTTGGGGTATCACACATATCGAGACAAAACTCGTATTCATTTTGTCCGAAATCCATTACAGGGTACTACCACCCTTAAAATGCACAAATCTTCCATAGACCATATTTCTCTTATCCTCAGAATGGCCAAAATTCTCCTTCATAGAGTAACAACTCATAACATCCATATCAGTACCAACGATGCTACTTTATTGATTCTCAAATTATTACAATCTCCTGTTTTTCCATTACATGCCTCAACTCAACACCTCAATATAAAGGAAAATGTCCTCACTACTACGACTATATTTCTTCTGTTACAAACTCAACTACTTATCACAAGTCTCCTTGTCCTTCGGACAATCTCTGACAAAGTGCCCTGCTTTATTACAACTAAAACATATTACTTCTGACAAGTATCGAGGTTTCCTTTTTGGGCATTTGTTGAGGTAGTGCCCTGACTCCTTGCACCCTGTAACAGGTGATATGACTCAGCCTTCCTGGAATCCAATCTACTTCTCTTTCTGGACTTTTCCATTCCAATCAGGGCTTCTATTTCCTGTGGGTCATACTCTACTTCCTCATGTCGGGAATTCTACTAGATTCCCCATTCATACAATTCTGGGAGATGTGTCCTTCTTCTCCACATGAATAGCATGACTTGGTGCAGGGTTTAATTGGCTCTTCTTTGGGTGTGTCCTCCACATCTTCCTTCATCAGGTTCTTCTAAACTTTCCATAAGGGCTCCTTTCATTGCTTCTTCTTTTCTGCTGGATGGTTCTTTGTACCATGGGGTAAATGTGACACTGAGCAGGATAGTGGGTAGTCCCTTCACACAAGAAACAAATGATCTGCCTAGTTGGGCATTCTTCAGCTGGGTGACTTCCTTCACAATTAGGGCATTCATCCTTGTGTTCTTTATGGTTGTGTCCGATTTCTCCACAAATCTTGCATGCACAAGGTTTCTTCATGTCTTTTCCATAAGGCTTCAACTTCTGGGACACAAACTGTGACTTTAGCAAAGTCAACTTAAATTCTTTCCAAGTGGTTACTCCTTGCCATCCATTGATGGTTTGGTACATCCTCCACCAAGTAGCAGCACCTCTTTCAAAGCATTGAAGAGCATACTGGGCCATATCCTTTCCGACTATAGGGTTGTTCTCCATATGATCCTCCATGTTCTGAATCCATCGGTCTGTCTCCAATTGACTCATCGGTCCAGAAAATACAAGCTCATCTCCATTCATCATCTATTGGGTCCATGGGGGTTTGGGGTAAGATAAGAGAGATAGAGAGGGATACACACAATGCAAACAACAGTTTTGAAAAGACAGATTTTTTTGTTGTGGATGTCGAAAAAAAACAACAAACAATTGACAACTCACAAACGTCGCATCTAACGTAGGTATATAATAGGGGTTTGGTCTTCTAAAGGTCAATAAATCATCAAATCTTCAAGCCTTGTTCATGCCTCAAATGGCTTCTTCCGATCATGCTTGTCTTTCTTAAGTTCTTTTGACAGATCAACTATGTTGATGCGAAGTCTCTCGTGATCTCCTTTAATATTTCTGGAGCTGCATTTCAAACTTTCGGGTTTCAACATCCTTGACATGAACCATGATCCTGCTGTCCTTTGGTTCTTAATGAATCTCCGGTATCTCGAGGTTGTGCTCCTCCAGCTTAGCTACTTTCAGCTTTTGGTTCCTGAGTTCTTCACGAAATGCTTCCTTGTCTAATATGCTTTCATGGAGCTCCACCTTAAACTTCTTGATGTACTACTCCAGATCCTGGTGATACACCGGCTAAGGTTAAACTTCATCTTACTAATAGGCGCTCCATCAGCCTTCTTCCATCAAATCCATTCTGATGACATGCATCCTTAACTCAGCATGGTGACAATAGCATCAGCGGGCAATGACATCACGGATAACCGTGTTCCTGCTCTTGTCATTCCCATGAGCTATCTCTCCACAGTTGATATCTCCTGCCTTAGGGTTTCTTGACAAAACTTTAAGTCCTATGCTCCATGTTCCAGTCTTTCTCCAACACACCTTGATCTCGGGTATTGACAACTTCCATAGTCTGCCAAGTTCCATAAGGGTAGCCTTCCTAGGTCATACAAATCTGGGAATTCTTCAGAGCCTCCAATTCTCCTAGTCTTCATAGTCTTCAACAGCTGTACTTTCCATTATCATAATGTATGGTAAAATCCTCTTCATTCCGAATGGTCTTACTTGTCTGATATCTTGTACTTCTTGGAGTGATCTCTTCAGTCGAATCCTTGTGTGGTCAAAAGGGGAAAGGGGTATGGTCTCACTAAAGGGAATTTTGAATAAGCTCAGAAGAGAAGAGAGGTAAAAGGTTCTTTTGAAAGGGAAAGTTGTAGAGAAAAATCTTTACTATGGGCTTGCCAGTTTCTAGGGTCACGTCCTACAGTCAACATGTGCTCTGATACCATCTTGTCATGACCCGACCCGAATGGGTCAAGTCTCTGTGCTTACGTGTCATCCCTGGATCGGTATGCTGACACACACAGTACTCGAAGGATTTATAACAGAGGTAAATCACGTGTATAAAGTAACGTAAATACTATTACCTCAATCCAAATAGCGGAAGCAACAAGGTTGTGGATTCCCATCAACACCAACGGCAAAGTTGAGTGTAGAAATCGTAACCCTAACGTATCACTTACTCGTCGTAAGAAACCTACAACATAAGACGTTGCAGCCCGAAACGGGTCAGTACATTGAATGTACTGGCAAATTCACACCATAGAGAAAATGATGAACAATGGGTACCACTATATGCATATTTGGCTGGTGGAAAGCTCTATGGTTATAAGGTTTTTGCGTAAAGCCAATTTTTCCCTACTGCAAAGGAATAGGATTAATTACTATCATGGTGGTTGTTAAACATTGAGAATGGTTGACAGCATTCTCAATCCCAATTAAAAATAATTAAAACCCCACAACATTAATTAGAAGTAACGTGATGAGATTCACATAATATTCAAGTACTAGATACTCAAGTTGTCCATAACCGGGGACACGGCTAATCATGATTAGTTTGTACACTCTGCAGAGGTTTGCGCACTTTTCCCCACATGACTCGATCGCCTCCGTTTGTTTTCTCGCACTACATGGTGTTTGAGAAACGGATGACCGAGACATAGTCTTTCAGAAGCGCTAGCACCTTACATGTGGGGTAGACCGTACCACCTACAACCCCTACATCTGCTAGTCCACCCCGTAAGAGTTCGCACAACTTAGTCAACTATGCCAGAGCCCATAGTAGCATGTGGCTGCACACGGAAGTTTCTAGCATGAATTATCTTATGATCCCTTTGAGCCTGGGTGGCGGTCCAAAAAAAACAGGCAAGTCCTGATAGACATCAGGTGCCTCAATCCACCCAGATGTGTGTTTAAGTTGCCACCTTAGATAAACCATTAAAATTATCAACTCACATCTGTCATGGATATCACTCACCCAATCCATGTCTACTAGCATAGCATGGCATAATAAGCAAACGTAGAAGTAACTCCCAAAGGTTTCATAATAATACAGGTAATAGGTACTACCTCATCTACTTCCCATCCCACAATTTAATTAGATCCTAATCATGCAATGTGTGAGGATTGATCTAATGCAATAAAACTGGGTTGTAGAAAAGGTATGATCAAAGTGTGAACTTGCCTGCAATGTTGATGAAGATGATTCGCACTCAAAACTCGTGATAGATCTACTCGTCACACTCCGGTCAATCTATCGTAAGCAAACAATAGTAACCACACAATAAGTTACTCATCTAATGCACAAGTAAAACTCGAACAAGAGAACGAACCAGAAGGTTCAACTTAAGAACTCCGGTTGCAAAGAAAGAACGAACCGAACAAAGAAACAAAAAAACAAACGGCAGAAGAAAACAACTCAGTTCTAGCAAGTTGAAACTAGGTCAAATTTTACCGGGGCAAAAACTTGTTTAAGTTGATTAGACGGAACGGCGGTTTTGAAACGAAACTCCAGGCGCTTGAATCACCTGATTCCGATAAACGAGCGAGAAGATAAACTAGAACGATGATGGGATCTGAGATCGCGATCGCGGAATAAATCCGACGAGAAGAAAAAGAAGAACGGTTAAACGAACGGGCGTCGTTAACCGGGAATAATCGGTGATCACGTTCGTTGAGACGAACGGTCCGAAAGAAGAACGAACCGAACAAAGAAACAAAAAAACAAACGGCAGAAGAAAACAACTCAGTTCTAGCAAGTTGAAACTAGGTCAAATTTTACCGGGGCAAAAACTTGTTTAAGTTGATTAGACGGAACGGCGGTTTTGAAACGAAACTCCAGGCGCTTGAATCACCTGATTCCGATAAACGAGCGAGAAGATAAACTAGAACGATGATGGGATCTGAGATCGCGATCGCGGAATAAATCCGACGAGAAGAAAAAGAAGAACGGTTAAACGAACGGGCGTCGTTAACCGGGAATAATCGGTGATCACGTTCGTTGAGACGAACGGTCCGAAAGAAGAACGAAAACTGATCTAGGGTTTTCGGAAAAGAAACCGAAAAAGAAAATGGAAATCCGATCTAGGGTTTCGGAAAAGAAACCGAAACGAAGAATCGGAGAGAAAAACCGGAAAAGAAAATCGGAACGGTTTCTTTTAAAAGAACCGAACCGCGGGGAAGAACAAGAGAGGCGCGGGGCTACCTCCGGCGAGGCGGGGCGAACGGTGGCGACGGCGGCGTGCTAGGGCGGCGGCGCTATAGGGGCGGCGGCAGCGTGGACAAGGTGCGGCGGCGGTGTAGGGCGCGGGGTGGGGTGCGGTGGAGGGCTTGGGGTTTGATTTGATGGGTTTAGAGGGGGGGTGTTGGGGTATTTATATAGGTGAGGGGGGAATTTACTTGGGGTAGGGGACAAGAAATAGAGTAGGAATAGGAAATAGACTAAGAATAGGAAAGAATAAACGGAGTAGGACCAGGAATAACGAAACAAGGAAAAAGAGACAAGGGGGCGCCCTAGAATCCTAAAAGGATTCAGCAACAGGGAGAGGCGGCGGCGGCCTCCTGGCAGCGCTGGCACTCGGCGCCTGGCGCCTGGGAGCGCAGGGGCGGTGGCTTGGCTTGGGCATTTGGCCCAGCTGGCGCTGCTGAATTTTTTTTAACAGATTTCGCGCGCAGGAAAAACACAGAAAAGAAAATCTAAACGAGCTCCAAAATTACTAAAGTAAATTTTCCCTGACTCCTAAAAATGAGTCGAACAAGATGAACTTTCCTCCGGACCTAAAATGCAATTTTCGAAAACGCGCATTTTTCCCTATCCAAAGAAAACAAACAAACACCGGAAAACAAAATTTGATCTATTTATTAAATCTTCATTTTTCCTATATTTTGGGAAAGTCATATTATTCCCTCTCTTATATTTTTTTGACGTCGGAAAAATAATTGAAGATGAAATAAATAAATCAAATGATCCTCTTTTCCAATTCGAGAAAACTCTCAAATAAGAAAATAACGAAATCTCCAACTCTCTCCGAAGGTCCTTGAGTTGCGTGAAATTTCTAGGATCGACCAAAATGCAAGAAAATAAGATATGCATGACGATCTAATGTATAACATTCCAAATTGAAAATTTGGGATGTTACAGGATATTAGCTTTGTTGCGGCGAAAGAATGGCATCAACCGCCTTACGGGGTGGCCATGAGGGTCACGGGCGCGCCCAGGGGGTGGGAACGCTCCCCCTGCCTCGTGCCTCCCTCGGGCACCGTCTCACGTGGATTTTTCTTCCAAAAAATCATATATATTCCAAAAAAATCTCTGTCATTTTTTATCCCGTTTGGACTCCGTTTGATATGGATATTCTGCGAAACAAAATACATGCAACAAACAGGAACTGGCACTGGGCACTGGATCAATATGTTAGTCCCAAAAATAGTATAAAAAGTTGCCAAAAGTATATGAAATTGTAGAATATTGGCATGGAACAATCAAAAATTATAGATACGACGGAGATGTTGTTGGGTTTCATAGTAATTTCAAAAAAATTCCTACACACACGCAAGATCATGGTGATGCATAGCAACGAGAGGGGGAGAGTGTGATCTACATACCCTTGTAGATCGACAACGGAAGCGTTAACTTGGTTGATGTAGTCGTGCGTCTCCACGGCCTGACCGATCAAGCACCGAAACTACGGCACCTCCGAGTTCTAGCACACGTTCAGCTCGATGACGATCCCCGGACTCCGATCCAGCAAAGTGTCGGGGAAGAGTTCCATCAGCACGACGGCGTGGTGACGATCTTGATGTTCTACCATCGCAGGGCTTTGCCTAAGCACATCTACAATATTATCGAGGACTATGGTGGAAGGGGGCACCGCGCACGGCTAAGAATATGATCACGTGGATCAACTTGTGTCTCTAGGGGTGCCTCGTGCCTCCGTATATAAAGTCTCAAAGGGGGGGCTGCCGGCCAAGAGGTGGCGCGCCAGGAGGAGTCCTACTCCTTCCGGGAGTAGGACTCCCCCCCCCCTTTCCTAGTTGGAAAAGGATTCGCGGAGGGGGGAAAAGAGGAGAGAGAGGAGGAAGGGGGGCCGGCCCCCTCTCCTTGTCCTATTCGGACCAAGGGGGGAGGGGCGCGCGGCCCATCTCTGGCCACCTCTCCTCTCTTCCACTAAGGCCCATATACCTTCCGGGGGGTTCCGGTAACCTCCCGGTACTCCGGTAAAATCCCGATTTCACCCGGAACACTTCCGATATCCAAACATAGGCTTCCAATATATCAATCTTTATGTCTCGACCATTTCGAGACTCCTCGTCATGTCCGTGATCACATCCGGGACTCCGAACAACCTTCGGTACATCAAAATGCATAAACTGATAATATAACTGTCATCGTAACCTTAAGCGTGCGGACCCTACGGGTTCGAGAACAATGTAGACATGACCGAGACACGTCTTTGGTCAATAACCAATAGCAGAACCTGGATGCTCATATTGGCTCCTACATATTCTACGAAGATCTTTTATCGGTCAGACCGCATAACAACATATGTTGTTCCCTTTGTCATCGGTATGTTACTTGCCCGAGATTCGATCGTCGGTATCCCATACCTAGTTCAATCTCGTTACCGGCAAGTCTCTTTACTCGTTCTGTAATACATCATCCCGCAACTAAATCATTAGTTGCAATGCTTGCAAGGCTTCAGTGATGTGCATTACCGAGAGGGCCCAGAGATACCTCTCCGACAATCGGAGTGACAAATCCTAATCTCGAAATACGCCAACCCAACATGTACCTTTGGAGACACCTGTAGAGCACCTTTATAATCACCCAGTTACGTTGTGATGTTTGGTAGCACACAAAGTGTTCCTCTGGCAAACGGGAGTTGCATAATCTCATAGTCATAGGAACATGTATAAGTCATGAAGAAAGCAATAGCAACATACTAAACGATCGGGTGCTAAGCTTATGGAATGGGTCATGTCAATCAGATCATTCAACTAATGATGTGATCCCGTTAATCAAATGACAACTCTTTGTCCATGGTTAGTAAACATAACCATCTTTGATTAACGAGCTAGTCAAGTAGAGGCATACTAGTGACATTCTGTTTGTCTATGTATTCACACATGTATTATGTTTCCGGTTAATACAATTCTAGCATTAATAATAAACTTTTATCATGATATAAGGAAATAAATAATAACTTTATTACGGCCTCTAGGGCATATTTCCTTCAGTCTCCCACTTGCGCTAGAGTCAATAATCTAGATTACATCACCATGTGATTAACATCGATAGTTCACATCATCATGTGATTAACACCCATAGTTCACATCGCCATGTGACCAACACCCAAAGGGTTTACTAGATTCAGTAATCTAGTTCACATCGCTATGTGATTAACACCCAAAGAGTACTAAGGTGTGATCATGTTTTGCTTGTGAGAGAATTTTAGTCAACGGGTCTGCCATATTCAGATCCGTATGTATTTTGCAAATATCTATGTCAACAATGCTCTGCACGGAGCTACTCTAGCTAATTGCTCCCACTTTCAATATGTATCCATATTGAGCCTTAAAGTTATCTAGATCAATGTCAAAACTAGCATCGATGTAACTCTTTACGACGAACCTTTTGTCACCTCCATAATCGAGAAACATATCCTTATTCCACTAAGGATAATTTTGACCGCTGTCCAGTGATCTACTCCTAGATCACTATTGTACTCCCTTGCCAAAATCAGTGTAGGGTATACAATAGATCTGGTACACAGCATGGCATACTTTATAGAACCTATGGCTGAGGCATAGGGAATGACTTTCATTCTCTTTCTATCTTCTGCCGTGGTCGGGCTTTGAGTCTTACTCAATTTCATACCTTGTAACACAGGTAAGAACCCTTTCTATGACTGTTCCATTTTGAACTACTTCAAAATCTTGTCAAGGTATGTACTCATTGAAAAAAACTTATCAAGCGTCTTGATCTATCTCTATAGATCTTGATGCTCAATATGTAAGCAGCTTCACCGAGGTCTTTCTTTGAAAAACTCCTTTCAAACACTCCTTTATGCTTTGCAGAATAATTCTACATTATTTCCGATCAACAATATGTCATTCACATATACTTATCAGAAATTTTGTAGTGCTCCCACTCACTTTCTTGTAAATACAGGCTTCACCGCAAGTCTGTATAAATCTATATGCTTTGATCATACTATCAAAGCGTTTATTCCAACTCTGAGATGCTTGCACCAGTCCATAGATGGATCGCTGGAGCTTGCTTATTTTGTTAGCACCTTTAGGATTGGCAAAACCTTCTGGTTGCATCATATACAACTCTTTCTTTAAGAAATCCATTAAGGATTGCAGTTTTGTTATCCATTTGCCAGATTTCATAAAATGCGGCAATTGCTAACATGATTTGGACAGACTTTTTAGTATCGATACGAGTGAGAAAATCTCATCGTAGTCAACACCTTGAACTTTGTCGAAAACCTTTTGCGACAATTCTAGCTTTGTAGATAGTAACACTACTATCAGCATCCGTCTTCCTCTTGAAGATCCATTTATTTTCTATGGCTTGCCGATCATCGTGCAAGTCAACCAAAGTCCATACTTTGTGCTCATACATGGATCCCATCTCAGATTTCATGGCCTCAAGCCATTTTGCGGAATCTGGGCTCACCATCGCTTCTTCAAAGTTCGCAAGCTCGTCATGGTCTAGTAACATGACTTCCAGAACAGGATTACCGTACCACTCTGGTGCGGATCTCACTCTGGTTTACCTACGAGATTCGGTAGTAACTTGATCTGAAGTTACATGATCATCATCATTAGCTTCCTCACTAATTGGTGTAGTAGTCACAAGAACAGATTTCTGTGATGAACTACTTTCCAATAAGGGAGATGGTACAATTACCTTATCAAGTTTTCTAGTTTCCTCCCACTCACTTCTTTCGAGAGAAACTCCTTCTCTGGAAAGGATCCATTCTTAGCAACGAATGTCTTGCCTTCGGATCTGTGATAGAAGGTGTACCCAATAGTCTCCTTTGGGTATCCTATGAAGAAAATTTCTCCGATTTGGGTTTGAGCTTATCAGGATGAAACTTTTTCATATAAGCATCACAATCCCAAACTTTAGGAAACGACAACTTTGGTTTCTTTGCCAAACCACAGTTCAGATTGTGTCATCTCAACGGACTTAGATGGTGCCCTTTTAAACGTGAATGCAGTTGTCTTTAATGCATAACCCCAAAACGATAGTGGTAGATCGGTAAGAGACATCATAGGTCGCACCATATCTAATAAAGTACGGTTATGACGTTCGGACACACCATTATGCTGTGGTGTTCCAGGTGGCGTGAGTAGTGAAACTATTTCACATTGTTTTAACTGAAGACCAAACTCATAACTCAAATACTCTTCTCCACGATCAGATCGTAGAAACTTTATTTTCTTGTTACGATGATTTTCCACTTCACTCTGAAATTCTTTGAACTTTTCAAATGTTTCAGGCTTATGTTTCATCAAGTAGATATACTCATATTTGCTCAAATCATCTATGAAGATCAGAAAATAATGGATACCTGTCACGAGCCTCAATATTCATCGGACCACATACATAAGTATGTATGATTTCCAACAAATTTGTTGCTCGCTCCATTGTTCCGAAGAACGGAAGTCTTAGTCATCTTGCCCATGAGGCATGGTTCGCAAGCATCAACTGATTCATAATCAAGTGATTCCAAAAGCCCATCAGCATGGAGTTTCTTCATGCGCTTTACACCAATATGACCTAAACAGCAGTGCCACAAATAAGTTGCACTATCATTATTAACTTTGCATCTTTTGGTTTCAATATTATGATTATGTGTATTACTACGATCGAGATCCAACAACTATTTTCATTGGGTGTGTAACCATATAAGGTTTTATTCATGTAAACAGAACAACAATTTATTCTCTTACTTAAATGAATAACCGTATTACAATAAACATGATCAAATCATATTCATGCTCAACGCAAACACCAAATAACACTTATTCAGGTTCAACACTAATCCCGAAAGTATAGGGAGTGTGCGATGATGATCATATCAATCTTGGAACCACTTCCAACACACATCGTCACTTCACCCTTAACTAGTCTCTGTTTATTCTGCAACTCCCGTTTCGAGTTACTAATCTTAGCAACTGAACTAGTATCAAATACTGAGGGGTTGCTATAAACACTAGTAAAGTACACATCAATAACATGTATATCAAATATACTTATGTTCACTTTGCCATCCTTCTTATCCGCCAATCACTTGGGGTAGTTCTGCTTCCAGTGACCAGTCCCTTTGCAGTAGAAGCACTTAGTCTCAGGCTTAGGATCAGACTTGGGCTTCTTCACTTGAGCAGCAACTTGCTTGCCGTTCTTCTTGAAGTTCCCCTTCTTCCCTTTGCCCTTTTCTTGAAACTAGTGGTCTTGTCAACCATCAACACTTGATGTTTTTCTTGATTTCTACCTTCGTTGATTTAGCATCACGGGGGGGTGATTAGACTACTTGACCAAATAAAAACTTAACCTTTTCCCAATTTTAGTTCTTGGTAGATTTTAGCTAATTTAGGACAAGTCAAGCAATCATCACATAATTCAAGCAAGCATGCAAAGAGTATATAGGCAGCGGAAAGTAAAGCATGCAACTTGCAAGAATGTAAAGGGAAGGGTTTGGAGAATTCAAACGCTATTGGAGACACGGATGTTTTTCCCGTGGTTCGGATAGGTGGTGCTATCCTACACCCACGTTGATGGAGAATTCAACCCACGAAGGGTAACGGTTGCGCGAGTCCACACAGGGCTCCATCCAAGGGTAACGGTTGCGCGAGTCCACACAGGGCTCCACCCACGAAGGGTCCACGAAGAAGCAACCACCCACAAAGGGTCCATGAAGAAGCAACCTTGCCTATCCCACCATGGCCATCGCCCACACAGGACTTGCCTCACTAGCGGTAGATATTCACGAAGTAGGCGATCTCCTTGCCCTTACAAACTCCTTGGTTCAACTCCACAATCTTGTCGGAGGCTCCCAAGTGACACCTAGCCAATCTAGGAGACACCAGTCTCCAAGAAGTAACAACTGGTGTGTAGGTAATGAACTCCTTGCTCTTGTGCTTCAAATGATAGTCTCCCCAACACTCAACGCTCTCTCATAGGATTTGGATTTGGTGGAAAGAGGGTTTGAGTGGAAAGCAACTTGGGAAGGCTAGAGATCAAGATTCATATGGTAGGAATGGAATGTCTTTGTCTCAACACATGAGTAGGTGGTTCTCTCTCAGAACATATGAGTTGGAATGATGTGTGTGTTCTGATGGCTCTCTCATCGAATGAGAAGAAGGTGGAGGGGTATATATAGCCTCCACACCAAATCCAACCGTTACACACAGTTTTCCAATCTCGGTGGGACCGAATCAACAAACTCGGTCGGACCGAAAATGTAAACCTAGTGACCGTTAGTGGTTTTCGGTGGGACTGACATGCAACTCGGTAGGTCCGATGTGGTTAGGGTTTGGGCATAACGTAATCTCGGTGAGACCGATCACACAAACTCGATGAGACCGAATTTGGTAATTAGCTAACCAGAGAGTTGGTCAGGCAAACTCGGTGGGACCGATTTGCTCTTCCGGTGAGACTGAGTGGAAGTCGGTGAGACCGAAAAGTTACAAAGGGGAAACACTGAGTTTACATTGCAATCTCGGTGGGACCGATTCGCTCTTTCGGTGGGACCGAAAAGTTACGAAAGGGAAACAGAGAGTTTGCAACCCCATCTCGGTGATACCGAGATCCCTATCGGTAGGACCGAATTGCTAGGGTTTGGCAGTGGCTAATGACAAGTGAAACTCGGTGGCGCCGGATAGGAAGAATCGGTAGGACCGAGTTTGGCTTAGGGTTTAGGTCATATGTGGATATGGGAAAGTAGTTGAGGGTTTTGGAGCATATCACTAACCACATGAAGCAAGAGGCTCATTAAGCAACACATCATCCCTCCTTGATAGTATTGGCTTTTCCTAAAGACTCAATGTGATCTTGGATCACTAAAATATAAAATGAAGAGTCTTGAGCTTTTGAGCTTGAGCCAATCCTTTGTCCTTAGCATTTTGAGGGTTCCACTTTCACATCCATGCCATGCCAATCATTGAGCTTTCCTGAAATAATCATCTTGGAATAGTATTAGCTCAATGAGCTATATGTTGTTATGAATTACCAAAACCACCTAGGGATAGTTGCACTTTCAATCTCCCCCTTTTTGGTAATTGATGACAACATATAGATCAAAGCTTCGACAAATGATAATAAGCATGAAATATATCGTCGCTTTGAGAAGTATGTGATAAGTAAGAGCTCCCCCTAAATTTGTGCATATTTAAAATTTGCTTTGGACTGCAAATGCACAAAGAGTTAGAGTCATGGGTTACTCTTCCATGTCACATACATCTTGGTGGAGCGCTTAAAATGATAAGAATGAAATACATGCACTCATCACCAAGAATAGTGAATGATCACACAAGATAGATAAGATGATAATATTAAGCAAACATTAAGTGTAGCTTATGATCAAACACATGATCATCAATGTCTCACAAATAATGACGTAGTATCTCAGGCACTCAAAAGCAAACAAGTTCGAAAAACCACCAAATAAAGCAAGAGAGAAAAACAACACACTCTCTCTCTCGAAGCCTATGATCTATACATCTTCTCCCCCTTTGGCAACAAGTTACCAAAAAGTTCCTAGAAAATGCATAGCACTAGATCGACGCTCAGGCTTGATCTTCAGGTGGTGGTGGAGTCCGGATCACTCCAAGGACGAAGGCTTCTGTAGATGCTGAAGTAGTCGCTGGAGTTGGAGCTGAAGTAGACATGCTGGAGCTGAGGCTGTAGCTGGTGCTGAAGTGGTGGCTCTGTGTCAGCAACTGGCACGGCAGATGACCTCGGGCCTCGTGGCACTCTGGCAAAAGGCATGAGTGGTAGTCCTGCCTCTCCTCTCCTGCATGTCCTCCTGGAGCTGCTCCACTGCAGACTGAACTTCCGTTACTTTGACATCCAAGTCATAGAACTTCTGTTCCATGATTCTCTCTAGGCTCTGCTGATTCTGAGTGAGGGTGGCCAGACTTTGCTCAATCCTCAGCGTGGATGCAATCAAGTAACCAAGCTGCTCTTGTTTGGTCTTCAAGAAGTACTCAGATGCCTCCTCTTGAGTAGGCATCTTGGCAGCTTTCTCCTTCCTCGCCTTCTCCTTCTTTGCAATGCTTGGGCAGATGATGGCTCGTTCTCAGTCATGACAACTTGATTGTCCTCGAAATCTGGACGGATGGGCAGGTGTTCCTTGTCCAATAGATATATGCCCGTGCCCATCTTGGAGTTGATGAGCTCCTGAATTTGAGGGGCATATCCGCAGCTCCTCTTCTGATCTGCTGCAGTCCTCTTAATTGTTTCCACTATGAGGCTCATCACCTTGAACTTCTGAGGCACATCAAACACATGTAGCAAGTTGATAGCATGGCCTCTGATCATCTTGTGATCTCCAGACTTAGGCAATAAGGTGTGCCTTAGTATCCAATTGATCGTCGGGAGCCCTGACAGAAGGTAATGCACAGAGCCAAACTTGAAGGTGTCAAGAGCTTCATTGGGAATTTCCTTGTACATATTGGACATGGAGTTATGGTCCATCTTCTTCTTGGCATAGATATCCAAGTCATCATCTTGCTCCTCTGGGGCATTAATGATCTGTGCCCACTCAGCCACTGTGGATTGGTACCTTGTACCCTCAGACATCCATGTGATCCTCCCATCTGGATAAAAGTGTGCCGTGGAGTAGAACTGCATGATAAGTTCCTCATTCCACTTTGTGAGCTTCTGCCCAACAAAGTCAGCTACTCCACAAGCATGAAAGCTGTCATATACTCCTGGGTAGTGTTCCTCCTTCTCCCTCATGTAGGTCCAGTCAACCCATCTCATGTCACAGACAATTGGCTTCTTATCTAGCAAAACAGTCTCATAGAAATCCTGCTGCTCCTTGGTGTGAAACCTGTAGTCCACGGCAGTCCTTCTCCTTGAAGCATACGGGTCTGCTTCTCTCCATTTCCTCAGCCCTGAATCTCTCCTGAGCTTCATATCCTCAGCCACAGGATGAGCATCGTTGTGGTCTGGGATCTTGGGCTTTAGCTTTCTCAGGACATTCTCCTCTCATCCTCAGCAACAGTCTCAGGCACTGGGGCCTTGTTCTTCTCAGCTGCAGGAATGCTCCTTGTATTTCTCTTAGGTTTTGGCTTGGAGGCAGCTTTGGGCTTAGATGCAGTAGCCCCTGACCTTATGGCATCACCCATCAGCTTGGGTGCCTTGGGTGCTGGTGCAGCTACCTCTTCTTCCTCTTCCTCTTCCATGATGGAAGCTTTTCCAAGCACTCTAGCCACAGTCTTCTTCACCTCTCTCTTCCTTTTCTTGCCCTCAGCTGCAACTGGCTCTTGGGGAGTGGGCTTCTCAGTTGAGGCTCTTGCCTTTGACATGGGCTGCCTGCCTGCTGGCCTTTTGATTTTCAGACCTGGCTTAGTGCCTTGAGCTGGCTCAATTCTCTTGGAAGTGGCCTCTTCCTCTGCCACATAGTCCTCATCTTCGGAATCTGAAGTCCTCTTCTTCCTTTGTCTCGTGGCAGCCTTTGGCAAATTGCTAGGAGTGCTCCTGCTGCCTTCATCAGATGAACTGGAGGGACTAGTGCCCTCACTCATCACCACTTGCTGCTCTGACATATTTTGGCTATCACTTTGATCAGACATGCTGCAAACTGACTGCTGACCCTGTGAATAGATTATAGATGAGATAGAAAAGATGAGCATCACAAAATGCAGAGATTTTTGCAAAAGAATGATCCAAAAACTTAGTTTTAGTTTCCCACTGAAATCATCTCGGATCTACCGATTTTCAAACTCGGTGATACCGAAGCAGTTTTGGAACCTAAACTAGTGAACTCGGTAGGACCGAGTCACAGTTCGGTGGCACCGAGACTGCTAGGGTTTCACTGAGTTCAAAAATCGGTCACACCGATAAGTAATTCTCGGTCAGACCGAGTCTCACTTGTGCAATGGCATAAGCCAAATCGGTGGGACCGAGTTTTTCAACTCGGTGGGTCCGAGATGGTTTCGGCGGAAACCTAAACCTAGAATTTTCGAATCAAACCTAATCTACGGGCGTTTTGACTGGATAGAAGTTTATCAAACGTGGCAAGAATCAATATGATCACAATGTGCTAGGAATCAGATTGAGGAATAGCACAAAGATCAAGTCCATACCCTAGTTCGGCGGGGACTTGCTACGGCGGCAACGGCGGGGCAGAATTCCTGTTGACGGCGACGGAGACCAGCGACTGGAGGCTGCTGCGGCGAGAAGACGATCCGGAGACCACGAGGGCAGAGCAGGCTATCGCGCGGGCGAAGGGGTTCGGAGAAATTTCCAAATTTTGCCCGTGACTATATATAGCCCGACCCTGTCGGTGTGACCGAGTGGAACAACTCGGTGGCACCGAGATTCATAACTGCGTGCAGTTACTGAAACTCGGTGTGACCGAAAGGTTCAAATCGGTTGCACCGAGATCGAAAACCTAGATCAACTTAATGATCTCGGTAGGACCGAAAGTGGAGTATCGGTCAGACCGAGAATCATAAGAGGTTTTGGAAGTTTAAGTCTATGACGAATCGGGGACTCCGAGCGCTCCTCACACAGAGTGGTTCGAATCTGACTTGATCAAATTTTGTGATGTAGCATGAATAGAGTTTGAGACGAGAAAAGCATAGATAGCTAGAGGAGGTTCTTAGGCATTCTTGTCCATCCACTTGGCAAAAGAGGATAAAGCCAAACAGTCACAACAACAAGTGGATGTCCTCGAATGAGTAAAATATGCAACCGGCATGCTCACACAATAAGATGGCAAATGAAATATGTGGCAAGGCATGCACACAATTCTAGCATCTATCAAGCAATTTGCGATGACTAGGTCATCTATATATGAGTATATTGACTTAGGAGTCAAGTGAGAACACTTGATCATAGTCATACTCATCGTTTAAGTTTCAAGTGGGGTTACCACTTTTACATAAAGCATTGTTTTGTTCACATCTTTAGAGTTGCTTTAGCTCAAGTCTTAGAGTGGCTCCCCCTAGATGTGATATCCCCCTAAGAGGGATGAACTAATTGGTTTTTGTCGATGATGACTTCAATGTAGATGTTGAAGATGTGGGATGCTCATGTTGATGTAGATCACTTGGAGCTATCCATTTGAGTGAATTGCCACTTTCAATACCTACATGGGTAGTCCCACAAGGAACACAAGGATATCATAGACATAGAGTGATGCACACACAAGATGATGTCATGAAACTTTTAGGTTCTTGTCCTTGTCTTACCAACAAGAGGGTTTGTGACTCCTTGAACTAGTGCAAGATGTGGAAGTTGATTGCACTTGTTCTTGCCAAAATGATAAGAGTGAAGTATGTTGGCGGAGTCACCCTCAAGAACTCTCTAGTTCTTCTTCTTTTGGATCCACATCATCTTGATGGGAATCCTTGGAGTTGTAGTCGTACTTGATGAAGTGGAACTTGAAGTAGTCTTGGGAATCCACTTGACTAAGGTCTTAGGAGCTTCTTCAAATGCATCAATTTCCTCTTGAAGCTTGTCCTTGCCTTTTTGCTTGTAGTCTTGTGGTGGAAGATCATCTTGAGCTTGTGTCCCCTTGAAAGAAGTATACTTCTCTTGTTGAGGGACAAACTTTGTCTTGGGGTATTGATCTTCTTCCCACTCAACTCCATTGGCATTGAACTTTCGTTCAAAACCAACACCTTGATTCTTCCGGTGCATTCCTTGCTTGCGCACAATTTCCTCGAATTGCTTACTCCCGGCAAGGCTTTTGTACACTCCTTTCTCTATAATTCCCTTCAATAAGCTATTTTCTTGCTCAAGTGTAACTTGGCTAAGAGAATCATTAGTGGAATCAAGAGAACTACTAGAAGCAACAATATTGGATTTAGCATGATCATTGTTACTACTAGAGGAAGAATCTTTCTTGTTAGACTTGACTTGAGGCATGTAAGTGGATAAGAGTAAACGCTTGGCAATGTAAGAAGAACTTTTCTTGCGGAGATCATCATTGATTGCTTTTAAGAACTCATGCTCTTGCTCAAGATTGAGCTTTTCAAAGCGTAATTTCTCATGAGCTCTTAAAAGTTCTCGATGATCTTCGAAGATAGTGTCATGAGCTAACTTAAGAGTTTTTAGTTCTTTAGTTAGAGCCTCAATCTTCTCCTTATCATTGTCATTCGTTTTATCTTGATTAGCATGATTAATTGGTCTTTCATCATAGTATTCATCACTAGAGTTGTCACCAAGCAAATCATCACCTAACAAGTCATCTTCATCACTATTGAAATCAACATACTCGGGGTGTGTTACCTTAGGACCTTTGGCCATGAAGCATCTTCCAATTCCCTCATTTGGTGAGTCAAATATGTCGTAGGAGTTGGTTGACACAAGTGCTAGACCGGCAACACCTTCATCTTGAGTATCTTCGGAGCCGGAGTAATAACTTCTCTCGGAGTGGCTGTCGGAGTCGGAGCCGGATACCCATTCACCAACATGAGCTTGATGTCTTCGTCTTGTGTAGCTCCTTGATGATTTTTCCTTCCTTTCCGAATCCTTGCTTCTCCGTGAGTATCTTCGTTCATAACGATCATCTCTACTCCTTCTCTCTCTTGGTGGTGATTCTTTGCTTCTTCTTTTTGGAGAATCTTCTCTTCTCTTGTAGGGAGCCGTACACTCATTGGAATAGTGTCCGGGTCTTCCACAATTGTAGCAGTTTCGCTCTCGACTAGAAGATCTTTTGTCATTGTAGGACCTTGACTTGAAGCTTCTATCTTTGCTTCTACTCTTGTAGAACTTGTTGAAGTTCTTCACCATTAAGCTCAATTCTTCATTGAAGTCTTGTTTCTCACTTGATGATGTAGGGGCTTCACATGAGGCTTTATAGGCACCACTTGATTTGTTGTGAAGTTCCTCTTTATCCTTAAGTGACATCTCATGAGCAACAATTCTTCCAATCACCTCCGTTGGCTTGAGATCTTTGTAATTGGGCATCATTTGGATCAATGTGCACACGGTATCATATTTTCCATCCAAGGCTCTTAGAATCTTCTTGATGATGAATCTATCAGTCATCTCTTCACTTCCTAAGCCGGTATTCTCATTGGTGATGAGAGCAAGCCTAGAGTACATTTCAGCGACACCTTCACCATCTTTCATTTTGAACTTGTCAAGTTGACTTTGAAGCACATCCAACTTGGATTCCTTGACGGAGTCGGTACCTTCGTGCATATCAATCAAAGTGTCCCAAATTTCCTATGCATCCTCAAGACGGCTGATTTTCCGTTGAAGAGAATATCACAAGCTTGAGCATTGTATTGCAACATCTTCAATTCATCTACGGTAGCTTCACGGTTTGGTTCTTTCCCATCAAAGAAGTCACCTTGCAAACCAACACACATAATAGCCCAAACGGCGGGGTTATGTCCAAGAATATGCATTTTCATTTTATGCTTCCAACTAGCAAAATTAGTACCATCAAAGTAAGGACCTCTACGGTGATAATTTCCCTCGCTAGACGCCATACTCTCCTAGGTTGTGAAACAAGGCTATGACACCAAAAGCTATGGAGAATCAAAGCAAATGGAGACCAAAGCTCTGATACCACTTGTAGGATCGAAAGTATGTCTAAAGGGGGGGTTTGATTAGACTACTTGACTAAATAAAACTTATCTTTTCCAATTTTAGTTCTTGGCTGATTTTAGCAACTTTGGACAAGTCAAGCAATCTTAACACAATTCAAGCAAGCATGCAAAGAGTATATGAGCAGCGGAAAGTAAAGCATGCAACTTGCAAGAATGTAAAGGGAAGGGTTTGGAGGATTCAAACGCAATTGGAGACACGGATGTTTTTGTCGTGGTTCGATAGGTGGTGCTATCCTACATCCACGTTGATGGAGACTTCAACCCACGAAGGGTAACGGTTGCGCGAGTCCACACAGGGCTCCACCCAAGGGCAACGGTTGCGCGAGTCCACACAGGGCTCCACCCACGAAGGGTCCACGAAGAAGCAACCACCCACAAAGGGTCCACGAAGAAGCAACCTTGTCTATCCCACCATGGCCATCGCCACACAGGACTTGCCTCACTAGCGGTAGATCTTCATGAAGTAGGCGATCTCCTTGCCCTTACAAACTCCTTGGTTCAACTCCACAATCTTGTCGGAGGCTCCCAAGTGACACCTAGCCAATCTAGGAGACACCACTCTCCAAGAAGTAACAAATGGTGTGTAGGTAATGAACTCCTTGCTCTTGTGCTTCAAATGATAGTCTCCCCAACACTCAACGCTCTCTCATAGGATTTGGATTTGGTGGAAAGAGAGTTTGAGTGGAAAGCAACTTGGGAAGGCTAGAGATCAAGATTCATATGGTAGGAATGGAATGTCTTGATCTCAACACATGAGTAGGTGGTTTTCTCTCAAAACATATGAGTAGGAATGGTGTGTGTGTTCTGATGGCTCTCTCTTCGAATGAGAAGGAGGTGGAGGGGTATATATAGCCTCCACACAAAATCCAACCGTTACACACAATTTACCAATCTCGGTGGGACCGAATCAATAACCTCAGTCGGACCGAAAATGTAAACCTAGTGACCGTTAGTGATTTTCGGTGGGACTGATATGCAACTCGGTAGGACTGATACGGTTAGGGTTTGGGCATAACGTAATCTCGGTGAGACCGATTACACAAACTCGGTGAGACCGAATTTGGTAATTAGCTAACCAGAGAGTTGGTCAGGAAAACTCGGTGGGACCGATTTGCTCTTTCGGTGAGACCGAGTGGAACTCGGTGAGACCGAAAAGTTACAAAGGGGAAACACTGAGTTTACATTGCAATCTCGGCGGGACCGATTCGCTCTTTCGGTGGGACCAAAAAGTTACGAAAGGGAAACAGAGAGTTTGCAACCCCATCTCGGTGAGACCGAGATCCCTATCGGTAGGACCGAATTGCTAGGGTTTGGCAGTGGCTAATGACAAGTGAAACTCGGTGGCGCCGGATAGGAAGAATCGGTAGGACCGAGTTTGGCTTAGGGTTTAGGTCATATGTGGATATGGGAAAGTAGTTGAGGGTTTTGGAGCATATCACTAAGCACATGAAGCAAGAGGCTCATTAAGCAACACCTCATCCCTCCTTGATAGTATTGGCTTATCCTAAAGACTCAATGTGATCTTGGATCACTAAAATATAAAATGAAGAGTCTTGAGCTTTTGAGCTTGAGCCAATCCTTTGTCCTTAGCATTTTGAGGGTTCCACTTTCACATCCATGCCATGCCAATCATTGAGCTTTCCTGAAATAATCATCTTGGAATAGTATTAGCTCAATGAGCTATATGTTGTTATGAATTACCAAAACCACCTAGGGATAGTTGCACTTTCACCTTCGTTGATTTCAGCATCACGAAGAGCTTGGGAGTTGTTTCCGTTATCCCTTGCATATTATAGTTCATCACGAAGTTCTACTAACTTGGTGATGGTGACTAGAGAATTCTGTCAATCACTATCTTATCTGGAAGATTAACTCCCACTTGATTCAAGCGATTGTAGTACCCAGACAATCTGAGCACATGCTCACTAGTTGAGCGATTCTCCTCCATCTTTTAGCTATAGAACTTGTTGGAGACTTCATATCTCTCAACTCAGGTATTTGCTTGAAATATTAACTTCAACTCCCGGAACATCTCATATGGTCCATGATGTTCAAAACGTCTTTGAAGTCCCGATTCTAAGCCATTTAAGTATGGTGCACTAAACTATCAAGTAGTCATCATATTGAGCTAGCCAAACATTCATAACGTCTGCATCTGCTCCTGCAATAGGTCTGTCACCTAGAGGTGCATCAAGGACATAATTCTTCTGTGCAGCAATGAGGATAAACCTCAGATCATAGATCCAATCCGCATCATTGCTACTAACATCTTTCAACACAATTTTCTCTAGGAACATATCAAAATAAACACAGGGAAGCAACAACGCGAGCTATTGATCTGCAAAATACTACCAGGACTAAGTTCATGATAAATTTAAGTTCAATTAATCATATTACTTAAGAACTCCCACTTAGATAGACATCCCTCTAACCCTCTAAGTGATTACGTGATCCAAATCAACTAAACCATGTCCGATCATCACGTGAGATGGAGTAGTTTCATTGGTGAACATTGCTATGTTGATCATATCTACTATATGATTCACGCTCGACCTTTCGGTCTCCGTGTTCCGATGCCATATCTGTATATGCTTGGCTCGTCAAGTATAACCGGAGTATTCTGCGTGTGCAACTATTTTGCACCCGTTGTATTTGAACGTAGAGCCTATCACACCCGATCATCACTTGGTGTCTCAGCACGAAGAACTTTCGCAATGGTGCATACTCAGGGAGAACACTTCTTGATAATTAGTGAGAGATCATCTTATAATGCTACCGTCAATCAAAGCAAGATAAGATGCATAAAAGATAAACATCACATGCAATCAATATAAGTGATATGATATGGCCATCATCATCTTGTGCTTGTGATCTCCATCCTCGAAGCACCGTCGTGATCACCATCGTCACCGGCGCGACACCTTGATCTCCATCGTAGCATCGTTGTCGTCTCGCCAATCTCATGCTTCCACGACTATCGCTACCGCTTAGTGATAAAGTAAAGCATTACAACACGATTGCATTGCATACAATAAAGCGACAACCATATGGCTCCTGCCAGTTGCCGATAACTCGGTTACAAAACATGATCATCTCATACAATAAAATTTAGCATCATGTCTTGACCATATCACATCACAACATGCCCTGCAAAAACAAGTTAGACGTCCTCTACTTTGTAGTTGCAAGTTTTACGTGGCTGCTACGGGCTTAAGCAAGAACCTGTCTTACCTACGCATCAAAACCACAACGATAGTTTGTCAAGTTGGTGTTGTTTTAACCTTCGCAAGGACCGGGCGTAGCCACACTTGGTTCAACTAAAGTTGGAGAAACTGTCACCCGCTAGCCACCTTTGTGCAAAGCACGTCGGGAGAACCGGTCTCGCGTAAGCGTACGCGTATTGTCGGTCCGGGCCGCTTCGTCCAACAATACCGCCGAACCAAAGTATGACATGCTGGTAAGCAGTATGACTTATATCGCCCACAACTCACTTGTGTTCTACTCGTGCATATAACATCAACACATAAAACCTAGGCTCTGATACCACTGTTGGGTTTCGTAGTAATTTCAAAAAAATTCCTACGCACACGCAAGATCATGGTGATGCATAGCAACGAGAGGGGGAGAGTGTGATCTACGTACCCTTGTAGATTGACAACGGAAGCATTAACTTGGTTGATGTAGTCGTACGTCTCCACGGCCCGACCGATCAAGCACCGAAACTACTGCACCTCCGAGTTCTAGCACACGTTCAGCTCGATGACGATCCCCGGACTCTGATCCAGCAAAGTGTCTGGGAAGAGTTCCGTCAGGACGACGGCGTGGTGACGATCTTGATGTTCTACCGTCGCAGGGCTTTGCCTAAGCACCGCTACAATATTATCGAGGACTATGGTGGAAGGGGGCACCGCACACGGCTAAGAATATGATCATGTGGATCAACTTGTGTCTCTAGGGGTGCCCCGTGCCTCCGTATATAAAGTCTCAAAGGGGGGGGGGGGCTGGCCGGCCAAGAGGTGGCGCGCCAGGAGGAGTCCTACTCCTTCCGGGAGTAGGACTCCCCCCCTTTCCTAGTTGGAATAGGATTCGCGGAGGGGGGGAAAGAGGAGAGAGAGGAGGAAGGGGGGCCGGCCCCCTCTCCTTCTCCTATTCGGACCAAGGGGGGGAGGGGCGTGTGGCCCATCTCTGGCCACCTCTCCTCTCTTCCACTAAGGCCCACTAAGGCCCATATACCTCCCGGGGGGTTCCGGTAACATCCCGGTACTCCGGTAAAATCCCGATTTCACCCAGAACACTTCCGATATCCAAACATAGGCTTCCAATATATCAATCTTTATGTCTCGACCATTTCGAGACTCCTCGTAATGTCCGTGATCACATCCGGGACTCTGAACAACCTTCGGTACATCAAAATGCATAAACTCATAATATAACTGTCATCGTAACCTTAAGCGTGCGGACCCTACGGGTTCGAGAACAATGTAGACATGACCGAGACACGTCTCTGGTCAATAACCAATAGCGGAACCTGGATGCTCATATTGGCTCCTACATATTCTACGAACATCTTTTATCGGTCAGACCGCATAACAACATACGTTGTTCCCTTTGTCATCGGTATGTTACTTGCCCGAGATTCGATCGTCGGTATCCCATACCTAGTTCAATCTCGTTACCGGCAAGTCTCTTTACTCGTTCCGTAATACATCATCCTGCAACTAACTCATTAGTTGCAATGCTTGCAAGCTTCAGTGATGTGCATTACCGAGAGGGCCCAGAGATACCTCTCCGACAATCGGAGTGACAAATCCTAATCTCGAAATACGCCAACCCAACATGTACCTTTGGAGACACCTGTAGAGCACCTTTATAATCACCCAGTTACGTTGTGACGTTTGGTAGCACACAAAGTGTTCCTCCGGCAAACGGGAGTTGCATAATCTCATAGTCATAGGAACATGTATAAGTCATGAAGAAAGCAATAGCAACATACTAAACGATCGGGTGCTAAGCTAATGGAATGGGTCATGTCAATCAGATCATTCAACTAATGATGTGATCCCGTTAATCAAATGACAACTCTTTGTCCATGGTTAGGAAACATAACCATCTTTGATTAACGAGCTAGTCAAGTAGAGGCATACTAGTGACATTCTGTTTGTCTATGTATTCACACATGTATTATGTTTCTGGTTAATACAATTCTAGCATTAATAATAAACTTTTATCATGATATAAGGAAATAAATAATAACCTTATTATTGCCTCTAGGGCATATTTCCTTCAGATGTATCACAGCGCAAGAAGGAATAATACCCCGGTCGACTCCAAAGGAAACGACAACCACATGGACCCAGTGATGGAGCAGGATGAGCCAGCGGACGGCGAACATAGTACGATGCCGCTGTCCGATCACGGCGACGCCGAGGTTAAAGCTCATCAACCTGTCTCCGGAGAGGAGAACAGTCCGGACGACGATGCACACATCATCCTGGAAAGGCACTTGGAACAATGGAACCTCCATAGAAGGATTATTGACACCACGAGGAGCCTGAAGAAGCAGAAGCAAAGGCTTAAGACCGTGCAGAATACGCTCAACAGCAGATGGAACAAAGTGCTTGACACTAAAGAAAAGTACGGCGTCAGTCGCCACACGAAGAGCTATCCAAAGCGCAAGCTGCTGCCTGAATTCGACGACGAGGCTTTAGAGCCCATTCAGCCGAAAAATAAAACGGTCGATCAGCCGGATCGACCACCCCGTTGTTGGGGAACGTAGCAATTTCAAAAATTTCCTACGCACACGCAAGATCATGGTGATGCATAGCAATGAGAGGGGAGAGTGTTGTCCATGTACCCTCGTAGACCGAAAGCGGAAGCGTTAGCACAACGCGGTTGATGTAGTCGTATGTCTTCACGATCCGACCGATCAAGTACCGAACGCACGGCACCTCCGAGTTCTGCACACGTTCAACTCGATGACGTCCCTCGAACTCCGATCCAGCCGAGTGTTGAGGGAGAGTTTCGTCAGCACGACGGCGTGGTGACGATGATGATGTTCTACCGACGTAGGGCTTCGCCTAAGCACCGCTACGATATGATCGAGGTGGATTATGGTGGAGGGGGGCACCGCACACGGCTAAGAGATCAAGAGATCAATTGTTGTGTCTCTAGGGTGCCCTCTGCCCCCGTATATAAAGGAGCAAGGGGGGAGGCGGCCGGCCTAGGAGGAGGCCGCGCCAAGGGGGGAGTCCTACTCCCACCGGGAGTAGGACTCCTCCTTCCCTTGTTGGAGTAGGATAGAAGGAAAGAGGGGGAGAGGAACAAGGAAAAGGGGGCTGCACCCCTTGTCCAATTCAGACCAGAGGGGGGGGGGCGCACGCCTCCTTCCTTTTGGCCTCTCTCCTCTATTCCCGTATGGCCCAATAAGGCCCATATACTCCCCGGCGAATTCCCGTAACTCTCCGGTACTCCGAAAAATACCTGAATCACTCGGAACCTTTCCGATGTCCGAATATAGTCGTCCAATATATCGATCTTTACGTCTCGACCATTTGGAGACTCCTCTTCATGTCCCCGACCTCATCTGGGACTCCAAACTCCTTTGGTACATCAAAACACAAAAACTCATAATATAACTGTCATCGAACTTTAAGCGTGCGGACCATACGGGTTCGAGAACTATGTAGACATGACCGAGACACGTCTCCGGTCAATAACCAATAGCGGAACCTGGATGCTCATATTGGCTCCTACATATTCTACAAAGATCTTTATCGGTCTAACCGCATAACAACATATGTTGTTCCCTTTGTCATCGGTATGTTACTTGCCTGAGATTCGATCGTCGGTATCTCAATACCTAGTTCAATCTCGTTACTGGCAAGTCTCTTTACTCGTTCCGTAACACATCATCCCGCAACTAACTCATTAGTTGCAATGCTTGCAAGGCTTATAGTGATGTGCATTACCGAGTGGGCCCAGAGATACCTCTCCGACAATCGAAGTGACAAATCCTAATCTCGAAATACGCCAACCCAACAAGTACCTTCGGAGACACCTGTAGAGCACCTTTATAATCACCCAGTTACGTTGTGACCTTTGGCAGCACACAAAGTGTTCGTCCGATAAACGGGAGTTGCATAATCTCATAGTCATAGGAACACGTATAAGTCATGAAGAAAGCAATAGCATCAAACTAAATGATCAAGTGCTATGCTAACGGAATGGGTCAAGTCAATCACATCATTCTCTAATGATGTGACCCCGTTAATCAAATGACAAGTCATGTCTGTGTCTAGGAAACTTAACCATCTTTGATTCAACGAGCTAGTCAAGTAGAGGCATACTAGTGGCATACTGTTTGTCTATGTATTCAGACATGTATTATGTTTCCGGTTAATAAAATTCTAGCATGAATAATAAACATTTATCATGATATAAGGAAATAAATAATAACTTTATTATTGCCTCTAGGGCATATTTCCTTCAGTCTCCCACTTGCACTAGAGTCAATAATCTAGTTAACATCGCCATGTGATTTAACATCAATAGTTCACATTACCATGTGATTAACACCCATAGTTCACATCGTCATGTGACCAACACCCAAAGGGTTTACTAGAGTCAATAATCTAGTTCACATCGCTATGTGATTAATACCCAAAGAGTACTAAGGTGTGATGATGTTTTGCTTGTGAGGGAAGTTTAGTCAATGGGTCTGCCACATTCAGATCCGTATGTATTTTGCAAATTTCTATGTCAATAATGCTATGCACGGAGCTACTCTAGCTAATTGCTCCCACTTTCAATATGTATCCAGATTGAGACTTTGAGTCATCTGGATCACTGTCAAAACTTGCATCGACGTAATCCTTTACGACGAACCTTTTGTCACCTCCATAATCGAGAAACATATCCTTATTCCACTAAGGACAATTTTGACCATTGTCCAGTGATCTACTCCTAGATCACTATTGTACTCCCTTGCCAAACTCAGGGCAGGGTATACAATAGGTCTGGTACATAGCATGTCATACTTTATAGAACCTATGGATGAGGCATAGGGAATGACTTTCATTCTCTCTCTATCTTCTGCCGTGGTCGGGTTTTGAGTCTTACTCAACTTCACACCTTGTAACACAGGCAAGAACTCCTTCTTTGACTATTCCATTTTGAACTACTTCAAAATCTTGTCAAGGTATGTACTCAATGAAAAACTTATCAAGCGTCTTGATCTATCTCTATAGATCTTGATGCTCAATATGTAAGCAGCTTCAACGAGGTCTTTCTTTAAAAAAAACTCCTTTCAAGCATTCCTTTATGCTTTGCAGAATAATTCTACATTATCTCCGATCAACAATATGTCATTCACATATACTTATCAGAAATGTTGTAGTGCTTCCACTCACTTTCTTGTAAATACAGGCTTCATCGCAAGTCTGTATAAAACTATATGCTTTGGTGAACTTATCAAAGCGTATATTCCAACTCCAGATGCTTGCACCAGTCCATAGATGGATCGCTGGAGCTTGCATATTTTGTTAGTACCTTTAGGATTGACAAAACCTTCTGGTTGCATCATATACAACTCTTCTTTAATAAATCCATTAAGGAATGTAGTTTTGTTTATCCATTTGCCAGATTTCATAAAATGCGGCAATTGCTAACATGATTCGGACACACTTAAGCATAGATACGAGTGAGAAACTCTCATCGTAGTCAACACCTTGAACTTGTCGAAAACCTTTTTGCGACAATTCTAGCTTTGTAGATAGTAACACTACTATCAGTGTCTGTCTTCCTCTTGAAGATCCATTTAATCTCAATGGATTGCCGATCAATGGGCAAGTCAATCAAAGTCTTTGTTCTTATATATATGGATCCCATCTCAGATTTCATGGCCTTAAACCATTTTGCGGATTCTGGGCTCATCATCGCTTCCTCATAGTTCGTAGGTTTGTCATGGTCAAGTAACATGACCTCCAGAATAGGATTACCGTACCACTCTAGTGCAGATCTCACTCTGGTTGATCTACAAAGTTCTGTAGTAACTTGATCTGGAGTTTCATGATCATCATCATTAACTTCCTCTCTTGTTGGTGTAGACATCACTGGAACTGATTTCTGTGATGAACTATTTTCCAATTCGGGAGAAGGTACAGTTACCTTATCAAGTTCCACTTTCCTCCCACTCACTTCTTTCGAGAGAAACTCCTTCTCTAGAAAGGATCCATTCTCAGCAACGAATGTATTGCCTTCGGATCTATGATAGAAGGTGTACCCAACAGTTTCTTTTGGGTATCCTATGAAGATTTACTTCTCCGATTTGGGTTCGAGCTTATCATGTTGAAACTTTTTCACATAAGCATCGTAGTCCCAAACTTTAAGAAATGACAGCCTAGGTTTCTTGCCAAACCATAGTTCATACGGTGTCATCTCAACGGATTTAGATGGTGCCCTATTTAACGTGAATGCAGTTGTCTCTAATGCATAACCCCAAAACGATAGTGGTAGATCGGTAAGACACATCATAGATCGCACCATATCTAATAAAGTACGGTTATGACGGTCGGACACACCATTACACTGTGGTGTTCCAGGTGGCGTGAGTAGTGAAACTATTTCACATTGTTTTAACTGAAGGCCAAACTCTTAACTCAAATATTTTACCTCTGCGTTCATATCGTAGAAACTTTTATTTTCTTGTTACGATGATTCTCCACTTCACTCTGAAATTCTTTGAACTTTTGAAATGTTTCAGACTTGTGTTTCATTAAGTAGATATACCCATATCTGCTCAAATTATCTGTGAAGGTCAGAAAATAACGATACTTGCCGTGAGCCTTAACACTCATCGGACCGCATACATCAGTATGTATTATTTCCAATAAGTTAGTTGCTCGCTCCATTGTTCCGGAGAACGGAGTCTTAGTCATCTTGCCCATGAGGCATGGTTCGCAAGCATCAAGTGATTCATAAACAAGTGATTCCAAAAGTCCATTAGCATGGAGTTTCTTCATGCGCTTTACACCAATATGACCTAAACGGCAGTGCCACAAATAAGTTGCACTATCATTATTAACTTTGCATCTTTTGGTTTCAATATTATGAATATGTGTATCACTACGATCGAGATCCAACGAACCATTTTCATTGGGTGTGTAACCATATAAGGTTTTATTCATGTAAACAGAACAACAATTTATTCTCTTACTTAAATGAATAACCGTATTGCAATAAACATGATCAAATCATATTCATGCTCAACGCAAACACCAAATAACACTTATTTAGGTTCAACACTAATACTGAAAGTATAGGGAGTGTGCGATGATGATCATATCAATCTTGGAACCACTTCCAACACACATCGTCACTTCACCCTTAACTAGTCTCTGTTCATTCTGCAACTCCCGTTTCGAGTTACTACTCTTAGCAACTGAACCAGTATCAAATACTGAGGGGTTGCTACGAACACTAGTAAAATACACATCAATAATCTGTTATCAAATATACCTTTGTTCACTTTGCCATCCTTCTTATCCGCCAAATACTTGGGGCAGTTCCGCTTCCAGTGACCAGTCCCTTTGCAGTAGAAGTACTTAGTCTCAGGCTTAGGACCAGACTTGGGCTTCTTCACTTGAGCAGCAACTTGCTTGCCGTTCTTCTTGAAGTTCCCCTTCTTCCCTTTGCCCTTTTCTTGAAACTAGTGGTCTTGTCTACCATCAACACTTGATATTTTTCTTGATTTCTACCTTGGTTGATTTCAGCATTACGAAGAGCTTGGGTATCGTTTCCGTTATCCCTTGCATATCATAGTTCATCACGAAGTTCTACTAACTTGGTGGTGGTGACTAGAGAATTCTGTCAATCACTATCTTATCTGGAAGATTAACTCCCACTTGATTCAAGTGATTGTAGTACCCAGACAATCTGAGCACATGCTCACTGCTTGAGCTATTCTCCTCCATCTTTTAGCTATAGAACTTGTTGGAGACTTCATATCTCTCAACTCGGGTATTTGCTTGAAATATTAACTTCAACTTCTGGAACATCTCATATGGTCCATGACGTTCAAAACGTCTTTGAAGTCCCGATTCTAAGCCATTAAGCATGGTGCACTAAACTATCAAGTAGTCATCATATTGAGCTAGCCAAACGTTCAGAACATCCGCATATGCTCCTGCAATAGGTCTGTCACCTAAAGGTGCATCAAGGACATAATTCTTCTGTGCAGCAATGAGGATAATCCTCAGATCACGAATCCAATCCGCATCATTGCTACTAACATTTTTCAACTTAGTTTTCTCTAGGAACATATAAAAATTAAACGGGGAGCAACATCGCGAGCTATTGATCTACAACATAGATATGCTAATACTACCAGGACTAAGTTCATGATAAATTAAAGTTCAATTAATCATATTACTTAAGAACTCCCACTTAGACAGACATCCCTCTAATCTTCTAAGTGATCACGTGATCCATATCAACTAAACCATGTCCGATCATCACGTGAGATGGAGTAGTTTCGATGGTGAACATCACTATGTTGATCATATATTATATGATTCACGCTCGACCTTTCAGTCTCCGTGTTCCGAGGCCATATATGTTATATGCTAGACTCGTCAAGTTTAACCTGAGTATTCCGCATGTGCAAAACTGGCTTGCACCCGTTGTAGATGGACGTAGAGCTTATCACACCCGATCATCACGTGGTGTCTGGGCACGACGAACTTTGGCAATGGTGCATACTCAGGGAGAACACTTATACCGTGAAAATTTTAGTAAGGGATCATCTTATAAAGCTACCGTCGAACTAAGCAAAATAAGATGCATAAAATATAAACACCATATGCGATCATAATATGTGACATGATATGGCCATGATCATCTTGCGCCTTTTATCTCCATCTCCAAAGTACTGTCATGATCTCTATCATCACTGGCATGACACCATGACCTCCATCATCTTGATCTATATCAATGTGTCGTCACATGGTCGTCTCGCCAACTATTGCTCTTGCAACTATTGCTATCGCATAGCAATAAAGTAAAGCAATTATTTGGCACTTGCATCTTATGCAATAAAAAGACAACCATAAGGCTTCTGCCAATTGCCAATAACTTCAAAAAAACATGATAATCTCATACAACAACTTATATCTCATCACGTCTTGACCATATCACATCACAACATGCCCTGCAAAAACAAGTTAGACGTCCTCTACTTTGTTGTTGCAAATTTTACGTGGCTGCTACGGGCTGAGCAAGAACCGTTCTTACCTACGCATCAAAACCACAACGATAGTTTGTCAAGTTAGTGTTGTTTTAACCTTCTCAAGGACCGGGCGTAGCCACACTTGGTTCAACTAAAGATGGAGAAACTGACACCCGCTAGTCACCTGTGTGCATAGCACGGCAGTAAAACCAGTCTCGCGTAAACGTACGCGTAATGTCGGTCCGGGCTGCTTCATCCAACAATACCGCCGAACCAAAGTGTGACATGCTGGTAAGCAGTATGACTTATATCGCCCACAACTCACTTGTATTCTACTCGTGCATATTACATCTACGTATAAAACCTGGCTCGGATGCCACTGTTGGGGAGGGTAGCAATTTCAAAAATTTCCTATGCACACGCAAGATCATGGTGATGCATAGCAACGAGAGGGGAGAGTGTTGTCGATGTACCCTCGTAGAAGGAAAGCGGAAGCGTTAGCACAATGCGGTTGATGTAGTCGTGCGTCTTCACGATCCGACCGATCAAGTACCGAACGCATGGCACCTCCGAGTTCTGCACACGTTCAACTCGATGATGTCCCTTGAACTCGGATCCAGCTGAGTGTTGAGGGAGAGTTTCGTCAGCACGACGGCGTGGTGACGATGATGATGTTCTACCGACGCAGGGCTTCGCCTAAGCACCGCTACGATATGATCGAGGTGGATTATGGTGGAGGGGGGCACCGCACACGGCTAAGAGATCAAGAGAGCAATTGCTATGTCTCTGGGGTGCCCCCTGCCCCCGTGTATAAAGGAGCAAGGGGGGAGGCGGCCGGCCTAGGAGGAGGGCGCGCCAAGGGGGGAGTCCTACTCCCACCGGGAGTAGGACTCCTCCTTCCCTTGTTGGAGTAGGAGAGAAGGAAAGAGGGGGAGAGGAACAAGGAAAAGGGGGTTGCACCCCTTGTCCAATTCAGACCAGAGGGGGGGCGAGCGCCTCCTTCCTTTTGGCCTCTCTCCTCTATTCCCGTATGGCCCAATAAGGCCCATATACTCCCCGGCGAATTCCCGTAACTCCGGTACTCCAAAAAATACCCGAATCACTCGAAACCTTTCCGATGTCCGAATATAGTCGTCCAATATATTGATCTTTACGTCTCGACCATTTCGAGACTCATCGTCATGTCCCCGATCTCATCCGGGACTCCGAACTCCTTCGATACATCAAAACACATAAACTCATAATATAACTGTCATCGAACTTTAAGCGTGCGGACCCTACGGGTTCGAGAACTATGTAGACATGACCGAGACACGTCTCCGGTCAATAACCAATAGCGGAACCTGGATGCTCATATTGGCTCCTACATATTCTACGAAGATCTTTATCGGTCAAACCGCATAACAACATACATTGTTCCCTTTGTCATCGGTGTGTTACTTGCCTGAGATTCGATCATCGGTATCTCAATACCTAGTTCAATCTCGTTACTGGCAAGTCTCTTTACTCGTTTCGTAACACATCATCCCGCAACTAACTCATTAGTTGCAATGCTTGCAAGGCTTATAGTGATGTGCATTACCTAGTGGGCCCAGAGATACCTCTCCGACAATCGGAGTGACAAATCCTAATCTCGAAATACGCCAACCCAACAAGTACCTTCGGAGACACCTGTAGAGCACCTTTATAATCACCCAGTTACATTGTGACCTTTGGTAGCACACAAAGTGTTCCTCCGATAAACGGGAGTTGCATAATCTCATAGTCATAGGAACATGTATAAGTCATGAAGAAAGCAATAACAACAAACTAAACGATCAAGTGCTATGCTAACAGAATGGGTCAAGTCAATCACATCATTCTCTAATGATGTGACCCCGTTAATCAAATGAAAACTCATGTATATGGCTAGGAAACTTAACCATCTTTGATTCAACGAGCTAGTCAAGTAGAGGCATACTAGTGGCATACTGTTTGTCTATGTATTCACACATGTATTATGTTTCCGGTTAATACAATTCTAGCATGAATAATAAACATTTATCATGATATAATGAAATAAATAATAACTTTATTATTGCCTCTAGGGCATATTTCCTTCACCCGTGGCCGCGACAGGGTGGCTAACGACGTTGCACACAAGTCACCGCATGATTTACATGAAGATCTGCACAAAAAAGCCGGTATGGCCAGGTCCATCTACGGATCTAGGAAGCGCTCTTTGGCATAGAATCATGGGCGCCCAAACGACTATACTGGCCGAATAACAGCTCCGAATCAAAACCAAACGCTACAAGCGTCCGAAGAATGCCATGACACATCCAAATACAGGGGTTCCGCGCACCCCCTATGCTTCACCTATGAGGTGCTGGATCATGAATTTCCAGAGGGATTCAAACCCATGAACATAGAGGCATACAAAGGAACGACAGACCCTAGGGTCTGGATTGAGGACTTTATCCTTCACATCCACATGGCTCGCGAAGATGATCTCCATGCCATCAAATACCTGCCCCTCAAGTTGAAAGGACCAGCTCGGCACTGGCTGAAAATACTCCACGAAAACTCAATTGGAAGCTGGGAAGAGCTTGAGGATGCTTTTAGGGCCAATTTTCAATGGACCTATGTCCGACCTCCGGACGCAGACGATTTAAGTCACATAATTCAACAGCCCGGAGAGTTAGCCTGAAAGCTTTGGAACAAATTTCTCACGAAGAAGAATCAAATCGTTGACTGCCGGAATGTCGAAGCCTTAGCGGCTTTCAAGCACAGTGTCCGGGACGAATGGCTCGCCAGACACCTCAGCCAGGAAAAACCGAGGACAATGACAGCCCTAACAAGCCTTATGACCCGCTTTTGCACGGGCGAAGACAGTTGGCTGGCCCATAGCAGCACCAGCAACCCAGGCACATCCGAAGTCAGGGATGGCAACGGGAAACCGTGACGCAATAAAAGCAAGCGTCGAAACAATGAAGACAGCCCAGACAACACGGCGGTAAACACCGGATTTAGGGGCTCTCAACCCAGTCAACGAAAAAAGCCATTTAAAGGCAGCAGAGATGGATCGTCCAGCCTAAACAAGATTCTAGATAGATTATGTCAGATTCATGGCACCTCCGACAAACTTCCAAATCACACCAACAGAGAATGCTGAGTCTTTAAGCAGGCCGGCAAGCAAAATGCCGAACACAAGGGGAGGGAGGCACCAAGCGAAGACGAGGATGAGCCTCGCCAGCCAAACACTGGGGGACAGAAAAAATTCCCACCAGAGGTCAAAACAGTGAACATGATTTACGCAACTCACATACCGAAGAGGAGGCGCAAACACGCACTACGAGACGTATATATCATGGAGCCCGTCACCCCCAAGTTCAACCCTTGGTCGGCATGCCCGATCAATTTTGATCGCACGGATCACCCGACTAGTACCCGGCACGGAGGAGTCGGCTGCTTTGGTGTTAGACCCAATAATTGACGGATACCATCTCACCCGAGTCCTTATGGACGGCGGCAGTAGTCTTAATCTGATATATCAGGACACCGTCCACAAAATGGGGATAGACCCGACAAGAATCAGCCAAAGCAATACTACCTTTAAAGGAGTAATACCAGGCCCAGAGGCCCACTGCACGGGCTCTCTAGTACTAGAGGTTGTATTCGGTTCTCCCGACAACTTCCGAAGTGGAGAATTAACCTTCGACATCGCTCCATTCCGAAGCGGCCATCACGCACTACTCGGAAGAACGGCCTTTGCTCGTTTTAATGCAGTACTGCATTACGCTTATCTTAAGCTTAAGATGCCCGGTCCACGTGGCATCATCATAGTTAGCGGAAACACAGAGCGTTCCTTACGTACGGAGGAATATGTGACGGCTCTAGCAGCCAATCACTGAATGGCCTCTCCAACCAGAATAAATGATCGATCGTCAAGACCGCGGACACGGTTAGACGAGTCCGGCGCACCACTAGCTATAACAGCTCAGATAAACCTGAGATTGGGTCGATGGATATACCCCCATAGGTGGTGCTAGGGGCTTCCCGCATGTAAAAAGGGCTACAGTTCGGCTTGACCCTATTTAGATTGCATTTTAATGGTTCAGTAAGAATAACCAAGTTTTTGCACGAAGACTTTCACCTAGGTTTTTCTCTTTTACAGATGATCATCGTGCTACACCCTTCCAGGATACGGCGCAACGGAGACACAGCCGTAGACGTGCGGCAGGGCCCCACTCAAAGGCTTCTTTTTAGATTAAGACCTTGTGTAAACCTTTTTTATTGTCTCTTGTTGCTTCACTCCCTCTGGATACTCAACACAACCGAAAGGGATGCTGGCGTTATTGGCATTTCGTCACGTCAGACTAATGCAAGTACCTGGAAATTCAGTGCTCATTATCGAGGGAGTTACTCAGCCCAGTATATTTTGTAAAGTCCGAATACCTTAGGGAATGTTCGGCGTCGCGAGTTTGGCCTTATATACATCAGCTCTGAATCATGTCTTTGGTCAATAGTTGGGTTTGCCTGGCTCCCATGTTTTTCTACCTTACGTTCCGCTCTATCGGCTAAGGTGGCACCAGGAGAACTACTGCGATTGTGCCCTGGTTCATCTGGATGAGCACGTCAGTAGAGAATGCCAAAAACTGACTGTCATGATAAAGCGCGAGACTGGTCAACCACTCGATGACTCAGCGGAATCTTCGCGATTCCTCCGCATTAACGAAGGGCCGGTTTTCCGGTCATGTATGTACGCGCACCATATTCGGATGAGCGCGGAAGTACCAGGGGCTATATAGTAGCCCCATCGTCAAACTCCTATGACTATGTGAAAGTGTTAAAGCTATATAGTTCAATTGCCTTGTTCGCCGCGCTATCACCTCCTTAATGGACCAAGACGTTGGGTCAAGTGTGAATACGCGCTTTTCTGAACACCCCCGCATTATATGTGTGGGGGCTGAAGCCGACGACTGCAAAATTTCAGGTTATATACATACATAAACGGCCGCACATGAGGCATCATAATACTTTCAGGCAAAAGTATAAACACAGCCTTTATAATCCAAATAGCATTGTTTTTACAATTGGGATACATGTCACTCGAACATGATACTCTTCGAGCACTGAGCCTCTATTAAACGAGCGCCTTCTAGGACTTCTCCAAAATAGTGCTCAGCCGAGACCTGGCCTACGGCCGGATCCCGGGTTGCAATAGCAGTCGCCTCCATCTCTGCCCAGTATGTCTTAACACGGGCAAGAGCCATCCACGCACCCGCTATGCACGCCGACCTCTTTACAGCGTCGATATGCGGCACAGCACCAAGGAATCGTTGCACTAAACCAAAATAACTATTCCGCCTTGGTCCCTTTGGCCAAAGATGATCCACGACAGACCTCATGGCAAGTCCGGACAACCTAAGGAGCTCAGCCCACTCGGCCATCTGTTCATTTAACAGCAGCGGACGCGTTGGAGCACTGAACTGCGACTAGAACAACCTTTCCAGTTCATGATCTTTCTGATCTTTGAAAAACTCAGTCGCATCAGCAGCACTCATTGCCGAGTCCAAGTACGCGTCTGCAGCACTCCATAATTGACCCAGAGGGGCATACTTCAGATCTCCGAACTTCGTCCGCAACAAAAAGGGCTTCCCGGCCGTGATATCTTCGGCTTGACGGAGCTCCTCCTTCGCCGCTCTGATTTTAGAGCAGGTTTCGTTGGCTGCTTCTACGGCTTTCTTCAGGTCAGCCGCTTTTGCTTGGCTTTCCTTTTCAAGAAGCTCATATCGGCTGGCGGCATCTTTTAGCTCAACAGCCATCTTGGCTATTTTATCTTCACTCTGGCGATGAGCAGCCTGTTCGGCTCCTAACTCTTCGACCGCCTTTAGGGCGGCCGCATCACTTCTCCTGGCTTGTTCCTTGGCTCGGGCAAGTTCCGCCCGAAGGGTCTCCACGGCGGCAGCTCCATCTGCAGTCACAGCATATTATAGATACTAGCATCATGCTCCTCTTAATATTTGTTGACCGCCCGAAAATACATACCCTGTGCCTCGTCAAGCCGCTTGTTCACAAGCGCAATGTCGGCATCTGTCGCGTCAAGCTGCCGCCTCAGTCCGGCGAACTCAGCAGTCCGGCCAGCCACCGGACCCTCAGCCGCCTGCACATGAAAGCAGCGCAATCATTACCTGGGACTATGATCCTCTGTTTGCCGCCTCTGGAGAGCAACCAGAGTCTCAGGGGCTACTATCTGTATAGAGCACACCTAGCGTGTGCGGTACCGTCTTGCAATATATATATATATATATATATATTACTTTGCGTACCTCAAAGCCTCTTAGCAGGCTCGTAAAAGATTCATGCAACCCACTTTTGGCAGATGAAATCCTCTCAACCACCGTACCCATTAAAGTATGATGCGCCTCTGAGATAGCCGCTTGCTCCAAAAGACCCATCAATGCATCCAGTTGTGCATCGGATAGTCCCGGACTCTTTCTGTTGCTCTCCTTAGGAGCCGAATACTCCGGACTTCGGGTGGCCGAAGGGTTACCTTCTGGCCTTGGCGGATCAGGAGAAATCCTCCGTGACGACACCTCAGGGCCGTCCACCCCAGGAGGCGGGGAGACAGGGGGACGCGTTTCGTTCTCCATCATCTCCGGAAGAAGATCCCCAGAAGACGAACTCTGTCGAGAAGGGCTACGAGCCGGACTGCAAGATATATGTCTCGGTTATTGTCCTCGGAGATAAAGCAGGATATATTTACCAAAATACTCTTGTTCACTTACAGCTCGGTGGAGGGCTGGCCCCCTTGCGGGCGCTGTGCGGTAAGGACACCCTCCGGGGTAGGGCCCCCTGGCGAAGGTTTCTTCCCTCATTTGGAAACCTTCATTTCCGAGTCTTCAGAGGCGGTCCTTTTCCTTCCTTGGGGAGAGGGGATTCTAGATTCTTCTCCCCGATTATCCTCCTTCGCGGAGACACTAATTCCCCCGGTTTGGATGAGTAATGTGTGAAGCCCGCTTTCGGCTTCTTTATTCCTCCCTTTATCTTCCCCTCATGGCACTTGATAAGGTGCGTGCTCAAGCATCCTGGCTAGTACAGGATCCGGTGAGCCTTCGGGAAGGGGGGCCGAACACCTGATCCTCTCTGCCTTTCTTATCCAGTCCTGGCCGAGAGCGATTTTTTTCAGAATGATGTTGTGACAAATAAAAAAACAGCATGTTCGCCCGCAGAATTACTTACGTGGGTATCTAGATGGTTGTAGTTGAGACCCGCATCCTCGGTGGTGTCCGGACACTTTATTCGTGATCCGAAGAACAATCCATACATCTCTTCGAGTGTCACGCCGAAGAATTGTTGAATAGTTCGCGGTCCTTCCGGGTTGAACTCCCACATACGGAGAGATCGACGTTGGCATGGCAGACTCGATGAACTAGCATCACTTGCATTACCTTGACAAGACTGACATCCCTCTTGAGGAGATCTCGGATGCGACTTTGCAATGTCAGCACGTCATTAACTGGCCCCCAGTCCAGCCCCTTGTTGACCCATGACGCCAGTTGCGGCGGGGGCCCCGAGCGGAAGGCGGGGGCAGCTGCCCATTTTGTACCTCGAGGAGCTATGATGTAAAACCACTCCCGCTGCCATAAGTTGGACACCTCCGGGAAGGAACCCTTTGGCCATAGAGCATCGGTGCCTTTGCTTATTATGGCACCTCCGCATTCTACGTGCCGCCCATCGATCGTCTTCGGCTTCACACTGAAGGTCTTGAGCCATAAGCCGAAGTGTGGGGTGATGCGGAGGAAGGCCTCACACACGACGATAAACGACGAGATGTGAAGGATGGAATCTGGAGCTAGATCATGGAAATCGAGCCCGTAATAGAACATAAGCCCTCTAACAAAGGGGTCAAGACTAAAGCCTAGCCCTCGGAGGAAGTGTGAAACAAATACGACACTCTCGTGGGTTCGGGAGTGGGGATGACCTGCCCTTGAGCAAGCAGCCTGTGCGCGATTTCGACGGTCAGATACCTGGCTTCCATTAGCTTCTTGATGTCCTCCTCTGTGACAGAGGAGGCCATCCACCAACCTTGAAGGTTGGATCCGGACATGGTTGAAGGTCCGAAGCGCTTATCCTGAGCCTTGGGTGTTGGAACTCGAGGTGGGGGAAGGGAAGGATCGAGCATGAGAAGAAAAGGACAGGCCTTGGCCCCTTTATAAAGAGGGTGAATATCAAGCGTCCTCCGCGTGGCTGTTTGGCACTTGCCTAAAATCGAGGATTCATACTAAAAAGCACGATTGGGTTACCCACACCCGTATTGATGAGAATCACATGATAAGGGGAACACTATCTCTGCTTCGACAAGACGTGCCAATAAAACTGCCTCGCAACATGTGCAGTGGCAGGCTGGGAAAAACGGTTCGTAATAACCGGACCACGGCAGGATGTCACGTTATGAAAAGTTTTCAGCAAATTAGATTTGTGGAATATTATACTCTCTACGGTGGTATGTGGAATTTATTTTATAGAGCTGGACACATTCCTTGTGTTCAAAATCTTCTATGGAGTATTTGGAGAAGGAACCCGCCTTGCAATGCCGAAGACAGTTTGTGCGCCGGACTCATCGTCATTGAATCCTGGTTCAGGGGCTACTGAGGGAGTCCTAGATTAGGGGGTCCTCGGACAGCCGGACTATATACTTTGGTCGGACTGTTGGACTATGAAGATACAAGATTGAAGGCTTCGTCTCGTGTTCGGGTGGGACTCTCCTTTGCGTGGAAGGCAAGCTTGGCGGTTCGGATATGTAGATCTCCTTCTCTGTAACCGACTCTGTGTAACCCTAGCCCCCTCTGGTGTCTATATAAACCAGAGGGTTTAGTCCGTAGGACGAGAACAATCATAATCATAGGCTAGCTTCTAGGGTTTAGCCTCTACGATCTCGTGGTAGATCAACTCTTGTAATATTCATATCATCAAGATCAATCAAGAAGGAAGTAGGGTATTACCTCCATTGAGAGGGCACGAACTTGGGTAAACATTGTGTCCCCCTCCTCCTATTACCATCAGCCTTAGACGCACAGTTCGGGACCCCCTACCCAAGATCCGCCGGTTTTGATGCCGACAGCGCCCCCCCTAGGCCGGCCTCCTCCTCCCCCTCCTTTATATATGTGGGCAGGGGGCACCCCAAAGGTACAACAGTTGTTTCTTAGCCGTGTGTGGTGCCCCCTCCATAGTTTACTCCTCCGGTCATAGCGTCATAGTGCTTAGGCGAAGCCCTGCGCGGATCACATCACCATCACCGTCACCACGCCGTCGTGCTGTCGGAACTCTCCCTCGACCCTCTACTGGATCAAGAGCTCGAGGGATGTCATCGAGCTGAACGTGTGCTGAACACGGAGGTGCCGTACGTTCGGTACTTGGATCGGTTGGATTGTGAAGACATTCGACTACATCAACCGCGTTAACCTAACGCTTCCGCTTTCGGTCTACGAGGGTACGTGGACACACTCTCTCCGTCTCGTTGTTACGCATCTCCTATATAGATCTTGCATGATCGTAGGAAATTTTTTGAAATTGCATGCTACGTTCTCCTTCACCTCAGGCATGGCTGGAAGACCTTTGCACGTGCCCACAGCTTGGCGGCGGGGCACGTTCTCCATTTCAAGCTAATGGACACCACCTTGCTCTCCGTCAAGGTCTTCAGGCGTTAGGGTGCTCGTTTAGGGTGTTGTGTGGAAAGCTCGACCGACAACGAGAGCTCCTCCTCAAGCGATAGCGATGAGGAGGACAATGACGGCGATGATGACGCCGCCAATGGAGGGGACGATGGCTCCGACTCCGGTTGATCGCCAGCCGTACCATCACCGTCAGCAAGACGTATGCGACACCACCATCTGCACCTGCATCTCCTCCCTGACAAGGCGATCTGCCAAGGCGTTGGATGTGGGGGTGCGGATAGTGCCTCCGGCTCCCCCAGCAGCCTTCCAGCTGGACCCTGGCAGACCTCCTCGTGGCCTTCGGCTTTGTTCGCCTACCGCGTCTTGCTGGACCCGGTGGCAGTGACCAGGGGGTCCCTCCATCGCTCTCTTCACCATCACCTTCGTCCGCGCCCTCCCGATCTTGTCAGGCTCCTTGCCCTGGGGCCTGACGGGGTGAGGCTAGGCTTCTGCCCAGACGCTCCTTTTGTCCTCTTCACCTCCCCCTATAGCTCCTAGGAGGATAGGGACAAGAAAGGAATTACCAGGCACTTATCTTTTTTGAGTCTAAAATGTGTAGGCATTTGCCAAACCTTAGTCCAAAATATGTAATCTCCTTTATCCATGTTTGTGTCATGTAAGATTTGTACTTGCTTATCCGCATATTAATGAAAAAAGACAAGCCTTGCCGGGTACTTGTGCATGTACCATGTCCAAGCAGAGGTGAGATGCCTCTATACGTTTAAGTAAACAAGTTTTCTCCGGCAAGCTATCATGTAGGTGCCTTCCATTTGTTGATGCGGGGCTTGGCCTGCCGGGCACAAACTATGGAAAGGAACCTGCTCCTCGTCAAACCTCCTCCGTCAAAGGCCACTACAACCACCTTGACCGAAGCAACGTTCGGAACATAGGATGGGAGCACCTATGCTTCGAAGGTGATGAGGTTTTCATATGCACAAGTTTTCACTTTACAGAACATATATGGATAAGAAGGAACTTATCTGTTTGGCTTGCCGGGGACCGATATGTAGGCTTGTCTTCATTTCTTCTCTTCGGGACTGCGTCCACGGAAAGAACCCTGCAGCTTAGTGCAGATGAAAACAAAGCAAAATATGATCTTATCTACATGATCATGCTATGCTCATGATATGCTTATGCATGCATGCATGTTTTAGAGGGGCCCCAACGCTTCGTTTATTTATCTACTGCTCAGGGTCTGCGCCTGGCTTTGTACAAAGGGTTACAGGCATCATCAGCAAGGCTCGTACAAAAGGGTGGCGGATGGGGCAGGGCCCGGCAGCCGCGCCTTACGGTTAGAACTTACGAAGATACTCAATGTTCCATGAGTTTTGCACCATGATGCCATCCTCGGTCTCCAGACGGACGGTGCCAGGTCTGGTGACTCATACCACCCGGTAAGGGCCCTCCCACTTCGGCGTCAACTTTTTGGAACCCTTGGCGGGCTGAACACGCCTAAGGACAAGGTCACCTTCCTCAAGGTTCCGGGCATGGACTCTGCGGCTGTGATAGTGACGCAGGGCCTGCTGGTATCGTGCAACATGTACAACAGCCCGGCGACTGTTCTCCTCAAGTAGCACAGCGTCATCACGCCGGTGTTGTTCGTGTGCTACTTCTTCATAGGCAAGTACTCGAGGTGACCCGTATATAAGTTCCATGGGGAGCACTGCTTCTGCCCCATAGACTAGGGAGAAGGGAGTCTGGCCGGTAGCTCGATTTGGTGTCGTGCGGAGGGACCAAAGAACCACCGACAGCTCGTCGATCCATCGCCTGCCACAATTTTGCAGCCTATCAAATGTTCTTGTCTTGAGTCCTCATAGCACTTCAGCGTTTGCCCTCTCAGCTCGTCCGTTGCTTTTGGGATGGGCAACAGAGGCGAATGAGACATTGCTTCCAAGGGCATGAACGTATTGCATGAAGGCGCGGCTTGTGAATTGGGTGCCATTGTGAGTGATGACTCTGGCGGGTACTCCAAAACGGCATACCAATCCCTTCAAGAACATGATAGCTGACTATGCAGTCACCTTCCTCACGGACTCCACCTCCGACCACTTTATAAACTTATCGATAGCAACGTACAAGAATTCGGACTTTTGTACTTTTGTACACTCATACACGCGAGCTGCTCTTGTCCCGAGGCGACCTTGCCGGGCTAGAGCACCGCATCTCCACTACGGTCCCCTCATTAATCCACCAAAGCAGGAGTACGGTTTTACGGCTCGCGGCAGCCCGAACCTGGGTAAAAACTGCCTGTGTCATCACCGCCGTGCTGCTCTACAGTCTCCGCTCTTTATGCAACGCGCCCTTCCTCCTTGTCGAACCACAAAGGGGCCGATGGCCCCATAGGTGGCCGTGTTATACCATGACACTAGTCACCTTGTGGTTGTCCTTGATCACGCCTCGTGGGCGTCCCTCTCCTGCCCCGGCATGTCAGACATGCTGACATAGAAGAGTGCGTTACTCAAAAAAAAGAGCAAGTGCAAGATCTCCTTTCGTCTTTCTGTTTGACGATGGAGATGCACCTGCTTGCTAAAAATTCTGGGAGACAAGAAAAGTGAAAGTAACTGCATGGACACACATGCACGTATACGTAGCTGAACATTTCCATAGACTACGTGCACAGTATTGTTGGATGCATTACCCGCAGTAGTACATGCATATCATATCGATCAACATATCTTGCCTCTTTTTTCATCACTACCATGAAGAGCTACAAAAGCCACAGTACTATCTGGCAAGCAAAAAATAAAGCTCCTGCATGACATGGCATGGACATGTGCACGATGCAGTGGTATGTGTAGAAAGCATGCATGATTCACACCCTTTAATTCGTTTCTTCCCTAACTGTCTGGCTACTAGTACAGCTCAATCTTACCACTACAGAAAGAAGAAGAAGAGCCCTTTTGATTGCCCTAAACATGAGACACATTTCCACTAGAAAACGCTTGCTTTTCATTGGAGATCGACCTAGGTACTCCTACCTATCTTTAGCTCCTCCTTTCCCCTGCCACCCGACACCCACCTTTCAACAGCCAAAGATGGTATTGGGGCCATCCTAATGATAAATTAACTAGTAAAGTAATTCTAATTCTTGCCGAAGGCGATGGATCAATCAGGCTACAGTTGACGCCGACAGCTCTTCAGCTCCGGCGTTGGTGCGGCCGCCCTAGGGTGAAGTCAAGGTTCGGCGCGCTTGCGCTGGACGTCGTCTCTGACAGGCAGGAGTTGATGTCTGATAGGATCTCTAGGCTCTTTGACTGCATATGATCCTGCATCCACGTTAACAATTAGTCTCCCATCTGTTTGAACTTTGACGCGTCCACACTATTTGTTGCTATTTATGCTAACGGAAACAGGTTAATTAGCTGATTTACCTTGAAAGATTGCATGCTTTCGTTGTTGGAATCACAAGGAAAGCCTGACCAATCCTCCTCCCTGCACATATATCCCGCACCAACAAGTGCAACTCAAGTTAGTACTACTTTTCTATCCATTTCCCAGAAATATGACAAGAAAATGTGGGGGCAAGTCAATACAAGTTGTTCTGCCAACAAACAACGCCTTTGTAATTACTAACAGCAGGCATGGGTGCACAATGAGGTCATAGTTGAAGCATTTATTTGTCTAGGTCTAGGAGCTCCATGACAAAACCAGTGCTTGTCTCCATGAGAGTAGCTACGGTACTTTATGATGATATTAACAAAAGGGGTTGCCCCCCTGTTCCATTAAATATGAAACCATCAGAGTTACCGCATTCAGGCCAGCTTAAGTAGCATGCCAGGCCGAGTAAAACGGACAAAACATTAGGGCGCAATGTACAAATTGGTACTCCCAATTCGTCCTGGATACGTATCACATTTACCTGGAACTGATTCTAATGCAGGGTTTACAAAAACAGCCGGGATGAGCATGCGGGTAAAAGAGGCATTTTTTTACTGGCCAAACTAAAGTATAGCAAAGCCCTCCTAAGTCAAAGAGAGCACATGACAGTGTGAGGTGACATCAATTGAAAGGCTAGCTCGCTTAATCCACGAATTTTTCTTAAGCCAATTGTCTTTACTAGTAGGAGTAGTAGTTTTTACATATGGAGCAGGCACATAATGTGAGAACTAGTTCTCCTGCTGATAGTTTTATCAGATTTATCAGAACTACTACTACTAGGGATTACTACTACATAAAAATTATCAACACAGGCTCAGACAATTAATTAAGCTATATATAATGTGATTGTGCGATGCCTACCTTGAGGAGCTATTCCACAGGGCACCACCATGAGTGGCACCGGCGCCGATGCTCCTGTCATCATCATTTGCAGCTAACCTTCCATTCCGTGTGGCCGCTGCCAGTGCCTCCGGCCTACCGCCGCCTCGCAGATCAAGCAAGTTGTCGTCGCAAATCTCGCCAGCCGACCCGTTCTCGAAGCCGTCAGCCTGATCTGCTTAACATGGAACACACATCAAGAATGGAATAAAATGGAAGGCTGGAGCAGGTTTAAGTTGGCATCTATATATTCCAAAGGGAGCAAATGAAACCATTACTAGTATCAATCACACATTATGGACATGCATGTACTATTCACCTGACGAAGCTGCCGGCCTTTCGGTATTCTTCACAGTCCTGTACATCTGCAGCAACGAAGTAAAAGAAAAGACACTCATGTAATTTAGCATCTGACTTTATCATTATCTCGAAAAGTCTAACTTAACATTTACTAGCTGACCAGAGAGATCAAATCATGAAGAATCTTACTACTAGTTGGCAAATCATAAGATTTGCAGCTGTGCAAGAGATCGATATATCATGGCTGCTGTGCTGCCTGCTGGCCTAGTCTAGCTAGCCGCAAGATTTGACATGACTGCTTAAGAGGGCTGGTAAAACCAATCGAGGAGGAGAAGAAAGGAACCCACCTTCACATTCGCACTGTACAGTTGATCATGTGTGTGATGTGCGTGCCTGCCAGCTAGAGCTAGTAGGTTAGGCCGGTTAGCTAGCTAGTATGTCATGCCATATGCTATGGATGTGAAACCCCACGCCCACAGCATGGAGGACTTGACCTAGCTGTGCAAAGGAGGAGAAGTTTCCATGATATTACAAGAGATGCAGAACAAGACAGGGGTGCCACTGTTGCTGCTTAACCACATCTGCCTCTCTCTCTCTCTCTCTCTCTCTCTCTCTTTCGCTCTCTCTCTGCCTTTATTTCTTCCTTTCACTTTGATCGGTTGCATGCATGTGGGCTGGTACAGCATTGGCAGTGTATGGTAGTAACTAGCACTGCTACGGCAAAGCAGACACAGGAGAGGAGAGAGACCCAGGAGAGATGCACAGATCCATGTCCATGCATCTGTTTCCATCTCTCATCTTAGTCTCACTTAAGGGGATTAGCAGTTCAATCAAACTTAGTGAACGAGTAACTAGTTAAAGGGGCATTAATAAGTGTTTAATGCGTGAGTGGTAAGGTTTATGAACATGGGTTACCTGCAAGTGAGATTTCACATGAGCTAGGGTGAGATCCTTCACATCCATGAGTTCAAGAACTGACTTCGGCGTCGCCCCTGAAATTTTACATCGCCACAACAAGATTAGGCAAAAGCAACCTTTTTTCTTCCACAAGAAGTCGTTTGGCCAATATAATGGCGATCGAGAGGGATAGGCAAGGTAGCCAGTACGTACTCTCGTGGCCGCCGAGAAGCTCCACGGCGTGGACAAAGCGGGAGTGGAGCGAGGACGTCCACCGCATGCGAGGCGCGCGTGCGGCGCGCTTCGGCGCCGGGAAGCCGACGAGGCGCGCGCCACACCCACCGACGCCGCGGCGCCAGGCGCCGGCGACGTGGCACGGGTCGCAGTAACACGGTGCGGTGGCCGGGGCTGAGGGGCCGCCGTGCGGAGGCGGGGGCGGGAACGACGTCGGGTAGAGCGGCACGCCCCGTATGGGCCGCAGCATGGCGCCGTCGGGGACGGGGTGGTGATGGTAGTACAGACCGCCGTGCCCCGGCGCGCCGGCGTGGTGGGGTGGCAGAGGCATAGGTGGCATGGGAAACGGAAGCTGCAACGACGCCGCCATGGCCGGGTCCCCGCCTATGTTGCCGCTACTCGGGGGGCCGAAGAACCTCCCGCCCATGGCGCGATGGTGATCGTGGCCGTGTGCACTCGCGGGGAGACCGATCTGGAGGGATAGATCCGGCTGGGAAGGGAAGAGCTCCATTGCGCACTCTCTCTCTCCTTCCCCCAAGCAGATTGGTTGTGTGTTGTGTGTGTCTTCTCTTCTGGGGAGCTCTCTCTCCTTTTCTCTCTAGTTCCCTTGTTTTTGCAAGGTGTGAGGGTTGAGGTAGAAGGATGGACAGTCCACTTTGAAGGAGTGGAAGAGAGAGAAAAAGACAGGCCCGGGGTAGAAATGTAAATAGTGGTTTTGGGGAATATGTGAGGAATAGTGCTTTGTCTGTTTGAGAGAGAGAGAGAGGCGGGGCAGCTGAAGCCTGCAGTAGTTATGGAGGGCAAAGTGAAGTTTCCCAGAAAGGGTGGGGGTTTGTGTGATGAGTTAATGATGATGCATGGCATGGGATTCTCACGGTTTGGGCAATTGACAAGAGATAGTATATATGAGAAGAGGTAATATCTCACAGAACTTGCATTCGATATTCAGTTTGGTGCTAGAACTTTTAAAATACGGATTTCTGGTCACCTAACTTGACAACGTGTGCAAATATGGTCACAAAATACGCATGCAGACGTATCAGGGTGTATGACCCCACCTGTTAATGAGTGATGTTGCTCGGCTGACTAACTTTTGCACAAAACACCCTCACATTTTTTATTTGCGGAAAAAGCCGACTATTGTGCTGTATATAGATACAAAAATTAACACAAAAAATGGGTGAGCAGAGACTTAACCGTGGTCAATGTTTACCACACAAGCCACTCCAGCCAATTCACTCTTCCCGTTCGTATCTCATGTATAGATAGCAAACTTAGATTTATTGAACGTGGACCTTAAATGACATTTTATTTTGCATGTATGAGGAATTGGTGTACATCCGCAGCCCATTTAAGCTATTTCATCGGTCCTCTTTTTACCTGAAATATGTAGAGGCGCGTACTGCTACAGTTGATTCCGTTAAGCCGGACCAGAAGTCATATTAGGTAGGTTGACACATTAAGATAAAATATAATGTCATCAACATAGTACTTACAAGTGGAGCAGTAAAACAATGGGAGTGATACTAATTGGCTAATTGCACATCAAGATGGTTTGACAGAGCTGTAAAACAGAGTGACATTTCAACAATCAAGTTGTGTTTTTGCTCCCTCTGTCACTCTGGTGGCTGTTTGACAGTACATGCGTATCTTCCGGATGGGGGTTGCCATTGCTGGCTTATTTATGCGGATACTGCGGCCCATTTTGCACTTGCTATTTTTTAAAGCTATTTGTAAACGCCATTAACAAATTTATGTTCCAAGAATATTATACATACAAACGATCATTATTAGTAAATAAAAACATTTAAATATACACATGCGTATTTATATAAAAAATATTTAGTTAAAACGACATTGAAAATGTTTATTAATTAAATATGTTTAATGAATCCAAGAAAAATAACACACTCGAGGCTTATATTTAAATTATTCAAAATGATGGGTTCAAACATTTACTAAATATTCAAAATTATTCACTTGTGTATAATTTTTACTCATGACTTATATTCGAAAAATTATATAATTCAAATATTAGACACGATTGAATATTCATATCAATGTTTACATTTTAAATTATGCAAAAGTTGAACTCTATAAATGCAAGAACAGTTATTGAAATGTTTATAAAGTTAAAATAATATTTGTAATTTTATGTTTGAAATATTTATTTGAAATGATACAAAAAATTATAATTCATAAATTTTATTTAAATATATGAATATTTTCAAAATAATACATGAACAAATTTAAAAGTAGGTTATATCATTTGTATGTACAATATTTATAACACATATTTAGACATTATTTTTATTATTGTAATTATAATTTACGTAATATTTACATATTTCCAGTACATTAAGACTAGTTATTCACCGTAGACGTGTATACGTGTAGGTTGTAGCGGTTAGAACGTCCTGTGTTTGAGAGCTGGCGGTCACACTTTTTCCTGTTAATTTTCAATGTGTAACGACAGGCAGAACCCACTGCTCATAGGTACGAAAATAAATGCCATTTAAGCTCCACGTTCAATCTATCTCAGTTTGTTATCCATACTTGAAATATGAACGTGAAGGGTTCGTTGGTTGGCTAGAGTGGCTTGTGTCCTTAATTTGGATCGTGTGTTCGAGTCCCGCCTCGCTGATATTTTAGTTAATTATCGTACCTATATGCTGTACAACGGTCTGCCTTTTCTGTTAATTTTCGTACCAATATGCTGCTGCACAGTGGTTGGCCTTTCCTACAAATAAAAAATAATAAGGTTGTTTTGTGCAAAAATCGGCCGAACGCCATCACTCACTGACAGGTAGGCCATACACCCAGATATGTCCGCATGCGTATTTTGCGACCGTATTTGCACGTGATGTCAAGTTAGATGACTATAAATCCGTATTTTTAAAGTTCTAGCACCAAACTGAATATCAAATACAAATTTTATGACTTCGGGTAATATTACCTCATATGAGAACGAGGAAAGGTTTCAAGCGCCGGCGACGTGGCACGGGTCGCACTAACACGGCGCGGTGGCCGCCGTGCGGAGGCGGAGGTACAGCTGCGCGCGCCCCGTATGGGCCGCATCATGCCGTGCCGCCGTCGTGGACGGGGTGGTGATGTAGTACAGACCGCCGTGCCCCGGCGCGCCGGCGTGGTGGGGCGGCATGTGAACAGCAGATGCTCTTTATTTTGTTTAGGGCCAGATCCTACTTCTCCAAACAAAATAAAAAACAAATCAAAGACCTACCACCGTATATATGAAAGCTTTGAATTCAAAAGAAGACAATATGTGCCTACGTACAGTGTTTCTCGCACAAGAAATCTTTTAGCACGAAACTATCACCGACGAGCACATGACTTTGGTTCATATCACATAACATCATTGTGAACTCTTACCTGGTTTCTCGCACGGTTTAGGTAGTTTATTTGGCTAACTTGTTAAGGCATCTTCAAAGCGGATCCTTGAACCGTCCGCAACCGTCCGGATGGCGTGTTTCGAACGTGTTTAGCCATCCAACGCGGGTCTGTATTGGTCCGCCTATCGGTGCGGACGCATTTTTTCTTGCAAAGTCAAAACAGACTTTGGGGGTTTTGCGGGAGTCCGAACAGCAGCCACATAGGACTGCGACATCCCCGGCTCACACAAAACCCCTTCCGGACCCCACCCGTCCATCCACCCATCTCTCTCTGCATTTGGTTTCTCTCTTGCATCCGCTACCGTTCCACCACCCTGACCGCACCGCCATACCCTTGCTGGAACTCGACGACTCCATCTCCTCCAATGCTACACCCGGTCCTCGCCGCAATGTCTAAAGTAAGAGGGTGACCAGGTTTGCTCCAATCTCTTGATTGCATGCATTGGAGATGGAAAACTGCCGAAAAGTTCTACAAGGGCAATATCAAGGTCATGTTAAGAAGCCCACCATCATTTTTGAAGCAGCGGCATCACAGGGTCTTTGGATTTAGCACGCTTTCTTTGGCAATCCAGGGTCTGACGATGGCATCAATGTGCTTCAGCGATCACCATTGTTTGGCAGGTTTGCTGAAGGGAAAGGTCATCCTTGCCATTATACTATCAATGGCCATGAATACAACATGGGCTACTATCTGGTTGTCGGTATCCATCCTCCATGGGCTACCTTTTTAAGACCACCTCCGACCCAGTAGGTCAAAAAAGAAATCCCACTTTGCCTAAAAATAAGAAGCAATTAGAAAGGATGTTGAGGGGCCATTTGGAGTTCTACTGGCACGTTTTGCAGTTGTTCGTGGACCTGCTAAATAATGGGATCCAAAGACCTTGTAGAAGGTGATAACATGTTTTGTGATCACGCACAACATGATAGTCGAGGATGGGGGTGAGGATGCCGTCATAGGTCTTGAATTTGATAACATGAGTGATAATATCGAACTTCCGGACCCGAATCCGCCACATTTGATGAGTTTCTTAAAATGTGTCAACAAATTTGGCATTGGGCAACTCATAAGCAACTGAAGTAAGATTTCATTGAGTATCTGTGGGCCGTACAAGGGGACAACATTGTTGGAGTGTAATATTTAAATTAGAACTCTGCTGCATTTGAACATTTTTTAGCTAAACTGGAACTAGATATGCGGCTATTTTGAGCATGCAGATGTATGAGAACTTTAAGAAATAATTGGGGCGGATGTATGCGGCTAGCTTTGGATGTCCGACTCTGGCATCCGTGTTCGTGGACGGATGCGGTGTCTGTTTTGCAGGTCGGCGTTGGAGATGCCCTTAGGGCATCTGTAGCCATCCTCCAAAACTCAAATATGGGGGCAAACTTTTTAGTTCGGGGAAGTAATGTAACGCCCTCTATGCGGCTATATCTCCCACGTGTCGAAGCACGACTTAGAGGCATAACCGCATTGAAAGCAATGTCGCAAGTGAGGTAATCTTCACACAACCCATGTAATACATAAGGGAAAGAGATACATAGTTGGCTTACAATCGCCACTTCACACAATTACATGAATAAAGCATTACATCACACAAATACAATCAAGGTCCGACTACGGAACCAAAATAAAAGAAGAACCCCAAATGCGACAAGGTCCCTGGTCGACCCCAACTGGGCTCCACTACCGATCAACTAGAACGAAACAACACAAAGGACAAGATCTTCATCGAGCTCCTCCTGAGCTTGGTTGCGTCATCTGCACGGTCTCATCGGCACCTGCAAGCTGGTTTTGAAAGTATCTGTGAGCCACGGGGACTCAGCAATCTCGCACCCTCGCGATCAAGACTATTTAAGCTTATGGGTAAGGTAAAGGTATGAGGTGGAGCTGCAGCAAGCGACTAGCATATATGGTGGCTAACATACGCAAATGAGAGCGAGAAGAGAAGGCAAAGCACGATCGAGAAACTATGATCAAGAAGTGATCCTAGAAAAACCTACGTCAAGCATAACTCCAACACCATGTTCACTTCCCAGACTCCGCCGGAAAGAGACCATCACGGTTACACACGCAGTTGATGCATTTTAATTAAGGTCAACTTCAGGTTTTTTACAACCGGACATTAACAAATTCCCATCTTCCCATAACCGCGGGCACGGCTTTCGAAAGTTCAAATCCCTGCAGGATTGTCCCAACTTAGCCCATGAAAAGATCTCGCGGTCAACGAAGGATATACCTTCTCCCGAGACATTCCGATCAGACTCGGTATCCCGGATTCTAAAAGACAACTTCGACAAGTTAAAACAAATCCAGCAACACCGCCCGAATGTGCCAACAAATCCCGATAGGAGCTGCACATACCTCGTTCTCAGGGCACACTCGGATGAGCAATCCGTACAACGTAAAACCAAACCTCAAGTTGCCCCGAGGTGGCCCCGCAGTCTGCTCGATCGGACCAACACTCAGAGGAGCACTGGCCCGGGGGGTTAGAATAAAGATGACCCTTGAGTCTGCAGAACCCAAGGGAAGGTGGTAGGTTGTTAGTGCAAATGGTAAAACCAAGGTTGGGCATTGTTGGAGGAGTTTTATTCAAGGCGAACTGTCAAGGGGTTCCCATTATTACCCAACCGCGTAAGGAACGCAAAATCCGGGAACATAACACCGATATGACAGAAATTAGGGCGGCAAGAGTGGAACAAAACACTAGGCAAAAGGCCGAGCCTTCCACACTTTACCAAGTATATATATGCATTAATTAAATAAGATATATTGTGATATCCCAACAGGTAACATGTTCCAACAAGGAACAACATCTCCATGTTCCAACAAGGAACAAACTTCAATCTTCACCTGCAACTAACAACGCTATAAGAGGGGCTAAGCAAAGCGGTAACATAGCCAAACAACGGTTTGCTAGGACAAGGTGGGTTAGAGGCTTGGTTCAATAATATGGGAGGCATGATAAGTGAGTGGTAGGTATCGCAGCATAGGCATAGTAAAAGAGCGAGCAACTAGCAAGCAAAGATAGAAGTGATTTCGAGGGTATGGTCATCTTGCCTGAGATCCCGCAAGGGAGAAGAACGAGTCCATGAAGAAGACAAATGGACGTAGACGAACGGGTCCTCACAAACGCGATGTTATCGGAACCAACCCGAAGAAGCAACACCGGAAAGAAGCAAGCACCATAGTAAACAACCAACACATAGACATGGCATGATGCATAATCAAGTATGATGCATGTCCGGTTTAATGAAGCATGGCATGGTAAAGTGCACAAACAACCCTACAAATTAAGTGGGGCTCAATATGCAACGGGTTGCATATTGACGAAACACCACATCAAGTTATTTAGTTCGATCTCGTTTATGTACCCAACAATATTAAATGTTGTTAAACATGGCAAGAGGGTTAAGCAAAGTAAAACTACCTATCTAGTCAAGTTTAAATGAGGATGGAAGCAACGAACAACACTTCCGGAAAATCCCCATATGCATTTATTAGGTTTGGTACTGTTCTGCCCTAAACCATATTTTAGAGTTGTTAAACATGCCAAGTAAGGCCACCATGTTAAACTAGGCATTTTTCCACCCCATTTACATATAAAGTTTATTAAATTTGGAGTTACGGTTATTTAGTTATGAAATAAAGCATTTGAACATGGCATAGGAGCAAATTTAAGCAAACAGCATTTTAAGCAATTTAAACATGGATGAAAAAGACATATTATGAAACTAGACAAACTTCTAAGCAACTTCCATATTAAGTTTGTTTTAATCCGATGCACGGTTTGTGAGTTATTATATGCATGTTGTCTAGGGACTTTTCTGTAAAACAACAGTTTTCTGGAAAAATAGCTAAATTGCAGCAGCAGGAAAAAAACACAATGGGCTGAAACTGGTTGGCCCAAAGGTGCACAGGGGAGGCTGGGGCTGCTCACCCAGCTGGGCTCAGCCCAGATCGGATGAGGCCGGAGGCAGGCTGGGCTTTGTGCGCAGACCTGGGCCGTTCGGGGCATGGCCCACGTGGAGGTGCGTGAGGAGGCGGCCCAGGGGTGTGGACGAGCACGCCGGATCTGCAGCGCTGGGCCACGAAGCGAGACGCGCCAGGAGGGCGCTAGACTTGGGATCGGGACGAGGCCCAGCTGGATCCACGCGACGAGGAGTCAACGCGGGGCGCGGCTTCGTCGTCCTCCTCTCGAACGGAGGCAGCGCAGCGACGGGGTCCTGGACTTGGCAGCGGGGAGCTCCATCGTCGAAGGGGAATGGCAGGACGGCGGCAGATCTCCATGTTCCCGGGCGGCCATGGCGGCAGGGGACTTCGCGCGGCCGAGGTGGACTTGGGGCTCCGGTGGAAGGAACTTGAGGTGCAGGGCGAGGTGAACGGCGGCAGGAGGTGGTTGGATCCGGGCATGGAGGTCGTCGGGCTCTCATTCCCTGCCGGATCGAAGTGGAGGCAGGCCAGCGGACTTGGAGCTCCAGGCGGTGGCGGCTTCCTTTGGTTCCCCTGCCCAAGGCGAGGGAGAGAGAGTTACGGGGAGTGGCAGGAGGCAACGAGAAGAAACAGGAGCGAGGAGGAGCGACGGGGAGGTCCTGGCCTGATGGCGGCAGAGCTGCTCACGGACGAGCTGCGGCTCTAGGTGATCCTGCTCAGGCCCAACTGCGGAGGGGCGTGGGGATGGACCGAGAGGAGGAGGAGCTCGCTGGTTGGGTTTGTGGTGAAAACGAGGAGGAGATGGATTTGGTTCGAGCGATGGGGATCCCGATGTTGGGGAATGAGTGCGGCGGCGGCGGCTGGGAGGATCCCTAGAATTTAGGGATTTGGTCTGAAATTAGACTAGGGATGGACTATAAATATACATCATGTATTAGGTTAGGGGCTATCTCGACCCTACGATCGCAATCGGACGATTCCAGATAAAATAGCTAGGGAGTCCAAAAAATAAAACGGTGATGTTTTGCAGACGTTTGGGGATGATCCGGACACAACGGTAATGACTGTCCGGGTCAGGTCCGGGACAGTTTTAGACACGCGCGAGGGGTCGATGCACTGTGCAAAGAGGGGGGGGGGTAGGATGGGCCTAGGTTGTGTAGGAGAGGTCTCCGGCAGAGAAGAGAGAGACGGAAAAGCAGCCCGGCAAGGTTTTTGGAGAACGAAACCGTCCGACGTGTGCCCGGCTATAATGCCTCTATAGTTTAACGGTTGGGCTATCAAACGAACTCCGAATGTGATGAAACATGAGAGGCGGTCTATCTACACTATAATAAGACCACACGTCAACTCTCATCCCATTCAGAGAACATTTTCCGGCCACTTATAAAATAATATTTCGGACGTGTGGCGGGCACGTGCAAGTGTGTCTGGGCTCATAACGGACAACGAACGGAACTGGGGGAACCCGGACGGATGCAAGTTTCAAAAACATGATGATGCAATGCACATGATGACATGATGAAATGCAACACGCAAGCAAAAGACATGGCAACAACAGCGAATAACTGGAAGACACCTGGCACATCGATCTCGGGGCGTTACAACACTCCACCACTACGAGAGGATCTCGTCCCGAGATCTAGAATGGCACCGGAGGGAAAACGGAAGAGAAAGAGAAGAGGTAAAACAAATTGCTTCTTTGACAAACGAGTGAAACCACAGAACCTTGCAACGGTTAAGCCATTACAAGAAAATAATAGAACGGAGATGAACGAAGTTGAAAACACTCCGTTAGCAAAGAGGAACAAGGAAGAACAACTTTGGGCAGCACTCCGGTTGAGAAGGGATACAAGACTTGATAAGGTGAAAAGAACTTGAGCAGAATGGCACCACACTCCAGTTAAATGGATAGGCATGAAAAGAACATGATCTTGACACACCAAATGATGGATTGAAGAGAGCAACATCACCATGCCTCCGGAACAAAAGAATAGACGATAAATAATTGAAATAAAATAATGGGGAAGAAAATGCCAAGTTGTGCCACAATTGAGCTTGAAAAGGCATCCTTAGGAGAATGGTCGAATGGAGTTATTGGAAAGCCAACAACGAAAAGAATAAGCTTGATATGGTCTTATGGAGTACATCTCAAATTATGTGGTGACAACCTGCCACTCATGAGAAAAAGAATTGGATTGATAAGAACAAGGAGACGAGAAGCTATCTCACCGGGAGGATAAATGAAGAACTTGGATCATTGATAAACACCATAAGAGCGACAATCCTTAAAGGAAAGCTTTAGGTGAAATATAACCCAAGATAATTCCAATGAAGAAAGTGATGGGTTTAAATACCTCATTCTTGACAACATGTGAATCATGAAACATGAACTCAAATTGACAAGAATGACATAACACCACCTCAAAAGATTAGATAGGAAGAACTGCACTCCGGATTACAAGATGAAGAATGCTTGAACTCCTCTGAAAAGAATCTCAATGAGCACTTCGAGAAGGAATTAAATCCTTTATGAACCATCATGTAGAGCCTCCATGAAGAACTCCGGTAAACAAAAGAATGGTCAAACGAAAGGAAAGAGAAGTCGAAAACACAAGTTGAATCCTTGTAACGATTTAGATGAATCTCCGTGGTGAAATAATTGAGAGAACTTGGAACTCCGGGAAAAGAAAGATGAATCAAGTGAAACCGCGAATTTGATGAACCTCCGGAATAAGGAATTGAATTTACTCGATGAAACAAGAATAAGAATTACCTTATGCTCATCCTTCACCAATTACATTGATGACAACCAACGGATTTGGCATATTACTTATTCTCGTTGGAAAGGATTGATGAGAGATATAGCGTAAACTTGAGAAGGTATTTATGGAACCACCGGTGGAATTGAAACAACGAATAAAAGATTTGATAACCCAGGAAGAGAACTCTTGAATGAACCACCATAAGAATTGGAAAACAAACGAAGTATGGGTGAATCACCGGTAAGAATTAGCAAATGAACGAAGATATATGAGAGAGTTTAGATACATGAGAACGAAGGGATCACGAATTGATTAGAGAATATTTGAATGATGCACCGGTAAGATTTAGAGAAAGAGAGCTGAAAGCTGAGAATGAATAAATTCTGAGACGATGGGCTCCGGATAATCAAACTGAGAAGTCTCCTGAATTGCTTCGGATAGGTGAAAAGAATTTACACAATCAAAACAATTAAGAGAGGATGGCCTCGAACTAGAACCACGAATCTTTGAGAGAACGGATAAGATATGGAGGTAAAATTCTTATTCGGTCTTCAAATGTTGATGATGATGACGAGAAACAACACCAAGAATTATTGAGGCACACCGGAATGAAGAATGGAAAAGTTGAGCCAACGATGAAAAGAATTTGAAATATCTTGGAGAAACCCTCTGACTGATGAAAATTCATTCTTACGTCACACTTCAAAAGATTTGAGAGTAGCTCCGGTGAAAATAAGAAGAGTCGGGTAAGATCCTGGGAAAGACCTGTGGGTTAGGGCCCACTGAAAAGAAACACCGTTGAACGATTGCTTGAAGGAGAAATTGCACCAGTAAAAAATAAATGGCTTTAAAGAGATAACATCCTTAAAATAGCTTGAACGGATTAAGAGTGGAAACACGAATCTTCTGAGATATCTTTAGCACTCTGGAACAATTAAATAGTGAGAAGTGAATGAATATGAGGTGCACCAGTACGAGAAAAGCATTTGAAATACAGAAAAGAATGTGATCGACAGCGAGAGCTTGAATTGGATCCACCGGAAAAGAAAAGAATGAAGAATGACGAACGAGTAGAGCATCTTCAAGAGAACCACCGTGTAGGAATGTGAAGGGAAATAATGAAGAGACTTCCATCGATAAAATGGATAGTTGGAAAAGAAATCTGGGTCCTCGAAGAAAAGGGGGGGGGGGGGGGGGGAAAAACAAAGGCAACTTGGGGACGGATGAAACGAACACCGTTGAGACAAAGCTTAGAATTGAACTTGCGGATGTTGAAAAAGATCGGATCCACTTGAAGAGAAACACACCGGTTGAGAAGAAATTGAAATAACAAACTCGATGATCGAGAAGGATTAGTATTCACATCGAAGTATGAGAACACCATTTAGGAAAAGTATGGAATCAACATTTGACTTCGAAGCAACTCGAATACCACAACTCAAAACAAAACAAAGGATTGGCTTGCGGAATAAGCCGGAACAAACATATGATAGAGATTTCGTCCGAAGTTTTCGTGGTGGGGCCTACACGGGCTCGATCGTACAGCACCATCATGTACAAGGCAGTGCACATGACATACGAAGCGTCCCCGAGTCGGCATAGCCAAGGACTCTTTAAGACACAACGAGACCACTGTAAAACCGACCGTGGATAGGCGGACCACTAGATGTCGAACCCCAATTTCATATCATACATCTGTCGGAAAGATATCCTAAGAGCTACTTGAATTCCCACCTATAAGCTCCCGAAATTTTCCAGTTATGCAATCAGGTGTTGGGGATACAGGGGAAGCATAATATCTCATCCAAAACTAGCAAATCCTACATCCAGCTATATCCATCCTTTAACACATAACCAAGAAACCTTCGGAAATCGTTTACCTCAACCTTCGAAAAGCATCTGTTATACAAGTTATGGCAATACTCCCGAACTCCCGCCCCAGTACTGGGTGGCGTCGAGGTTATCTCACCAACAACTGCATAAAAGAGATTTTCGATGTCGGCGAAACTAAACTCAGGTATTCCAGAACTGCAACGATAAAATTGTGACGACAACACCTCAGAGCTCAACTCCCTGGGACACTGCCACAACCCCTAAATGACAGGAGGCACCAAGAACAATGTTCTCATCACAAAACCATCGGAATGATTCCAAGATGCCCACGTGATCCTAAATTTTTTTTAGTGAAATTGAGAAGAGAAGAGTCAAAAATCTACGTTAGGATGCCTTACCAGAGCGATGAAGGGACCGAGGAGTAAAAAGAATTCCTAAAATCTCCGATATATAATTCCTAATGACTCAAAAAAAATTCTAGACTCAACTTGGCTGCTAGTTCGATCAAGCAATGTGGCTCCTAAGGTCGGGGAAGGCTCTGATACCAACTTGTAACGCCCTTGATGCGGCTATATCTCCCACGTGTCGAAGCACGACTTAGAGGCATAACCGCATTGAAAGCAATGTCGCAAGTGAGGTAATCTTCACACAACCCATGTAATACATAAGGGAAAGAGATACATAGTTGGCTTACAATCGCCACTTCACACAATTACATGAATAAAGCATTACATCACACAAATACAATCAAGCTCCGACTACGGAACCAAAATAAAAGAAGAACCCCAAATGTGACAAGGTCCCCGATCGACCCCAACCGGGCTCCACTACTGAACAACTAGAACGAAACAACACAAAGGACAAGATCTTCATCGAGCTCCTCCTGAGCTTAGTTGCGTCATCTGCACGGTCTCATCGGCACCTGCAAGCTGGTTTTGGAAGTATCTGTGAGCCACGGGGACTCAGCAATCTCGCACCCTCGCGATCAAGACTATTTAAGCTTATGGGTAAGGTAAAGGTATCAGGTGGAGCTGCAGCAAGCGACTAGCATATATGGTGGCTAACATACGCAAATGAGAGCGAGAAGAGAAGGCAAAGAACGATCGAGAAACTATGATCAAGAAGTGATCCTAGAACAACCTACGTCAAGCATAACTTCAACACCGTGTTCACTTCCCGGACTCCGCCGGAAAGAGACCATCATGGTTACACACGCGGTTGATGCATTTTAATTAAGGTCAACTTCAGGTTTTTTACAACCGGACATTAACAAATACCCATATGCCCATAACCGCGGGCATGGCTTTCGAAAGTTCAAATCCCTGCAGGGTTGTCCCAACTTAGCCCATGACAAGCTCTCACGGTCAACGTAGGATATACCTTCTCCCGAGACATTCCGATCAGACTCGGTATCCCGGTTCTACAAGACACTTCGACAAGTTAAAACAAATCCAGCAACACCGCCCGAATGTGCCGACAAATCCCGATAGGAGCTGCACATATCTCGTTCTCAGGGCACACTCAGATGAGACATCCTACGAGTAAAACCAAACCTCAAGTTGCCCCGAGGTGGCCCCGTAGTCTGCTCGGTTGGACCAACACTCAGAGGAGCACTCGCCCGGGGGGGTTAGAATAAAGATGACCCTTGAGTCTGCAGAACCCAAGGGAAGGTGGTAGGTTGTTAGTGCAAATGGTAAAACCAAGGTTGGGAATTGCTGGAGGAGTTTTATTGAAGGCGAACTGTCAAGGGGTTCCCATTATTACCCACCCGCTTATGGAACGCAAAATCCGGGAACATAACACCGATATGACGGAAACTAGGGCGGCAAGAGTGGAACAAAACACTAGGCAAAAGGCCGAGCCTTCCACCCTTTACCAAGTATATAGATACATTAATTAAATAAGATATATTGTGATATCCCAACAGGTAACATGTTCCAACAAGGAACAACATCTCCATGTTCCAACAAGGAACAAACTTCAATCTTCACCTGCAACTAACAACACTATAAGAGGGGCTAAGCAAAGCGGTAACATAGCCAAACAACGGTTTGCTAGGACAAGGTGGGTTAGAGGCTTGGTTCAATTATATGGGAGGCATGATAAGCGAGTGGTAGGTATCGCAACATAGGCATAGCAAAAGAGCGAGCAACAAGCAAGCAAAGATAGAAGTGATTTCGAGGGTATGGTCATCTTGCCTGAGATCCCGCAAGGGAGAAAAACGAGTTCATGAAGAAGACAAATGGACGTAGACGAACGGGTCCTCACAAATGCGACGTTATCGGAACCAACCCGAAGAAGCAACACCGGAAAGAAGCAAGCACCATAGTAAACAACCAACACATAGACATGGCATGATGCACAATCAAGTATGATGCATGTCCGGTTTAATGAAGCATGGCATGGTAAAGTGCACAAACAACCCTACAAATTAAGTGGGGCTCAATATGCAACGGGTTGCATATTGACGAAACACCACATCAAGTTATTTAGTTCGATCTCGTTTATGTACCCAACAATATTAAATGTTGTTAAACATGGCAAGAGGGTGAAGCAAAGTAAATCTACCTATCTAGTCAAGTTTAAATGAGGCCGGAAGCAACAAACAACACTTCCGGAAAATCCCCATATGCATTTATTAGGTTTGGTACTATTCTGCCCTAAACCATATTTTAGAGTTGTTAAACATGCCAAGTAAGGCCACCATGTTAAACTAGGCATTTATCCAACCCATTTACATATAAAGTTTATTAAATTCGGAGTTACGGTTATTTAGTTATGAAATAAAGCATTTTAACATGGCATAGGAGCAAATTTAAGCAAACAGCATTTTAAGCAATTTAAACATGGATGAAAAAGACATATTATGAAACTAGACAAACTTCTAAGCAACTTCCATATTAAGTTTGTTTTAATCCGATGCATGGTTTGTGAGTTATTATATGCATGTTGTCTAGGGACTTTTCTGTAAAACAATAGTTTTCTGGAAAAATAGCTAAATTGCAGCAGCAGGAAAAAAACACAATGGGCTGAAACTGGTTGGCCCAAAGGTGCATAGGGGAGGCTGGGGCTGCTCACCCAGCTAGGGTTAGTCCAGATCAGATGAGGCCGGAGGCGGGCTGGGCTTTGTGCACAGACCTAGGCCGTTCGGGGCATGGCCCACGTGGAGGTGCGTGAGGAGGCGGCCCAGGGGGTGTGGACGAGCGCTAGGCCACGAAGCGAGACGCGCCAGGAGGGCGCTGGACTTGGGATCGGGACGAGGCCCAGCTGGATCCACGCGACGAGGAGTCAACGCGGGGTGCGGCTTCGTCGTCCTCCTCGCGAACGGAGGCAGCGCAACGACGGAGTCCTGGACTTGGCAGCGGGGAGCTCCATCGTCGAAGGGGAATGGCAGGACGGCGATGGATCTCCATATTCCCGGGCGGCCATGGCGGCAGGGGACTTCATGCGACCGATGTGGACTTGGGGCTCCGGCGGAAGGAACTTGAGGTGCAGGGCGAGGTGAACGGCGGCAGGAGGTGGCTGGATCTGGGCATGGAGGTCGTCGGGTTCTCATTCCCTGCCGGATCGAAGTGGAGGTAGGCCAGCGGACTTGGAGCTCCAGGCGGTGGCGGCTTCCTTTGGTTCCCCTGCCCAAGGCGAGGGAGAGAGAGAGTTACGGGGAGAGGCAGGAGGCAACGAGAAGAAACAAGAGTGAGGAGGAGCGACGGGGAGGTCCTGGCCTGATGGCGGCAGAGCTGCTCAGGGACGAGCTGCGGCTCTGGGTGATCCTGCTCGGGCCCAACCGCGGAGGGGCGTGGGGATGGATTGAGAGGAGGAGGAGCTCGCTGGTTGGGTTTGTGGTGAAAACGAGGAGGAGATGGATTTGGTTCGAGCGATGGGGATCCCGATGTTGGGGAATGAGTGCGGCGGCGGCGGCTGGGAGGATCCCTAGAATTTAGGGATTTGGTCTGAAATTAGACTAGGGATGGACTATAAATATACATCACGTATTAGTTTAGGGGCTATCTCGACCCTACGATCACAATCGGACGATTCCGGATAAAATAGCTAGGGAGTCCAAAAAAAAGAAAACGGTGATGTTTTGCAGACGTTCGGGGATGATCCGGACACAACGATAACGATTGTCCGGGTCGGGTCCGGGACAGTTTCATACACGCGCGAGGGGTCGATGCACTGTGCAAAGAGGGGGGTAGGCTGGGCCTAGGTTGTGTAGGAGAGGTCTCCAGCAGAGAAGAGAGAGACGGAAAAGCAGCCCGGCAATGTTTTCGGAGACCGAAAACGTCCGGCGTGTGCCCGGCTATAATGCCGCTATAGTTTAACGGTTGGGCTATCAAACGAACTCCGAATGCGATGAAACTTGACAGGCGGTCTATCTACACTATAATAAGACCACACGTCAACTCTCATCCCATTCCAAGAACATTTTCCGGCCACTTATAAAATAATATTTCAGACGTGTCGCGGGCGCGTGCAAGTGTGTCTGGTCTCAGAACGGACAACGGACGGAACTGGGGGAACCCGGACGGATGCAAGTTTCAAAAACATGATGATGCAATGCACATGATGACATGATGAAATGCAACACGCAAGCAAAAGACATGGCAACAACAGCGAATAACTGGAAGACACCTGGCACATCGGTCTCGGGGCGTTACAAGTAAGCATTATGTAAACCATCCCCAAATGTTTAATCCCCCCCCAAAAGTAGCTTCCATTGCCCATATTTTCTTAGTCCTACCCACAACTAGGCCAAGAGTGGCAACTTTCTCAATAAAAATGTGGTAGAGCTTGCGTGCATCGGCACCCAACCTGCCCCGTCGCCACTAGCGACCCACGGACAACACCGCCCATGCCCCCCCTCTGTGGCCTAGCATCCCTCCTCCACCCGTCTCCGGAGAGATTCTGATGAACTTTGTTTTTCACTTTTTTCCTCTTTGTCATCGTCTTCGGCATGACGAAGTTTCTCATTTGCTTCCCCAGTCCGATGGCCCTCGTCCCTGGCCTCGTGCAAGGCGCCACCACACGTGGAGGAGCACCTACAAAGAAACAAATCACATCCACGCCATCGTGCCACGAGGCAAAGGAAGATGAGAAGAACCCATTCAGACGAAGAAGTGCCCAAATCTTGCTACTTGGCTATGTTCTCTAGCTCGCTAGAGCGCCCCATTGGCGGCTCATATGGAAGACATGGGCCCAGATGCACATTCACATCTTCAGTTGGTCGGGAACCCTATATCGGTATTGTACTACCGACCATCTTGCCTGCCATAGCCTACCACACCATGCGACTTGTATCCTCTGTGATCAGGGTATGGAGTACATGCACCACCTACTCATTGCCTGACCACTCTCTCGCTAGGTTCAACATCATATTCTCGACTGGTGTAGGGTGACAGTTGTCGTGGGAAAACACAGCCACCTATGGGACCAACGGCCCCTTATGGTTCGGCAGGGGGGAAGAGCACATTGCACAAAGAGCGGAGGGCGCAGAGCTGTTGGGGAACGTAGCATGGAATTTCAAAATTTCCTACGATAACGCAAGATCTATCTAGGAGATGCATAGCAACGAGAGGGGGGAGTCTGTCCATGTACCCTCGTAGACCGAAAGCGGAAGCATTTGTTAATGCGATTGATGTAGTCGAACTTCTTCTCGTTCCGACCGATCAAGCACCGAACGTATGGCACCTCCGAGTTCTGCACACGTTCAGCCGATGATGTCCCTCGAACTCTTGATCCAGCAAAGTGTCAAGGGATAGTTTCGTCTGCACGACGGCGTGGTGACGGTGATGGTGAAGTGATCCGCGCAAGGCTTCGCCTAAGCACTATATGTAAAATGCTTAGAATTTCATCTAGTTGCATAATATGCAACTTTCATCCATGTTTAAAATGTTTAAACTTGAAGTTTGTTTAATTTTGTATAAATGACATGTTAAAATGATTTATTTCATAACTAAATAACCGTAGCTCCAAATTTAATAAACTTTATATGTAAATGGGGTGGGAAAATGCATAGAATAACTTGGTTCACTTTATTTTGATGTTTAACAACTTTAAAATATGCTTTAGGATAGAACATTACCAAATCTAAAATATGCACATGAGGGTTTTTCCGGAATTGTTGTTTGTTGTTCCGGCCTCATTTAAACTTGCCTAGATAAGTAGTTTTCATATGCTTCACCCCTTGACATGTTTAATAACATTTAATATTTTTGGGTACATAAACGAGAGAGAACTAAATAATTGATGTGGTGTTTCGTCAATACGCAACTCGTTGCATATTGAGCTCCACTTAATTTGTAGTATTGTTTGTGCACTTTGCCATGGCATGTTTCATTAAACCGGACATGCATCATACTTGGTTGTGCATCATGACATGTTTATGTGATGGTTGTTTACTATGCTGCTTGCTTCTTTCCGGGTTGCTTCTCTCGTTAGCTTCGGTTTCGTTCCGGAGTTGTGAGGATCCGTTCGACTATGTCCGTTTGTCTACTTCTTGGACTCGTTCTTCTTCCTTGTGGGATCTCAGGCAAGATGACCATACCCTCGATATCACTTCTATCTTTGCTTGCTAGTTGTTCGTTCTATCGCTATGTCGCCCTACCTACCACCTGTTATATCATGCCTCCCATATTGCCATGTCAAGCCTCTAACCCACCTTCCTAGCAAACCGTTGTTTGGCTATGTTACCGCTTTTGCTCAGCCCCTCTTATAGCGTTGTTAGTTGTAGGGGAAGTTGAAGTTTGTTCCATGTTGGAACATGGATATGTTGGGATATCACAATATCTCTTATTTAATTAATGCACCTATATACTTGGTAAAGGGTGGAAGGCTCGGCCTTTTTCCTGGTGTTTTGTTCCACTCTTGCCACCCTAGTTTCTGTCATACCGGTGTTGTGTTCCTTGATTTTGCGTTCCTTACACGGTTGGGTGTTATGGGAACCCCTTGACAGTTCGCCTTAAATAAAACTCCTCCAGCAAGGCCCAACCTTGGTTTTAACATTTGCCACCTAAGCCTTTTCCCTTGGGTTCCGTGGACTCAAGGGTCATCTTTATTTTAAACCCCCGGGCCAGTGCTCCTTTGAGTGTTCATCCAAACTAGAGCACCGTGCGGGGCCGTCCCTTGGAAATTTGGGTTATGTTGGTACTTGTACGCTTAGCTTATCTGGTGTGCCCTGAGAACGAGATATGTGCAGCTCCTATCGGGATTTGTCGGCACAGTCGGGTGGTCTTGCTGGTCTTGTTTTACCATTGCCGAAATGTCTTGTAACCGGGATTCTGAGACTGGTCGGGTCTTTTCGGGAGAAGGAATATCCCTCGTTGACCGTGAGAGCTTGTGATGGGCTAAGTTGGGACACCCCTGTAGGGTACAAACTTTCGAGAGCTGTGCCCGCGGTTATGTGGTAGATGGGAATTTGTTAATATCTGGTTGTAGAGAACTTGACACTTGACTTAATTAAAATGCATCAACCGCGTGTGTTGCCATGATGGTCTCTTTTCGGTGGAGTCCAGGAAGGGAACACGGCTTTGTGTTATGCTTGAACGTAAGTAGTTTCAGGATCACTTCTTGATCACTTCTAGCTTCTCGACTGTTGCGTTGCTTCTCTTCTCGCTCTTATTTGCGTATGTTAGCCACCAGATATGCTTAGTGCTTGTTGCAGCTCCACCTCCTTACCTTACCCTACCCATAAGCTTAAATAGTCTTGATCTTGCGGGTGTGAGATTGTTGAGTCCTCGTGACTCACAGATACTTCCAAACAGTTGCAGGTGCCAGTGATACCAGTGCAGGTGACGCAACCGAGCTCAAGTGGGAGCTCGATGAAGATCTTGATCGTTGTTATATGTCTTTTCCGGTTGATCAGTAGTGGTGCCCAGTTGGGACGATTGGGGATCTAGCATTTGGGGTTGTCTTCCTTTATTTTGGTTCCGTAGTCGGACATTTGATTGTACTCTGGATGATGTATGTTTAACTTGTTATTTGTGTGAAGTGGAGATTGTAAGCCAACTCTTTACCCCTTTCTTATTCAGTAGATGGGATTGTGTGAAGATTACCCCTCTTGCAACAAAACTACCATGCGGCTATGCCTCTAAGTCGTGCCCCGACACATGGGAGATATAGCCGCATTGTGGGTGTTACAAGTTGGTTATCAGAGCCATCCCCGACTTAGGAGCCCCCTGCTTGATCGAATCTCTGACGTTGTCGAGTCTAGAAAAAAAATTGAGTCTTAGGATTATATACGTCAGAGAGTAGGATTCTTTTTACTTCTTAGCCCCTTCATGGCTATGGTGAGGCCTCTTGACGTAGAAGTTTTGACTTTCCTCTCCTCAAATTTCACAAAAAAATTTTAGGATCACGTGGGTATCTTGGAATCGTTCCAATATTCTTGTGACGAGAACATTGTTCTTGGTGCCTCCTGGCATTTAGGGGTTGTGGCAGTGTCCCCGGGAGTTGAACTCCAAGGTGTTGTCGTCACACTTTTATCGTTGCAGTTCTGGAATACCTGAGTTCCCCGACATCGAAAATCTCTTTTATGCAGTTGTTGGTGAGATAACCTCGACGCCACCTAGTACTGGGGCGGGAGTTCGGGAGTATTTCCATAACTCGTATAACGAATGCTTTTCGAAGGTTGAGGTACACGATTTTCGAAGGTTTCTTGGTTATGTGTTAATGGATGGATACAGCTGGATGTAGGGATTGGTAGTCTGGGTGAGATATATTGCTTCCCCTATATCCCCAACACCTGATTGCATATCCAGAAAGTTTCGGGAGTTTATAAGTGGGAATTCAAGTATCTCGTACTATATCTTTCCAACAGACACATGATACGATATTGGGTCTATCATATGTTTGTTCCAATCCTTTGTTTTGTTTTGAGTTGTGGTATTCAAGGTGCTTCTATGTCAAATGTAGATGCCATACCTTTTCTGAACGGTGTTTGTTTCATCCGTCCCCAAGTTGCCTTTGTTTTGCCAGCCCTCCCAACCCTTTTCCTTCAAGGAATCAGATGTCTTAATCAAGTATCCATTTTATTCATGTGAAGTCTCTTCATTCTTTTCAATCAATGTTCTTACCCGGTGGTTCTCATGAAGATGCTCTACAAGTTCATCATTCTTCGTTCTTTTTTTTTCTTCTCCGGTGAATTCAAGTCAAGCTTTGTCGATCATATCCTTTTCTCGTTTCATATGCTTTCCCATGCCGGTGCACCTCTTAATCGCTCACCTCTCTCTATTAATTTCTGGAGTGCTGAAGATATCTCAGAAGATTCAAGTTTCCATTCTCAATTCGCTCAAGTTCTTTTGAGGATGTTATCTCATTCAAGCCATTTAATTCAACCGACGCAATCTCTCTTTTAAATCGTTCAACAGTGTATCTTTTGAGTGGGCCCTAACCCACAGGTATTTTCCTTGGATCTTACCTGACTCTTCTATTTTCCCCGAGCTATTCTCTAATTCCTTTTAAAGTTTGCCATAAGAATGAATTATCATCAGTCATATGTCTTTCTCGAAGATCTTTCAAATTCTTTTCATTGTTGATTCAAGCTCTATATTCTTCATTATTCCGGAGTGCCTCAACAATTTGTGGTGGTGTTTCTCGTCGCCATTCTCGAATTTTGAAGATTGAAGAAGAGTTTCCTCTAAATCTTGTCCGTTCTCCCGGAGAATGGTGGTGTTAGCATATTTCCATCCTCTCATAATTGTTTTCGATTGTGAGAATTCTTTTCACCAATCCGGAGCAATTCGGGAGTCTTTTCAGTTTGATTCTCTGGAGCCCATCATCTCAGAATTATTCATTCCAGCTTTCAGCTCTCGTTCTCAAATTCTTCCGGGGCATCGTTCAAGTATTCTTTAATCAGCCCGTGATCTCTTCGTTCTCATGTATCTAAATTCCCTCAAGTATCTGCATTCATTCTCTAATTATTCATAGTGTTTCTTTATTTTTTCTTCGTTCGTTTTCAATTCTTACGGTGGTTCGTCAAGAGTTATTTTCCTTCGTTATCATATAGATTCATTCATTGTTTCCAAATCCCACCGGTGGTTCCATCAAGACAATCTCAAGTTTGCGCAATGTCTATCTTAATCCTTTCTACGAGAATAAGTAGTATGCCAAATTCGTTGCTTGTCATCAATCTAAATTGGTGAAGGATACGCATAACGTATTTCTTATTATTGGTTCATCTAAGTGATTCATCTTTCTTTACGAAGTTGTTCGCCATATCACATTCTCGGTTCTAGTGTTTCACCTTTTCCTTTTCCAGAGCTCCAAGTTTTCTCGGTTATACCTTGTGTTTTCAACTCCTCTTTCTTTCTATCATCCTTTATTACCGGAGTTCTTCATGGTGGCTCATCAATGATTCTTTTCATTCTTCAATTATTCTTCAAGAACTCTCTCGAAGTCATGACCCGCCAATCTATAATCTAAAATAAACATGGTGTTTAACACATGTCTTGTTTTGAGGAGTTCAAGCATTCTTCATCTTGCATTCTGAAGTGCAATTCTTCCTATCTTATCTTTTGAGGTGGATTTATGTCACTCTTGACAATTTCCCTTCGTGTTTCATGATTCACAAGTTGTCCAGAATGACATATTTTAAACCCATCATTTCCAATTCGTTCATGACATCCTTTGCAACCCATAAATCTCTTCATTGGAGTTATCTTGGGTTATATTTCACCTAAAGCTTTCCCTATGGATTGTTGCTATTTATGGTGCTCATAAATGACCCAAGTTCTTCATTTATCCTCCCGATGAAATAAGTTTCTCGTCTCCTTGTTGAAATCAATCCAATCTATTGTTTCTGTTAGTGGCAGAATTGCACCTCATAATTTTGAGACGTTTTCCATAAGCCCACTACCAGCTTATTCTTTTGTTGTTGATTTTCCAACAACTCCGTTCAACCCTTCTTCGTAAGGATGCTTTTCCAATTTATTTGTGGAGAGGATGTTTTCTCTTCTCTGTTCTTTTCATTCCATTCTTTCATTTCTTCCGGAGGCATTGTGATGTTGCACTCTTCGACCCATCATCCCATTTTTGTCAAAGATCATGGTCTTTCCTTTGCTTATCCATTTAACCGGAATGCCGTGTCCTCCATTCAAGTTCTCTCATCTTATCAAGTTTTGCCTCCCTTCTCAACCGGAGTGCTGTCTGAAATCTTTCTTACCCCTTGTGCCATTCTTTCAATAGTTCCGGAGGCGGTGTGTTGTTGATTTCATCAAGTATCCTCTCATCTTGTAAAGTTCATGTTCAATTCCTTCCATTTACAGTCGGAGTGCTGTCCAAATTATATCATTCTTATTCCTTCTCTATCTTGTTTTAACCGGAGTGTTGACCGGATTCTCATCCAAGTGCTTTCATTTTGCCAAGTTCATATTATTGCCTTCCATTTCCAACTGGAGTGTTGTCATAATTGATCTTTATCGTTCCATGTACATCTCGTTTTAACCGAAGTGCTTGCATGTACTTCTTGTCCATTGTAACACTTTTCTTATGTCTTTCAACCTACAAGGTTCTTGGAATGTCCTTGTTCCTCTTTTCTAACAGAGTGTTTTCAACTTTGTTCAACTTTGTTGTATTCTTTCTTTCAATTTGTTCAACCTCTCAAGGTTCTTTGGTTTCACTCATTTGTCAAATAAGCAACTTAGTTTTACTTCTTCTCTTCCTCTTCCGTTTCTCTCTGGTGTCATCCTAGATCTCGGGAAGAGATCCTCTTGTAGTGGTGGAGTGTTGTAACGCCCCGAGACCGTTGCGCCAGGTGTCTTCCAGTTATTCGCTGTCTTTGCCATGTCATTCACTTGCGTTTTGCATCTTGCCATGTCATCATGTGCATTGCATCATCATGTTTTCAAAACATGCATCCGTCCGGGTCTCCCCGTTCCTTCCGTTGTCCGTTCTGAGCCATACACACTTGCACGCGCCCGCGGCACCTCGGAAATATTATTTTTATTAGTGGCCATAAAATGTTCTCGGAATGGGACGAAAGTTGGCGTGGGGTCTTATTATAGTGTAGATAGACCGCCTATCAAGTTTTGTCGCATTCGGAGCTCGTTTGATAGCCAAACCGTTAAACATATAATGGCATTATAGTCGGTTTATTCGTCGGACGTTTCGGTCCCCGAAACTGCCTCCGGGCCTCTCCTTCTGTTCTCTCCTCTCAGCCCAACTCCTCTTCACAGTCCACCTAGGCCCTGCCTAGCCCTTTTTGCGCAGTGCTTAGACCCCTCTCGCGTGTCCGAAACTTCCCCGAACCCGACCCGGACTGTCGTTACCGATGGGTCCAGATTATCCCCTAACATCTATAAAACATCTCCGTTTCCTTATTTGAACTCACCTAGTCTATTTTTCTCAACCGCCCGATTTCGATCGGAGGGTCCGAATCTACCCTAAACTTCTGTTCTCTCCTCTCAGCCCAACTCCTCTTCACACGTATATATATACACACATACATAAACACTATTTTGATCACGGGATCAGAATAATATTCTGATCACAACCTGAACTGCCTGAGTAACGCGCCTGAACTTCCCTTTGTACGAACCCGACCTTCGGGCTATCTTCGCAACCGTGGCTTCCCCCGCGAATTATTCTGGTTAGTCGTATTCTATATGATGTTAGTGTAATCTAGAAGCAACTTTTAGCAACTAAATACCCGTTCTAAATAGGAATCTCGCTTGTTGGCAGATTTTGCACTCGGATCGTGATGAACTCGCATTTTTTGCAATTTTACTGCCTGAGTTGTTCGACCTGAACTTCCCCGTGTGCTAGGTTGAACTTCCGCCAAAATTGCCCAAATGGGGCTTGCTATATATCGTTGGAAAGCTATGGACACCAGTGTCATGACCCAAGTTAATTTTTTGGCAAAATGTAAGCGGTTTAAGAGCAGTTTTGAAAACCGTTTTTTCTTCATACAAAAAACGTGAATTGAATTTTCGATCGCATTTCTAAACTGTTTATCGGAGTGAGGCAAATAATATGGCATTGGAAAGCTACTGCAAAAACGCTCCTTCCACATATAGAAAGTATTCTCTAATTCCCCATGGTTAAAGAGTAATTTGGAAATCGTAAAAATTTGCAAACCAAATAGCCGAGTTGGTATTTTCGATGCCATTTCTAAACAGCTAATCCAATTGAGGCAAATGATATGTGTTGGAAAGCTTATGAAAATGCGATACTTTCTCATGTTGAAAGTTTTTTCTAATTTTGAACGGTTTGAAAGTAATTTAAAAAACAGTACGAGTTCCAATGAGTTCATATTTTCGAGCTAATTTTTTAACCGCACATCCGAATGCAGCAAATGATATGGCGTTGGAAAGCTTGAGGAAATGCAAAAAGTTTTGGTATCTATTGTTTCTCCCAATTCCTTACAGTTTTAAATCAATTTGAAAATGGCTAAAAACATATTTTCGCCATAATTTCTACAAACTTTATCGGAATGGGGCAAATAATATACCGTTGAAAAGCTACTGGAAATGCGGAACTTTTTTGTATTGATGGTTTTCTCTGATTCTGAGGCAATTTGAAGTAATTTCAAAAACGGCAGGATCATTCGTCCTTTCTTTATCGCGAAACAGATTGTTCCAAAATGCACCACATGAAGACTTGAACTTCTCGACATGTCTACTTGAACTTCACTCTGTTTTCCACGTGCTTTTTTTGCTCGTAGCTCTTCATCCACTGCTCGTAGCTCTCCATCCACTCACCGGAATTGAGCAAGTGATATACCGATGGAAAGCTGCTGTAAACACGCTACTTTTCTGTGTTGATCATTTTTTCATACTCACGACGGTTTTAAAAGTATTTCATCTGAAATTCATTCAGTGTAGTAGTTGAACTTCCTGCTGTTTTCATGTTGAACTTCTGTGACGTATTTTCGTTTGTAATTTTCTCATCGAGTCATTGTTAAACAAATGATATTCCTTTTGTACAAACCTGTCTCACAATAATTTTTTTAACTTTCTCCGACCGAGGAATTGAACTTATAACAACAACAAAATTGGACCTTACCTTTTAATTCATTTTTCTCATATTAAACACGCACCATGTAGTACATGAACCTTTTCCATTTTTATAATTTGAATTTTTTATTTTCTTTCTGAAATCAAATTGCTCCCAAATAATAACTGAGCTTCTTTGTGGATTGATAGAATTATTTTGAAACACAAAAAAAACTTCTTTTTTGTGTTTTTAAACATGGAAATACAAGATGAACCTCTCTCGCAAGAATTTTTGAACTTCCACCAATAGAGCACTTGAACTTCTTTCAACAAACCTTTTAAGCCTTTATTTTCTATACTTTTTATTTCTTACCTGAAATGCATTCCTTTGAGTACTTGACCTTCTCGTTGTTTTCACTATGAACTTCTGTCGCATTTTTGTGTATACGTCAAATTACACGCAATTGAAGGTCGGACGTCATTTTTTGCCATTTTAAAACATGTAATTGGAGGTTGGACGCCCCACAATATAAATTCTGAACCATGCACGGAGGTGCACGTTAACTACTTGCAACAAATCTGAGTTTTTTATATACTACGGACTTCTCTGTTATTTTGAATTGAACTTCTTAGTCTTATTTTTAGAAAAAAAATATGTTTTCAAATAAGCATCAAACATTTTTTAAATTGAACCTCACACATTTATTTTTCCTAGAAATGGAAATAATTTGAGTTTTCCATAAACATCAAACTACTCCTTTTATTTTAGTTTGAACTTTTTAAATTTTATTCCATAGTAACCAAGAGAAACCTGTTTTTTTATATAAATATTGAACTTCTCTATTTTTATAATTTGGACTTCTTGGTTTATTTGAAATACTTTCTTTTTCCATTTGAACATCTAAATACATGGTGAACCGCTTTATGAAGAATTTTTGAACTTTCCCGGGCCGAGCACTTGAACTTCTAGCAACAAAACTTTTAGACTTTGCCTTTTTATTGTATTTTTCTCATACGAAACACACATCATGCAATACGTGAACTTCTGGATATTAAAAAACAAGGTTTTAAACTGTTCATTTTTTAAAATTTGAACTTCTATGTTATTTAAATTTGGACTTCTCCATTTTTAATAAAACGTAGAAACACCATTTTTTATAAACTTTCCAAACTACTTCATTTTTTATTTTTGAACTTCTTGGTTTATTCTATGGTAATGGGGAAAATTACAGGCTTGTAATAAACATTGAACCACCCTATTTTTGAATTTGAACTTCAAGGTATTTTTAGAAATGGTTAAATTTACAAAACAAATTTATGTTTTTCCACCTTTCTACGAACTTACTATGTTATATCTTGTGAAGTTTTGTTTTTATGTCTCGCGGAATTTTTAGGCATTTTTTGCTATCGGTGAAATGGCCTAGACGGTCCTTTTTTCATGATGAACTTCTTCAGTATGTGGTACACATGAACTTATGAATTTCTGAAAGCACGCTATTGAAATTCAAGAAAGTTATGCACAACAATACACATGCACTTCGTGTGCTACATGCATTTACACAAATACAAATGCACACATCTGAAAGAGCGTAAAGTTCTCACACGGAGTTCAAAAAATAGTGAAAAAATTTCCACAAGAAATGTTGGACATTTTCTTAGGCGACCCTATATAGTTTTTCAATTGGTTTTCACGTTGAACCACGTCAGCGTTAGAAACTAAACTTCTCTTTTCTTTTCTTCTAATAAAAACACAACATTCTTTTTTACTTTTAAAAATAATTGTACCTTTCCTTACTCATGTATGAAACTAATCTTTTTTTTGAAATGTGTGTACCACATAGCGCGGATGGAGGCAATTCTTCAAATTATTTTAATTCGAGACATAAACACAAATCGCGTCAACCTATTACTTCCATTCCTATTTTTTGGAAAAGAGAAACAAAATCTAAATTTCTTGAACATATTACGCCATTAACCTCTTTTACAAAATTTCTTTTAAGTACATAGACAGAATGGAGATATGAATGGTTTCCTTAGTGTCTCTGTCTCTCTTCATGAAACACAAGCCTCGGTAGAAGCACATAAGAAGAATTAGTACTCCATAATGTTGATGCATTTTGGAGAAGAAAACTCGTTTTTTTCCAGTGCACGCACGCAAGCAACACACCCAGCATATATCATAGCACGCAAGCAGCACACCCAGCTATACAACATATATCAAAGCACGCAAGCAACACATCCAATGCACGCACACACGCCAGCATGCATGCAGACACGGATTAGCATGTACCCCATGCCTCGCTCATGGCACACTAATAGGCGTTGGTGACTGGCCGCAGAGGTCGCAAGGACACAGGACAACCATGACGGCAGACGGGATGTGAACCGCAGGGGAGACGCTGGGTCACGATGGTGGCCCATCCAAAAACGAGGTGGCACACCATGCAGCACCTTCATCGACAAGTTAGAAGCACTAGTGCAAGCGATTAAGCACTCAGACGACCGCACCTGTAGCAAAGCGGCAGAAGTTCAGTTTTAAGTAGAAGTTTAGATTTCAGATATTAATAGGCACTTGCATGTACATGGTGAAAGCAAGCAAATAGCAGGAGACTATAACCCGTAAAAGCAAAAGCTAACAAACGTTCAACAGTGGCCTGGAAGCACACATGTACAGGTGTAATTGAACTCGGCATATAGCCATAGTAGGACTTCACGACTGCCGACGTATAGCTATAGTAGAACTTGGCATATAGCCATGGTTGAACTTCTCGCCATCAGTGTTCAGAATATCATTAAGGCTACAAAATAGAACTTGAATCAGCCAAAAAAGAAGAGCACAACATCTGAACCTTCGATGTCCATGGGGTAAGAGCATTACCACACAATAGAAAATAGTACAATAGCACTTATCCACCTTTTATAAAATTTTTAGTATGGTGGTAATTAGCTCAAACGAATTGCAAGTCAATGTATTTGGTTCACGTTCACTTGTTCACTTCTAAAAATGTTCAGGCTCTAAATTCCAACTATGCAATTTTTTTAATCTGGTAGTACTGGCTCGACCAAATAGTACAATCCCGCTCTTTCTTCGGAATATGATGACCATTTTGTGGAGTGTGCAGAGTTGCATTTTTGTGTCATTATATTTTTTGCGACTCTGGTAGCAACTTGTACACTATTTGGTTGAGTTTGTACTATTCTTCTTCAGATGTTCAAATATGATGAGCTGAACATTTTCACAACCGTAGCTAGCTCAACCGAAGAAACTTATGATGACCTGAACTTCTGAAGAAGAATACACGAAAAATGCAAAGTTGGATTTTAGAGATGTAAGTTCTTCCAAATTGCATTAATCAAACACTAGCACCACATCAGACTCCACACATCTGCTGCATTTCACTCAGTCGAAGCAGTTAAGTTTTGTTAACAGAAGTTTCCTCACCAAGACATCCATGTGCACGAGCATGTTTAGTGAGGGAATTCAAATCCTGGAGAGAGAGTTCAGTGAAGAGAGGAAGGGGGTACCTGACATTGAAGAGAAGCCGCGTGCTTCCAGTGGAGGGCCATGTCGGTCATCGATAGGAAAGGGGCTGGGTAGGTTGCACTGAACGGAAGTGATGGGAAGGCGGCCGGATGGGGATCGTCACAGGTGTACAGGATGGCAGCAGGAGGGGCCAGCTGGCGCTGCATGGGGGAGGCACTCGGTAAGAGGAGGCAATGGACTGCGGCGATGGCCAGAGGAGGAAGCCGTCCATGGTGGCTCGCCATGGTCAGACAATGGCGACTCGTTCAGAGGGAGGCGTGCTGATCGGGAAGGAGGGTGTGGTCGGCGGCGCGTGCTTGCTGGAGGCGCGTCGCGGCAGCAGGAGCTACCGTGGGAGGGAGGTGGAGGTGGAGGCGGCGGCGCATGCTGGCTGGGGGATGCTTCATGGCTGTGCGCCTGGCCGGAGGTGGAAGGTAGGGGTGGCGGCGCGTGCCATAGGGGGAGGATGGCAGCACGGCGGCCGGATCCTGGGGCGGGGGCGGCGGCCGGATACTGGGACGGGAGCGGTGGGGCAGGGGCGCGTGTGGGCGGCGATCACGTCTCCGGTTGGGGCACGTCTGGGCGGCGGCTGCGTCTTCGGTGGGGGGCGGGGCGGGACGGCGGCAGCAGCGCCGGTTGGGGCGGGAGGTGGGGATCAGGATCGGGGAAAGTGCTGGATTGGGATTTTTTTTGTTCTCACAGTCGGCTCGGTAGTTCGGGAACATCTGCATCGGGCCCTTATAGGGCCTGATGTGATCCAAATAGTTATTCTAATCCTAGGATTAGAATAGTGTTGTCCTATACACACACACACACACACACATATATATATACCCTCCATGCCCATTTTAGACCAAACCCAAAATCCTAGGACTTTTGTTCCCGCTAGCCGCCGCCACCTATAGTCTCCTTCCTCCTCGGATCAGCCGCCGCCTCCACCCGGTCTCCAGCCACCTCGGGATCCGCTCCCAATTCGAAAATTCACCCACTTCCCTCCTGTCTCCTCACTGAATGGAGCCTCTGAAGCCGCAGCTCCCCACCGCGGAGTCCCTCATTGCCGGCCACCAAAGCTCTGCCCGCTAGCCAACGGAGGACCTCCTCACGCTCTCTACTCCTTCGTGCCCCGAGCCTCCCCGTGCTCCTCCTCGCCTCGCCGTCCGGCGCCGCCATGGGCAACCGAACCAACTAGCAAGAGGAGCTCCCATGGCGCCCGATCCAGGAGGCCTGACCTCCCATTGCTCGCCGACGCCTCAACCGGAGCAGGACCCCGTCGCCCTCTCCTTCATGTTTCCCTCCATTTTCTCTCTTCTTCAACTCACCACGAGCTCCCTCTCTCTCTGTCTCTCTCTCTCTCTCTCTCTCTGTTCGAATAGGTGCCACCATGTAAAACCTCATGAGTTCCTTGCATGGCGCTGCTGCCCTCTGCATGCGGTCTCATCGTCACCGCCAGGACCTTCCCGCGTCGCCCCGCCGAGTCCCTCTGTTGGAGCGCCTCTGTCTCTGCTCTGCACCAGTCCATCCTCGCGTCGACCTTCGCTGCTTCCCCACCGTTCCTCGCCTCCCGGAGCAAGTCGCTGCACCGCCCCTGCTTCGTCGGCCTCCTCTGCTTCGCCTGCAAGCCCGCTTCCCCGCGGACCATCGCTGTTGCAGCCATCAGCCTTGCCTATGGTTCACGCATTGACCTCGGTCCTCGCTTCAATCTAGAGGCAGCAGTCAACTGCGTCGCCAGTCACCACCAGCGCCACCACGGCCTCCCCTCCTTGCGTGGTTTGCGCCCCTCTCCAAGGCCAAGGCCCAATGTGAGCAGCCACACCGCACCCCCCTTGTGCTCTGCCGAGCCAGTAGTTTTGACCCGATCTATATTTTTTTCTGCTCCAGACGAATTTCCAAATTATCCAGCGAATTGTACTTTTACAGAAAAGTCCCTGTAGATCATGCATTTAATAACTCACAATTCGTGCATCGGATTAAAATGATTTATATGTAAAATGCTTATAATCTCATCTAGTTTCATAATATGCAAATTTCATCCATGTTTAAACTTGTAGCTTGTTTAATTTTGTATAAATGATATGTTAAAATGATTTATTTCATAACTAAATAACCGTAGATCCAAATTTAATAAACTTTATATGTAAATGGGGTGGAAAATGCATAGAATATCCTGGTTCACTTTATTTTGATGTTTAACAACTATAAAATTTGCTTTAGGACAGAACAATACCAAATCTAAAATATGCACATGAGGGTTTTTCCGGAATTGTTGTTTGTTGTTCCGGCCTCATTTAAACTTGCCTAGATAAGTAGTTTTCATATGCATCACCCCTTGCCATGTTTAATAACATTTAATATTCTTGGGTACATAAACAAGAGAGAACTAAATAATTGATGTAGTATTTCGTTAATACGCAACTCGTTGCATATTAAGCTCCAGTTAATTTGTAGTATTGTTTGTGCACTTTGCCATGCCATATTTCATTAAACCAAACATGCATCATACTTAGTTGTGCATCATGCCATGTTTATGTGATGGTTGTTTACTATGTTGCTTGCTTCTTTCCGGGTTGCTTCTCTCGTTAGCTTCGGTTTGTTCCGAAGTTGTGAGGATCCGTTCAACTATGTCTGTTTGTCTACTTCTTGGACTCATTCTTCTTCCTTGTTGGAACATGGATATGTTGGGATATCACAATATCTCTTATTTAATTAATGCATCTATATACTTGGTAAAGGGTGGAAGGCTCGGCCTTTTGCCTGGTGTTTTGTTCTACTCTTGCCACCTAGTTTCCGTCATACCAATGTTATGTTCCTTGATTTCGCGTTCCTTACGCGGTTGGGTGTTATGGGAACCCCTTGATAGTTCGCCTTGAATAAAACTCCTCCAGCAAGGCCCAACCTTGGTTTTAACATTTGCCACCTAAGCCTTTTCCCTTGGGTTCCACGGATTCAAGGGTCATCTTTATTTTAAACCCTGGGGCCAGTGCTCCTCTGAGTGTTCTTCCAAACTAGAGCACCATGCGGGACCGTCCCTTGGAAACTTGGGTTATGTTGGTACTTGTACGCTTAGCTTACCCGATTTGCCCTGAGAACGAGATATGTGCATCTCCTATTGGGATTTGTCGGCACAGTCGGGTGGTCTTGCTGGTCTTGTTTTACCATTGTCGAAATGTCTTGTAACCGGGATTCCGAGACTGATCGGGTCTTTCCGGGAGAAGGAATATCCCTCGTTGACCGTGAGAGCTTGTGATGGGCTAAGTTGGGACACCCCTGTAGGGTACAAGCTTTCGAGAGCTGTGCCCGCGGTTATGTGGTAGATGGGAATTTGTTAATATCTGGTTGTAGAGAACTTGACACTTGACTTAATTAAAATGCATCAACCGCGTGTGTTGCCATGTTGGTCTCTTTTCGGTGGAGTCCAGGAAGGGAACACGGCTTTGTGTTATGCTTGAACGTAAGTAGTTTCAGGATCACTTCTTGATCACTTCTAGCTTCTCGACTGTTGCGTTGCTTCTCTTCTCGCTCTTATTTGCGTATGTTAGCCACCAGATATGCTTATGGTAGATGGGAATTTGTTAATATCTGGTTGTAGAGAACTTGACACTTGACTTAATTAAAATGCATCAACCGCGTGTGTTGCCATGATGGTCTCTTTTCGGTGGAGTCCAGGAAGGGAACACGGCTTTGTGTTATGCTTGAACGTAAGTAGTTTCAGGATCACTTCTTGATCACTTCTAGCTTCTCGACTGTTGCGTTGCTTCTCTTCTCGCTCTTATTTGCGTATGTTAGCCACCAGATATGCTTAGTGCTTGTTGCAGCTCCACCTCCTTACCTTACCCTACCCATAAGCTTAAATAGTCTTGATCTTGCGGGTGTGAGATTGCTGAGTCCTCGTGACTCACAGATACTTCCAAACAGTTGCAGGTGCCAATGATACCAGTGCAGGTGACGCAACCGAGCTCAAGTGGGAGCTCGATGAAGATCTTGATCGTTGTTATGTGTCTTTTCCGGTTGATCAGTAATGGTGTCCAGTTGGGATGATCGGGGATCTAGCATTTGGGGTTGTCTTCCTTTATTTTGGTTCCGTAGTTGGACCTTTAATTGTACTCTGGATGATGTATGTTTAACTTGTTATTTGTGTGAAGTGGCGATTGTTAGCCAACTCTTTACCCCTTTCTTATTCAGTACATGGGATTGTGTGAATATTACCCCTCTTGTGACAAAACTACCATGTGTCTATGCCTCTAAGTCGTGCCCCGACACATAGGAGAGATAGCCGCATTGTGGGTGTTACAGTCTTTTAGTAAAAAATTCTTATTCGAGTATCCTTTTATCCGAGATGCTTGCACCAGTCCATAGATGGATCGCTGGAGTTTGCATACTTTGTTAGCACCTTTAGGATTGACAAAACCTTCTGGTTGCATCATATACAACTGTTCTTTAACAAATCCATTAAGGAATGCAGTATTGACATCCATTTTCCAGATTTCATAAAATGTGGCAATTGCTAACATGATTTGGACAGACTTAAGAATCGCTATGAGTGAGAAAATATCATCGTAGTCAACACCTTGAACTTGTCGAAAACCTTTTGCGACAAGTAGAGCTTTGTAGATCGTAACACTACCATCATCGTCCGTCTTCCTCTTGAAGATCCATTTATTCTCAATGGCTTACTGATCATCGGGCAAGTCCACCAAAGTCCACACTTTGTTCTCATACATGGATCCTGTCTCAGATTTCATGGCCTCAAGCCATTTATTGGAATCTGGGCTCATCATCGCTTCCTCATAGTTCGTAGGTATATCATGGTCTGTTGGGAAACATAGCAACGAGAGGGGGAGAGTGTGTCCACGTACCCTCGTAGATCGAAAGCGGAAGCGTTTGTTAACGTGGTAGATGTAGTCGAACTTCTTCTCGTTCCGACCGATCAAGTACCGAACGTACGGCACCTCCGAGTTCTGCACACGTTCAGCTCGATGACGTCCCTCGTACTCTTGATCCAGCAAAGTGTCGAGGGAGGGTTCCGTCAGCACGATGGCATGGTGACGGTGATGGTGAAGTGATCCATGTAGGGCTTCGCCTAAGCACTACGTGAATATGACCGGAGGCGTAAACTATGGAGGGGGGCGCCGCACACGGCTAACAATGTTTGTTGTTTGTTCTAGGAGCCCCCTCCCCAAATATATATAGGTGGGAGGGGGAGGGGGATAGAAATGGGGCACCCCAAGTAGGAGGAATCCTACTTAGGGGCCTCCTCCAATTCGGCCTCCCCCTTTCCTTTTCTCCGGAGGGGGAAAGGAATGAGGGGAGAGGGGAAAGGAAGGGGAATCATATTCCCCCTATTTCCTTTCCTCCTTCCCTTTTCCTTTCTCCACTTAGGCCGGCTCATATGGGGGCGCACCAGCCCACTAGGGGCTGGTCTGTCCCGCCCTTGGCCCAATAAGGCCCATATCTTTGCCAGGGGGTGCCCGGAACCCTTTTCGGTGACCCGATATGTTCCCGGTACCCCCGGAACACTTCCGATGTCCAAATACTACCGTCCAATATATGAATCTTTACCTCCCGACCATTTAGAGACTCCTAGTCATGTCTGTGATCTCATCCGGGACTCTGTGAAGGAAATATGCCCTAGAGGCAATAATAAAGTTGTTATTTATATTTCCTTATATCATGATAAATGCTTATTATTCATGCTAGAATTGTATTAACCGAAAACATAGTACATGTGTGAATACATAGACAAACAGAGTGTCACTAGTATGCCTCTAGTTGACTAGCTCGTTGAATCAATGATGGTTATGTTTCCTGGCCATAGACATGAGTTATCATTTGATTAATGGGATCACATCATTAGAGAATGATGTGATTGACTTGACCCATCTGTTAGCTTAGCATGATGATCGTTTAGTTTGTTGCTATTGCTTTCTCCATAATTTATACATGTTCCTATGACTACGAGATCATGCAACTCCCGAATACCGGAGGAACACTTTGTGTGCTATCAAACGTCACAATGTAACTGGGTGACTATAAAGATGCTCTACAGGTGTCTCCAAAGGTGTTTGTTGAGTTGGCATAGATTGAGATTAGGATTTGTCACTCCGAGTATCGGAGAGGTATCTATGGGCCCTCTCGGTAATACACATCAATATAAGCCTTGCAAACAATGTGACTAATGAGTTATTTACGGGATGATGCATTACGGAACGAGTAAAGAGACTTTCCGGTAACGAGATTGAACTAGGTATTGAGATACCGACGATCGAATCTCGGGCAAGTAACATACCGATGAGAAAGGGAACAACGTATATCGTTATGCAGTTTGACCGATAAAAGATATTCGTAGAATATGTGGGAGTCAATATGAACATCCAGGTTCCGCTATTGGTTATTGACCAGAGACGTGTCTCGGTCATGTCTACATAGTTCTCGAACCCGTAGGGTCCGCATGCTTAACGTTCGGTGACGATCGTATTATGAGTTTATGTGTTTTGATGTACCGAAGGTGGTTCAGAGTCCTGGATGTGATCATGGACATGACGAGGAGTCTCAAAATGGTCGAGACATAAAGATTGATATATTGGATGACTATATTCGGACACGGATAATTATCGGAGTGCCGGGGGGTTATCGGAACCCCCGGCGGAACTAATGGGCCAACATGGGCCTTGTGAGAGAGAGGAGGGGCCATAGGGCTGGTCGCGCGCCCCCCTTGGGAGTCCGAATTGGACAAGGAGGGGGCACCCCCTCTTTCCCTCCCTCTCCCCCTCTCTTTCCTTCCCCCTCCTTCTTCCTAGTTGGACTAGGAACAGGGGAGTCCTACTCCTACTAGAAGGAGGACTCCTCCCTCTCCTTGGCGCGCCCCAAGGCCGGCCGGCCTCCCCCTTGCTCCTTTATATACAGGGGCAGGGGGCACCCTAGAACACACAAGTTGATTATTTCCAGCCATGTGCGGTGCCCCCCTCCACCATAATCCACCTCGGTCATATTGTAGCGGTGCTTAGGCGAAGCCCTGTTCTGGCAGCATCATCACCGTCATCGCGCCATCGTGCTGATGAAGCTCTCCCTCGACACTCTGCTGGATCATGAGTTCTTGGGACGTCACAGAGCCGAGCGTGTGAAGATCACGGAGGTGTCATACTTTCGGTGCTAGGATCGGTCGATCGTGAAGACGTACGACTACATCAACCGCGTTGTCATAATGCTTCCGCTTACGTCTATTAGGGTACGTAGACAACACTCTCCCCTCTCGTTGCTATGCATCACCATGATCTTGCGTGTGCGTAGGAATTTTTTTGAAATTACTACGTTCCCCAACAGTGGCATCCGAGCCAGGTTTATGCGTAGATGTTATATGCATGAGTAGAACACAAAGGAGTTTTGGGCGTGGGTATATACACATTGCTTGCCGTCACTAGTTGATTCTTGATTCAGCGGCATTGTTGGATGAAGTGGCCCAGAGCGACATTACGCGTACGCTTACGCGAGACTGGTTCTACCGACGTGCTTCGCACACAGGTGGCTAGTGGGTGTCTGTTTCTCCAGCTTTAGTTGAATCAGATTCAATGAACAAGGTTCTTTCTGAAGATAAAAAAACAATCACTATACCGCGTTGTGGTTTTTGATGCGTAGGTAAGAATGGTTCTTGCTCAGCCCATAGCATCCACGTAAAACTTGCAACTACAAAGTAGAGGGCGTCAACTTGTTTTTGCAGGGCATGTTGTGATGTGATATGGTCAAGACATGATGTTAAATTTTATTGTATGTGATGACCATGTTTTGTAACAGAGTTATCGGCAACTGGTAGGAGCCATATGGTTGTCGCTTTATTGTATGAAATGCAATCGCCATGTAATTGCTTTACTTTATCACTAAGCGGTAGCGATTGTCGTAGAAGCAATAGTTGGCGAGACGACAACGATGCTTCGATGGAGATCAAGGTGTCAAGCCGGTGACGATGGTGATCATGACGGTGCTTTGGAGATGGAGATCAAAGGCACAAGATGATGATGGCCATATCATATCACTTATATTGATTGCATGTGATGTTTATCCTTTATGATTCTTATTTTGCTTAGTCCGACGGTAGCATTATAAGATGATCTGTCACTAAATTTCAAGGTATAAGTGTTCTCCCTGAGTATGCGTCGTTGCTTCAGTTCGTCGTGCCGAGACAACACGTGATGATCGGGTGTGATAAGCTCTACGTTCACATACAATGGGTGCAAGCCAGTTTTGCACACGTGTAATACTCGGTTTAAACTTGACGAGCCTAGCATATGCAGATATTACCTCAGAACACTGAGACCGAAAGGTCGAGCGTGAATCATATAGTAGATATGATCAACATAGTGATGTTCACAATTGAAAACTACTCCATCTCACGTGATGATCGGACATGGTTTAGTTGATATGGATCACGTGATCACTTAGATGATTAGAGGGATGTCTATCTAAGTGGGAGTTCTTAAGTAATTTGATTAATTGAACTTTAATTTATCATGAACTTAGTACCTGATAGTATTTTGCATGTCTATGTTGTCGTAGATAGATGGCCCGTGCTGTTGTTCCGTTGAATTTTAATGCGTTCCTAGAGAAAGTTGATACATCTCCAACGTATCTATAATTTTTTATTGTTCCATGCTATTATATTATCTGTTTTGGATGTTAATGGGCTTTATTTTACACTTTTATATTATTTTTGGGACTAACCTACTAACCCAAGGCCCAGTGCAAATTGTTGTTCTTTTGCCTATTTCAGTGTTTCGCAGAAAAGGAATATTAAACGGAATCCAAATGGAATGAAACCTTCGGGAACGTGATTTTTGGAACAAACATGATCCAGAGGACTTGGAGTGGACGTCAAGAAATGAACGAGGAGTCCACGAGGCAGGGGGCGCGCCTACCCCCCTCGTGGGCCCCTCGTGGCTCAACCGACCTATTTCTTCCTCCTATATATACTCATATACCCTGAAAATATCGAGGAGCACCACGAGACCCTATTTCCACCGCCGCAACCTTCTGTACCCAAGAGATCCCATCTTGGGGCCTTTTCCGGAGCTCCGCCGGAGGGGGCAACGATCACGGAGGGCCTCTACATCAACTCCATGGCCCTTCCAATGATTTGTGAGTAGTTTACTTCAGAACTTTGGGTCCACAGTTATTAGCTAGATGGCTTCTTCTCTCTCTTTGGATCTCAATACAAAGTTCTCCTCGATCTTCTTGAAGATCTATTTGATGTAACTCTTTTTGTGGTGTGTTTGTCGAGATCCGATGAATTGTGGGTTTATGATCAAGTCTATCTATGAACAATATTTGATTCTTCTCTGAAATCTTTTATGCATGATTGGTTATCTTTGCAAGTCTCTTCGAATTATCAGTTTGGTTTGGCCGACTAGATTGATCTTTCTTGCAATGGGAGAAGTGCTTAGCTTTGGGTTCAATCTTGCGGTGCTCGATCCCAGTGACAGAAAGGGAAACGACATGTATTGTATTGTTGCCATCGAGGATAAAAAGTTGGGGTTTATATCATATTGCTTGAGTTTATCCCTCTACATCATGTCATCTTACCTAATGTGTTACTCTGTTCTTATGAACTTAATACTCTAGATGCATGCTGGATAGCGGTCGATGTGTGGAGTAATAGTAGTAGATGCAGGCAGGAGTTGGTCTACTTGTCACAGACGTGATGCCTATATACATGATCATGCCTAGATATTCTCATAATTATTCGCTTTTCTATCAATTGCTCGACAGTAATTTGTTCACCCACCGTAATACTTATGCTATCTTGAGAGAAGCCACTAGTGAAACCTATGGCCCCCGGGTCTATTTTCCATCATATAAGTTTCCAACCTATTTTATTTTGCAATCTTTACTTTCAATTTATATCATCAAAACACCAAAAATATTTATCTTATTATTATTATCTCTATCAGATCTCACTCTCGTAAGTGACCCTGAAGGGCTTGACAACCCCTTTATCGCGTTGGTTGCGAGGTTCTTTTTTTTTGTGTAGGTACGACGGACTTGCATGTGGCCTCCTACTAGATTGATACCTTAGTTCTCAAAAACTGAGGGAAATACTTACGCTACTTTGCTGCATCACCCTTTCCTCTTCAAGGGAAAACCAACGCAGTGCTTAAGAGGTAGCAAGAAGGATTTCGGGCACCGTTGGCGGGGAGTCTACGCACAAGTCAAGACATACCAAGTACCCTTCACAAACTCTTATCCCTCGCATTACATTATTTTCCATTTGCCTCTCGTTTTCCTCTCCCCCACTTCACCCTTGCCGTTTTATTCGCCCTCTTTTTCCGTTCGCCTCTTTCCCGTTTGCTTTGATGTCTTACTTGGCTCGTTTGCTCGTTTGGTTGGAATAGTTGTTTATTTATTGCTAAACAGAGAACCTAAGATCTATGGATCCTCATCCTCTTGCTAATCTTTTTAAGAGATCCAATTATGATGAACCAATTGCTAGTGAGTTTTGTGCACTTGATTATCTTTATGAAGTTTTTTCTTGAAATTCGTGAATCTGAAAATTGTGATGAAGTACTTTATGGAGTGATTCACGATATATCTTTGAATAAAAAACATTATTGCAATGATGATAGTATAAATTCTATTAATGTCAGTTGTGCTTATAATATGCAAAACCCTAAGCTTGGGGATGCTAGTTTTGATATGTCTACTACTTGTTGCAATGATCATGATTGGGGTGATTCTTCTTTTGATCTTGAAAATTTATTTAAGCCCCATAATGAATATGAGATTGATTATAATGTTTGCAATAATATTTAAAGTGGGTTTGGAAGAGTGTCAACTTTAGATCCCACATATTTTGAGAATGTTCAATCTTATGAAGTTCTTGATAAAGGTGGGTTTGGAGAGGTCATGACTTTAGCTAATGTTAATCCCACTATTTTGGAAGAGTGTCAACTTTGCATACATGTGGATCGTGTTAAGAATATGTTTTTTATAGCTATATCGTTGAATTTGATTATGATCCTACATGTAATTATTATGATAGAGGAAAATATGGTGGTAGAAATTTTCATGTTACTAAATTACCTCTCGTTATGTTGAGATTGCTATTGTTTCTTTCCGCTTCCTTGCATATGGTAGTTTTTGCTTGCCTTTATAATTTGTTTTCCTATAAGATGCCTATTCATAGAAAGTATGTTAGACTTAGATGTATTTGTCACGTGTTTTATGATGCTCTCTTTGTGCTTCAATTCTTGTCTTTCATGTGAGCATCGTTGAAATCTTATGCCTAGCTAAAAGGCTTTAAAGAAAAGCGCTTGTTGGGAGACAACCCAATATTTTTACTTGCTGTTATTCAATAAATAATTCATATATCCTCTTTTTATATGTGGTTTTATGCTTTTAATTAGTGTTTGTGCCAAGTAGAACCTTTGGGAAGACTTGGGGAAAGTCTTTGCGATCTTGCTGTAAAAAACAGAAACTTTAGCGCTCACGAGATTTGCTGCCATTTTTTACTGGAGAGAAATATTTAGTTAATTATTTTTTAAGATGATTAATATATAAATTCCCCACATCCGGCAATTTATTTTAGAATTTTTGGGGTTCCATAAGTATTTGAAACCTACAGATTACTACAGACTGTTCTGTTTTTGACAGATTCTGTTATTCGCGTGTTGTTTGCTTATTTTGATGAATCTATGGCTAGTAATAGGTTTATGAACCATAGAAAAGTTGGAATATAGTAGGTTTAAAACCAATATAAATAAAGAATGAGTTCATTACAGTACCTTGAAGTGGTGGTTTGTTTTCTTTTAGTAACGGAGCTCATGAGATTTTCTGTTTAAGTTTTGTGTTGTGAAGTTTTCAAGTTTTGGGTAAAGATTTGATGGATTATGGAACAAGGAGTGGCAAGAGCCTAAGCTTGGGGATTCCAAAGGCACGCCAAGGTAAAATCCAAGGACAACCAAAAGCCTAAGCTTGGGGATGCCCCGGAAGGCATCCCCTCTTTCGTCTTCGTCCATTAGTAACTTTACTTGGAGCTATATTTTTATTCACCACATGATATGTGTTTTGCTTGGAGCGTCTTGTATGATTTGAGTATTTGCTTTTTAGTTTACCACAATAATCCTTGCTGTACACACCTTCTGGGAGAGACATACATGAATCAGAATTTATTAGAATACTCTATGTGCTTCACTTATACCTTTTGAGCTAGATAATTTTGCTCTAGTGCTTCGCTTATATCTTTTAGAGCACGGTGGTGGTTTTATTTTATAGAAATTATTGATCTCTCATACTTCACTTATATTATTTTTAGAGGCCCTTAGGACATCATGGTAATTTGCTTTGGTTATGAATTTAGTCCTAATATGATAGGCATCCAAGATCGATATAATAAAAACTTTCATAAAAAGTGCATTGAGTACTAGGAGAAGTTTGATACTTGATAATTGTTTTGAGATATAAAGGTGGTAATATTAGAGTGTTCTAGTTTAGTAGTTGTTAATTTGAGAAATACTTGTGTTGAAGTTTGCAAGTCTTGTAGCATGCACGTATGGTGACCGTTGTATAACAAATTTGAAACATGAGGTGTTATTTGATTGTCTTCCTTATGAGTGGTGGTCGGGGACGAGCGATGGTCTTTTCCTACCAATCTATCCCCCTAGGAGCATGCACATAATGCTTGGTTTTTTATGACTTGTATATTTTTGCAATAAGTATGTGAGTTCTTTATGACTAATGTTGAGTCCATGGATTATACGCACTCTCACCGTTCCATCATTGCTTGCCTCTTTGGTACCGTGCATTGCCCTTCCTCACCTTGAGAGTTGGTGCAAACTTCGTCGGTGCATCCAAACCCCGTGATATGATACGCTCTGTCACACATAAACCTCCTTATATCTTCCTCAAAACAGCCACCATACCTACCTATTATGGCATTTCCATAGCCATTCCAAGATATATTGCCGTGCAACTTTCCACCGTTCCATTTATCATGAAACACATCATCATTGTCATGTTGCCTTGCATGATCATGTAGTTGACATCATATTTGTGGCAAAGCCACTATTCATAATTTTTCATACATGTCACTCTTGATTCATTGCCCTTCCCGGTACACCGCCGGAGGCATTCATATAGAGTCATACTTTGTTCTAGTATCGAGTTGTAATCATTGAGTTGTAAATAAATAGAAGTGTGATGATCATCATTAATAGAGCATTGTCCCAAATAAAAAAATGAGGAATGCTAAATAAAAAAAGTAAGGCCCAAAAATTAAAAAAATTAAAAATTAAAAATAAAAAGGGGCAATGCTACTATCCTTTTTTCCACACTTGTGCTTCAAAGTAGCACCATGATCTTTATGATAGAGAGTCTCTTGTTTTGTCACTTTCATATACTAGTGGGAATTTTTCATTATAGAACTTGGCTCGTATATTCCAACAATGGGCTTCCTCAAATGCCCTAGGTCTTCGTGAGCAAGCAAGTTGGATGCACACCCACTTAGTTTCTTTTATTGAGCTTTCATACATTTATAGCTCTAGTGCATCTGTTGCATGGCAATCCCTACTCCTTGCATCGACATCAATAGATGGGCATCTCCCTAGCCCATTGATTAGCCGCGTCGATGTGAGACTTTCTCCTTTTTTGTCTTCTCACATAACCTCCATCATCATATTCTATTCCACCCATAGTGCTATATCCATGGCTCACGCTCATGTATTCCGTGAAAGTTGAAAAAAAGTTTGAGATTACTAAAGTGTGAAACAATTGCTTGGCTTGTCATCGGGGTTGTGCATGATGAGAGCATTCTTGTGTGACGAAAATAGAGCATGACCAAACTATATGATTTTGTAGGGATGAACATTCCTTTGCCATGTTATTTTGAGAAGACACAATTGCTTAGTTAGTATGCTTGAAGTATTATTATTTTTATGTCATTATTAAACTTTTGTCTTGAATCTTCCGGATCTGAATATTCATGCCACAATAAAGAGAATTACATTTAGAATTATGTTAGGTAGCATTCTACATCAAAAATTCTGTTTTTATCATTTACCTACTCGAGGACAAGCAGGAATTAAGCTTGGGGATGCTTGATACGTCTCCAACTTATCTATAATTTTTTATTGTTCCATGCTATTATATTATCTGTTTTGGATGTTAATGGGCTTTATTTTACACTTTTATATTATTTTTGGGACTAACCTACTAACCCAAGGCCTAGTGCAAATTGCTGTTTTTTTGCCTATTTCAGTGTTTCGCAGAAAAGGTATATCAAACGGAATCCAAACGGAATGAAACCTTCGGGAACGTGATTTTTGAAACAAACGTGATCCAGAGGACTTGGAGTCCACGAGGCAGGGGGCGCGCCTACCCCCTAGGCGTGCCCTCCCCCCTCATGGGCCCCTCGTGGCTCAACCGACCTACTTCTTCCTCGTATATATACTCATATACCCTAAAAACATCGAGGAACACCACGAAACCCTATTTGCACCACCGCAACCTTATATACCCAAGAGATCCCATCTTGGGGCCTTTTCCGAAGCTCCGCCCGAGGGAGCAACGATCAGGGAGGGCCTATACATCAACTCCATGGCCCTTCCGATAATGTGTGAGTAGTTTACTTCAGACCTTCGGGTCCATAGTTATTAGCTAGATGGATTCTTCTCTCTCTTTGGATCTCAATACAAAGTTCTCCTTGATCTTCTTGGAGATCTATTCGATGTAACTCTTTTTGCGGTGTGTTTGTCGAAATCTGATGAATTGTGGGTTTATGATCAAGTCTATCTATGAACAATATTTGATTCTTCTCTGAAATCTTTTATGCATGATTGGTTATCTTTGCAAGTCTCTTCGAATTATCAGTTTGGTTTGGCCTACTAGATTGATCTTTCTTGCAATGGGAGAAGTGCTTATCTTTGGGTTCAATCTTGTGGTGCTCGATCCCAGTGACAGAAAGGGAAACGACACGTATTGTATTGTTGCCATCGAGGATAAAAGGATGGGGTTTATATCATATTGCTTGAGTTTATCCCTCTACATCATGTCATCTTACCTAATGTGTTACTCTGTTCTTATGAACTTAATACTCTAGATGCATGCTGGATAGTGGTCGATGTGTGGAGTAATAGTAGTAGATGCAGGCAGGAGTTGGTCTATTTGTCACGGATGTGATGCCTATATACATGATCATGCCTAGATATTCTCATAATTATTCGCTTTTCTATCAATTGCTCGACAGTAATTTGTTCACCCACTGCAATACTTATGCTATCTTGAGAGAAGCCACTAGTGAAACCTATGGCCCCGGGTCTATTTTCCATCATATAAGTTTCCAATCTCTTTTATTTTGCAATCTTTACTTTCAATTTATATCATAAAAACACCAAAAATATTTATCTTATTATTATTATCTCTATCAGATCTCACTCTCGTAAGTGACCATGAAGGGCTTGACAACCCCTTTATCGCGTTGGTTGCGAGGTTCTTATTTGTTTGTGTAGGTATGAGGGACTTGCGTGTGGCGTCCTACTGGATTGATATCTTGGTTCTCAAAAACTGAGGGAAATACTTACGCTACTTTGCTGCATCACCCTTTCCTCTTCAAGGGAAAACTAATGTAGTGCTCAAGAGGTAGCAAAAGCTAAGTTGAAAGATGATGATAGCAACTACACGGACTGGGTCCGTAACTTGAGGATTATCCATATTGCTGCACAGAAGAATTACGTCCTGGAAGCACCGCTAGGTGACAAACCTGCTACAGGAGCAACACCAGATGTTATGAACGTCTGGCAGAGCAAAGCTGATGACTACTCGATAGTTCAGTGTGCCATGCTTTACGGCTTAGAACCGGGACTTCAACGACGTTTTGAACATCATGGAGCATATGAGATGTTCCAGGAGTTGAAGTTAATGTTTCAAGAAAATGCCCAAATGGTCCAAGAGCTTTGTGATGAACTATAATATGCAAGGGATGGATAAGACAATTCCTGAGCTCTTCGCAATGCTAAAGGCTGCGGAGGTAGAAATCAAGAAGTTGCATCAAATGTTGATGGTCGACAAGACCACCAGTTTCAAGAAAAAGGGTAAAGGGAAGAAGGGGAAATTCAAGAAGAACAACAAGCGAGTTGTTGCTCAAGTGAAGAAACCCAAGTCTGGACCTAAGCCTGAGACTGAGTGCTTCTACTACAAAGGAACTGGTCACTGGAAGCGGAACTGCCCCAAGTATTTGGCGGAGAAGAAGGATGGCAAAGTGAAAGGTATATTTGATATACATGTTATTGATGTGTACCTTACTAGTGCTCGCAGTAGTGCCTGGGTATTTGATACTAGTTCAGTTTCTAACATTTGCAACTTGAAACAGGGCTACGGATTAAGCGAAGATTGGCCAAGGACAAGGTGACGATGCGCGTGGGAAATGGTTCCAAAGTCGATGTGATCGTCGTCGGCACGCTACCTCTACATCTACCTTCGGGATTAGTTTTAGACCTAAATAATTGTTATTTGGTGCCAGTGTTGAGCATGAACATTATATCTGGATCTTGTTTATGCGAGACGGTTATTCATTTAAATAAGAGAATAATGGTTGTTCTATTTATATGAGTAATATCTTTTATGGTCATGCACCCTTGATGAGTGGTCTATTTTTACTAAATCTTGATAGTAGTGATACACATGTTCATAGTATTGAAGCCAAAAGATGCAGAGTTGATAATGATAGTACAACTTATTTGTGGCACTGCCGTTTAGGTCATATTGGTGTAAAGCGCATGAAGAAACTCCATTCTGATGGACTTCTGAAATCACTTGATTATGAATCACTTGGTACTTGCGAACCATGCCTCATGGGCAAGATGACTAAAACTCCGTTCTTCGGAACAATGGAGCGGGCAACAGAGTTATTGGAAATCATACATACTGATGCATGTGGTCAAATGAACATTGAAGCTCACGGTGGATATCGTTATTTTCTCACACATATGATTTGAGTAGATATGGGTATATCTACTTAATGAAACATAAGTCTGAAACATTTGAAAAGTTCAAAGAATTTTAGAGTGAAGTGGAAAATCATCGTAACAAGAAAATCAAGTTTCTGCGATCTGATCGTGGAGGTGAATATTTGAGTTATGAGTTTGGACTTCATTTGAAACAATGCGGAATAGTTTCGCAACTCATGCCACCTGGAACACCACAACGTAATGGTGTGTCTGAACGTCGTAACCGCACTTTATTAGATATGGTGCGATCTATGATGTCTCTCACAGATTTTTTGCTATCGTTTTGGGGTCATGCTTTAGAGACGACTGCATTCACGTTAAATAGGGCACCATCTAAATCCGTTGACACGACACCTTATGAACTGTGGTTTGGCAAGAAACCCAAGTTGTCATTTCTTAAAGTTTGGGGCTGCGATGCTTATGTGAAGAAACTTCAACCTGATAAGCTCGAACCCAAATCGGAGAAATGTGTCTTCATAGGATACCCAAAAGAGACTGTTGGGTACACCTTCTATCATAGATCTGAAGGCAAGATATTCGTTGCTAAGAATGGGTCCTTTCTAACCATGTGAATGATAACACTCAGAACTCACATTTACTCAAATCAATGGCATAATTAACTAGCGAGCAATAATAACATATCTCAAATGCTGACAATTTGTCAAAATAATCATTGATATAATATGATAACATGGTATCTCGCTAGCCCTTTCCGAGAACGCAAAACATAAATGCAGAGCACCTCTGAAGTTCAAGCAACGTTAAAACATTGTAATTCAGGGTAGAAGAGATCCAGCCATGCTCACATCCAACATTAACTAGACTCAATGCATGTTAAACTAAGAATGACAATAGCACTCTCTATGTTGGTGCTTGAACGAGAAGGTGATGACTCAACAATAAAAGTAAATAGAAAGGCCCTTCACAGAGGGAAGTAGAGATTTGTAGCGGTGCCAGAGCTCCAAGCTTAACACAGAGATGAATACATTTTTGAGTGGTGTGCTTTTCCTTTTAACGTCACGACAAAGGATTTCAATATCTTCAATGCTAAACACATTATCGGCAGTTCCCATGCGGAAATTAAAAGTTTACTCCCCCGCAACCATATATACAAACACAAGCCATGGCTAGCCGAATCCACGGGTGCCCTCCAAACAATCAACTTTCCAAGGGGAGTTTGTTTTATATTTTTATTTATTTTTGTTTAAAGGAATGGGCATCCCAAGTACCAGCCTATCTCGTGCAATGACAAGTGAATAAACACCCATCATGAGAATAACCTACTTAGCATGGAAGATATTGACCACCCCGCCGCTCCATGGGCGATACGGGCACACAAAACAGATGTTTATTTGAATGATTAGAGATGGCACATGCAAATTTAATTGGAGCGGCATGGTAATACCATATATAGGTAGATATGGTGGACTCTTTTGGAACAACTTTAGTGTTTTAGGATTTTGGATGCACAAGCAATATTTCTGCTTAGTACAGGCGAAGGCTAGCAAATAGATTGAGAAGCGACCAACTAGAGAGCGACAACAGTAATCATGCATTGTGAATAAGTAGCATTGAATACTAGCATGAGTGGGATATAAACACCGTAAACATAAATATCACAAAGGCCCCTTGGTTTTGAATCAACTACATGTTTGAACATGTGCCAAGTTAAGCCACTTGAATCATTCAAAGGAGGATAAAATACTAACATACTACATTATAAACCATTTTAATGCATGTTGACACTCAAGATAAATCATTATACACTCCTAGCTACTTAAGCATTGCATGAGCAACAATAATCTCTAATTTTGATCACAAACATTTTTACTCATAATATGCGGAATCGAGGATACCGAGTCAAACATATTTACAAAAACAAAAACAAGAAGAGTTCATACCAACTTTTCCTTGCCGCAATCACTTCATCAAATCATTGTCATTATTGCCTTTCACTTGTACAACTGAATGATGTGGAAATAATAATGCAATAGTGTCGTGGACTAAGATTAAATCCGCAAACATTTTATTCATAGGAGAAGACAAGGAAATATTGTCCCTTCATTAGATTAACAACAAGGTATATAAGGGCCACCCATCAATTGTTACAAAGTCTTCTCCTTAAGATGACTAAAAAGAAAGAAAATAAGTTCAGAGAAACACACTAAAATATTTTTGGAGTTTTTAGTTTTTCCAAAGAAAGTGAACTAAAGAAGAAAAACAAAAAGTGAGAAAAACTATTTACAAGAGAGATCCCAACAGACAAAAGAAGAAACGAGAAATCTTTTTGGATTTTCTTTTAATACTACAAAGTAACTAACCAAGAAAGGAAAACCAAAAGAGGCAAGAAATATTTTTGGAATTTTTCAAAAAAAATCAAACACACAAAAGTAAAGCAAAATAAAGCTAAACATGGATATACAATGAAAACGATGGACACAGGCAAGTAGAATGAAGGTGTGATACATGAATGTAATGTTGGTGAGAATACGTACTTCCCCAAGCTTAGGCTTTTGGCCTAACTTTGTAATCACCACCCGAGGAATCCATCAGGTCCATTAGGGAAACGGTCGGGCTCGACACTCGAGTGTCCCAATCCTGGGCCTCGTTCTCCGCAGTAGCCATCTCATTCTTGTAAGCGATAATGTCATTGAGAAATATAGTGTGCCCGTGCCTGGCGTGAGAATCAAACAAAGAGGGTACAAGCAACGAAATAATCTCATGAGTATCCTCACTAAATACAAAGTTAATGAATATGGTGAGGAGGCTCAGGGTTATCAATAAAGTGGTGATCTACCATGGACGGATGGCCTAAGTAGATCCTAGGTAGCATATAATCATAATGGCGTATGTCAACCTCGAAGCATCTCGCAAGGCGAGTAGCATAAATACCGCCATGAAGTTTACCTCTAGTTCTATTAGTGTGTAGGCGGCATGCAATGATATCACCGTAAAGTGCACGACATAAAATGGCGAGGTTAGGGAACTGATACCACCTTCCTCTCTAGCAGTAAAACATTTTTCCTATATAAATAAAGCAAAGTAGTGCATGGTAGGAAAATGCAGGCTAGTAACTCGGGCTCTCAACACGCCCTAGATTCTCCCACAGTAAAAGTAAGGAGGAAATCCTTGAACTCCTCTGGTAAAGGCTCCTCAATTCCCCCTCAGAGGGAATTAAGTATATCTCACAAAATTCAACAAGTGGTATCTCAAAGTGTTGAGCATATAAATCAAAGAGTACCATGGGAATATAAAGCCTATGCATGAAGTAGAAATTGTGCACAAAGAAATTTGTAAGGAGATGGTATTGGTCACAATCTGCAAGGAAGTCGGTCAAACCGACATTTGACACGAGGTGTGCAAACTCTTGTTGAAAACTGGCTTCGTTCATGAAGGCATTGTGTGGCCACTTGCACGGCCGTACCTCCATTCTACGAGGAAGGTGACGGTCCGGAGCACCTTCGGTGACTCCCTTGGGACTCCGACTCAACGAACCTCTCTGGAAGAAGTTCATTTTCCTAAGAGAAAATTTATGAAATTTTTGGACCACAAAAATATGTTAACAAAACTTAACAAGATTTATAACAACTACTCATATAAATGTCTAGAGGCTATATCAAGCATTCAAACTACTTAGAACCCAAAGAATTCAACATGCAAGCTCATTTTCAGTGGCACCAACTGTACCGAAATAAACAAAATATAATCCACTAAAACAAAAACTAATTCGACCAATGGAGGAGTCACATACCAAGGAGTAATCCCCCAAAATATTTTCAGAAACAGAGCTCCGAGCAAAGAGATCGAAATTCTTAGTTTTGGAAGCAAGAACACGAGAACATGAGCTACCACGTTTTTTTCTGCAGGAAGGAGATGAAGTGGGCAGGTGGACTAAGTGAGTGGGGGCATGTGGGCCCCACAAGGCAACACGATGCGCTAGGGGGTAGGCGTGTCCTGTTGCCTTGTGACCAATAGGTGCACCTCCTAGGGTGTGTTCGGTGCCAAAACTTCTTAAATATTCCGGAAAAATCATGTTAAAGTTTACTACATTCGAAGCACTTTTATTTTTGGGTCATTTTTCCCTTATTTCATGGATGGTTCATAAAATAGGATAATCATGGTATTTTACTTGGCATTTTACTTTATTAAACTGCAAAAAATAGAGTAAACTATGATTACAGAAAGTTGTGCTTACAGAATTCATCGACCACATGCCCCTAAAAAAGACTCCATTAATAAGGAAATAATGGCATGCCAAGGGGGTGTGCATGCCCTGTTGCCTTGTGAGCAACTGGTGGCCCCCCTCCAATGGATCTTCATTCCAGTATTTTTTATTTATTCCATAAAAAAATCTCCGCAAAGTTTCATCCGATTCCGAGAACTTTTATTTCTGCACAAAAACAACACCATGGTAGTTCTGCTAAAAACAACGCTAGCCCGGGTTAGTTCCATTCAAATTGTGCAAATTAGAGTTCAAAACAAGAGCAAAAGTGTTTGGAAAAGTAGATACGATGGAGACATATCAGCGCCTTCTACGTGGCTCGCCTGCTGCCTCCTACGTCGGCCCGACCCTCCTTCAACTCCCGCTGCTAGGCCCTCCCACGGCAGGCACTGGCTACTCAGCCAACTCCTCCGACAATCGTGGGCGCCAGAAGAAGGGGAAACAGAACCCTTCGGGTCAGGCCGGCTCCTCCTCCGGCGGTGGAGCGCCTGGCGGCTTCCTTCCTACTCCATGTCCAGCTGCTCCTACTCTCACGGTGGCCGGAACCTTCCAGGGCATTCTTGGCGCACGCCCGCCGGCTCCTACCGAGACCCAGGCACACCCGACTAGAACCAACGCCATGCCATGACCACAGTGGGATTAGGCCGCCCTCATTGCCGCCCTGAACCAGATGTCACTACACCTGTGATGTCGCTTGAAGCTACGTCAGTATTTCCCTAAAGAGGAAGGGATGATGCAGCACAACAGCGGTAGGTATTTCCCTCAGATATGAAACCAAGGTTATAGAACCAGTAGGAGAACCAATCAACACAACGTAAACAGCCCCTGCACACAGATTACAAATCCTCGCAAACTGACGTGTTAAAGGGGTTGTCAATCCCTTTCGGGTAACGGTGCCAGAAATTGGTGCGTGACGGGATAAAGTTGTAATAGATTGAATAAATATAACGCAAATAAAATAAAGTGCAGAAAAGTATTTTTTTGGTTTTTGGATTAATAGATTTGAAAATAAAAGCAAATAAAAATAGATCGCAAAGGCAAATAATATGAGAAAGAGACCCGGGGGCCGTAGGTTTCACTAGTGGCTACTAACGAGAAAAATAGCAAAGCGGTGGGTGAAAAAATTACTGTTGGGCAATTAATAGAACTTCAAATACTCATGACGATATCCAGGCAATGATCATTACATAGGCATCACGTCCAAGATTAGTAGACCGACTCCTGCCTTCATCTACTACTATTACTCCACACATCGACCGCTATCCAGCATGCATCTAGTGTATTAAGTTCATGGAGAAACGGAGTAATGCAATAAGAACAATGAAATGATGTAGACAAGATCTATCTATGTGGAGATAGACCCCATCGTTTTATCCTTAGTAGCAACGATACATACATGTTGTTTCCCTTTCTGTCACTGGAATCAAGCATTGTAAGATCGGACCCACTACAAAGCACCTCTTCCCATTACAAGATAAATAGATCAAGTTGGCCAAACAAAACCCAAATATCAGAGAATAAATACGAGGCTATAAGAGATCATGCATAAAAAAGATCAAAGAAACTCAAATACTTTCATGGATATAAAAAGATAGATCTGATCATAAACTCAAAGTTCATCGATACCAACAAACACATCGCAAAAGAGTTACATCGTATGGATCTCCCAGAGACCATTGTATTGAGAATCAAGAGAGAGAGAGATGAAGCCATCTAGCTACTAACTATGGACCAGAAGGACTACAAAGAACTACTCACGCATCACCGGAGAGGCACCAATGTAGGTGGTGAACCCCATCTGAGATGGTGTCTAGATTGGATCTGGTGGTTCTGGACTCTGCAGCAGCTGGATGAATATTTCGTCGACTCCCCTAGGGTTCTGGAAATATTGGGGTATTCATAGAGCAAAGAGGCGGTTCGGGGGGCACTCGAGGTGGGCACAACCCACTAGGCGCGCCTGGGCCTCCTGGCGTGCCCTGGTGGGTTGTGCCTCCCTCGGGGCACCCCCAGGCGCAACCAGGGCCCGTTGTGTTCCTTTTGTCCCATAAAAATTCTCTGTAAAGTTTCGTGGCATTTGGACTCCATCTGATATTGATTTTCTGCGATGTAAAAAAACAGCAACTGGCACTTGGCACTATGTCAATAGGTTAGTACCAAAAAATGATATAAAATGACTATAAAATTATTATAAAACATCCAAGATTGATAATATAACAGCATGGAATAATCAAAAAATATAGATACATTGGAGACGTATTAGCATCCCCAAGCTTAACTCCTACTCGTCCTCGAGTAGGGAAGTGATAAAAATAGAATTCTTGATGTGGAATGCTGCCGATCATGTCAGATCATATTTGTTTATTTATTGCATGGACATTTGGACTTTTATATTGTTCAAAGCAATCGTCTAGTTTTGACATGATAATTTAAATACTCAAGCATATCAACAAGCAACCATGTCTTTCAAAATATCAATGCTAAAATAAGCTATCCCTAGCCCATCATGCTCAACCATTGATCCATTCATGAAACGCACTCGCATATTAGCTATGTCCAATACTCAAGTACGATCATATTGCCTCCTCGTTGGTGCTTTTTATAAGAGAAGATGGAGACTCAAATTCAAAATAAAAATTGCATAAAGTAAAAGAAAGGCCCTTCGCAGAGGGAAGTAGGGATTTGTAGAGGTGCCAGAGCTCAAACGAAAAACTTAGAGATAAAAACATTTTGGGAGGTGTATCCATCCCACCAACGAACACAACTTAGAGTTCCCAATACTTTCCATGCATAGATATATCATAGGCGGTTCCCAAACAGAAAATAAAGTTTATTCCTTTTTCCACCATACTTTCACTTTCCATGGCTAGCTGTATCCACAGTTGCCCAGCATACCAACACTTTCCAAGGAATTTATTATTTGACAACATAAAGTAAATTCATTTTTTTGCATTTCGGGGCTAGGCATCCCTAATACCTTTTCCTTACTCTCGTGCAATGACCAGTGAATAAACACTCATCTTGAGAATAACACATCTAGCATGGAAAATATTAGCCACCCCTCACCGCTCCGCGAGCGAAACAAACACACAAAAGAGAAGTTTATTTTTTTAAAGTAGAGATGGCACATGCAAATTTGCTTAGAACGGCAAAAGAATACCACATATAGGTAGATATAGTGGACTGATGTGGCAAAACTGGTTAAAGGTTTTTGGATGCACAACTAGTGATCATACTTAAAGCAAAATGAAGGCTAGCAAAAGATTGGGAAGCGACCAACTAAGAAATGAATAATTATCATAAGCAAGCATTAAGCATAACTAACACCGAATAATGCACCACAAGTAGGATATAATTTCATTGCATAACTATTGACTTTCGTGCTTGCATAGGGAATCAAAAACCTTAATACCAATATTCTTACTAAAGCATAATTACTCATCAAGATGACTCACATATCACATCATCATATCTAAAAACTATTACTAAGAATCAAGTTTATTTTGTCCAATGATCTTCATGAATTTTTTTATTATATCCTTATTGGATATCTATCACTTTGGGACTAATTTTCATATGTTGCTTTTGACAAGCTCAAATAAATACAAGTGAAGATCATGAGTATAATATTTCTTTCTCTCAAATTAATTTAAGTGAAGCAAGAGAGAATTTCTTGAAAATTTTACTAACTCTCAAATAAATCTAAGTTAAGAAAGAGAGTATTTCTTCAAAAATACTAAAGCACACCGTGCTCAAAAAGATATAAGTGAAGCACTAGAGCAAGTCCATTGCTCATAAAAAATTAAGTGAAGCATAGAGAGAAATTCTAACAAGTCATGACATGATTTTGGCTCTCTCAAATAGGTGTGTCCAGCAAGGGATCAAGACTAAATACACAAAATAGAGCAAGCAAAGACTCATATCATACAGGACGCTCCAAGCAAAACACGTAGTATGTGATGAATAAAAATATAGTTTCGAGTAAAATACCGATGGTCGTTAGAAGAAAGAGGGGATGCCACTCGGGGGCGTCCGCAAGCTTAGTTGGTTGCTCATTTTTGGATAATAGATTGGGATGCCGGGGCATCGCCAAGCTTAGGCTCTTCTATCCTTTATTCCTTCATCCATCGTAAGATAACCCAAAACTTGAAAACTTCAATCACACAAAACTCAACAAAACCTTCGTGAGATCCGTTAGTATAAGAATAATAAATCACTACTATAAGTGTTGTATTAAACCAATTCATATTTTGTTATTGTATTATATCTACTATATTCAAACTTTTATATGGCAAAAACTCATCAAAGGAAACCATAGAGCCATCAAAATAAGCACACAACGCAAAAAAAACAGAATCTGTCAAAACAGAACAGTCTGTAGCAATCTGAATATTTAGAATACTTCTGTAACTCCAACATTTCTGAAAAAATAGGAAGACCTGAATTTTTTTTATATTGATCTACTGCAAGTGGAATGGATATTTTATCGCTCTCTTGTAAAAAATTAAAATTAATTTCGTGAGCGTAAAAGTTTCTGTTTTTTCAGCAAGATCAAACAACTATCACCCAAGAAGATCCTAAAGGCTTTACTTGGTACAAACACTAACTAAAACATAAAAAAACACAATTATAACAGTAGAATAATTGTGCTAACACTCAAGAACATAAATCAAAAAGTAAAACTAAATTTTATTCATTTGGTTGCCTCCCAACAAGTGCAATCGTTTTATGCCCCTAGCTCGACACTGAGATTCGATGATGCTCACATGAAAGATAATAATTGAAACACAAAGAGAGCATCATGAAACATGTCACAAACACATTTAAGTCTAACTCTCTTCCTATGCGTAGGCATTTTGTAATATAACAAATTATAAAGATAAGAAGAATCTAGCATATGCAAGAAAGGAGAAGGAAACAATGGCAATCTCAACATGAAGAGAGGTAATTTAGTAACATGAAAATTTCTTCAACCATATTTTCCTCTCTCATAATAATTACATGTAGGATCATAATCAAATTCAACAATATAACTATCAGATAAAATATTCTCTTCATGATCCACATGCATGCAGAATTGACACTCTTCCAAAATAGTGGGATTATCATCAAATAAAGTCTTGACCTCACCAAGCCCACTTTTCTCAAAAATATCATAAGATTGAACATACTCCAAAGTAGTGGGATCATTATTACCTAGTGTTTATACTCTTCCAAACCCACTTTTAATATTATCGCAAACATATCCATCATGAAGCCTAAATAAATTTTCAAGATCATAAGAAGAATCACCTCAGTCATGATCATTGCAATAAGTAGTGGACATATCAAAATTAGCATCCCCAAGCTTGGGGTTTTGCATATTATTAGCACAATTGACATTAATAGAATTTATAGTAAAATAATTGCAATCACGCTTTTCATTCAAGGAGCTATCATGAATCACTTCATAATTTTTTTCATCACAATTTTCAGATTCACGAATCTCAAGCAAAACTTCATAAAGATAATCAACTGCACTCAACTCACTAGCAATTGGTTCAACATAATCAGATCTTTTGAAAAGATTAGCAAGTGGATGAGGATCCATATCTATTGATTTTTAGCAAGCAAATATGCAAGCAAATAGAAGGCACATGGTAACACAAGCAAAGGTACCAAACAAGATTGCAACCAAAAAGATAGATCTGACGAGAAAACGGAGAAGGAAAAAGAGGGGTGAATAAAACGGCAATTTTTTGTGAAGTGGGGGAGAGGAAAACGAGAGGCAAATGGAAAATAATATAAATTGCGAGGAGATGAGATTTGTGATTAGGGACCTGGTATATGTTGAAGATCCTCCCCGGCAACGGCGCCAGAAATTCTTTTTGATGTCGCTTGAAGCTACGTCGGTATTTCCCCAAAGAGGAAGGGATGATGCAGCACCGCGGCGATAGGTATTTCCCTCAGATATGAAACCAAGGTTATCGAACCAGTAGGAGAACCAAGCAACACAATGTAAATAGCCCCTGCAACCCGACATGTTAAAGGGGTTGTCAATCCCTTTCGGGTAACGGTGCCAGAAATTGGTGCGTGGCAGGAGAAAATTGTAATGATTGAAAAATAGATCACAAATAAAATAAAGTGCAGCAAAGTATTTTTCGGTTTTTGGATTAATAGATCTGAAAATAAAAGAAAATAAAAATAGATCGCAAAGGCAAATAATATGAGAAAGAGATCCGGGGGCCGTAGGTTTCACTAGTGGCTTCTCTCGAGAAAAATAGCAAAGCGGTGGATGAATAAATTACTATTGGGCAATTGATAAAACTTCAAATACTCATGACGATATCCAAGCAATGATCATTACATAGGCATCACGTCCAAGATTTGTAGACCGACTCCTGCCTTCATCTACTACTATTACTCCACACATCGACCGCTATCCAGCATGCATCTAGTATATTAAGTTCATGGAGAAATGGAGTATTGAAATAAGAACGATGACATGATGTAGACAAGATCTATATATGTAGAGATAGACCCCATCGTTTTATCCTTAGTAACAACGATACATACATGGTGTTTCCCTTTCTGCAATGGGATCAAGCACCGTAAGGTCGAACCCACTACAAAGCACCTCTTCCCATTGCAAGATAAATAGATCAAGTTGGTCAAACAAAACCCAAATATCAGAGAAGAAATACGAGGCTATAAGAGATCATGCATAAAAGAGATCAAAGAAACTCAAATACTTTCATGGATATAAAAAAATAGATCTGATCATAAATTCAAAGTTCATCGATCCCAACAAACACACCGCAAAAGAGTTACATCATATGGATCTCCAAGAGACCATTGTATTCAGAATCAAGAGAGAGAGAGATGAAGCCATCTAGCTACTAACTTCGGACCCGAAGGTCTACAAAGAACTACTCACGCATCATCGGAGAGGCACCAATGGAGGTGGTGAACCCCATCTGAGATGGTGTCTAGATTGGATCTGTTGGTTCTGGACTCTACGGTGGCTGGATGAATATTTCGTCGACTCCCCTAGGGTTCTGGAAATATTGGGGTATTTATAGAGCAAAGAGGTGGTTCAGGGGCACCCGAGGTGGGCACAACCCACTAGGGCGCGCCTACGCCTCCTAGCATGCCCTGGTGGGTTGTGCCTCCCTCGGGGCACCCACTAGGCACGGCCAGGGCCCGTTGTGTTCCTTTTGGCCCATAAAAATTCTCCGTGAAGTTTCGTGGCATTTGGACTCCGTCTGATATTAATTTTCTGCGATATAAAAAATACGGAAAAATAGGAACTAGCACTTGGCACTATGTCAATAGGTTAGTGCCAAAAAAATGATATAAAATGATTATTAACATCCAAGATTGATAATATAATAGCATGGAACAATAAAAAATTATAGATACGCTGGAGACGTATCAACCCGCACACACTAGACCCGGCGGCGATTGAATCTTCGACAGTGGCTCTTCTTCTCATATGGGCTCTGGTTCTGGTATACCCATTTCCCCTCCTAACCCCTCCTCTCCAACCTCGACCGTCGTCGACAATGGTGCTCTCTTTACCATCACCGGACTCCACCTCTTTTCCCACACCCTGTCATCCACTCTCCCTTCTCAAAATTCTTATCTCCCCCTCTCTCATTACAAATCTTGTATTTTTTCGTGCTTTTACTCATGAAAGTTTAGTTTCCGTTGAATTTAACCCTACCGGTTTTTCTATAAAGGATCTGGCCACTAAGATGGTGTTTCTCCGATGTGATTCTCCTGTCGAGCACTACACTTTCACACCGCCTCGACATTGCCACGCCAACACCGCCGCTGCTAACCTATGGCATCAGCGCCTCGGCCATCCCGGTGCTGGCTCCCTAGCAAAAGCCTCTATGTATTTGAAGTTCAACCTGAATAAGGGCCAGACGTCTCATTGTGATGCTTGTTGCTTGGGCAAACACGTTAGGCCCCCTTTTATTTCATCTTCTTCTCAAACTAGTTTCCCATTTGAGCTTTGTCATTGTGATCTATGGACAAGCCCTCCCTTAAGTGTATTTGGTTATCAATTTTACTTAGTAATTCTTGATGATTTTATGCATTATGTGTTGACTTTCCCTATATGTCGCAAGTCTAAAGTTCATTCTCTCCGCACTCACTTCAGTGCATATGTTCAAACACAATTCTTTCACCCCATCTTAGCCTTCCAAACAGACAACAGCTGTGAATTCGACAACTTTGCAAACTATACGCTTTTCGAGTCTCGTGGCACTCTCCTCCATCTAACCTGCCCTTACACTTCCCAATAAAACAGGAAATCCAAATGCATCTTATGCACTCTCAACGATGGTGTTTGAACCCTTCTCTTGCACGCTCACATGCCTCCACATGGTGGGTTGAACCCCTCTCCACGTCTACATATCTCCTCAACCATAGTCCTTGCAAGCCCAAGTTCCTCACCATGCCCTACGAGCTCCTCTCTGGACATGCACCTGAATTTTGCCACTTACGCGTATTCCGCTGCCTTTGCTACCCCAACTTGCTCGCAACAATTCCCAACAAACTTTCCCCGCGCTCGATTGCCTGCGTTTTTTTGGGATGCCCCGATAACCGCAAGGGCTACTGTTGCTATGAACCCCTCTCCCATTGCATCATTTTTTAAGCATCTACGTTCATTGAGTCAGTTTTTCCGTTCCAAACCCTTCCTCCCACGCCCGAAATCCTAGCTGAATCAACTCCTGGTCCGCCTACCCTAGATCACGTCGATCCTGGATGGGTGTTGTCGGATCACGGGTTCTGGCAAACCCTTAAGGTTCGAACTCTAGGGTGCGCGCGAAGTTCTTTCCCTCCTACCGATCTACGCCCTAGCTTGCTAAGGTCTCGCGGAAGAACTCGACGCACTCGCAACACAAAGACACAAAGTTTATACTGGTTCGGGCCACCGTTGTGGTGTAATACCCTACTCCAGTGTGGTGGTGGTGGATTGCCTCTTGGGCTGATGAAGAACAGTACAAGGGGAAGAACAACCTCCTGAGGTTGAGGTGTTCTTGTGCTTGGTGTGGCTAAGGGTTGGCCTTTTATCCGATCAGATCCCCCCCTTTGGTGGTGGCTAGTCCTACTTATATAGGCTCTGGTCCTCTCCCCAAATATTGAGCAGGAAGGGAGCCAACAACGGTGGCCAAATTGAAAGGGGATAGCTAGTACAAGCTATCCTGACAAAAGGTGGTCTTTGCCTGCCAAAGGTTCTGGTGGTGACGCCGTCCTGGGCTCCATGGTGACCTCCGTCCTGCCATACTTCTGGTCTTGGTCTCGTTGCACTGATATGGAAACCTTTGTTTGATGCCTCGGTACTCCGCGTCTGCGCTTGCCCCCTTGGCACCAAAGAGGAAACAAGGACGCTGCACGCGCTGGCGCCCGCCTAGTGTCGATCGTCATGGCTCACGTCACGAGAGCCTCGCGAGGTTCGCCCCACCTTGATATCTCCACTTCTCGCGAGGTAGCCTGGTGAGGCCGCTCCTGAGGAGGTCTTGCGTCGTCCGCCTCGCCAGGCTTGGCCCCTCGTGAGGGTCTTGAATGCCTTGTTGATGATGATGGGCCGTACAGACCTGCCAGCACAGCCACGCCATGGGCCATAGGTAGGCATGTCTGGGGACCCCCGTTCCCAGAATGCCGGCAGTAGCCCCCGGGCCCAAGGCACGCTCGGGCTTGGCTTCGAGGCGAAGCCAAAGGATCAAGCGCGGAGCGCCGCGGGCCCCCAAAAGCCTGCGGCCTTGGCTGACGCATGGCATTTGATTGGTCATGGGCGTCTCCGCTTCCCCATGCTGCCTCGGCAACTACTCAACTTGACAAGTCTCTGGGACATGCAAGGAAAATCATCATTACCTATGATCATGGGAGGTGTCAGTTGGCCTTCTTCCTCTATAAATGGGGAGGGGGCGGAGCCCCCGTCTCCCATCTCTTCTTGGCTCATTTGCTTCTTCCTCCTTGCTCCACCGCTAACAGTAATGGCGCTGCCGAAGAGGTTCTCCGCTGCGGAGAAGGGCAAGGCCCCTCGGGAGGGACCCGGCTCCCCGGCGCCCAAGCGAGGACGTGGCCGTACCCGCAAGCATGCCGCGACCCCCGTCGTGGCCCCCAGCTCTCGGGGTGGCTCCACAGTGCGTGGCAGGATTCGCTCTGGTCGCGGCAGTCCTATCGATGAGAGGAGACGCACCGTGGTTGCGCGACCTCCCCGACCGTGGTTCCATGCGTCAGAGGTGCTGCCGGAGTTCGTTGTCTGGTCGGAGGATCTGGCCGACAGCTGGCTCCAGCTCCCTCACTTCCTTGCCGACGAGCTGCCGGCCTCCGGTCCAGGCGGGCTCTGGCTGCAGGTAGACGGTTGCTGCAGCCGAGCTTCTTGGGTCGCGGTCGAGGTCTCCGTCGCGGGCAACATTGCTCTGACCCGCGATTGGCAGACATTCGCCCGCGCGCGCAGCCAGGGCAGGCGGTGCACCCTCCACTTCAAGTTTGACGGCGACGCGACCCTCTTCGTGAGGGTGTTTGGGGAAGACGGCCACCGCGCCGGATGCTGCCCCGAGGTGATCGACGACGAGGAGGTGCTTGGCCTTGGCGATGGTCGGGACGAGGAGGAGGATGAACCCGCCGGCCGCGCCTCGTCTGGCTATGGTGGCTCCTCCCCTGGCGACAGTTCCAGCAGCGGCGGCCTTAATCAGCCGCCGCGCCCGCTTCGAAGGTGGTAGCGGGTTGTCTCGTCGTCGTGCACCGGTGAAGCACGAGGAGGGGTCCGACTAGACCCGGGACGTCGCCAAGGCCCTGCCCCGTCGGCTGCTGTAGGGGCGAGCGCCGCTTTTGTTATGTTCCCCTTTCCCTTCTTAGCCTGGTGCATTCGAGGCGCCCTCCTCCTCACGAGGCGTTTACTTCCTCGTGTCCATCTTGACCTTGTGGTCTGCGATTGCTCAGGAAATACAAAAAAATTTGTTAGGGAGTTTTGCCAGGAGATTTGCTGTTCACCCAAGACTTGACCCGGCGCCTTGTATCGCGGTACCCGCGGGGCACGGATTAGGAGAGATGCGCCAGCTTTCGGGCTTGAACGAGGGTGGCTCACGAGGAGGTAGAGAGAAGAAAAATGCTCGCGAGGGCACCTGCCTAGCCCCCCTCGCGAGGTATGTGAGAGAGAGAGAGAGAGCACAAGCGAACCAGAGCCGGAACATGCGGTAAGAGGAACACCAAAGGAAAACTTCGATTAAGGAAAAGCGAGCCAATTACGGAAAGCAAATGAAAAGCCATGTCCGGCACCTAATCTAGTCTTCAAGTCTTCTCACCAGCACGGAGCTAAGTGCTGCCACTAGGCGTGGGAGGGAGCCCCAGGGCCTCAGGCCCGCGCTCCTAAGACTCCGGGGCGTGTACAACCCCACTCATTATTACGTGAGGGTGTCACGGGCGGCGATTCTTCACAGGCACCGGGCCTTCTTCACAGGCTCTGGGCCTTTCTTCACGGGCTCTAGGCCTTGCTTCATGGGTAGAACCTCCGAAGGTGCTGGATGTTCCAGGCGTTCTGGATAGGTATCCCGTCCTGCATCTCCAGGCGTGCGGCGCCAGGCCTGGAGACATGGACGACCCTGAACGGGCCCTCCCACATGGGTGAAATCTTGTGCAGCCCTTCCCTGGAGAGGATCCGCCTCAGGACGAGGTCGCCCACCTCGAGCGTCCTGGAGCGGATGTTGCGGCAGTGGTATCGCCACAGCGCCTGCTGGTACCTTACCGCCCTCAGTGTAGCTTCGCGACGATGTTCCTCCCCCAGCACGAGGTCCATCCCCCGTGTGGCGTCCTGCTGCGTTTCATCGAACGCCAGGACCCGTGCGGGGCGATGCCTAACCTCGTGAGGAAGGACTGCTTCAGCTTCGTAGACAAGGAAGAATGGGGTCTCGCCCATTGGTTTGGTGGCGGTGGTGCGGATAGACCATAGCACGGACTGGAGCTCGTCGTGCCAGCCCCTGCCACAGGCCTCAGCTTCTTCTTGAAGGTCCTAGTCTTGAGGCCTCTCAGGACCTCCACGTTGGCGCGTTCGGCCTGACCATTGCTCCTGGGGTGCGCCACCGAAGCGTAGCAGATCTGCGTTCCAAGGTTAGCACAGTAGGTTTTGAAAAGGTTACTAGTGAACTACGAGCCGTTATCTGTGATGATGCGGTTGGGGACCCCGAAGCGGCTCATGAGGCCCTTGATGAACTTGACAGCGGAGTCAGCTGGGATGGTACGAACAGCTTCCACTTCTGCCCACTTGGTGAACTTGTCGATGGCGACGTAGAGATAACGGTAGCCCCCAGACGCTCGAGGGAACAGGCCCAAGATGTCCAGCCCCCAGACCGCGAACGGCCACGTGAGCGGAATGGTCTGGAGGCCCTGAGCCGGCTGATGAATTTGCTTGGTGTGGAACTGGCAGGCTTCGCAAGACTTCACTAGCTCAGTTGCGTCGTTGAGCGCAGTGGGCCAGTAGAACCCACTGCGGAATACCTTGCCGACGAGGGTCCATGATGACGAGTGGTGCCCGTAGTCCCCATCGTGTATGTCCGTTAGCAACTCCTTCTCCTGGTCCCTAGAAATGCAGCGCAGGGAAACGTCGTTTGGCCGCTTCCTGTACAACTCACCATCCTGGATGCAGTACGTCGTGGCTTGCCGAACCACACGCTGTGCATCTTCCTCCTTCTCTGGCAGCGCCCCTTGCATCAGATATTCCTTGAATTCCTTGGTCCAGCATCCCTCCTGAGGTTCGAGCGCCAAGAATAAGCGAGATCCTGAGGTCGGGCTGCAGGCCGGGGCTCCTGTGGCAGGAGGCTGTGGGAGCTCCTCCCGAGGCTGAGCAGTGCTTGAAGGTGGTGGTGTCGCCGATGGCTTGAAGAGCCGTTCCTCAAAGACGCCAGGCTCTTGTGGCTGACGCTTGGATGCTCTCTTGGCGATGTCATCGGCTTCCTTGTTGGTGCTCCGGGGCACGTGCTGCAGCTCTAGGCCCAAGAACTGCTTCTCCATCTTGCGCACCTCCGCGAGGTATGCCTCCATATGGTCGTCCTTCAGCTCATATACTTTGTTGGAGAAGTTGACGAGGAGCTGCGAGTCGCCTTTAACGGTAAGGCGCTTCACCCCCAGAGTTTCCGCGGCCTTCAGGCCAGCTATGAGGCCTTCGTATTCCGCGATGTTGTTGGAGACCTTCTCGCCCTGCTGAAAGCAGAGCTACACAACGTAGTAGAGCTTATCCTGAGTGGGGGAGATGCGTACTGCTCCAGCCCCCGCGCCTTGGTGCGCGAAGGCGCCATCGAAGTACAGGACCCAACCATCTGGTGCCTCACTTCCTGGTGAGGTGGACCGGTCTTCACCTACTTCAAGTGTCGGGATGTCCATCCATTCCGCCACAAAATCAGCGAGCGCGACTCCCTTGATGACCCTGGTAGTGCTGAACTCTAACTGGAATGCTTGTAGCTCGATGTTCCACTCGGTGACCCTTCCAGCAGAATTGGGGCTCCTGAGCACCCTCTCTAATGGGTAGGCTGAGACAACCTTGATGGGGTGCCCCTGGAAGTAGTGCCGCAGCTTGCGTGAGGCCACCAAGAGTGCGAGCAGAAGCTTCTGAGGCATGGGATATCGCGCCCTCACATCTCGCAACACGGTGCTGACGAAATACACCAGGTGTTCGACGAGGGCTGGTGTGGTGTCTGGGCTCGCGTCATGCGGAAGTTGAGACGCCTCATGAGGTGACGGGGCTCCTGACGCCTGATTGTTTGCGGGAATTTTGGAGGCGGCGTCCTGTTGAGCTTGGTCCTCTGTCGATGCTGCCACGGCTCTTGCAGTGCCTTCCTGATCTTGCATTGCCTCGGTTGTAGCCTGGCGCAATGCACCCTTGGTTTGGTGCTCCTCCTGAACCGCCACCAGTGCTGTGCTGGTGGAGTACGTGGTAGCAGCGAGGTAGAGTACTAGGGGCTCGAGGGGCCGTGGCGCCACCATCACCGGAGGGCTGGTCAGGTATCTCTTGAGGTCTTGAAAAGCTCGGTCGGCCTCCTGGGTCCACTCGAATGGGCCCTTCTTTGTCATCAGCTTGAAGAAGGGTAGGGCGCATTCCCCTAACTTGGAGATGAAGCGTCCCAGCGCAGTTACCCGGCCAGCCAGCTTCTGCATCTCCCTAAGGGTCTGCGGCGGGCTCATGTCCTCGATGGCCTTGATCTTCTCTGGATTCGCATCGATCCCTCTGTGGGATATGAGGAAGCCCAGCAGCTTGCCGGAAGGGATGCCGAACACGCACTTCTCCGGTTTAAGCCGCAAGTTCACCTGGCGCAGGCTCGCGAAGGTCTCCTCCAGGTCTTGAATCAAGGTCCTCGCCTCCCAAGACTTTACCATAATGTCGTCGACGTAGGCCTCTGTGTTTCTCCCGAGCTGCCGCCCTAAGGCGATGTGCATCAGTCGCTGAAAGGTTGCGCCCGCGTTGCGCAATCCAAAGGCATGCAGGTGTAGCAGTACACCCCACACGAGGTCAGGAAGGCTGTCTTCTCCACATCTTCTACCGCCATCTTGATCTGGTGATATCCTGAGAACGCATCCAGGAAGCATAGTAGGTCGCACTCGGCGGTGGAGTCGACGATCTGATTGATGCGCGGGAGCAAGAACGGATCTTGGGGGCAGGCCTTGTTAAGGTTGGCGAAGTCAACGCACATCCGTTCCTTCCCGCCTTTCTTCGGTACTATGATGGGGTTCGCCAGCCATTTGGGATACCGAACCTCGCGAATGGCGCCCGCCGCCTCCAGCTTGCGGGTCTCTTGGACGATGAAGGCCTGCTTCTTAGTGGACTGCCGTCTCGCCCGCTGCTTCACGGGGCGTACATTGGGGCGTACCCTTAAGTGATGCTGAATCACTTCCCTCGGGACTCCTACCAGCTGATTGGGCTCCCACGTGAATATATCCTTGTTTGCGCGCAAGAACTTCACCAATGCTTCCTCTTGACCTTGATCGAGGCTGGCACCTATGGTAAAGGTGGCTCCTGAGGGCCCGTCCTCATTGACTGGCACCTGCTTGGTTTCCGCCTTGTCTTGTGTGAACAACTGCTTCTTCTTGGTCGGTACGGCTCCCTTGGGCTCGGAGGTGCCCGCGTTGGCAGGTTGCGCCGCAGCGGCGGTTTTGAGGGCGAGTCTGAGCGCCGCCAGAGCCTCCTTAGCGTCCCCTTTGATAGTGAGGACGCCCTTGCTCCCAGGCATCTTCATGAGGTTGTAGCCCGGATGAGTCACTGCCATGAACTGGGCCAGAGCCGGGTACCCGAGAATGGCATTGTACGGGAGGCCGATGCGGGCGGTAGTTGTAGCGCGTGCCGAAGGTGGTGGGAAGGCGGATCTGTCCCAGAGAGCAGGCAGTGCAACCACCAACTCCTGAGAAAGGCTTGCTGAGGCTGAGCCGCTCGAGTGGCACGTGAAGAAGGCTAAAGGCTTCCACGGAGAGCAAGTTGAGGCCGGCACCGCCGTTGATGAGGGTCTTGGTAACATCCACGTTGCAGATGGTGGGCGTGCAAAGCATTGGGAGCATGCCCGAGCTGGCGGTGGAGTCGGGGTGGTCCTCTAAGCCAAAGGTGAGGTCGGCCTCTGGCGCAGCCCAGCCTGGCGGAGGCCCCGGGCGCTTGGAAGCGGCACCAATCTGGCGGAGGAACGGCTTGACGTGGCGATCTGAAGGCGGTGCTTGAGAGCCGCCTAGCAGGGCCGCGATTGCGTGGTGGGCCGGCACCGCGTAGCGAGCGGTGAAGAGATCGCGGAGTTCCCCCCAGGATGCCACCGTGGATCCAGGGAGGTTGAGTAGCCAGGCGCGTGGTTTACCGGCGAGGGCCATGGGGAGCCAGTTGGCCATGACCTTGTAGTCTCCCCCAGCCTCGAGGACGGCCTCCTCATATGCCAACAGGAAGACAGACGGGTCTGCCGCGCTGTCGTAGCGTGGCGGCATCTCCGGCCTGAAGTTGGGTGGCCATCGCACCTGCCGCAAGGCGGGGGCCAGGGCTCGGAGCCCCCTGGCCCCGTCATCAGCACCGGCCGTTTGAGCCGGTGGCGGGGCACCTGCCATGAGGGCGATGTGCGGTGGCGCGGAGCACAGACCGGTGGAGAGGAGCTATGGTGCACCCCTACCTGGCGCGCCAAATGTCGGATCACGGGTTCCGGCAAACCCTTAAGGTTCGAACTCTGGGGTGCGCGTGAAGTTCTTTCCCTCCTATCGATCTACGCCCTAGCTCGCTAAGGTCTCACGGACGAACTCGACGCACTCGCAACACAAAGACACTAGGTTTATACTGGTTCGGGCCACCGATGTGGTGTAATACCCTACTCCAGTGTGGTGGTGGTGGATTGCCTGTTGGGCTGATGAAGAACAGTACAAGGGGAAGAACAGCCTCCTGAGGTTGAGGTGTTCTTGTGCTTGGTGTGGCTAAGGGTTGGCCTTTTATCCGATCAGATCCCCCCCTTTGGTGGTGGCTAGCCCTACTTATACAGGCCCTGGTCCTCTCCCCACATATTGAGCAGGAAGGGAGCCAACAACGGCGGCCAATTTGAAAGGGGACAGCTAGTACAAGCTATCCTGACAAAAGGTGGTCTTCGCCTGCCAAAGGTTCTGGTGGTGACGCCGTCCTGGGCTCCATGGTGACCTCCGTCCTGCCGTCCTTCTGGTCTTGGTTTCATTGCACTGATATGGAAACCTTTGCCTGATGCCTCGGTACTCCGCGCCTGCGCTTGCCCCCTTGGCACCAAAGAGGAAACAAGGATGTTGCGCGCGCTGGCGCCCGCCTGGTGTCGATCGTCATGGCTCACGTCACGAGAGCCTCGCGAGGTTCGCCCCGCCTTGATATCTACGCTCCTTGCGAGGCAGCCTAGTGAGGCCGCTCCTGAGGAGGTCTTGCATCGTCCGCCTCGTGAGGCTTGGCCCCTCGCGAGGGTCTTGAATGCCTTGTTGATGATGATGGGCCGTACAGACCTGCCAGCACAGCCACGCCATGGGCCACGGGCAGGCAAGTCTGGGGACCCCCGTTCCCAGAACGCCGACATGCACCGCCCCAACTGACCCCTCCTTCTTTGTCACATTGCTCTCCCATGCAGCCCACACCCTCCACTTCCTCTCCACACACGCAACCCATGACTTCTGGGCCTTCTTCCCCGAACGGCCTACTTTCCTCTAATCGGTTTTCTTCCTCGTCTTCCATCCCCCCCCCCCCCCCCCCGCCTGCCCGCATTCCTCATCTGATGATCACGTGGGCCAAACACGACATATTCCAACCCAATCCTCACTATGGATCACCACCCTCTCACAATGTCATGCTGCTTCCACACCAGTTGAAATGTCGGCCAAAGTCGTTGTCGACGCCGAAGAACTTGTGTCAAACCCATCTGAGTATCACAACCTCGCCGGTGGCTTGCAATATCTCACCATGACACGTCCTGATCTGGCTTACGCGGTGCAACAAGCTTGCCTCCATATGCATGATCCGCATGACAGCCACCTCGCCATCATCAAGCAAGTTTTGTGGTATGTTCACGGCACGCTCATGCACGAGCTTCTTCTTCCAGCTTCATCATCAACAAACATCATTGAGTATTCGGATACTGACTGCACCGGCTGCCCTGACACCCGCCGGTCCACCTTGGTGCCACACTCGCCAGCTGGTCCTCGAAGCAACATGCTATCGTCTCTCGACCCAGTGCATAAGTGGAGTATCGTGTTGTCACAAATGCTGTCGCTGATTGTGTGTGGCTGCACCAACTTCTTGGTGAGCTCGCCATCTCTCAACCGAAGGCCACAGCCATCTTCTGCAATAATGTCTTGGCTGTGTACATGTTCACTAATCTAGTTCATCATCGGAGGACAAAACACTTAGAGCTTGATATTCATTTTGTCAGAGAAAAGGTGGCCCTTGGCAAGTTTTGTATTGTACATGTTCCAACATCTCAACAGCTAGCCGATATCATGACAAAGGGTTTGCCAACATTAGTTTTCCAGAGCATCAAGGTCAGTCTCTATGTGTTTCTAGGCGCCGATGACACGACTGCGGCGGGGTTCTAGCGAACGTGCTTCGGTAGTGGTGTAGTGGTCCTATTCTTTGGGCTAGACTAGTGTGAATATGTTGTAGAGCAAGTATATATGTACCCATGCAACCCCAAGTCATAATCAAGGAAGTGTTACACGCATCCCCCTCTCTCTGCTCTCATCCAGACTGTAAAAATATGCACTAACAGGTGTTAGTATTGGTTATGGAATGGTATGCATTATTTCTTACGTTTGCAAAGTAGTGTTTCCTTTTTCTTTTTTGCATATAATAGATCGGCCCAAAATATTGTAGGGCTTAATATTGTAAAATTAGTGCTGATTTTACATTGTGCCATGCAACTTTCCCACTATTTAAGTATTTCTTTATTGGTCACATTTCCGCATGCATAATGTAAGTAACTCTTCTATGAAAACATGGAAAAACTATTTGTGTGCATTTTAGTGCACATCGAGTACTCTAGTTTTGCATCAATTTTTTATGATTCCCACCTAATTTTTTTGTCATCTACCATTGGTCCCTTCATTCCAATATAAGTGCCATTATACCCATTGTCGGACCTAGGGAGAAAGTTCGCGTGCGAGCGTGGGGGGGGGGGGGGGGGGGGGGGGGGTAAAATGATAAAACATGCAGACCTGAGGAGGCCAAATACTAAATTTATCTTCATCTAAACCCTCTAAAAAAAGTCCACACTTTTTGGCATGGCTGAAGGGCCACCGCCATTGATTGTACCACGAGACTTGCTTTGGAAAAGGAGCGAGCAACTAATATGAGCATGTAATTACCCTACATGTAGCATTACTCGATCTCATTGTTAGTTTCTTGTCAAAGCCTCAGCCTCTTAACGAGAATGAATTTTATTTGCCACAGTCTTCCACAAAATCCTGGTTATTGAAAAACTGGTCAAAATGTTTTCTATGATTAAACTCTGTCTTTGCGCCGTCACAGGTCCGCCTCGTCTCCGGTGGCCCTAGGGCCATGGTGGCGTGGTAGATCCTGCCAAGGGCCGGCGGGAGGGATCCATTTTCAATCATTTTCTTTCTTGTTAGGGTTTGTGTCCTACTCAAGAAGGCGAGACGGCGGCGGCTCCCTGAAGATGGAACAAAGGTCTCCCCGCCTAGACCCCATTCTGGCGGTGCATCTAGCATCGTTGGTGGGTGTGTGGAGGTGTGTCTCCGGTGGATCTATCTTTGGTGGATTTTCTCGGATCTCGTCATTATTCGTCTATGTTCGTGTGTCTTCGGGTTGAATCCTTTCAACATACGTTATTCTTCATCGGCGGCGGTTGCTATTCTGGTGCGTTGGTCCTATGGGGCCTTAGCATGACGATTTCCCGACTGTCCACTGCAACAAGTTGTGCCCGACTCCGGCGATGGAGGGGTGATGACGGCGGCGCGCCTTCGGCACGCTTCAGTGCTTGCAGTCGTCGCTAGGTGGTCTACGGATCTAGATGTAATTTTTATTTCTGGTGTTCGTTGTACTGCCATGATTGAAGATGAATAGACTAGAAATTTTTCCGAAAAAAAACACTCTGTCTCAATATGGCATTTTTATTTTCCAAAATTTAGTCTAAAAAATTGATAATCACCCCTATAATTTATGGAAGAATAAAAGACTTTTTCGTTATTCGTTATTGTGGCAGAAGGACGTTGGAGCGAGGAATCCGCACACTATGACAAGTGGGTCTGTTTGGTTGGAGACTAGTGTGGCCAAGTCAAAGTGTGGCTAGCCACACAAGTATGGCAAGCCACACAAGTGTGGCTGAGAAATTGGACGCCAAACTTTGGCAAAAGTTGGCAAAAAAATTGTCTCTATGACAAGTGGGCCACAGGAGCAATAAAGTGCGGCACGCCAAAGTGAAAGTGCTAGTTATCGACTAGAGGGGGGGTGAATAGGCGATTTTTATGAAAGTCTTAAATACACTAGGGTTTTGAAGACAAACAGTAGAAATGAACCTATTAACATGCAGCGGAAGGTAGACTACACTAGACAAGCCATAGTCAAGTAAGCAATGAAGTGAAAGTACGAAGACTATCAGCAGCTAGGTAGTATGGATCAAGATGGAAGATAGTATGAAGCCAAACAACAACAGTCTTCACACAGTGAAGTCAATCAGATCATGCAAGCAGACAATGAATTCATGAAGACAAACTGTAAGTAAAGAGAGAGGTAAGGATAGAACCAGTTGCTTGGTGAGGACAGGTATTTGTTGGACCAGATCCAGGTGCTGTGACAACTATACGTCTCGTTAGGGAGGCTGAGATTCAACTTAGAAGATAGCGTCTTCACCTTATTCCCCTTGAGCTAAGGACACACAGTCCTCGCCCAATCACTCTGGTAAGTCTTCGAGGTAGACTTCCAAACCTTCACAAACTTCGTTCACCGGCGATCCACAATGACTCTTGGAGGCTCAGAACGCGACGCCTAACCGCCTGGAGGATTCACAGTCCTCAAGTGTAATAAGTCTTCAGACCACGCAGACAGAAAGACTTCAGCGATGCCTAACACTCTTTGGCTCTGGGTGTTTAGGGCTTTGTCCTTGCAAGGTTTTCTCTCTCAAAGGCTTCGAGGTGGGTTGCTCTCAAAACGACAAAATTCGTGCACTAACTCTGATCAGCCACCAATTTATGGTGTAGGGGGTGGGCTATTTATAGCCACGAGGCAACCCAACATGATTTGTCCGAAATGACCCTGGGACACTAAGGAACTGACACGTGTCCAACGGTCAGATTTCAAACACACACGGCAGCTTGACTTGGGCTACAAGTAAAGCTGACTCATCCAACTCTGGATAAGATTTTCTCTCATTGTCTTCGCTCGAAGACATAGGATTTGGTTGAGCATCACTTTAGTCACTCTGACTTTGTTCACTTGGACCCCACTTAACAGTGCGGTGGTTCCTATGACTCAACAAATAAGAAAAGGAAACTACGAAACAACTATGTCTTCGCAATCCATAGTCTTCATACGATGTCTTCTCATGTCATAGTCTTCAATGTGAAACTCTTCACAGACCACCATTGTCTTCAATGTATTCACACATTTTTAGGGGTCATCTCTGGTAGGTAAACCGAATCAATGAGGGACTACTACCTGTGTTATCCTGCAATTCTCACAAACACATTAGTCCCTCAACCAGGTTTGTCGTCAATACTCCAAAACTAACTATGGGTGGCACTAGATGCACTTACAATCTCCCCCTTTTTGGTGATTGATGACAAACTGATTGAAGTTTTCAACGGGGATAAAAGTATGTGAGATTGTAAGGATAAGGTATTGTCTTCATAAGTAGCAAAAGGCTCCCCCTTAAGATGTGCATATAAATAATTTGCGTTTGAATGCAAATGCACATGGCAGGTTTTACTTGTGGAGATCCTCTTCAGCTTATGAAGAAAATTCATCATGCATGGAAGAATACAATGAAGATAATGACACGCATAATGAAAAATGGACGTCTGCGGAATGACTTCATGTGGAATTTATCATTGCACATGTGGAATTTATCATCGCATCACATAGTTAATAGAAAAGGTAGCAGACAACCATCAAGTTTAAGTGTTACAACTCAAAGAACCGAAAGTATCAAAAGCGAGAGTTGTAAACACTTGGCAAAAATTATAGCAACCACCCATAAGGACCCGCTTGAAGACTATCAACTCATATGCTTTTCCCCCTTTTGTTAGTAAGGACCAAAAAGGTTTGAAGAAATAGAGCTTCTACTCGTTCCCATGAGGAGGAGAAGGTGCAAGGTCGACGTTGGAGTCCGGTGGTGCAGAAGAGCTTGCTGCAGTGTCGATTCACGGCGAAGTTGTAGTTGGTGAAGTAGCATCATCTTCATCATCAACGACTCTGGCATTGACAGTTGCCGCCGAGGAGGTGTACTTAGAGTCTTCGAGTGAGGGAGTCCGACGTAAGAGAGCGTTCCTGGGAGGAGTGGAATCAAATTTGAATCGATGTGTGAAGCCATCCTGTTGAAGATCATCTTCAGAGCTTAGCAATGTCAGACTCTTCCATGACCGCTGACAGGTTTCATGTGTGACAAAGGCATTCTTGGTGGCAAGATTTCAAATGTGATTAACGTCCACCAAGAGACTCTGCATCTGACGCTTGATCCAGTCATGGTGCTTATCATGTTTCTGATGTAATGCCACGAGAAGCTCTCGGTCATTGAGAGTGCGAGATCGCTTCTGAGGCCTTTGAGCCATGGTGCTTTCAGTGGCTTCAGTGTTTGCACGACGAGGTGCACGAGTGTTACCAGCCAAAGTATAAACACAAGTGGCAGCAAGAACTCCTTCAATGGGTTGGGTGAAGCTTTGGTGATCGACATTGTGAAGATATAGTGTCTCCTTAGCAGGTTCAGGGTTGATGGCTTCGACAGACATATCAACCTCGGGCAATAAGACGAGATGATTGTGCGCAGAGGGCTGATAGTTGACAGAAGAGTGAAGCTTGATGAGGCGCATTACCCATGGAGCATAAAACTTCAGGCCAAATAGACCAGAGCCAGATGTAGCAAGCTACCTGATGAAGAAATCTTGAGCATTGAAGCTAATGCCATTGATGATATAGAACACAAATGTCTTCATTGCTCCTTCAAGCTTTGCTACTGGAGAATGTCCTTTGATAGGCCATAAAGTTTGCCTGATGATATGATAAATGGTGTGGGGCAGATACTCTAGGTCTTCAACAAGGAATTCCTTTGGATATTTAGCATCGCTTGGCAGTGGCTTCATCATGCTAAGCATTTGACTCATGTTCGGCTCAGGCTTCTGAAATATTCTCTCCAAAGCATTACGGTGAGGCTGACAATCAGGTTCATAGTGTTCACCTGGAGTGGGCAGGGCAGTAAACTCAATTATATCTTGGGCTTTGGCTTCATTGTCTACATCGCCCGTCATCCACTCAAGGACCCAAGTCTTCGGATCCTTGTAGTAGCCGTGTATGTGAAGAGTGGCATAGAATTGTAGCAGAAGCTCCTCATTCCAATTTTCTTTATCGGTCACAAACTGCAGAAGGCCAGCATCTTTGAAGCAGTCTAGAGCTTCTTCCAAGCAGGGCAGGCCAGCCATGGCTTCGCAGTCTAGACGCATATGGAGGAAAATGCGCCCTTGATTGTATAAGACACAAGAATAATAGATGCACTGCTAATAGCTCCAGAACCGATCTGATGAAATTCTTGGCTATGAATAGGGGTTCTTGGCACTATCAAAGAAGGTGTTGTGTGCTTTGAAGCCATTTACATTGAAAGATCCTGGCGAAGTCATAGTTCCTGGAAACCTTGGCAGCCCGGGCTTTGGCTTCTGGACCTGAGGCCTGTGCTCCACATGATAGTCAAACTGTGGTCCGGGAGCAGGCGGAGGAACAAGAATGGGCCAGCAGATGGTGACAAGTTGACCACGATCGTATGCTTGCTCAACGGTGTGAGGTCTTGGAGGTGGTACAGGAGCGGAGGCATTGACTTGGGCTTCAAGCTGCACATTGGCTTTGGGTGCAACATTGACTTCTGGCACCATATTCATTGTAGGCGCCACATTAGCTTCAGCCATGACAACGTCATTGGCTTCAGTAGTGTTGTTGGTGGCCGCCTCAGTGTTTTCAACCTCCACTTGAGTAGCTGGAGGGTTGGGCACAGACTCATTCTCCTCGAGAACAACTTCTGGGTTGGTAGGGGGTGTGGCAACTCGCTCTTCTTGTGCCCAAGCATAAAACCTTCATGTGCTTTCGGTGCAAATTTTGAAGTGTGATGTGGATCCTTGATCCAGCACCTCGCACCAAATACTCTGAAGTAGCTTATGTTTGGCTTCTTACCAGTCAGTAGTTCATATGATGCCTTCTTTAGAAGCTTGTGAAGATAAACACGGTTGATGACATGGAATGCACTATCAATAGCTTCAGGCCAAAACTTCCTTGGAGTCTTGTACTCATCAAGCATCATCCGAGCCATCTCAATGAGTGTTCTATTCTTGCGTTCCGTGATGCCATTCTGCTGGGGTGTGTATGGAGCTGAGAATTCATGAGTGATGCCCAATGTATCAAGATAAGTGTCGAGGCCGGTGTTCTTGAACTCTGTGTCGTTGTCACTTCTTATGTGCTTGATCTTTATGCCATAGTTCATCATGGCACGATTTGTGATTCTTCTGAAGACATCCTGCACTTCAGTCTTGTAGAGAATTATATGCACCCAGGTATATCTAGAGTAATCATCAACAATAACGAAGCCATAGAGACAAGCAGTGGTAGTAAGGGTGGAGTAATGGGTAGGGCCGAATAGGTCCATGTGAAGCAGCTCGAAGGGACGTGATGTCGTCATGATTGTCTTCGAAGGATGCTTGGCCCTAGTCATCTTCCCGGCTTCACAGGCACCACACAGATGATCCTTTTGAACTTGACGCCCTCGATGCCTACGACATGCTTCTTCTTCGCGAGAGTGTACAAGTTTCTCATGCCAGCATGCCCTAGCCTCCGATGCCAGAGCCAGCACTCTGAAGCTTTTGCTAGAAGACATACGGCCAACTATGGTCCTGCTGAGAAATCTACCATGTACAGATCACCTTTTTGGTACCCTTCAAAGACTAGAGACTTGTCAGATTCCATTAGAACAAGGCAACGATATTTTCCAAATATCACAATCATGTTTAAGTCACAAAGCATTGAGACAGACATTAATTTGAAACTAAGGGATTCAACAAGCATCACTTTATCCATGTGTTGATCCTTTGAGATTGCAACTCTACCTAGATCCAATACCTTGCTTTTACCAGTGTCAGCAGATGTGATATGACTCTTGTCAGATGGACATAAGGTTGAGTCCATGAGAAGACTTCGATCTCCAGTCATGTGGTTAGTGCATCCACTATCAATAATCCATTCTGAAGCAGCTGGTGTCATACCCTACAGTGCAGTTAGGGGGATAGGCTTCACGAAGAGTATTGTGAAGCATAAACATTTGACGAGCAAGTGGATTATGAAAGCTCAGATCCAGGTTAGGACTGATAGGATGATTGGCAAGCAACTCAGGAGCGGAATACATAATAAGACCATTTGGGCATTTTATCTTGCGCCCCACAAGATGTTTTAGGTCCCCAGCATGAGCATCTGACGCCTTTGATTTCCGGCTGGAGACCTTTCCCTGCAAAAGAGAGTTAAGTTTTCTTAACCACCCACATCTTCAGGGATGGCTTCGAAGCAATGAGTCTAAGTATAGCATCTGAGAACTTTGGCTTTGGAGCCCTAGCAAACAGTCTTGCAGGAGGTGAATAATACTCATAAGAATAAGCAGAGTAGTTCTTGGTCTTATGAACATGGTGGCTTGATGAAACACACTCATATTCATAGGCTTGAGTATGGTTTCCCTGCAAAACATTTGTGTTAGGGTGACTCTGGTGAGTCCTCTGTCAGTATGAAGCCTTTGGACCATGTGAAGCCTTTGGTCTGGGATTTGTCTTCTTCCCAGGTGGTGTCATGATGACATTCACCTGGCGATTTTCAAGACAACTCTTGGGCACCTAGATCTTCTTCAAAGGTGGTCCATTCCTGCAGTTAGTACCAATATACCTGGCAAACACTTCACCATTCTGATTCTTAAACAGTTTATAGTTTGCATCAAAGGATTCATCAATAATAATCGGGTTAGCACAAGTGAAGCCAGATAAGGTAGATGGATCAACTGAAGGTCCCTTTGCAGCAACCCATGTGGTTTTGGGGTACTTCTCAGGCTTCCAGTAAGAACCATCAATGTTCATTTTCCTTTCGAACCCAACACCCTCTTTCCTAGGGTTTCGGTTCAGAATCTGTTTCTTGAGGACATCACATAGTGTCTGATGCCCTTTAAGACTTTTGTACATTCATGTCTCAAAAAATGTCTTCAACCAGGCATTCTCACCAGCAATAGTAGTGGTATCCTCAGCAGAGGGGTTAGTTACCACATGAGCAGTTGAAGATATTGCAATAGTAGCAGCAGTAGAACATCCAGCAACAGAAGTAGTGTTGTCAGGCTCAAGGAATTTTAGACATGGTGGTTCAAATCCTTCTTGAGCAGAACTGATCTGTTGAGCGCGAAGTGACTCATTCTCTTTTTGAGGATCTTCATGAGCCGCTCTCAAGTTCTCAAGTTCTTGCTTCCTTTGAAGATAATCGTAGGAAATCTTTTCAAGAGTAGTTGAGAGCGTTTCATGATGACTTTCAAGTTCTTCATACTTAACATGAAGATTTTTAATGTCTTCAATTAAGGACTGAGTTCGAGTCATTTCCGCGTCCAACAGGTCATAGCTTTTGTCTAATAGTTTTTGAATATGTTCCATAGCAGTCTATTGTTGTGTTGCAATTTTAGCAAGTGTTTTGTAGCTAGGTTTAGATTTACATTCAGAGTCATCTTCACTAGATGTTTGATAGTGAGCATCACGTGAGTTTACCTTGGCACCACGTGCCATGAAGCAGTAGGTGGGAGGAGAGTCATCCTCGTTAGCATCAGCGTTGGTGAAGAGGCCATCGTCTTCAGTATCAAAGATGGACTTGGTGACGTATGCTGAAGCTAAAGCCAGGCTTGCGACGCCTGAATCAGATTCCTCTTCAGACTCCATCTCCACCTCCTCAGATGCAGACTCCTCCTCTGAATCCATTTCCTTGCCAACAAATGCACGACCCTTGTTAGATGAGCTCTTCTTGTGTGATGAAGACTTCGACGATGACTTGGAAGAAGACTTTGAGGATTTCTTCTTCTTCTTGTCATCGGACTCATATTCCTTGCTCGTCTTCTTCTTGTTGTTCTCATTGTCCCATTGAGGACATTCAGAGATGTAGTGACCAGGTTTCTTACACTTGTGGCACGTTCTGTTCTTGTAGTCACGGGAGAAGCTTCATCATTTCTTGAGCTGGATCTTGAAGACTGTCTGGAGCCTTTCTTCCTGGTGAACCTTTGAAACTTCTTCACTAGCATGGCAAGTTCCTTTCCAATGTCTTCAGGATCCTCAAAAATGCAATCAGATTCTTCTTTAGATGAGAAAACAGCCTTTGCCTTCAAAGCGCGAGCTCGGCCATAGTTGGGACCATAGATATCTCTTTTCTCAGATAGCTGGAACTCATGTGTGTTGGGCCTTTCAAGTATGTCAAACGGATCAAGAGTCTTGAAGTCAGGGTGTTCTTAAATCATCAGGGCCAGGGTGTCAAATGAGTTGTCGAGTGATCTCAAGAGTGTCTTGACGATTTCATGCTTGGTAATCTCAGTGGCGCCGAGTGCATGAAGCTCATTTGTAATGTCAGTGAGGCGATCAAACGTCAGCTGAACATTCTCATTGTCATTTCTTTTGAAGCGGTTGAAGAGGTTGCAAAGAACACTGATCCTTGAGTCTCTCTGGGTTGAGACGCCTTCATTGACCTTGGAGAGCCAGTCCTAGACTAGCTTTGCAGTTTCCAGAGCACTCACACGGCCATACTGTCCTTTGGTCAGATGACCATAGATGATGTTTTTGGCAGTAGAATCCAGTTGAATGAACTTCCTGACATCGGCTGGGGTGACGCCTTCACCGGCCTTGGGAACGCCGTTCTTGACGACATACCAGAGGCCGCCATCAATGGCTTCAAGATGCATGCGCATCTTATTCTTCCAGTAGGGGTAATAAGTGCCATCGAAGACAGGGCACGCAACGGAGACTTTGATTGTCCCTGTAGTCGACATAGCTAAAACTCCAGGTGGTTAAACCGAATCACACAAAACAAGGGAGCACCTTGCTCTGATACCAATTGAAAGTGCTAGTTATCGACTAGAGGGAGGTGAATAGGCGATTTTTATGGAAGTCTTCAATACACTGGGTTTTGAAGACAAACCGTAGAAATGAACCTATTAACATGCAGCGGAAGGTAGACTACACTAGACAAGCCATAGTCAAGTAAGCAATGAAGTGAAAGTATGAAGACTATCATCAGCTTGGTAGTATGGATCAAGATGGAAGATAGTATGAAGCCAAACAACAACAGTCATTACACAGTGAAGTCAATCAGATCATGCAATCAGACAATGACTTCATGAAGACAAACTGTAAGTAAAGAGAGAGGTAAGGATAGAACCAGTTGCTTGGTGAGGACAGGTATTTGTTGGACCAGTTCCAGTTGCTGTGACAACTGTACGTCTGGTTAGGGAGGCTGAGATTCAACTCAGAAGACCGCGTCTTCACCTTATTCCCCATGAGCTAAGGACACATTCCTCGCCCAATCGCTTAGGTAAGTCTTCAAGGTAGACTTCCAAACCTTCACGGACTTCGTTCACCGGTGATCCACAATGACTCTGGGATGCTCAGAACGCGACGCCTAACCGGCTGGAGGATTCACAGTCCTCAAGTGTAATAAGTCTTCAGATCACGCAGACAGAAAGACTTCAATGATGCCTGACACTCTTTGGCTCTGAGTGTTTAGGGCTTTGTCCTCGCAAGGATTTCTCTCTCAAAGGCTTCGAGGTGGGTTGCTCTCAAAACGACAAAAGCCGTGCACTAACTCTGAGCAGCCACCAATTTATGGTGTAGGGGGTGGGCTATTTATAGCCACGAGGCAACCCAACCTGATTTGTCTGAAATGACCCTGGGTCACTAAGGAACTGACATGTGTCGAATGGTCAGATTTCAAACACACACGGCAGCTTGACTTGGGCTATAAATAAAGCTGACTCATCCATCTATGGATAAGATTTTCTCTCATTGTCTTCGCTCGAAGACATAGGATTTGGTTGAGCATCACTTCAGTCACTCTGACTTTGTTCACTTGGACCCCACTTAACAGTACGGTGGTTCCTATGACTCAACAAAGAAGAAAAGGAAACTACGAAACAACTATGTATTCACAATCCATAGTCTTCATACGATGTCTTCTCATGTCATAGTCTTCAATGCGAAACTCTTCACAAACCACCATTGTCTTCAATGTCTTCACACATTTTTAGGGGTAATCTCTGGTAGGTAAACCGAATCAATGAGGGACTACTACCTATGTTATCCTGCAATTCTCACAAACACATTAGTCCCTCAACCAGGTTTGTCATCAATACTCCAAAATTAACTAGGGGTGGCACTAGATGCACTTACACAAAGTGTGGCAAAAACCAAACACATGCCAACTAAACTGTGAGTGCCAAATTTTGGCTTGACAAACTGTGGCTGCGAACCAAACAGCCCCTATATGCCCAACTTTACTTCTAGATGTACTCCAGCTCCAGTATGTCGGAGGGCAGAACAGGGCAAATCAACAATTGACCTCTTCGGGAACATAACTCCGGCGTCGATGCATGGAAATTAACTCAAGTCTTCAATGGTAGCCGTGGCCGTGGGAAGCTGTGTTGCGTGCATTGCATGGCTCGTGGTTTGTTTTTTGTTTGCAGCAGGTGCAGTAATTAGCTACTGTCTCTCTGCCTTCCCTTCTTGAAGCCCGCGCTGACACCACGACTTCAGGGTCGACGAGGATCTCTCTTAAAATACGCAATCGACCCTAGAGAGTTGTGAGATCCATCATGGTGGCACGTGAGGGTTCAGAGTTAAATTCAAAGAATTCCTTCAGATGTTTCGAAATGCCTTCAACACTTTTTTTTTCTTAAAACACATTACTCCTATAAACCGGAAAGGAGGGAGTACAATGCAGATGCCTACATACACTTACATAGCCTGAGCCTATGAACGCACACATGCATCGTATCTTTTTTCGCGAATACGCAAAAGAATTTCGTATCATTGCATTGATAGAGAGAAATAGAGTCAAATAATAGTTACAGAACCGATGACAACATGAACATGAGATGCTGCGTGAGTGAGGTGCCTATGCGGACAAACAAAATAATAGGGGTGTGAGCTCCCCCAAATACAGGAATCTACGTCTCAGGCACGATGTTGCGCAGTCCTATGACACCCGCACGAGCCCAGCTGCGTGCCTCCTCCTTGATTGTCGAGGTGAGGTAAGAGATGGAGGGTTGTTTGACGTTGAAGACACGCATTTCATTGCTTCCAAATTCACCAAGCCACTGCCCAACCGGAGGTGCACAATGCACGGTGGAGCTTGACAAGGTAAGTCAACATGTCCTCATCCCGTTAGGGGCCATACACACCCGACAACCACCAATGGGCGCCGCGTCCCGTTGCCGCGGCAAGTGCAGGATCTCAGTACGCCACCGCGGAAGAATGATGCCCCCTCGAGTGCCACTGCCAGTAGGAAGAAGAATCCTGAAAGGCGGCCCCACATATCTTGAAAACAATGGACGAGGAGACCGAATCAAGCTTGGTTTCTTGGAGATAAACAACACTGGGGAAATTTGAGGCAAGAATAGAGTGCACGACACCGCACTTAGCCGGCACAACATCTTGGGATTGACGAAGTCACCATAGGAGTCTTCATAGTCGACGGGTATGTCTCCTCTCACTAACGAACATCGCCAAAAAGGCTGAAATAAATCCAGAAAAATACGAGTACCAGTGCCAAATCTAATCCTTGAACTCTCGTGGGCTGGTTCGCATACCTTTAACACTTAGTGTCTATGGTATGTGCTAGTAAATTTTTTAGAACGAAGTCGGCCCAAATTGACCAGGTGAATGCAGGATCATTGACAAGATAGGAGAGAGAAGAAAAAATTGACCCAATCGGACCCTCAAAGCCTTCCTAAACATTCGAGTTGTCCGACACTCCTCATATTGCCCAGTATATGAGCTGAGTATGAGGAGTTTCCGGGCGTTTTCGGTCTGCGCCTTGCGTCCGCCACATAGAATTTGGCCTACCACAAACCACCTTTTATTATTATTATTTCTTTTTCTTTTTCACTTCATCTTCACTAATCCACATGCATGTGACTGGACGTATAGGAACAAAAATGCGGGACATGGCTGTGTGCATGGATAAATCTATACCTATTAACCATTGTTCAGGAAATCGGTAACTGGTAGCTTCTCGATTGAGTTGGGAGTAGTGATTAATCGGTTAATCAGCCTATTAAATAGATTAATCGGTCGAATGATTTTCAAAAATATATATATCTTTTAAACTCTAACTTCAAATTTAACATATTATATATGGAATTTGATTAGAAAAATGTTTAAAATCTGAATATGATGTTATTTTGCATGTTAACCATTTCAAAAAATGAAATTTATGGTGCAATCTTTATCGATAGTGTATGATCTTTCTTTCTTCATACCGGTGCCGATTCAGATTGGGAATGAACTCCACATCAAAATCAACATTGGAGACGAAAAAACCACCATTATCATGCATGCAGGCCTCACCAAAACTTGAATGAAAGAAAAAAAAACAGATTTCTCATCTTATGCTGAGAGAGACGTCTTAGAATTGACAACATTCAAATGCATTGTGATAGTGTGAGCACTGAGGCCACCGCCAGCAAGAGAAAAGGGGATACGTGGTAACACAACACATATGGGATGCCATGTGTTGAAATAGAGAACATGGACCTCTTGAGGTCTCGAGTCATGGTTATTGGATTTTTTTGGAACGAAGACGCTAGACGCGTCCGGCTTTAAATTAATAAAGCCACGAAGGCAGCAACACCGAGTTCCCCAACGAACACACCACATATCCGAAAGTCTCAATAGGCCACATCGGCCACGCATATTACAAACCAAAGTTCAAAAGGCAGGCCCCTACCAACCACCTAGAAAACTAGCTAGTCATCCAAAAGAAAAGTCACCCAATGAAGCTCAAGACGCTTGACGAAGTCTCGGGATACTACTGGCAATCTTCTCCATTGTGCTCCTCATAAGGTCAGCATCGCCTTGTTTCACCAACGGAGTCCAACTCTGTAGAAAAAGATGGCATTTGTAAATAACATCAGTCGGGTTAGCCGGGAACTTGTGCTCGATAGTCATTTTGTTTCTCACTGTCCATAAGGACCACAGTAATGCTCCCACGCAGCTCCACAAGACCCTGACCTTGGCACCCCTCTATGATTGCAATACCAATAGCAACTCAGCCCCCGTTCACGGGTTCCAGTTTTTTCGGAACACCTCGCGCACCGCACTCCAAGCAAAACGCACAAGTGCGCACTGAAATAATGCATGATTCGCATCCTCTAGCGATTCACACACCACACAGGACCCGTCAGAAGGTCCGTTACGCTTGGCCACGTTGTCAGCTGTCGGGAGTCTATGGCGAAACATTTGCCAAAGAAAGATTTTAATCTTTAACGGGATCCTAGCCTTCCATAGACCCCTAGCTATATCTAAGGCATTACCCTCAGTCAACTTGCTATATAAGGACTTTACCGAGAACTTACGAGACGCCGAGAAGTCCCAGGACACTTTGTCAGCATCCTGGCTCAGGACAAGCGATCCAATTTGAGACTGAAGCGAGTCCCAACTCGCCAACTCAGCCGTGTTCAACGGCCTCAAAAAATGGATCGCTGGAGGCGATGAGCGCAAGGCCTCTCCCACCAGTACATTGGTGTCCGAGGCTATGTTGTACAACTGCAGGAACTCCTGCCAGAGAGGCCTGCCTCCCATCCACATGTCTAACCAGAACCTCGTGGACAGGCCATTTTTCACGTCGAACCTCGCCCCAAGCGCAAAAGCCGTTCTAACCGCCTGAATCCCATTCCAAAATGGTGAACCCGAGGTCTTGGCGTTAAACACATTCCCTTCCGGGAAGTATTTAGCACGAAGCAAGTTCACCCATAGACCTGATTCGTTAGTTGCTAACTTCCACCACCATTTGGTAAGAAAGGCTACGTTCATGAGCTTGGAGTTAGTAATCCCCAAACCTCCAAATTTCTTAGGTCGGCACACCGCAGCCCACTTTAACAGATGGTATTTCTTTTTTGTTCTAGCTCCTTCCCACAACAATTTGGAACGCAGGGTGTCAAGTTTCCCGTGAACCCCGTCCGCCAGCAGAAACATGCCCATGATAAAAAGTGGGAGGGATGACAAACTAGAGTTGACCAGAATCAATCTAGCTGCCGAAGACATGAATCTCCCTCTCCACGGGCTAACCCTATTAGCCACTTTACCATACAGCGGCTCCCATTCAGAAATGGCAATTTTCCCGTGAGAGATCGGCAGTCCAAGGTACTTAATTGGGAAGCTCCCTAGCTTACAATTAAGTAAATTGGCAATCCGCACACCCTTGTGTTGTTCCATCCCCATCGTGATAACTTCACTCTTGAGGAAGTTTATTTTAAGCCCCGATAAAATCTCAAAGGCTAGAAGAAGTAGCTTGATTGATGCGCTGCTGTGCTTGTCCGGCTGAAACAGTAGCATCGTATCGTTGATGTATTGCAAATGCGTCACCCCCCTGGGATGAGATGTGGCACTAGACCTTTCACATGACCCGCCCCTCGCGCCCTAGACACCATCGCAGCAAGCGCATCCGCCACAAAGTTAAAGATCAGCGGGGCGCTGGGGTATCCTTGTCGGAGGCCCCGTTTGTTACGGAAGAACTTGCCCATCTCCCCGTTGATCGTCACTGCAGTTTGTCCACAACTAACCAGGTGCATAATTCTGTGGAAAAAACATGCGTTGAAGCCCTTCTTGAGTAACACCTCCCGCACGAACTCCCAATTCACGCGGTCATAGACTTTCTCGAAATCAAGCTTGAGAAAAACACCTTTCCCTTTCGTATGTTTCAGCTCATGCACAATTTCTACAAGCGCAATCGGACCCTCCAAAATATTGCGCCCTTTAAGAAACCCGGTCTGGCTCCTACTTATCACCCTTTGAGCAATAGGAGCAAGCCGCGAAGCGTATGCTTTGGCACATAATTTAAACGGGACATTGATGTAATTGGCCTAAACAGCTTGATGTTATCAGCGCCCTTTACTTTGGGGATAAGGCTAATCGCCCCGTAGTTTAGTCACAAGAGGTCCACTTGACCCAGCGCAAAGCTATTGACTATTGCGTGGAAAACATGCTTAAAGCATGGCCAAAATCGCTTGAAGAACTCCACCGGCCACCCGTCGGGCATAGGGGCAGTGCCCGTTTTCATGGAAGCTAACGCCCAGTCAATTTCCTCCGGGAGGAAGGACAGGGCCAAACCTGCATTTTCGGCCTGTGACACCCGTTTGGAAGGATCCCACAGATCCTCCCGAAGGCTAAGTCTTTTCTCCTCGGCCGTCCCCAGCAGACCGATGAAGAAATCATAAATATGGCTTCTAATCTCTGACTGAGTGACCAATATCCTATCGTCGTGGTTAAGACGCAGGATAGAACTTTTGCGTTTTCTCCCGTTAGCAAACGCGTGGAAGTATCCCGTGTTTGCATCCCCTTTAGTCACCCATTTAACTCCGCCCCTACGATGCCAGTACTCCTCTTCTGCTCTCAGGATACTAAGAACATGGTCTTCCAGAGCATACCTATGAGCCCATTCCTGCTCAGAGAAAGATCGCACGCCCGCCGCCAAGTCTAGCGTCGCGATCTCCTCTGTAAGCCTGGCTCGCTCCTTTTTGGAATCGCTACCGTGGTTTGCTCCCCATCCCCTGAGAAACGCACGCAACTTGGCCGCCGCCGCAGTCCAAAACTCAGCCGGACCCCTTTGGGGGCCCATTTGGGACATAATAGTAGCCCACAGCTCCCGTATCATGTCCTCGAAGCCCTCTGCTTCAAACCAAGCGGTTTCGAAATATAACCTATTGTTGCGGCGAATCTCATCCTCCCCTGAGGAGAAGATAAGCTGGATGTGATCGGAGCCAATCTCAGCCTCTATCAAAGAAGCCGCCGCGATCGCATTGTTGAACAGGGTCACCCTTGACCAGTCCACATTGCCGTTGTTCTTGTCGCGCCCGAGCGAATCAAGTTAAAATCCCCCGTCCCCACCATGACCGGGAGGTTTGCTGCTCGTTTGGCCCCTACCAACGCGCTAATCTCGTCCAGGAAGCCCGCCGATCTCAAGTGATCCGCAGGGCCGTAAAAGCACACAACTACCCAAATCAAACCCGAAGCTCGATGACGAATCGTAGCCGCGATAAAAAACACACCAAGCTCCCACACAATTACATCACATACATCACTCTTGCAACCCATGATAAGGCCACCCGAATGACCAGAGGAAGGCACCCATCTCCACTCAAAACCCTACAACGGATCTAGCGCGATTAAATCACTGTAAGTAAAGTCAGCCTTGATGGTCTCTTGGAGAGCAACAATGTCGATGCGCTCCTTGGCCATGTACTCCCTAAGTTGCGTGCGACGCCCTACGTGTCCGCAGCCTCGGATGTTCCAGAATAAGAACCTCATTAGATAATCCGGTTTCGAAGGCGAACTCCTCGCGAGGTCACCGCCTTGGGCACTCTCTTCCGAACCGGGCCACGGCTGGAAGAGGGGAGATCAGAGGCTTCCCTCGCCTCTGCCTCCCCTTCAGGCCTAGAAAGCACCAACTGCCCCCTGGGCTCGTGGTCCTCGTATTCTCAGCAAGGCATCTCGCCGCCGCCTCGGCCAGGGCGGCTTGAGCCTCTTCGTGCGCGCGTACTAACGGAACTATATCGTGGGAACCAGCCACCACCTGCACCCTGCTATCATGCAGAATCGACGCAAGATGATCGTCCGAAAAAGCGCTCAGAATCTTAAAAGAAGGGGGAGGGTTACCTGACACGTCCAAGTTCTTGTCAGCCACTCGCAGCTTCGCTCTCTCCAGGGAAGAAAGATCGCCAAGCTTGGCCTTCGCCCTGACGCTCGACTCCCTCATCGCCACCGGCGTGGCCTTGGACCACTTGGCCTTGACGCCCACATCCCCTGCCACCAGCTCCGCCCCCAGCACACCACGCAAAGAATCCGCCACGCTGGACCCCGCCTGGGCCGAGCTCTTGGGCCCCGGCTTCCTGCCCGCTGTCTTCTTGGGCTGCCTTCTATCACTTCCAGAGCCCCGCTTGCCCGAAGCTGGGGTTACTCCTTCATCGATACGCGCGTCGCCCCCTCCGCCGTGCACGGCCACCGGAGAGGAGGGGTATGAGATCCTCCCCCCCATCGGCAGCGCACCAGCCGAAGCACCCGGAGCTAGAGCAAGATTGGGACCAACGGCAGGTTGGACCCATACTCATCGAACGCCCCCACCAGGCTGCGTGCTAGATTCGGCACGCTGACAGCAGTATCCTGGGTCGCCACCACCATCACATGCCCCTCCAGCGCCCCAAGTTTGTCCCAAGTTTCAATGTCAATGGAAGTGTCCAACATGTTGTCGTCCTGCTCGTCACCTTGCCCTCCCATCACCACATCCATCCCCGCTCCCTGTCGCGGCTGGCCTGAAGCCTCCTTGCTTCCATCCACCGCATCCGCCTTGCCCTTGCCAGCATTGGGGGGCGCGGGGCCAGACCCGCTTGGCTTGGATGGCGGGGAGGGTGTGGCGCATCAGAGCCCCCGCCCCAACACCACCGAGACCACCCCCGCCCCCACGTTGACGTGGACGTTCAACCTCCAACTTAATCTGATAGCCCTCACTGTTAAACCAAACTTCGATCGTCCATTCAGTTTCTCTGGTGCCTTGCAAGCCAACTTCATCCTCACCGGCCCTAACCGAATGAGTGAAAGTTCATCCATCACGACCGTCCGCCCCAACATCTTAAAGCCTTCTTTGATCATCTCCTCCCTACGGTGCTTCTGGGGAATGTCGTGCAGCTTAACCTAGACTTCCGGCATGGCCATGGGCTGAATCACCTCATGTAGCATGTCCCGCACCCTTGCGGTGATGTCATGGGAAGGAAGGAAAAGCTTCCCACTAGTCTTTGCCATGTGAAGAAGATCCGCTGAGGGGAAAACCACCAGAAAGTCGTCATCGCCTACCTGCGTCACCTGCCAATCCCACTCCCCAGTGACAATGTTCTTGAGCTCTTGTTGCAGAATATGGAGATTCAGCTTGTCCGGATCCGCCAAAAAAATCGCCGCATTTTCCACCTTCTGGTCTACAGGCCTCTCCTCCTCCGCGTCCTCTACGAACTCGAGGCAGAAGAAGCCTTCTCCCGAGATCGCACTGCCCATGATCTGCAACTTGGGCGCCCTACCGCACGTTGGGCAGTTGGCAGAGGCATGTCCCTCTTCCTTGCACAGCACACATAGGGGCTTGAAGGTGCATTTGGATTAGTAATGCCCGAGCCTGCCGCACTTGAAACACTCCACGTCCGGCACATCCTCCACCGGGATCGGCTCCCCCGCCATCCCTTTGGCAGAAGATGGCATCGTCACCGCGAGCGGCTCTGCCACCGCCCTTTGTTTCTTGGAAAGAGGGTCCCCATGACCCCCTCCACAATAGGGATGCTCCACCGTCTTGCGCTCCAGCTCACGTCGTCGCTGGGTGGCCTTCTTCCTCTTCTTCTTATCTTGCTGCTGCTGGATCCACCATGGGGGAGGGGGACCCCAATCACCCTCGCGCCCCTTCTGCTCCTGCGCCGCGCCTCTCGCCTCCCGCGCTTCGCGCACCTCCCTCTCGTCTCTCTCTTCGTATTGCCCCTGCATCGCCCGCTTCGCCTTCTTGCGCAGATCCCGCTCCGCCTCTAGATCCGCCGCCTCCATCGGCCTCTTCTCCGCTCGTCGATCCCCCATCACCGCCGTCGCGTATGAGATGAGAAGAGGAAAAGGTGGTGGAGCTAACTAGATAAGCCTAGCCAAGTGAGCCCAGCGCCGCATGTCTCTAGTGGCAGCGGGAAACCCTAATCAGGGCTCCCGGCTACCCTTCCTCACCCATTTATAGCCAGGCACTGGCCTGGGAGGTGGGCTGGGTGGGTCGGGCCGCGCGCAGTCCGCCGCAGGCCGAGCCATCATACCCCCCGACACCCCAGCCGAATTGTGTGACCCCGCGCACTCTGGGCCCTGGACCGCCATGGTGGGCCCCGCCCCACTCTGGCCCTGCACGGCCCGCGGCCTAGTTCCAGGAACCCTAAGCCCCAGATCCGGGGTCGCCCCCTCCCCGATCCCCTCGGCCGCCGTCATCTCCACCGACTATGCCACCTGCCGAGGTGAGGACATGGCCAGGCACGGCCACTCCGAGTCGCCTTCCGACGTCGGCGCCGCGCTCGAGCTGGCCAGAAGACCCACCGTCTTGGACCTGATTGCGCAAGCTACCGTCACCGCCGCGTTCCCACTAGCCGGCGACGATGGTCTCCACACCCGAGCCGCCAGCGCACGGTGGCCCCTGCCCCCCGGTGCAAAACTCCGACGCTGGCCCGACACGCCTGACCGCGAAGCCGCAGCAAAAGCCACGAAGTCGCAGACCGTCGGCCCCGCTAGCGCCGTCCTTCTGACCTCCGCCTTGCACCTTCCGCTTCACTCTCTTCCTCCGAATCCGCCCCCGCGAGCACCCAGAACCTGCTACCCCGCGGCCCTGACACCTCCTTCGTCGGCGCCGCAAAGGCTGGAGAGGGTGCGTGCCCCGGCGAGCCCCCCGCTCCCCGGCGGACCAGCTGCCAGCCCTCCGCCGTCTCTGCCCCCGTCGGCGCGAGCGCGTCGCCCTCAGGGTCGCCCGACCTAGTCGCCAACGGCTCACTCATTTCCATGATTATCCCCGAGGTGATTTCTGCGGCCTCTTATTGGATTAAAGAGTGGTATTTTTTTCGTTGGAAAATACGGGTGGTTTTGCTAGTAGATACTCAAAATGGACACGACCGGACATTGATCAGACACGTCCGCACACAAGCTAAATTTGCCAAGTCCGGTCCTAACAGGAAGCGGCTAGCTGGTCAAGTGACTCATCGGCCGATGAGGCAGCAGCATCCGGTGCATGCAGCTTGATGTCAACGCTTCCTAGAAAGGTGATCAGGATGAGCCAAGATCCAATACAAATGTGATTAAGATAGTACAGATTGGTAAAAGCTGTACTACCGTCCAGTACATTAATTTAACTTCGAGTATACCTTCCGCTGTATTGTATGTTGCGTGCCTTAATTAGAAGGCAAAGACATTTTGGTCGAGAAGCAAGGAAGGTTTGGCAGCGCTAGGGGTTGCATGCTAACCCAGACTACCGCTGACTAGTTACACTGAAGAGTAACTTAGAGTAGTAGCATGCATATGTTACTAGTTTATATTACCTTTTACAGTGGGTAGTAACATATATGCTGTGTCATACATCACTTTATTTATTATGTTGTAGACTTGTTTTTTTTTATATGTGTGATGTTACTAAGGATGACAATTTTACTCATGGACATAGATACCCATAGATATCCGACCCGAATGGATATGATTTGGATATGTTTTTGTGTCCATGGGTAGTGCCCAAACCCGACCCCGATTGCTCGTGGGTAGGGCATGGATCTAATCTTGTGTTCATGGGTATACCCAAACCCGACCCGATAGTATGACTTAATGGGTCAAAATCTGTTATCCCTACTCCATAGTCAGATGTCCCACTAGAATTTTCCACTTTGTTATCTAAAACATGCAAAAAATATTCCATAATCCTCGCCGTAACTTCTATTAGTTGACATTCAACCCCCGCCGTAACATACTACAACGCACCTTCCCTTATTTCTATCTCCTCATTAAATGACTCATCATTCTCGTCTTTTAGAAAAAAAAAACTAAATTATATTAGGTTGTTAGTGGACGTTGATTTGCCATAAGTTGATGTTTATCATAAGTGAAACCTAGCCTACCACGAGGTGAAGAACAAAGGAGCTTATGTTAATATTGTGTTATGTCTTATTTATATGTCTTGAGAGGACCCAATGGATATCCAGTGGGTATGGATATCCATTGGGTTTGGACATGGACACAAATTTTCACCCATGTATTTTTTTCATGGGTGGGCAAAGACTGTCTTCATGGATATGGATATGAATTTGATATTGTTCCACCCGATCCAAACCCGATACATTGCCATCCTTAGATGTTACAGTAAGTAGTTATGTTATCACGTGTCTTTTTTTTTCATTAATTATATGTCAGATCATCTATTTTGCCTAAATAAGTGTAACGTTTCGATGCATGCCCATGGCAGCAACCTCGATAAGGAATATATCTCTGTCTACGTGTGATATACAATACTACTATGATGCTAATATATATAGAAAATTGTAGAGAGAGGAAGAATGGAAGAATGCTTTTGCCGGAGTAGCCGGCCGAGGAAGGCTAGCTAGCTAGGCTTTGCTTTGACCATGCATGAGCACGTCGACGTGCAGAACTCACGTGATGTTATTATTCAATTGGAGGTAGCTCTGGATCTTTGTCCCTTGTCAACTTGGCACAAACATTATGTTAGTCGCAGTGTAATGTTTTGCTCGTACTCGCTGGATCATCTGCACACATACATGTGTGCATGCATGGACATGGCTGCATGGCAACGTGTGTGAAAACTAGTATCAGTACTACTACTACGACGAGATCGCTGCTCACAGAGTTGACCCATAATACTTTATTACTGATCAAATTGTTTTTTGCAGGGACAATAAACATGTAAATTGTCGACATATGTAAAAAATAAGTATGTTCATACTTGTTAGAGGTGTGTCAAATATAATGTACAAGATAGGTTACAGTTGGACGTGTAGTTGTATTGTGTTTATATAGGATATGTAGTCATGTCCTAGTAGGACATTTGTATCCTAGGCCTCTCATATATAGTGGGGCTAGACACATGATGTAAGCTATGCCAACATGATAGCACATGCGCGCAAGGGGGAGCCGGCGGCGTGTGCCGGCGCCTGGGTGGCCGGTGTGCGGTATTGTGATGGTGTCACGGGGAGGAGCGCCCGTAGTCAGGCCCCGGAGATGTAGCCATATCAGTGAACCTCGTTAACAAATCTCAGTGTCGTGCTTGGTTGATTGCTTGGTCATCGGATGATCGACGGTGTGCCTCGGATTTATTCTAACAGGTGATATCTTTTTTTTCGCGAATACGCAAAAGGCTTGCGTATCATTGCATTGATAGGTAAAAGAAGTAGCAAACAGCAGGTACAGAATATCACCTCTGACAAGCATGAACACGCATCGCGGCATGAGTCAGGAGGTGGGGCGTACAAACAGAAGGGGGGGGTACGCACCCCAGGTCCTAGACACTATGTCTGTGGCAAGATGGTGCAGATTCCTTTGGCACCTGCTCGTGCCCATGCGCGAGCCTCGTCCTTGATTGTCATCATGAGGTGTGGGACGGATGCCCTTTTGTTGTCGAAGACACAGGAGTTGCGCTGCTTCCAAATCCACCAGGTAGTGAGCAGGACTAGCGAAGTGAGGCCCCGACGCATACAAAGCGGGGAGTTTGCCGTGGACGCAGCGAGCCAGTCGAGGAATGGGACGTCTGCAGAGGGAATGGAGACTGGAAGCCTACACCAGCTCAAGATCTCATGCCAAACCTGTCGGGAGAAGGGGCAACCGGAGAGCAGGTCGAATCGTGCGGCAGGCCATGCCGGGCAAGACGCTGCGCGGTCCAACAGCGATCCCTAAGAGCGAGCCAGAAGAAGATCTTCACCCGTAGAGGCGCCCATGGCCTCCACGTGAGCTGCCAGTGGGGAGCTTCGATGGATCCATGGAATAGGGCTTGATAGCAGGAACTCGCCGAGTAAATCGCTGTCGAGGTCCATCTCCATCTGATGAGGTCGGGCGTCTCAGAGAGCGCATATGTCGTAGGCAACGCCATAGCTGAACGTACTGCAACAGAGCCGCTGGCCCAAGAGATCCCAAAATTTGGCGCGCCCAGGAACGGTCAAGCAAGGCGTCACGAACGGAGGTGAGTTTGCGGCAGTGCCTCGGTACCTTCTGGAAAATCAACGGTGCAGTCTCCTGAATAGAGTTGCCGTCGAGCCAGTGATCCACCCAAAACTTGCAAGAACGGCTGTCACCAAGGGTCCAGGACGTGGAGGCCCTGAAAATAGCCTGAACCTCAGGGCTGCTGGGCATATGCAGGTGATGCCATGGACGTGAGGGGTCGGTGGATTGGAGCCACAACCATCTGGACCGCAAGGCGATGCCGGCCCACTGAAAGTCCAGGATGCCCAGGCCGCCAAGAGAGATCGGGCGGCAAACAGTAGCCCAATTTACAAGGCAATGGCCACCAATGGCCTCTTTTCGCCCACGCCAGAGAAAGGAGCGTACCAGGCAATTGAGCTGCTTCGGGATGGGAGGGGTAATAGCCATCGCCATGAGAATATGAAGTGGCATGGCGCCCAGAACATGCTGGGCCAGGGCAAGCCTCTCGCCCCACAAAAGCATGGATCCCCACCACGGCGAAAGTTTCCGCTCGAGCTTGTCGATGAAGGGTTGCAACGCAGAGGAAGAAACCTTCCTGATGGAGAGGGGAAGCCCAGGGTACTTGGTTGGGAAATCCACGATCGGGCACTCCAGGCCACCGACGATTGCGCTGCGAACATCCGCAGAGCAATGAATGGGTGTGGCCGAACACTTGGCAAAATTGGTGTGCAGACCAGAGGCGACACCATAGACCCGAAGGAGCTCGCGCACCACCGCCAGCTCATGCACCGTGGGGTGACAGAAAACGACCACATCGTCGGCATACAAGGAGATGCTAGAGGCCATGTGGCGCGGAGTAAGGCGCATGAGGACGCCGGCAGCGACGGCACGCTGAAGGAGTCGGTCGAGGACGTCGATCACCAGGACAAATAACATGGGAGAAACCGGATCGCCCTGCCGGAGCCCCTTGCGGTGAGTGACAGGCGGCCCAGGACAGCCGTTGAGCAGCACCCGCGTACTTGCCGTGCCAAGAAGGATGGAGACCCACTCCCTCCAGCGTGGTCCGAACCCGAGGTGGCGCAATATGTCCAGGAGGAAGGGCCAGGAAACTGAGTCGAAGGCACGCACGATGTCGAGCTTGAGCATCACGCGAGCAATCTTGAGGTTATGGAGGCGTCGGGCCGTTTGCTGGACGAGCAAAAAATTGTCGTGTATGCATCGCCCAGCAATGAATGCACTCTGGTTTGTCGAAACCATCTCGCAGAGTCGTGGTGCTAGGCGCAGATATAGGACCTTCGCCACCAACTTGGCAATGAGGTGAATGAGGCTGATGGGACGGTAGTCGGCAATGGACGCCGCATCGGGCCGCTTAGGGAGCAGAGTAACGAAGGCTTCATTGAGCTTTTGGAAGCCACAGCCGTTGAGGGAGTAGAGCTTGTGGAAGACTGCACAGATGTCATGCTTGATGATGTCCCAGCAGGAGCAAAGAAACTCCGAAGAATACCCATCCAGGCCAGGGGCCTTGCCAGACGGCAGAGATTTGATCGCGGCCCATATCTCGTCCTCAGAGAATGGCAAGTCGAGGGCGGAAAGGTCGAACGAGTGCTGGTCGAGGGCGTCAAGGTTTATGGAGAAAGCCCTATGGTCAGGGGTACCCAGCGCCCTAGTGAAGAACTCGTGGATGGAATCAACCATGGCTGCCTGATCCGAAATTTCAGCGCCTTCCACCTGAAGGGAAGTGATTCTGGTGCGTTGCTTTCTCTGCGCCACCCGAACGCGCAGGAAGGAAGTATTGGTCTCCCCGACCTGGAGCCAGGAACAGTGGGCCCGCTAGCGAGCGATGGAACGATCCAGCGACACGAGGCCCAGATATGCAACCTTCAGACGGTGCCGAAACCAGGCCTCGTGCGGCAAAAGGGGGCGGAAATCTTGGGCAGCATCGAGCCTGGCAATAAGCTCGCGGGCAACGGAAAGCTGCAGGGCCACATGCCCGATGCAGCGCGCGCTCCAGCTCTATAAGCGCTTGGCAGTGAACTTGAGACGGGCAAAGATGCGTTTGAACGGGTCATCGTCCGCAGGGCAAGAGTTCCAAGCGTCGGCCACAGTCACATGAAAGCCATCAATTTTTGGCCAGAACTTCTCGAAATGGAACCTGCGAGGCCCCGGAGTACGCGGGGTGCAGTCGATTAGCAGTGGGGCGTGATCCGACACCGTGGAGGAGAGGCATTGCATGAAGTAGTTGGGGTGCGCCGTCGCCCAACCGGAGGTACAGAGTGCCCGATCAATGCGCTCCAGAGTGGGAGAGTCTCTCTCGCTAGACCAGGTGTATCATCGACCATGGAGATAAACATCCCGAAGCTCCTCGTCGGCAATGAAACGACGGAATCTGCTCATCATGCCCCAATGTAAACGATCATTACTCTTATCTTCAGCCGTTGCAATCATGTTGAAGTCGCCGCCAATCAGCCAGGGGCCGGCACATAAGGAACCCGCAGCGTGCAGCTCAGCGAGGAAGGCAAGCTTGTCCTCGTCACGTTGGGGTCCGTAGACACCAGTCAGCCACCAGTGCCCAGCCACACCCGGCACAGAAGCCAAGGCGGTGACATGATACAGACCAATGTTAGGGTTGGAGAGCAAGATCTCATCACGCCGCCAGGCCAGGATGATCCCCCCGCGCGTGCCAGTGGCCGGAAGCGTGAAGAAGTCTTGAAAGGCCGCACCACAGGTGTCGGAGACAATGGCAGGTGAGACCGCAGCAAGCTTGGACTCCTGTAGGCAAACCACACTCGGGGAGACCGAGGAGAGGACAGACCGAACGGCGCTGCGCCTAGCTGGGCAATTAAGGCCGCGCACATTCCAGAAAACAATCTTAAGGTTGCAATTCATGGAAACAAACTATTTTCCATAGAAGGGACCAAGACACGAATGTCAAGCCATGACAAGGAGCCCCTGAGCCACAGGGGATCCAGGAGGGGTACACCCAATGGCACCAGTGGGAATTTTCCACCCATAGAAGTCTGTTAGGGCCTGCACAGTCTCGGCCGCCAACGGGCGGTCAAAGAGGCTGGCGTATTGCTGGAGTAAGCTATCTGAAAGTGGCTGATCTTCCTTGAGTAGCCCCAGGCGCTTGAGCAGCACGCGCTTGGCCTTTAGCTCGGAGTCTAGGCCACGGTCATACATGGCAATCCGCCCACTACGCCGCGGCGTGAAGTTTGGTGGCAGCTCATTGCGCCGACGACGTGGAGGGGGCGCGGGCGTGGGAAGAACCGGAGTAGCAGCTTGGAGCAGGGGCAGCAAAAAATGGTTAACTTCGCCAGACGAATCGCCCCCATGCATGGAAAGGACGGCCCCATGCAGCTGGCCCGCCTGATCCTCTACAACAGCAGCCGTGGGGCTCGTTGTGCGGTTGCCCTCGTCATGGGAGGGCGGCGGGCCCCCCAGAACATCCCCCACCCCCAAGGCGACAAGAGGCTGTGAGGCAGTTGCGAGCCAATCAGCGTTCTGTATAGGTACGGGCCCACCCTGCTGGGATGAGAATGGGGAGACAAACATGCAGGGGAGTTGCGCCAGCACTGCCTCGTCGTCAGGCCCGCAGCTGTCGGGCGCGCAGAACTGGGTGGTATGGTCAGGCAGGGGCCCAGCTGCAGGGCGGCAGGGAGAGGCGACAGAGGCGGTAGGGACCGAGGCAGGCCTCAACCCCACAGGATCTGGACAGCTGTTGAGTTGCGGTAGGTCATGCCCCTCCAGGGTGGGGGCGACACACAAGGGGTAGGAGACCGAGGAGGATCATCCGCGGGATCCGCGCGGAGAGGAGACGCGGTCGTTGCCTCTGGTCGCCCGGCCAACGGCAGGATCAACGCAGGACGAGCTCCAGAGCCGGAAGTGTCCAAAACCGTGGCAGCCGCTTTGCCCAAAGCTGGAAAAGAAAGCCGGTGGGCCAAGGCGTCAGACAGGCGGGCAGGAGGGGTGGGGTCCAAGGGGTGGGGGCCCAACACGCCCGTCTAAATCCTGGCAGGAGGCAGAGCACCGTACCGCCGCCGCCGACGCCGCTTCCCGGCGGCGCTGCCCGGCGCAAACCTCTCAGCGGCAGCATTATTGTTCCCGAAACGACGCGGGAATTCGTGTCTCCTAGGCCACGGGTCTGGCAGAGGCGGGGAGCCACGGCCATCGCCGGCCGAGCCATCATCATCTCCAGGGGGCCCGCCATCGTCGCCACCGCGGCCGGCCTGCGGCAGAGGCGCAAGTCGCCGGTAGTCGGCCATCTCCGTGACGAAGATAGTTACCGGGCGGCGGTAGACTCGTAGAGAAAGCCGCTCAGCCACCGCGGGATTGGCATCAGGAAGAACCGCATCAGCATCCGGGAGAAAGAGCTCGGAATGCCTCGGGATGGCGTCGGGGTTGTTGGTCCATGCAGACAGCTTGAACGCGGAGCGGTCGGATCCGTCGCGAGTCTCCGGCGCCAAGTGCTCAATCTCGCAGAAGGGAGCGAGGAGCAACTCCGCCGTGGAGCGATGCCAGGCATGATCTGGGATGCCAGTCATCTCGATGTCCACCCTGAAGAGAAGATCGACCGGCTCCGTGCCGGCCAATCTGCTCCAAGGGTGGAGGAATAGACGGAATCGCGGAAAACGCGCGTTTCCGGCAGCGATGCGGGCACGGGAGGCAGGGTCCGTGAACCTGAGGAGGAAGGGCTCGGGGTGGTGGCGATGAACGGAGATGTCCCCTGGCGCGAGGTGGAAGCGCTGCTGGAGCGCAAGCGCGACCTCAGCGCAGGAGACCCCAGAACAGTTGCCGGCCAGGGTGGCGACAAGCATGAGCTGCTGCAGTTCCATCTCGGCCGCCACGACCTCCACCGAACGGGGTAGGAAGCAGAGCGCGACCTCCGGTCGGCGAGCAGGGTGACCCGAAAGAGGCACCGACGAGCCCGTTGCCACCGGGGAGGCGGTCAACGACCTCATGGGCGAAGCAGAGCACGGCTCAGAGGGGGGCGGAGAGGTGGCAGACGCACTGCGCGACCCGGAAGACGCGGGCTGGCAAGGACCTGCGACGCTGGACCCAGAGGAAGCGACGGGGTGGACAGCGGCCGTGGAGTGGGGAGGAGCACAGCTCGGGGGCACTGCCGGCGGCGGCGTCGGGCGGTAGGGAGGGTTGGTGCAGTACCGCCGCAGATGCCCATAGTGCCGGCAGCGAGAGCACCGGATATCGCGGCGACACTCGCTGCGCGGGTGCCGCGTGCTGAAGCAGCGGGAGCACTCCCCTGCACGGACGGGCCAGGCGGGACGAGAGGGGCGCCCCCCATCCGGCCGGAGATCGCGGCGAGGGCAGGGGCGCTTGCGGCCGCGAACCTGCTCCCACGGGGCCTGGGGAGCCGGCACCTCCAGTTGCAGCAGCGACGGCGCGTCCGGGACGACCCGGTGGATCTCCGAGCGCGGACCGCGCCTGACGGCCGACGGAGCGGGGATCTCGGGGCGGATGACCGGCGGAGAGGGGACCACAGAGTCGGGGAGCTCAGGCATGCCGAAGCAGAGCGCCTGGCGGTAGGAGGTGGGCGAGGCGCGCGGCTCCGCAGAGCTCGGCGGCGAAAGGCTGGCCTCGAGCCATCGCTGCTCGCGAGGCCGGCCAGGGGTGGGGGACGGGGCCATGTCCGACGGGAGTGGACAGCGAGGGAGGGTGGACGACGGGGTCGGAGTGGCCGCCGTCGGGAAGCTGGGAGCCAGGGTCGCTTGGCCAACGGCGGAGATATCATGAGCTAGGTTGTCTGAAGATCGTTGATGGTTGTTCTAGAGGAAGTACCGAGTTTGAGATGCAGCCGTGGCTACGGCGTGGTTTTTGGTGAGATCGGGAAAAGCAATCGGTGAAGCAGCGGGGCGTAAAGCAAGCAAAGCTGGCGGCGATTTGTTTCGAGCCTCGACGAGACAGAAGCGGAATCAAAGGCGGCAGGTGAGTCGTGCGGCGGTCGATCGATGGATTGATCGGGCGAGCCTACTCGAGGCGTGCGCTGAGATCGCTGGCGGGAGGGCTGAGCAAGCCAGTGTGGGGGCTACAGCCCATGTAAGGCCGAGGCAAGGCTAAGACCTGACGAGGGCCCAGGTGGAACCGGCAGGAGGAGTCCATTGATCTCGGTTGGCTGAAACCCGCAGGTGCAGCGCGTTGCATGCAGAGGCCGAAAGCTAGTGAGATTTGTTTAAAGAAAAAAAGGATCGACACAAGGGCTAGTCAGACCGTAATATGCTATCAAGAAAAAAAATAAGTCCTAAAGCTACATACGTGTGATGAATCAGGAATTTGAGCTAGCTTAGCTTTGTTGATATGTGGCATGTTCACACGGGAAGGCTATGGAGGACTTTGCTTTGGTTTTTTTGTCGGTACACGTGTGTGTATGGATGGCGAAGGTCACGGTGACGGCTTGAGTCTGGAATGTGTCTGCAGCCGGATAAATTTGGCTGGGTCGGACTGGTTAGTCTGATGGATCGACGCAAGTCGGTTGGTACATAAAACGGTGGTGGAATCAGCGACGACGACATAGAAGCATGATACTGATGGTGACCGACTTCTGGACGTGGAAACACGTGGCACGGGCTTGAGTGCTTGTGTGGCTTTGACAAGGCTATGACGCGGGGTTGATTCAAGACGGTGCACATAAGAGCTTGAAGTTGACGAGGCGCGGGGTGGCACGTACAACCACCATGGAGTCATGTTGAAAGTGGAGCTGGAGTCTGACGGAAGAATTCACTTGGTGCTGATTGAGGGGCTACGGCGTAAGTCGACGGAGTCGAAGCCTATTCAGCGGGAAAAAGCGAGTGACACTTGGTTCGGACTGGAGCCCAATGGTCTGATGGAAACGTGAAACTCGTCATCGGTCGATGGTGATCGGTGGTACTCTGCAGTGAGGATTGAGTGGTGTGGGTTCGCGGCCCTTGAGACTCGACCGGGACAGCAGAGACTCGACGCGGTAATAGCGGCGAGGCGTGCGGCACACACGGGGCATGGAGACGGACCAGGGCTCTGGCGGTCATACATGTGGTGAGATAAATGCGAATTTGACTCGAGATGATTACAAGCAATGGTGAAATTCCTTCAAGTTTCAGACAGACGGCCAAGAAAGGAGCGGTGATGTTGAGTTCAGGTAACTCTTATGTGCGACACCCAATATGTGAGTTGTTCACTTTCATGTAGGTCAGTGATCAACGTGTGATGGCGTTGGACTGATACTCTGAAAGTTGGGAGCGCAAACTAGAGTAATGTGGAACTTGATTTTGCTCGAGTGTTGACTGTGCTCAAGAAAAGAAGGGACTACAAGTTGCAGGTGGAGTCATATGAAGTCTTTGGAGTAGCAGCGATACTCACGGGATAAGCTCAAATCCAATGTACATGAAAAATTGACGCATTAACGAATTCAAGGTGGTGGAGAATATTCGCCAATGTGGAGTTTGTTAGAGTTGTGTCGAATATAGTGTACAAGGTAGGTTACAGTTGAACTTATAGATGTATTGTGTTTACATAGAATATGTAGTCGTGTCCTAGTAAAACACTTGTATCCTAGGCCTCTCATATATAGCGGGGCTAGACACACGATGTAACCTATGCCAACATAATAGCACAGACGCGCAAGGGGGAGCCGGCGACGTGTGCCGGCGCCCGGTGGCCGGTGTGCGGTATTGTGACGGTGTCACGGAGAGAAGCGCCCGTAGTCAGGCCCCGAGGATGTAGTCGATGAACCTCGTTAACAAATTTCGGTGCCATGCTTGATTAATTGCTTGGTCATCAGATAATCGACAGTATGCTTCGGATTTATTCTAACAATACTAAACTGATTTTAGTAAATTCTAAGTAATCTGATTTCAGTTTCAAAATGTACATGCAAATGCAATTTTTCCAACAAATATACAACCACTACCGAAGGTTAACTGGTGCACGGTGCTATGCTATCTGTGTGAAGTGTGCACAATTTTGTTTTAGTAGACACATCTGGTTGTTATGTAGGGTAGGCGTAATCTTTATTTTTCTTCCAAAGAGCTAAGCTTGGACCACATGAAAGTATGAACGAAAGTCAACCATAGTCGACCTTGTGACAAGCATGTTACAAACTAAGAGCATCTCCAACAGCCGCGCTAAACTAGCGCCGCGCCGCAAATTAGGCCATTTTAGCGCACGCGCAACGCGGCGCGTCGCTCCAGCGGGCGTGCAAAAACGGCGCACGCGCTATAACGGGTTGGGCGCACGGTTGAAAACACTTAGAGCATCTCCAACAGCCGCGCTAAATTAGCGCAGCGCCGCAAATTAGGCCATTTTAGCGCGCGCGCAACGCGGCGGGTCGCTCCAGCGGGCGCGCAAAAACGGCGCGCGCGCTATAACGGGTTGGGCGCGCGGTTGAAAACACTTACCCGCGTGGCGTATTTCGGGCGCCAGCTACAGCGCGCGGCACACTCGAGCGCTCGCGCCGCACTCTCTCCTCTCCTCGTCCTACGCCCCGCGCGCGCCGGTGCCGGCGCCCTGCCACCCACCCATGGACGCGCACACCGGCGCCGGCACACTCGGGTGCAATGTCTTTCGATGTGCCTTCTCACACACATTCCCATGAAGATGCCGTTGAAGATCTTGCCAATACCGCGGAGCTTCACATGATGCGGTGCGTGATGCGGTGCGTGATGAAGAGAGGGAGGAAGATTCATCTTCGGAGGCGGAAGAGTCGTCTTCGGAAGAGGAGGACGAAGACGAAGACGAGGAAGATGAAGATTGATGTGTCTTTCATGTCTTGAACTTTAGTTTGCATTTGAACTTGGTTGGATAAACTTGTGGGCATGATTTTGAATTTGTGGGCATGAACTTTTATTTATCAACTTGTTTGTGTCAAATTTTACATGTTCATTTTTGTCCAAAATATCATATATGCAAAATGCCCGGCGAGTCGCGCGCGCTGTATTTTTGCGCTCTGTTGGAGCGGCGCGCGCGCTGCATTATAGCGCGGCTGCTGGAGCCAGCGCAGGTGGGCGCACAAAACCAGCCGCAGCGCGCGCGGTAAACAGGTTTTTTGCGCGTGGCACTTAGCGCGGCTGTTGGAGATGCTCTTACCCGCGCGGCGTATTTCGGGCGCCAGCTACAGTGCGCGGCACACTCGAGCGCTCGCGCCGCACTCTCTCCTCTCCTCGTCCTACGCCCCGCGCGCGCTGGCGCCGTCGCCCTGCCACCCACCCATGGACGCACACACCGGCGCCGGCACACTCGGGTGCAATGTCTTTCGATGTGCCTTCTCACACACATTCTCATGAAGATGCCGTTGAAGATCTTGCCAATACCGTCGGAGCTTCACATGATGCGGTGCGTGATGCGGTGCGTGATGAGGAGAGGGAGGAAGATTCATCTTCGGAGGCGGAAGAGTCGTCTTCGGAAGATGAGGACGAAGACGAAGACGAGGAAGATGAAGATTGATGTGTCTTTCATGTCTTGAACTTTAGTTTGCATTTGAACTTGGTTGGATGAACTTGTGGGCATGAACTTTTATTCATCAACTTGTTTGTGTCAAATTTCACATGTTCATTTTTGTCCAAAATATCATATATGCAAAATGCCCGGCAAGTCGCGCGCGCTGTATTTTTACGCTCTGCTGGAGCGGCCCGCATGCTGCATTATAGCGAGCCATCGCAGGCAGGCGCGTAAAATCAGCCGCAACGCGCGTGGTAAACAGATTTTTTGTGCGTGGCGCTTAGCGCGGCTGTTGGAGATGCTCTAACAAAAGAGTATATATGGGCAGTGCTATCGCTCAAAGCAAGGTCTATTCAGCGCCTTCAGCATCGGAATAGAGACCTGGCACTACCGCGCGCCCAAGCGGACCTCAGCCCAGCAACAAGAGTTCGCTCGCCTGCCCCACGCTCGCTCCAGCTGCTCTGCCGCTTGCATCACCCGCTTGGCTGCTCGCTAGTTCTTTTTCTGCGCGCGATTGGTCTAGTAGAAAAAAAATAGCCAGTTTAAAAAAATTGAAATAATAAAGGTTTATAATTTTATAAAAAATTTCATCCATTTGAGAAAGAGTTGAGAATTTTAAAAAATATTGTGAATTTATTTTCAAAAAAATGGAAAAAATTCACCAAAATTTAAAATTTTCATCAGTTTTTAAAACGTTCGTCATTTTTGAAGAAAAGTTCACAAACTTGAAAAAAGTTCATCTATTTTGAAAAAACATCTCAAAAAAGAAAAAAAATCCATCCATTTTGATTTTCACATGGATATTAAAAGAGTTAATCAATTTTCAAAAAAAACAATAAAAGAATTAAAAAAATCATCGATTTTAAAGAAAAGTTCACGAATATGAAAAAAAATCATCGATTTTGAAAAACATTATCATGAATATGAAAAACTTGATGCATTTAAGAAAATAAAAAAATAAAAAAGAGAACAAGATAACCAACCAAGGAATAAGCTGCATTTTTAGCCTTGCATTTTAAGAAATAAAAAAGGAAACTAGCACATCAGGTCTTGTGACGCACTTGGTTACTGCGTTCAGGATGGAGGAGTGTGGTTCAAATCTTGCTCAGCTACTAAATACGGAGGAGCGCGGTTCGAATCCTGTCGCGCACACGTTTTTTTTGGCGTTTAAAACATTAAAAAGGAGAGTAAATGGGCCAGCCCAGAGCAGAAGGGGGTGTGCGTCAAGTTGAAAATGTACTGTGTCGGGTGCTTAAGACGCGAATGCTATTTCTCACATTAAGCGAGATGATAGGAACTTTCGCTGTGAGCTTCAACAGTAACAGACCAGCCCACTCACTCACACTTCAAAAGAAAATAGTGTAAAAGAAGCGTCGCGACGGCTCTACCACCAGGCTAGCATCAGGATTCTTTTAAATTAATAGGGCGGGTTGTAATTGAGGCAAAATGCGCACGGGCCTCACTGGTTATGCCTTTTCTTTTCTTCTCAGGTGTCTCTTTTCTTTTTCTTCTCCGTTTTATTGTTTTTTATTTTTTTGATTTGTTTATTCAATTATATTTTTCATTTTATTTTTTTGTTTGGTTTATTTTGTTTCTTTTCGGGTTTCATATTTTGGCTTTCTTTTCTTTTGGTTTTCATTCTATATTTTTTCCTATATAGCAACAACATTTTTTCTAATACATGTTTAACATTTTTTCAATACAAATTTAACATTCTAATGCATAGTCAACATTTTTTCTATACACATGTTTAGAAATTTTTAAATGGTTGATTAACATTTTTTATACATGGTCAACATTTTTCCTATAAACCATTTAAACCTTTTTCAAATGCCTGATTAACATTTTTCAAATAAATGGTCAATAGTTTTCTAACACATGGTAAACCATTTTTATATGAACATTTAACATCTTTCAAATGCTTTATCCACATTTTTTAAAATGCAAGATTAACATTTTTTGAATACATGGTCAACTTTTTTCTATACACATGTAACATTTCATAAATGCTTGATTAAATGTTTTGAAATATTTGGTCAATATTTTTTCTAATACACGTTCAAATACTTTTTTAACATATTTTAAGTACATGATCTACTTTTTTCACACACATTGTATATTTTTGTATACAATTTTCGTATACATGGTGAACATTTTTTATACACATTTAACATTTTTCAAATGCATGATTAACATTTTTCAAAAATATAATGAAAAATTTATCTTGTAATAGATATGTTTTAAATTACTGAAAAGTGTAAACCAAAGTAAAAAAAGAAAACAAAAGGTCAAACAAACAAAAATAAAAGAGATAGTGGCCTCGCGCGAGCTGGGTCGGGCCATTTAGTATGCTGCCTTCAGCAAGAGCTGACTGTGTATCGCTTGCACTGATACATAGTCGCATCCCGCTTAAGGCGCCAAATAGGTGCATTGACTATTTATCGCATTAAGCGAGTCAGTAGTGATGTCTCGCGTCTAGGTAAGAGCATCTCTAGCAGACCCCGTATAATGTCAATCTACAAAATGCGTTTATAGTTCGTGGAAAAACGGCTTTGCGGACCGGCGCGGACGGCGGCCGAGCAGACCCCGCAAAGCGGACCCGTAAAAAAGAATAATCGCGGGCAGCCCGTAAATCATTAATTTGTATTTCAATTTTGGGCATGAAAACACACTTCTTTGCTTTTTTATTTTCTTCAAGGGCATTGGATACATAATAATTCACCAACTTTTTGCTAGAATAGTAAGATTAAAGAAAACAAGAACCACAATTAGGCATTTTAGAAGATATCAAGCTTCCATAACTGCTCCCACTAGTTGGACCAACATCTTCTCCATGCCTTCATTGTTGATCTGCGGATTCTTAATCTTGCATTCTTCATTATTCTTCTTTGATTCTAAAGAAGTAAACGTTCCTTCCTCTCTAGTTTCTTCTCTAATTGCACATGCAGCCGCATCATTAGCTTCAATTCTACCAACAAGTGCACAAACATCTATTAAGTTTCTTTCTATCAATAAATCGATGTATCTTCTTCCCAATACCAAAATGAGCATCCACCTTCCTACACACATGACCATCTCAATAAGCTATTAAAATTGAACTGAATAGGTTGACAAAGTCGAATGAAAACAAGAACATACCCTGTCATTTTCGCATTTGAAGAATACCCCTCTGGGGTGTTGCGGCATGCTAGATGTTAGCCGTAGCATAGCTATGTGCAGTCGTCGCACTGTATGAGTGGCATGAGCGAGCCGTTGCGCGAGCGCCGAGCCCGGGTGACGGCTGACCGAGTCCTTGCTGGCAAACCGACGACGGCGGCTAGAGGACAAACCAGTTCCTGCATGCGGCGCTGGGGCTTTTGTCGGGGCTGTGCGGGGTACTCCCCGACCAATCCATGGCTTGGCGCAGCCGCCGGTGGTCGGAAATCCCAAATCCAGCAACCGCGACAAACAGCCGCCGATCTGCAACTTTCCGACCGACTAAGGCAGGAGGAAGTGGTGGAGGACAATCTTGGACATGTGGCGGCTGGCGGCAGTGGGTGGGGAAAAGCGCAGGCTGAAATGCCTTTATGGGTCCAACGAGGTAATTTTTTTCATGCGGACTTGTATTTTGACGATTATTTTACGGGTCAAAGCATTATACAGGGTATGCTAAAGATGCTCTAATCAGTGTCGGGCCAGCCTATTTAGCGCCCGTGAATTGAAAAATCGGGAAGAAAAGGGGCGCACCCAAGGATCGAACCTGGGTCTCCAAGGGATGGCCGGTGCAGCTAACCACTCTGCCCATTTTGCGTCATTAGTTAGTAGTAGGATCACCACTTGCTATAGGTGATTGGAGCTGGTATTCTCTGTTTTTTCTTTGTTTCTTTGTTTCTATGATATTTTCATTCATTTCTTCTCTTATTTGTTTCATATTTTTGTTTTTTTGTTTCTTCTTGTTTTTCATTCTACATTCTTATATACATGATCAACATTTCTTCAAATATTTATTCAATATTTTTAAATATTTGTTCAACATTTTCAAATACTTTGTTCAATATTTTTTAAAAACTTGTTTAACATTTTTTATATACCCGATCAACATTTCTACAAATACTTGTTCAACGTTTCTTCAAATACTTGTTCAACATTTTGATATACATCATCAACATTTTTTAAAATGTTTTATTGAAGAGTGTTTTTTGTAATATATATACTTAGAATATTTAATATAAAGTATTAATAAAAGTACAAAAAGTAAAGTAAAAAAGAAGATAGAAAACATAAAACAAAAAAGCAGGAAAAATAGGTTGTGGGCTCCCACACTTGTGGACCGGCCCAACTTGCTCGCCTTTCAGCGAGTCTAATACTTGTTCAACATTTTCAAATTAATTTTCTTTGTTTAGTATTTTCCCTTTTTCTTTATTACAGCAATTTTTTCTTTTTTCCTTTTTATTTCAAAAGTTTGCATTTTTAATGATGAATAATTATCAGATTCATGAACTTCATGGAAAATTGTGAACATTTTTCAATACGCAAAAATTTATTAAAACCAAGAATAATTTTCAAATTGGGAATAATTTTCAAAGTCGTGAACATTTTTAAATTTCATAAATATTTTAAATTCATGAACATTGGTCAAACTAGCGAGCATTAGTTGTGAGTGTTTCTTTCTCTACTTCTTTTACATATTCACGTACATATTTTGATATCATGATTTTTCCTGAAACCACAAACATTTGAAAATTCATGATCATTTTTCGGAATGTAATATCGTTTTTTAAAATTCAACATTGTTAGAAATTTTTGCAAAAAAAGTAAATTGGGTTTTTTGAATTGCCGATAATTGTTGAATCGATGAACATTAAATTTTTTTGGGAATAATTATTGAAATTGAAGATTATTTTCTGATTTGGTGAACAGTTTTTGGAATTCAAACCATTTCTTGAAATGCATGAACTCTTTTCAGTTGACGAACATTTCATTTTTTAAAATTAGTGAAGAAATCGTGAACTTTGTTCTAAAATTCGATCATTTTTCAAATTTGTGAGCATTTTAACATTTTTTTAGAATATGTTTTTGGAAATCCCGAACGTTTTGTCCAAAAGAAAAATCAGAAAAATAAAGCGGAACAAAAAAGTGCTAACCCCTCGCAGAATGGCGCTATTATACAACTTTTCAAGAAAAACATACACTTTTTCATAATGTGTTTTTTAATTATGAACAATGTTTTAAAAAGCACAAAATTATTTAAAAGCGGATATTTTTTGGAAAGATTCAACAACCTTAAAAATTTCTAAACACTTGAAAAACATTTAAAATTGATGAACTATTTGTGAAGTTTCAATCTTTTTTTCAAAACTGTTAACACTTTTGAAATTCTGAACATTGTTCATAAAACATGAAAAAAAATCAAACATTTGAACATATTTTGAAAATTGTGAAGATTTTAATGATAATAAGAACAATTTTGAAATTTGAAATACCTTTTTTTGTATAATACAAGCAAATTATGAAAATTGTGAACATTGTTTGGAAACATGATCAAAAGTTTAAAAAGCGAATATTTTCTAAAAAAGTGAACATATTTTCTAAAATCTGAACATTTTTTAATATATTTTCTTGAAAATTCAAATAGTTTTGCCAAAATAAGAAAGTTTTTAGTTTTTTGAACATTAAGAAAATTAAGAAAAAGATAGGAGATGTGAAAAAAAAACCAGGAAGACTAGTGAAGAAAACGTTATAAAAAATGAAATCAAACTGAAACTAGATCCTATTACTTCTTTCTGTTTGAAAGATGGGCCGGTCCGCTCGGTCACTCGCGTTTGCGTTTCCATGCCTATTTGGCACAAAGCATGTCAGATAGGATCCACCCTTCCTCTTCTATTTGGAACGTACTAAGGTGATTATAGCCCCTAAAAAACTAAGGTGATTATTTAATTTTCTTTTTTCTTCTTTTTTTAACACAGTAGAATCGCAGATGCTCATATACGAGCACATGCATGCACTCTATGAACGTAAACACACACATCCTGTCCCTATGAGCTCCTCTAGGATACCAAGGCGGCACAATATCTTGAGATTGATGAAGTCACCACTCATCACACGCGCCTTGTTGTCAATAGGAAAGTCTCATCCCACTGAAACGAGCACCGCTGGAAAGCCCAAAATAAGTCTAGGAAAATGCGGGTACTAGTGCCAAGTCTAAGATTTGAATCCTGGTGGGTCGACTCCACCACAAGAAAGGTAACCATCTGAGCTACACTTTGTTCACTCTTATTTTCTTTTTCTAGAACCCCATTTCTCTTTTATTACGCTTCATTTTGATGTAGATATTTAGGGCTTTTATATTGAGTTGGAGTGTCAAAATCAAAGTCAAGGAGAAATGGAAATAGCCTCCAATGCCAAGGATGTTGCTTGGACGTGTATGTAATTGTTTTTTTGGAATCTAGCAATTTCAAATCGTGTTTGGATGTACCAAAACGGTATTGGCATTAAATTATCACTTGTTATAAGCAAAAGCATGAAAATATTCTATGGATGGTCATAATGGGCGTGATATTACGAAAAACATGTTTGGAACAACATAAAAATGTGAACTTTACACGATGTGTTATAGAGGCAATAAGAGAAGCATACACAATTCCACGGAAGTTACTAGTTCAACATAAACAACTCCACACAAAAATAGAACTTCACTAGAAGAGCAACGCTTCAATCTGCTGAAACAATTCACGCCAAAAAACACTACAATCGACATGAGAAACTAAGAAAAAAATCAACAACTGGGGATTAGGGTTCTTGTTGCTCCAATGGAGAAAGTTGGAAGAGGGAGAGGCGAGGGGAATAAGGAGGGAGATGGGTACGTGGTGGATCAGGTGGTGGACACCGACCTCCATTGTACCAGTGTATGTCCGTCAAAGGTCGGGGGTAAGAGAGGATACTAATGGGAGACGGGGGGAGGCGGGTGGCATGGGAATACGACGACAATGAGTAGCTCGCCACTAGGCCGAGGTGCAAGGCATCCGGGAGCCACCTTGGGCTCGTGCTAGTTGGGGCACGAGATGGGAATAAACAAGAGGATGAGGTCGGTCTAGATGTCTAGGAGAGAGGGAATAGAGGCACAACGACACATGTCTAGAGAGACCGAGGGGAAAGGGAGGAGGTTGGTCGGAGAGCTCTGACCCGTGATACGTCTCCAACGTATCTATAATTTTTGATTGTTCCATGCTGTTACATTATCATTCTTTGATGTTTTACAATCATTTTATAGCAACTTTATATCATTTTTTGGGACTAACCTATTACATAGTGCCTAGCGCCAGTTGTTGTTTTTTACTTCGCAGAATATCAGTACCAAATGGAGTCCAAACGAGCAAAACTTCTTGGAGAATTTTTTTGTACCAGAAGACACCAACTGGGCCAAAGATGTACCAGAGGGGAGGCTTGAGGTGGACACAACCCACTAGGGCGTGCCAGGAGGCCCGGGTGTGCCTAGGGGGGTTGTGCCCCCCTCGGTGACCTCCCGCACCGCCTCTTCGCTCTATAATACCCAAATATTCCAAAAACCATAGGGGAGTCGATGAAACACAATTCCAGCCGCTGCAAGTTCCAGAACCACGAGATCCAATCTAGACACCATCACGGAGGGGTTCATCATCCTCATTGGTGCCTCTCCGATGATGCGTGAGTAGTTCACCATTGACCTACGGGTCCGTAGGTAGTAGCCAGATGGCTTCTTCTCTTTTTGATTCTCAATACAATGGTCTCTTGGAGATCTATTTGATGTAACTCATTTTGCGGTGTGTTTGTTGGGATCCGATGAACTTTGAGTTTATGATCAGATCTATATCCGTGAATGTTATTTGAGTCTTCTTTGATCTCTTATATGCATCATTATTTATAGCCTCATATTTCTTCTTCGAATCTTTTGTTTAGTTAGGCCAACTAGATCGATTTTTCTTGCCATGGGAAGTGGTGCTTTGTGATGGGTTCGATCTTGTGGTGTTCTTTCTCAGTGACAGAAGGGGCAGCAAGACACACATGTATCATTGGTATTAAGGATAACAAGATGGGGGCTGTTCCTACATGAATAGATCTCGTCTACATCATGTGATCGTTCTAATTGCATTACTATGTTTCTCCATGAACTTAATGCACTAGATGCATGCTGGATAGCGGTCGATGTGTGGAGTAATAGTAGTAGATGCAGGCAGGAGTCGGTCTACTAATCTTGGACGTGATGCCTATATATTGATCATTGCCTTGTATATCGTCATAATTATTTGATCTTCTATGAATTGCCCAATAGTAATTTGTTTACCCATTGTGTGCCATTTCTCGAGAGAAGTCACTAGTGAAATCTACGGCCCCCGGGTCTATTCTTTATCATATTTGCCTTAAGATCTGTTTTTATTCACTTTTATTTTCAGATCTATTATTCCAAAAACCCGAAAATGCCTTGTTGCACTTTTTTATTACTTTTTTTATTTCATGTTTTATCGAGATCTATTTATTCAATCTACCATAATTTTTATCCCGTCAACTTGACAATTTCTGGTGCCGTTACCCGAAGAGGGATTGATGACCCCTCATACGCGTCGGGTTGCAAGTATTTGTTCTTTGTGTGTAGGTACCGTTTACATAGTGTTACTTGGTTCTCCTACTAGATTGATACCTGGTTTCATAACTGAGGGAATACCTACCGTAGTTGTACTGCATCATCCCTTCCTCTTTGGGGAAATACCGATGCAGTTTCAAGTGACATCAAATGGAATTCCTGGCGTCGTTGCTGGAGATACATCATCAACATCTACCAGATTCCTAATCACAAATCTCATCTCCTTGCAATTTACATTATTTGCCATTTGCCTCTCATTTTCATCTCCCCCACCTCACAAAAATTTGCTATTTTATTTGCCTTTTTTTTCATTCGCCGTTTTCTCGTCAGATCTCTTGTTTGTTTGAACTTGTCTCTATGAGTGATTTCGGTATGGCAGAAACAGATGATGGCCTAACTCCTAAAATTGGACGATCTAGCAATCTGGATGCTAAAACTTTTGTTTTGGGGCAAGGGAATGTTATGGGAAAATAACATATCCAAGAATTTTCCAATTGTGTTGGAAATTTGACTCTTGATGATGCTCCTATACTTAAAAGAACTAAATCTTATGCAGAAGCTATTTCAGCACTAGTGCTGAAACTTGAAAATAGATTTATCCCTACCCATCCTACTTTGCAAATATTGTTTTATGAGCTACCCGTTATAAAGGATCCTAAAGCAAAAAAATTAGCTACCCTTATTCTTATGAATGAATTTGACTACATAGTACAGGAAGCTAGGGAAATTTTTGATTTTTATGGTATGAGCCATGAAAAACCGGTGATAAGTGAGATCCTTTATAATAGTGATTATATGTTGAGACATTTGCTTGGAAATAATCAATTTTTTGAGGGGAACCTTAAAAAGAAATCCCCGTTATAGATATAATCCAACAAGTTTTCAATGATGTTAATCAACAATATTCTTGGATTTTGGCCGGAAATCAAAGGGGATACGTAGATGGGCAACTTGATAATGCTAAAATTTCTATGTATAATGTGTTCCAAGTTTTTTTTGCAAAACCTCTTGACAAGAGCACATCTTGGAAAATAAGAAGAAATAAGACAATACTTGAATCTATGCATTATGCCTAGCTAGGGGCATAAAACGATACCGCTTGTTGGGAGGCAACCCAATGAATAAATTTTATTTTTTTCCTTTCTCTTTCTGTTCTTGAGTGTTTACACAATTATTCTACTGTTATGCTTGTGTTTTTATGTTTTAATTAGTGTTTGTGCCAAGTAAAGCCCTTGGGATCATGTTGGGTGATAGTTGATTTGATCTTGTTGAAAAACAAAAACTTTTGCGCCCAGTGGCAAAATCGCATAAAATCACGGAAACGAGATAAAATCCTGAATTTTTTACACAAGATTGATATACAAATTTTCTACGTTGTCCTAATTTTTCAAATTTTTTGGAGTTACATTAGTATATCAAGTTTCCAGATTACTACAAACTGTTTGATAGGTTTTGTTTTCTTTGCATTGTGTGCCTATTTTGATGAATCTATGGATTGTATCGGGGGGTAGAAGCCATGGTAAAGTTAGAATACAGTAGGTATAATGAAAAAAATAAATTATGAATGGGTTTGCAACAGTACTTAGAGTAGTGATTTGCTTTGTTATACTAACGGATCTCACGAAGGTTTTGTTGAGTTTTGTGTGATTGAATTTTTCAAGTTTTGGGTGAGATCACGATGGATGAAAGAATAAGGAGTGAAAAGAGCCTAAGATTGGGGATGCCCCATGGCACCCCAAGTTATTATTCAAGGAGAACCAAGCAACTAATCTTGGGGATGCCCCGGAAGGCATCACCTCTTTCTTTTAACGACCATCAGTATTTTACTTGGAGCTATATTTTTATTCGTCACATATCATGAGTTTTGCTTGGAGCATCTTGTATTATATGTGTCTTTGCTTGTGTTGCTTTTTTAGTTTGTGTTAAATATCCTTGCTGGATACACCTTTTTGAGAGAGCCAAAATTATGCTATGATTTGATAGAATTGCACTTTATGCTTCACTTAAACTTTTTGAGCTATGGAATTGCTCTAGTGCTTCACTTATATCTTTTTGAGCACGGTGTGCTTTAATATTTTTGAAGAAATGCTCTCATGCTTCACTTAGATCTATTTGAGAGTTAGTAAATTTTTGAAGAAATTCTCTCATGCTTCACTTATATTATTTTGAGAGAAGAACTTTTTTATGCTCATGTTCTTCACTTAAATTTGTTTGAGCTTATCAAAAGCAACATATGAAACTAGTCCCAAAGTGATAGATATTCAAGAGGGATATAATAAAAACTTTCATGAAGATCATTGGACAAATTAAACTTGATTCTTTGTTATAGTTTTGAGATATGATGATAGTGATATGTGAGTCATGTTGGTGAGTAATTATGCTTTAGTAAGAATATTGGTGTTAAGGTTTGTGATTCCCTATGCAAGCACAAAAGTCAACAGTTATGCAATGACATTACATCCTACTTATGGTGCATTATTCGGTGTTAGTTATGCTTAATGCTCGCTTATGTGATTTTTTGTTTCTTGGTTGGTTGCTTCTCAATCTATTTGCTAGCCTCCACCTGTACTACGTAGAAATACTACTTGTGCATCCAAAATCTTTAAACCCACTTTTGCCATATGAGTCCACCATACCTACCTATATGTGGTATTTCTGTGCCATTCTAAGAAAATTTCTATGTGCCATCTCTAATTTTCAAAATGAGCTTCCTTTTTGTATGCTTGTACCGCTCATGAAGCGGCAGGGGGTGGCCAATATTTTCCATGCTAGATGTGTTATTCTCAAGACGAGTGTTTATTCACTTGTCATTGCACGAGAGTACGACAGTAATAGGGATGCCCAGTCCCAAAATGAAAAGGAAATTTACTTTATGTTGTCAAATAATAAATTCCTTGGAAAGTGTTGGTATGGAAGGCACTTGTGGATACGGCTAGCCATGGATTGTGAAATAATGGTGTAAAGAGGAATAAACTTTAGTTTCTGTTTGGGAACCGCCTATGATATATCTAGCATGGAAAGTGTTGGAAATTACTTGGTCGTTTTCGTTGACGGGAAAAGTATGCGTCTCAAAAGAAAATATCTCTCAATTTTTTCTTTGAGCTCTGGCACCTCTACAAATCCCTACTTCCCTTGGAGAATGGCCTTTCTATTTACTTTATGCAATTTTTATTTTTATTTGAGTCTCCATCTTCTCTTATAAAGCACCAACTAGGGACCACTATGATCATACTTGAGCATTGGATGTAGCTATATACGAGTGTGTTTCATGAATGGACCAATGATTGAGCATGATGGGCTAGGGATAACTTTCTTTAGTGTTTATATTGTGAAAGACATGGTTGCTTGTTGAGCTTGAGTATTGGAATCTTTATGTCAAAACTAGACTATTGCTTTGAACCATATAAAAGTCCAAATGTCCATGCTACAAAAGAAAAGATTATGTGATGAACATGTTAGGCATCATTCCACATCAAAAATTCTGTTTTTATCAGTTACCTACTCAAGGACGAGAAGAAATTAAGCTTGGGGATGCTGATACGTCTCCAACATATCTATAATTTTTGATTGTTCCATGTTGTTATATTATCATTCTTGGATGTTTTACAATCATTTTATAGCAACTTTATATCATTTTTTGATACTAACCTATTCACACAATGCCTAGTGCCAGTTGCTATTTTTTACTTGTTTTTTTACTTCGCAGAATATCAGTACCAAACCGAGTCCAACGCAATAAAAAATTCTGAAGATTTTTTTGGACCAGAAGACACCCAGTGGGCCAAAGATGTACCAGACACGAGGCCCAGGCGTGCCCAGTGGGGTTGTGCCACCCTCGGTGACCTCCCACACCACCTCTTCGCCCTATAAATACCCAAATATTCCATAAACCCTAGGGGAGTCGATGAAATGCAATTCCAGCCGCTGCAAGTTCTAGAACCACGAGATCCAATATAGACACTATCACGGAGGGGTTCATCATCGTCATTGGTGCCTCTCCGATGGTGCGTGAGTAGTTGACCATAGACCTACGGGTCCATAGGTAGTACCTAGATGGCTTCTTCTCTCTTTTTGATTCTCAATACAATGGTCTCTTGGAGATCTATTTGATGTAACTCTTTTTACGGTGTGTTTGTTGGGATCCGATGAACTTTGAGTTTATGATCAGATCTATATCAATGAATATTATTTGAGTCTTCGTTGATCTCTTATATGCATCATTATTTATAGCCTCATATTTCTTCTTTGAATCTTTTGTTTAGTTAGGCCAACTAGATCGATTTTTCTTGCCATGGAAAGAGGTGCTTTGTGATGGGTTCAATCTTGCGGTGTTCTTTCCTAGTGACAGAAGGGGCAGCAAGACACACATGTATTGTTGCTATTAAGGATAACAAGATCTACATGAATAGATCTCGTCTACATCATGTTATCATTCTTATTGCATTACTCCGTTTCTCCATGAACTTAATACACTAGATGCATGCTGGATAGCGGTCTATGTGTGGAGTAATAGTAGTAGATGCAGGCATGAGTCGGTCTGCTAATCTTGATGTGATGCCTATATATTGACCATTGCCTTGGATATCGTCATAATTATTCGATCTTCTATCAATTGCCCAACATCAATTTTTTTACCCATCGTGTGCCATGTATCGAGAGAAGCCACTAGTGAAATCTACGGCCCCCGGGTCTTTCTTTATCATATTTGCCTTGAGATATATTTTTATTCGCTTTTATTTTCAGATCTATTATTCCCAAAACCCAAAAATACTTTGCTGCACTTTTTTATTACTTATTTTGTTTTGCGTTTTCTCATGATCTATTTATCCAATCTACCACAATTTTTGTCCCGTCAACTTGACAATTTCTGGCGCCGTTACCCGAAGAGGGATTGACAACCCCTCATACGTGTCGGGTTGCAAGTATTTGTTCTTTGTGTGCAGGTACCATTTACATAGTGTTGCTTTGTTCTCCTACCAGATTATTATGTTGATACCAATTAGATCATCATTTCTCAAACATTTCATATCGTAAAAGATTACATGATGAAACATGTTAGGTAGCATTCAACATATTTTTTTTTATTAATTTACGTACTCTAGGAAGAGCAGGAATTAAGCTTGGGGATGCTGATATGTGTCCAACATATTTATAATTTTTGATTGTTTCATGCTACTATATTATCAACCTTGTATGATTTCTACACCATTTTATATCATTTTTGGGAACTAACCTATTAACTTAGTGCCAAGTGCAAGTTACTATTTTTTGCTTGTTTTTCATTTTACAGAAAATCCATACCAAACAGAGTTCAAACATGGCAAAACTTTTTAACATTTTTTCTGGACCAAAAGAGACCCATGAAGCTTCGGGGGAAGTCTAGAAGCCAGATGAGGAGGCGACAAGGCAGGGGGTGCGCCCTACCCCCTGTGGGGCCCCTACTACTCTAATTGACCTAATTCCTGGCCTATAAGTTCACACATATTTGGAAACCCCTAGAAGGAGACCCGAAACAATTATTGCACCGCCACAAGTCCTTATTCCTCGATGGTCCCATCTGGAGGCCTTTTCGGTACTCTGCCGGAGGGGGAATTGATCACAGAGGGCCTCTACACCAACCTTGCTGCCTCTTGGATGATGCATGAGTAGTTCCTCACCGGACCTATGGGTCCATAACAGTAACTAGATGTCTCTCTCTCTCTCTCTCTCTCTCTGATCTTCAATACAATGTTCTTTTCGGAGATCAACTTGATGTAGTACTTTTGTTGTGTGTTTGTTGGGATCCAATGAATTGTGGGTTTATGATCTGATTATTCCTTGAAAGTAATTGAGTCTTTTCCAAACTTTATTATGTGCGATTGTTTATAGCTATGTAATGCTTTCCAATATATGAGTTTTGTTTGGTCAACATCATGGTTAGATCTTCAGTGGAAGTGGTGCATAGTAATAGGTTCAATCTTGCGGTGTTCTCACCTCATGACAGAAGGGGTAGTGAGGCACGTATTGTATTGTTGCTACTAAGGATAAACTGATGGAGTTCGATCATATTGATTGGTCTTATTTTGCCTACATTATGTCATCACGCTTAAAGCATCACTCTGTTTGTCGTGAACTTGATACGTAGAGAGGCAAGCATAGAAGCACTCTCGAAGTGGAGTAATATTAGTAGATGCAATATCATTTCAGTCTACTTTTCACGGACATAATGCGTATGTATTGATCATGCCATGAATAATATCATAATTATGCGATTTACTATCAATTGCCCAACAGTAATTTGTCTACCCATCGTGTTATTATGCTTATGAGAGAGATGCCTCTAGTGATGCTATGGCCCCCGTGTCCAATTCACTTTATATTTACTAAAACCCTAAAAATACCTTGTTGCAATTTATTATCTTTTATTTTACTTTTATTTTATCCATCTATCACTACCAGATTTGATCCTTGTAACCAACAAGAACAAGGGGATTGACAACCCCCTTGCCTTCATTGGTACAAGTATTTTCTTTATGTGTGTGTAGGTACCGTTTATCTGTTTCTCGTGGAGTCTCCTATTGGTTCAATAAACCTTGGTTGTTAACTGAGGAAAATACTTCGCTACTGTGCTACATCACCCTTCCTCTTCAGGGAAATCCCGACAAACTATAGAAGTAGCATGCTCCGTGTTGCCATTGACTGTGATAACACCATTCGGCCCTAACATCTTAAGCTTCAAATACGCGTAGTGTGGGATGGCATGAAAGCGAGTGAAAGCAGTTCGCCCGAGGAGTGCATGGTAATCACTTCGAAAGGATACTATTTCAAAGATCAACTCTTCACTTCGAATGTTTTCGGGTGTGCTAAAGACTACGCCCAGGGTAATGCTTCCCCAGCTATGTACCTCAATTCCCGGTGTGATACCCTTGAATGTGGTACCACTAGGTTTGATTTTGTTAGGATCGATATGAAGTTTTTTGTCAGTTTCTGCATAGATCAAATTGAGGCTAATGCCAACATCCATAAGGATGCGAGTTAATTGAAAACCATCCACAATGGGATCAAGTACCAACGATGTTGTGCCTATGTGGTTGATGCTTGTCGAATGGTCTCTTTGGTCGAATATGATCGGAATTTCCGACCATGATTGTACTTGGGCGTTGCTGGATCTATGGCATAAACATCACGGGGTTCCCGTTTCCTCTCCTTTTTGGTGACATGAGTAGCATATATCATGTGAACATCCTTGACTTTGGGAGGAAACTATTTTTGGCTACCATTATCGGCCCAAGCTGGTCCCCATCCTCATTACACGTTCGACTCTTGCCCTGATTATTAGCTGCTATCTTACCGACCTACCTGATCACCCAGCAGTTCCTGTTGGAATGAGTAGCAGGTTTGTCAGGAGCACCATGGATAGCACATGGTTTGTCCAGGATTTGTCCAACATGGAGGGCCATCTCTTTTTGAACACAGTATATACGCAAGCGCTTATATACACGCGCATACACTGACCCCTATTAACACACGTACGCACATCCTACCCCTATGAGCACCTCCGAAAGACTGAGCCGACATATCATCTTGAAATTTACAAAGTCACCGTAGGCACCTCGTCGTCGACGGGAACGTCTCCTCCCACTGAATGCGCATCGCCGGAAATCCTAAAATAAATCCAGGAATAAATGCGAGCACCAGGACTTGAACCCTGGTGGGTTGGGGATACCACAGTCCCTCTAACCATCCAACCCATCTCTATTCCCTTGAAAGGGCATCCGCTTGTTGCTGCTATGTTGGTTGCTAAATCCTGCATTAACTGCCCCCTCCTCGGCATCCATGTTGCTTCCTCCATTGCGGCGTTTATTATTCTTATTGCACCGAGGTTTACTGTTCCCATCGCACACCTTGGAGGTACCTAGGTCACCACTATGGTTGCTTCGATGAGCCAGCCAACTATCCTCACCTGCGCAAAATTGAGTCATCAAGTGTGTGAGGGTTGCCATCGAACGACGCTTTTCCTATCCGAGCTCTCTAGCGAGCCATTCATCGCGGATGATGTGCTTAAAAGCAGCTATCACCTTCGCATCTGTACAATCGACTATTTGATTTTTCTTGGTCAAGAACCGGTTCCAGAATTTTCTGGCTAACTCCCCTAGGTCCTGCACAATATGAACGAGGTCATCAGCATCTGGGGTCAGACGTAAGTTCCCTGAAAGTTAGCTCGAAAAGTATCATCGAGTCTTCCCAATTGCCAATCGAGTTCTCGGGAAGACTGTTAAGCCAATGTCGAGCTGATCCTTTAAGATTTAGGGGTACGCATTTGATGGCGTAGAGGTCATCAACTCGGGCCATGTGGATGTGCCTGAGGAAGTCCTCAACCCATACATCGCAGTCCTTAGTTCCGTCATACTGCTCAATGTTAATGGATTTAAATCCCTCCGGGAATTGGCGTTGCATAACCTTGTCTGTGAAGCACATTGGTGGGCAAATCCTCGGATCCTAGTTGTAGCATGGCGGGCATCCGATGTTGTCACTGTTTGATCACGTTTATAGTCACATGTATTTCTATGCTTGGCTAACCAAACCAGGTATTCCTCCTATCCAGCAGGGGGAGCTCCCTGGATCCATGGATAGATCGAGATGGGGGCAGCTGGTCTTGATGTTAATCCTTTCCGCAAATCATACGGTCTCGAAGGCGAGAGTGGGTCCTTTCCGTGATGGCGATGTCTCTCGGGCTGGTTGGAATACCCACCCACCGGCCTATCAGGGCCTCGAGGAGGGCGGTTTGGGCTTCTTGGCCCAGTCACGCCTCGACAGTGGGCTACCAGCATCTTCCTCGTTGAACTCTGGGAGCAGCTCTCTTTGTGGGTACTATTGGTTATTCCCTGTGAATCTATTCTCGAGTTCTTGCCCGACATAGACGACCTTGGTCCATTTGTCCCTCGGTTTATCCTGTTCGGCTCTAAGCAGCTAGGGGTTTTTCTTCCTGCTCTTGGTGGTGTTAATTAACCATCGGTGGAAGGCCCGGAGCCGAGGATCATCTAGGAGTTCCTTGGGGATATCGTATTCCTTGGGACCGAGACTTAAATCTTCCTTGGACTCTGGGTAGTAGTCATACTCCTCGGGGTCATCATCATCCTTGTTGGGTGCGCTGCCGCCAATGGAACCATCACCAGTGTTATTGCCTGCATTCTGGTCTTCGGTGTCGTCTAGAGTGGCACCATTGTCGGTGGCGTTGACGTTAACGGTAGCATCTGTTACCCATGCCCTTTTTACAGCATCTTTGACATCGATGTTTGGGGGGCTCAATATCTACTTCATCATCCCCAGAAGTATCTACCATGTAGACATCATGGGTGGAGGTAGTCGCTCAATTTCCAATATAGCCAGCGGCTAGCACTACAAAAAAAGACACATCCATAACATTTTGGTCTGAACAATTTTTTTTCTGTCATTCTTATGACACTTCTATGACGACAATTGTGACAAAACCCGGTATCATCATAGATGTGGTGGGCTCCTACTTCTATGACAAAAAATCATGACAGAAAATGGGCTTTTCATCCTGGGCGGGCCGGAGACGCAGCTGCTTGACATTCTTTGGGCCGTCCATGACGGAAAAAATCGTGGTAGAAGCGAGGGCGAGGAAAATATCGGGGGAGTTCCCGGCTACGATGGGTGGTCGGGGCCGAGTGATGCGCGTTTCTCTCATACGTACGCGTGTGTGTGTGAGGTGTTGCTCTCTAACTGAAACCGAGCGAGGCGTTGGGCTCTAACTGAACCTGAGCGATTGCACTACAGGCTACACGTTACTGAACCCGAGCGATCGATCGATCCCTTGCTGTTAACTGAACCCAAGTGATTCCTTCGCTACTGCTGCTAACTAAAGCCGATCGATGCTGCCTCTGGATGAACAGTGAGCGTTGTTGGGGGGGGGGTTGGATGAACAGTTCCCGGTGGGGGGTGGATGAACAGGACCCCATGGTGTTGCCGCTGGATGAACAGGACCCCGATCGAGCCAGTTGGGGGTGGATGAACAGGACCCCGTGAAGAGCTGGATGAACAGGACCCTGTAGAGGGCTGGTTGAACAGTAGCCGGTGGAGGACTGGATGAACAGTAGCCCGTGGCGGGGTGGTTGAACAGGACCTCGTGGAGAGGGCTAGTTGAACACTAGCCGATGGAGGAGCGCGCGGTGGAGGCTGGATGAACAGGAGCCCGTGGATGAACAATTGCAGGTGGAGGCTGGAGGAGGTCGATGGTGAATGAACAGTAGCCCATGGAGGCTGGAGGAGGTCGACGGTGGAGATGAACAGTATCCCGTGGAGTCCCATTTTGCCGTACGCCACCCCTCCTGATGAACAGGACCCCCATTTTGACCATAGCGCTCCAACACAAGTCCGTTTCCTCCATTTTGCGGTACGCCACACCCCTCCCGATCAACAGGACCCCGTTTCGACCGTAGGAGGTCCGTTTCCTCTATTTTGCTATACGCCAGACCCCTCCCGGTGAACAGGATCACGTTTCGACCGTGGCCAATCGAACACAAGGCCGTTTCCTCCGTTCCACGGTACGCCAAGCCTCGTTTCCATCGGCTGTTCCATCCAAGCCGGTTGGCTCCCGTTGAGCAGCACGTGTTCCGTTGCCTCCCGATGAACACGACGCATTCCGTTGCCTCCCCATGAACACGGCGACGACATAGTTTCTCCGTACATGAGCCCTAGCTGCACGTATGCACGAGTAGGCGTTCGAGACCCTGCCCGTATGTACGTACGTGGCCGTATTTTTTGGCGTGTGGCTATATGTACGTGTACACAGTTTAGATGGGACAACCTGAACTGCTACGTGAGGGGTTCTACTATGACATGTGCTGCTACTTACTCGGCCACGGTTCATCGTTGCAAAGCGACCGATCGACCAGTATGTACGTACATGTTCCCGACCAGAATGATAACGCTACATACGCTTCGACTAGGTGGGTCTCGACTGTCAGGCACTTCCTTGCGTGCGAAGATGTAGCTGGTGGGTCCCAGCAGTCATGGCATGAATCATTTTTTTGCCCGTAATATGGACGCACTTCCTCGCGTGCGAAGATGTAGCTGGTGGGTCCCAGCAGTAAGGGGGGAAACATTTTTTCATGATATACGATGACCCGTCTGGTGGGTCCCTGCTGTCAGGTGGAGGAATCATTATTTCTTGCGTAATAAGGAGGCATTTCCTTGTGTGCGGCCGTGGACCCAGCTGTCAGCCTCTCCACGTACAGTCCACGTCCGATGGATGCCGTTCGTTGACCATGACGCGCCGAGAGCACCAGGGCGGTGGACGACGGCGAGGCCTAGGAAGGGAACGACACAGAGCTGGGGAAGACTCGGCAGTGGTTGCCCACGCGGTGGGGAATACGAGGGTTTACTGGTCCGGCTGCCGTCACTGGAAAATAATAGGAGGTGTGGGTGAGTAGAGGAATGACATGGCCAGCAATAGAGTAGGATGGGGCGGTGCGGCCTGTGCGGTAGCACAGCCGGCCATGGGAGGCGGGAGCAGGCAGTCCCACCGGCGCTGGTTTTGGCGGCTAGAGCAAGAAGACCAGAGGTTGAAGAAGCACTACGGCTGTTGGATGGACATTGTACGGTCTCTGCAGCTAGAATCGTTTATATTGACTAAGTTGACAAAGCCATTGGTATGCTGAACTTAGTAGGCCCACAGGTTAGCCTCCGAAATGGTGCGCCCTAGATGTTAGGGGAGGAATCATTTTTTGGGTGGCTGAAGCTAGAATATCCGAGATTGAAGAAGAAGCATGACATCCGTTGGATGGACATCCAACGGCCAGTGCTGCTAGAACCGCGTGTTGACTATAAGTTGACAAAGCCTTGCATATCCGTCAACTTACTTTTGTTAGGGGACGTGTCAACTTAGTAGGCCCACAAGTGTGTGGCAGAGAACTTATAGCCCATTTGCGATTTGTAAGAATGTACACCCCATTTTTGAATTCTAATGGAATTTACTACAGCCCATTTACAGTTTCTTAAAAGTACAACCCATTTTCTAACTAGGACAACGATAATAATTTCAGCCAACCGTTCAAAACAGAATTCAATAAAATTTCCCACATTTTGATGAGATCCAAAATATTTTTATCCTGAAATTTCTAGTCAGATTAAATATAATCAATATAAATTTGTATTACGTAAAAATCCAACGAAACATTGCGCGCGCAACAAGTAATGAAATTAAAAAAAATTATAAACTAATTACGTGTTTGGTGCATTTTTTTATAGTTACTGCCTAGTTTTTATAATTACATCCCATTTATTATTTCTTAAAGCCCATTTTCTTGTTAAGCCTAGTGCAACCCTCCTTGGAAAGATTTGCAGCCCAGTGGGGCAGAGAATAACAAGTTGACCTTGTCTGGGTATTCCTAAAAAAAGTATAGCTGGGCTAGCCATTTTCAACTTGAAAAAAATTAATATCTGGGCTGGATATCTGGCCTGGGCTAGACGGGCCATAGCTCGCCCAGTTAATACCCTGCTCTCCTATGAGCAACAACGAAAACATCGCTCAAGAAAAACTCTGCAGTGCTCACACCTCAAAAACACAAATACCGCTCGAGCTGCTTGGTCCCAGCTGTTGGTCGCTCCTTGTGTAATTCTCTCATTTATTGACTACATAGGTTGACAATGGTGTGGGACCGTGATGTCAGGAAACCAAGAGGAAGCAAAAAAATTTATAGTTGTATATAATAAGAAGGTACTTGCGTACGTGCGGCTATGGCCCTGGTGGGTCCCCACTGTCATCCTCTCCAAGTAAAGTCATCTCCTCATTCCTCATGTCCGTTGAGCATGTTGACAACGCGAGATGGCGGCGCCACGGCGAGCTCAACAACTCGAAGGATGATGGAGAGGGCCTCGCGAGCCTTACGGATGGTCTGATACAACGCCCGCTGCTCATTCGGGAAGCCAGGATCATAGGGCCACATGTCCGCGACGGCATTGTCGTTCGCTTGTTCACCGGTGCTCGTTGAGGAGATGGGGGTTGCAGCATAGGTCCCCCTGCGTTGGTAGCTCTTCCTCCATTAGGGCATCAAAGTGCGGCCGCACCTGCTCTATGGTGAACACGACATGAACCGGCTTGGACAGTGGCGCCGGCTCCTGGTCGGAAGCTACGTCCATCGTCTGATTGTCGATGCTCAGCTCGGCGAGCTCGCTGGCGAGCTAGCATGTTCGGCTGCTGGACCGACCCGCTGCCAAGCACGAGTCTGACTGCCGTGGCCCACCTTGACCGCCTCACTCGCTCGCGCGCACTTTCCACCCAAAATGGTCAGTGACGCCCACCCCGCTTCCCGGTGCAGGCGATTGCTCAGCCTTCAAACGACACAAGTGTCGTCCGTCTGCCGCCCACATTAATGATACGCGGTTGCTGAGGCGGCTACTCCAGCACCACTCGTCCGTCCCTCCGCCGCGCACCATTGCTATATAAACGGTTGCGCCGGCCATAGCCACAGTCATCCACCTTCGTTCCCTTTCTCCTGTCTACACCACTACTGCCCACCATGGCTTCCTCGCGCTCCAGCGCTCTTCAGGACGGGCGGGCGATGGACCACAAGGAGATGGTAGCCATTGCTGCCGACTGGCTGGCCGGCAGGCAGCCGGAGGACGACGACGTCCTAATGGATAACATGGTAGTCGACGATCCGACGCCAACCTCCTCCTCCACACCATCCTCACCGGTGCATTGCACTGTGACCATCAACGAGGCCCGTGCCTAATACATGGACATGGTGAGGCAGAAGCACCAGGAGCACTTCCGGGAGGCGCAGGACGATGCCGCCTACAACCACCATCTCCTCCAGGAGCACCTGCAGGCGGAGGAGCAGGTCGCCGCGGAGCGGGCGGAGCAGGAGGCACTCCTCGACTCGTACCACTCCGCCCGCGAGGGCCGCCTCGAGCGCTGGTGGTACCACATGCGGGTGGCAGAGGTTGCGGCCGCCTAGAAAAAGGGCGATGAAGTGGGCCAGGCGCTGTTTGGCGAGACCGAGGACGAGGCAGAGGACAATGCCGGCTCCGACGAGTCCCCGCTCCGCTGGTGTCGACGAGGCCCTGCTCCATCGAGGCCCCGTGGCGCCAACAATGAGGCAGAGGACACCGCCGGCTCCGCCAAGACCCGCCCCACCGGCACCAAGGTGGAGGACCTCGCCGGCTTCGGCGAGGCCCTACTCCGCCGATGCCCCGCCCCACCAACAACGAGACAGAGGACATCGCCAGCTCAGCCGAGGCCCTACGAGGGAGTCCTGGACTAAGGGGTCCTCGGGCCTCCGGCCTGTTATCCATGGGCCGGACTGATGGGCTGTGAAGACATGAAGACCGAAGACTGTACCTGTGTATGGATTGGACTCTCCTTGGCAAGGAAGGCAAGCTTGGCGACCGACTATGAAGATTCCTTCTCATGTAACCGACTCTACGTAAATCCTGTGTCCCCTCGGTGTCTATATAAACCGGAGGGGTTAGTCCGGAAAGGATATATTCATTACCATAGTCATATAGGCTAAGCTTCTAAGGTTTAGCCATCACGATCTCGTGGTAGATCAACTCTTGTAACACTCATATTCATAAATATCAATCAAGCAGGACGTAGGGTATTACCTCCATAGAGAGGGCCCGAACCTGGGTAAACATCGTGTCCCCTGTCTCCTGTTACCATCGATCCTAGACGCACAGTTCGGGACCCCCTACCCGAGATCCGCCGGTTTTGACACCGAAATTGGTGCTTTCATTGAGAGTTCCACTGTGCCGTCTATGAAAGGTTCGATGGCCCCTTCAATCGTCTATAGAGACGCTGTCCAAGGAGAAACCTTCCTCCCCGGACAGATTTTCGTGTTCGGCGGCTTCGTACTGCGGGCCAACTCGCTTGGCCATCTGGAGCAAATCGATAGCTACGCCCCTGGCCACCAAGTCAGATTTGGAAGCTTGAACTACGTCGCGAATATCCATGGAGACTTGACCTTCAATGGATTTGAGACCGCAGCGATCGCTCCCCCTCGCTTCGATGAACATGACTTAAATCTGTCACCGGATCATATCCAACGGATGGTCCCTGTTGCTGCAATGGCCTTAGAACCGAAGCAAATCATGCCATCCAAAGCCATAGAGTCCCCGACGTTGGAGCCGCACACGGACTCGGCACCTCGCGATATTTGCGCCAATAGAACTCCGGATTCGTCTCCAGCTATGAGTCCCGGACCGGGTACGCCTGCGGACACCGAGCTGGATCGGTTATCGATTTTCGAATTTAGCACCACAGACATCTTCCAGCACTCACCTTTGGGTGATGTGCTAAACTCTTTAAAGAACTTGTCCTTGGAGAAGGACTCACAGCCGAACTATGTTCGGTTCGAGCTAGAGGCTGATGATGGGAAATTTTGTTTCCCACCCTCCATCCAGTTCATAGCCACTGTCGATGACTTAACCGACGTGCTTGATTATGGCTCCGAAGACATCGACGGTATGGACGACGATGCTGACCAGGAACAAGGCCAAAACCCGCCATTTACTGGAAGTTGGACAACCACCTCTTCATACGATGTGTACATGGTCGACACACCTAAAGAAGCTAGTGACGATGACAAAGGGGATCCAGTCGCGGATAAACCTTCTGAGACATAGTCCAAGCACCGGCGCCCTAAACTCCGCTCTAAGCCTCGTCGCCCAAAAGATGACAACACTGGCACCACAGAAATTGGTACTCCGGGTGATGCCAAAAACAATAAAGACCCTGTTGGAGCTGCGTCCGAATAGGAGGAACAAGACAACGGGCAAGATGACCCTGATAAACAGACCACGCCCAATAACTCAGATGATGATAGTTATCGTCCAGTCTCCGAAGATGAGGAGAGCCTCGGCAGCAAAGATTTCATCGTACCTGAGGCACCCCTAGAGCAGGAACGCTTGAAGAGCCAGCTAATAGCTATTGCCAGAAGCCCGAAAAAGAAACAGCAGCAGCTCCAGGCTGAGCAAGACCTGCTCATTGACAGGTGGACTGATGTCCTGGAAGCCGAAGAATATGGCCTCGAGCGCCCAGTCAAGAGTTACCCAAAGCACAGACTGCTACCTCAGTTCGATGAGGAAGCACGGATCCCATACCGCCCTCATGCAATGCGGACCGACCACCACGTGGCCAGGATAGTACGGCGGACCGACCACACCGCGGCCGGGATAAAGCGGCAACTCAGGCCGAACAACAGCCCGCCCCATCGCTTCGCAAAAACAGGGACATAATAGCTCGGGACCATACACACGACCTTCGGCGGGATCAAGACAGCAGAGCAGGACACACCAGATCAATCTATGGACCGCGAGGACGCTTCCCGACTCGGGATGACGGCTACCTATTCGGACATGACAAACCTAGTCACACCCCGGCCGATAACCGTAGACGAACTTCATTAGAGGTGCGCCGTGACATGACCCGATATAGAGGTGCCGCACACCCTCTTTGCTTCACAGATGAGGTGCTGGATCACGAATTCCCCGAGAAGTTCAAACCCGTCAATATTGAATCATACGATGGAACAACCGATCCCGCAGTGTGGATCGAAGATTTTATTCTCCACATCCACATGGCTGAGGAGATGACCTCCATGCTATCAAATACCTCTCATTAAAGCTTAAAGGACCAGCTCGCCACTGGCTGAACAGCCTGCCTGAAAATTCCATTGGCAGCTGGGAGGACTTGGAAGAAGCCTTCCTCGACAACTTCCAAGGTACATATGTCCGGCCACCCGATGTCGATGACCTAAGCCACATAGTTCATCAACCCAGAGAATCAACCAGAAAATTCTGGACTAGGTTCCTAACCAAAAAGAACCAAATCGTTGACTGTCCGGATGCCGAAGCCCTAGCGGCCTTTAAACACAGCATCCATGACGAATGGCTAGCCCGCCACCTCGGCCAAGAAAAGCCAAGGTCCATGGCAGCCCTCACGGCACTTATGACCCTCTTTTGTGCGGGAGAAGATAGTTGGCTGGCTCGCAGTACAAACACAGCCAACGAAGCAGGCCCCTCCGAGGCCAAAAATAGCACTAGCAAGCTCCGGCGCAACAGACACAAACGCCGAAGCAATGGCGATAACACCGATGACATCACAATTCACGCCGGATTTAGCGGCTCCAGATCCGGCCAGTGAAAGAAGCCCTATAAAAGGAACAGCGAGGACCATCCATCTTGGACCGCATACTCGATCGTCCGTGCTAGATACATGGCACCCCAGACAAACTGGCCAACCATACCAACAGAGAATGCCGGGTCTTTAAGCAAGCCAACAGGGTAAATAGCGGAAACAAGGAAGGGGAATCGCAGAGCGAGGACGAAGACGAGGAGCCCCGACAGCCGAACACTGGGGCAGAAGAAATTCCCGCCTCAAGTCAAAACGGTGAACATAATATATGCTACACACATCCCCAAAAGGGAGTGCAAGCGCGCACTTAGGGACGTTTACGCGGTAGAGCCAGTCGCCCCAAAGTTCAACCCATGGTCGTCATTCCCGATCACCTTCGATCGTAGTGATCATCCAACTAGCATCCGTCATGGCGGTTCGGCCGTATTGGTACTCGACCCAATCATCGACGGATTTCACATGACACGAGTCCTAATGGATGGTGGTAGCAGCCTCAACCTGCTCTATCAGGATACAGTATGCAAAATGGGCATTAATCCCTCATGAATCAAGCCCATGATAACTACCTTTAAAGGAGTTATACCAGGCGTAGAAGCCCGTTGTACGGGCTTGATCACGCTGGAGGTGGTCTTCGGTTCCCCGGATAACTTCCGAAGCGAAGAGCTAATCTTCGATATCGTCCCCTTCCGCAGTGGCTACCACACACTGCTCGGATGAACCGCGTTCGCTAAATTCAACGCGGTGCCGCATTATGCTTATCTCAAGCTCAAGATGCCCGGTCCACGCGGCGTCATTACAGTAAATGGAAACACGGAACATTCCCTCCGCACAGAGGAGCATACCGCAGCCCTAGCAGCAGAAGTACAGAGCGGCCTTCTTAAGCAGCACCATAATCCGGCCGCCGAACCCCTGGACATTGTCAAGAAGGTCTGGACTACATTGCAAAAGGGCAGCTCGGTTCGTCAAGAGCTGAATTAGTAAATTCAGCCTCCGTCCCAGCCCCGATGAGGAAAGGGCATCCGTACCGCGCGTACATAATTACGCACTCAAAACCTCATGGGTACTGACGGAGGCATAACTCGCTCGCGATCCATAGTGCGGCTTGACCGACCCTGGGATTCGCACGCCTTTATTTTTTCTTTTTATTATCACGGGTCTTTTCTCTTTTCGAGGTCTATATGGACGACCTGCTTGCAGAACACACCAAGGAGGCAAGAATCTCTGGCATACAAGGGAATCCCCAGGTGGTCTCTATTAAATGATTGCCATACTTGTTTTACATACCCGCACGTAGCTCGCCCTTGGTTGCGACATGTTAAATAGCTTTACTTGCTTATCACATTACTCGCACAAAGTACACCTCGACGTACTAATTACATCACAATGGTGAATAAATGGTAGCGTCAGCTTATTACTTAATTTTTCCTGTTTCCTCACCTTTGTGTATATTACTTATTAAACGCGTACACTATGGTACATATTACCGCGCCAGGGGCTTCATTACACCCCGTTCTACGACAATAAAAGTCCGAACACTTTGTCATTATAGTTCGGCACCCCGAACTTATAGCATTATATGCATTGGCTCCGAATCATGTCTTTGGTCAATAGTTGGGTTGCCCGGCTCCTGTGCTTACTACCTTACATTCCGTTATATCGGCTAGGGTAGTAAAGGGAGAACTACTGTGATTGTGTCCCGGTTCTTCCGGACGAGCACCTCAGTAGAGAAAGCCGAAAACTGACTGTCATGATGCGGCGAGAGCCGGTCAGCTATTCGAGAGGTTCCAAATCATTAGAGATTTTCTCCGCTTCTTGCGAAGAATCGGTTCCTCCGATTAGGCGTGTATAACCCCCCTAGTTCGGCTTTCCAAATACCAGGGGCTTCGCCAAACTTTTTTAATTGTCAAACTCCTATGGCTAAGTGAGGGTGGTAAAGGCCGCATAGTCTGATTGCCTTGTTCGTTGCGCTAAACACCTCCTTTAAGGACCAGAATGTGGAGTAAAGAGTGTTTAGATTTATCCCGAACACCCTATCTATGTGGGGGCAGAAGCCGATGACTGGTCAACCCTCAGATTTCATAAATGGCCGCACAGGAGGTAAATGTAAATCACAAGCATTATAATACATAACATCATTGTTCCATATTACAGGACATGATAATACAAATGTTCTCATGGGAATACAATATCCTTTGAACATTGTTCCGCCACAAGGCGGGACCCCTCCAGGATACCATCAAAATAGAGCTCGGGTCGACGATGCTCCTTGCCCTCCGGCGGCCCCTCGGTCATTAGCTTCTTGGCATCCAGCTTTGCCTAATGCGTCTTGACGCGGGCAAAGGCCATACGCGCACCTTCAATGCAGACCGACCGCTTCACGGTTTTGAGCCGCGGACAGGCATTTACAAGCCGCTTAACAAGTCCGAAATAGATGCTAGGTACAGGCTCGGCAGGCCACAGCCGGACTATCAGGTCCTTCATGGCTAGCTCTGCCAACTTGTGCAGCTCGACCAACTGCTTTAGCTGGTCGATGAAGGGCAACGGATGTTCGGATCCAAGATACTGGCACCAGAATAGCTTCTCCATAGACATCCCTTCTTCGGCTCTGTAATGCTCGGTAGAATCCTATATACCGCGCGGCAGATCCGTAAACGCCCCTGGAAAACCCGAATTTGGATAAGTACAAGGAACGTTTCTTCTACATACTTGAGTTGCATGGTGAAAGAACTACCTGCCACAATCTCCCTGGCCGCCTGAATTTCCTGGAGGGCGTTCTAGGCTTCAGCTCGTGCATCCTGTGCGCTCTGGCGGGCCTTCACCAGTTCGGACTCTTGCGCCTTACAATCGTGCTCCAAGGACTCAAATCTCTTGATCGCGCCCTGGAGCTGTTGCTGCGCCTCACCGACCTAGGCCTCGTGCTTCTCGCACGCGGCACATTCCTTGGCCGCTTTGTCCTCGGCCTCGGCCAACGCCTTCTTGAGGGATGCCACCTCGGTCGTGGCCCCTAATAAAGTTCATGACAACTCAGTGTGGACGGACTATTCATTTTTTCTTAAAAGGTACCAGCAGGTCAGCACATACCTTGGCTATCCTCTAGCTGCTTCTTTACGAGGCTGAGCTCTTCCTCGGCCCGCTCCAGTTTCCGCTTCAGTCCGAAGACCTCTGCAGCATGAGCGGTGGCAACCTGCACCGACACCTGCTTATTCACAAAGACAAATTTTGTTAGATTCCTGCGATATTTCTTTTCGATCCTCTGTTCGCCTTTTTCTTTCCGAACACCAAACATAGCATTAGAGGCTACTGTCTATATTGTGATATTCTTCCTACAAACACATTACTTACCTCAAAGCCTGATAGAAGGCTAGTGCAGGCTTCGGCCAGTCCGCTTTTCACGAACTGGACCTTCTCTATTACCGTTCCCATAAGGGTGCGGTGTGCATCCACAATAGAGGCGCCTCATAGCGCCTCCAGCAGGTTATCCGGTGCCTCTAGTTGGATAGAGGTCCCGGTGGAATAGGCACATTCCCTCCTTTTGGGGCATGCCATTCGCTGGACTCCGGAGCCTCATAGGTCTCCGGAATGGTATCCGGCTCAGGTCCAAAGGGAACCCGACCCCCGTCGCCAGTCCCCACAGGGGCTTTTTCCCTCATGCGTCCGGCAATTGAGGAATCGTCCTGGGGCACCACCTTGACGATCTCCGGAAGCACCCCCGGTCGGGGAAGGTCTTTTGCGACACCACCTCGTCGTCACCCTTGGGAGAGATGGAATGAGAAGGTGGCGGAGACATGCTAGCCATCTCCTTTGAGTCTAGTGATCCCTTTAACGAGGATCGCGGGGAGCCATCGCGTGCTGGACTGCAATAACAAGGTTTAAGGTATATCAATATTACAAACCGGGGAGGCTAGACGTTTTTGGGCGGCACGAGGCTTGGTCCAGCGAGGTCGCTCCGGACTGCTGTCAACATCCCACACGGAGTTGTCTGCGTGGGAACCCCTAACCCTCTTAGGCGCTTTCGCCTCTGGATCTGCGGGGGCCGCTCTCTTCTTCCTCCCCACTTCAGGTGGGGAGTCGCTTTCTTCTTCCTCTTCGTCGTCGTCAGCGGAAGAAGAGGAAGTCTCGTCCTCGGACATCACGTCCGAAGCGCCTTTTCGGCGAGGGCCCTTCTTGGCCCCTTTGGCCGCTTTCTTGGCCGTCTTCTCTGGCACCTCGTAAGGTTCTAGAAAAAGCATTCTTGTCAATAACGGGAATTCTTGGTCTTCGGGCAGCGGAGCCGGACTGTTAATCCCCTCCACTATCTTGATCCAAGCGTGAAAACACATGTAGGAAAGCTTAGGCTTTTTCTCAAAATATGCTAAGTAAAGGGTACGCCTTGAAAACATTGAAAGAACTCACTGGGTTAGCCTGGCGTTTTAAGCTAAGCCCGCGATCTTCGGTCGTGGGCGGTGGCGTCTCGCCGTCCTTGAAGAGCACTTTCAAGATTTCTCTGTGCATCGTGCCGAAGAGCTCTAGTAGCGTCTAGTGCTTGGCCGGATCATACTCCCACAGATAGCAAGTACGGCGTTGGCACGAAAGGACCCGACGAATGAGCATGACCTGGACCACGTTGATGAGTTTGATCTTCCTATCCATCATGTTCTGGACACACGTCTGGAGCCTAGACAACTCGTTCGAGGGACCCCATGTCAGGCCCCTCTCTTGCCAGGAGGTGAGCCGCATCGGGAATCCAGATCTGAATTCGGGGGCCGCCACCCAGTTGGCGTCGCGTGGTTCGGTGATATAGAACCATCCTGATTTCCACCCTTTCACTGTCTCCGCGAATGAGCCTTCGGGCCAGGTAACGTTGGGCATCTTCCCCACCATGGCGCCTCCGCACTCTGCTTGTTGGCCGCTCACCACCTTCGGCTTCACGTTGAAGGTCTTCAACCATAGGCCGAAATGAGGCAGGATGTGGAGGAAGGCCTCGCACACGACAATGAATGCCGTGATGTTGAGGATGAAGTTGGGGGCGAGGTCATGAAAGTCTAGCCCGTAGTAAAACATCAGTCGCGGACGAAGGGGTGGAGAGGGAAGCCCAGCCCGCGGATGAAATGTGTGAGAAACACAACCCTCTTGTGGGGCTCTGGAGTAGGGACGATCTGTCCCTTGCCTGGGAGTCGGTGAGTGATCTCCTTGGCCAGATATCCGGCCTCTCGGAGCGCCTTGATATCCTTCTTCTTGACGGAGGAGGCCATCCACTTACCCCCAGCTTCGGGTCCGGACATTTTTGGAGTGCTTTCTCAGTTGAGGGAAAAGCTAGAAGCTTGGGCGCTGGAGCTCAGGGACGGAAGGACTGAGGAGGAGCTGTGCTGTGGGTGAAAGAAAGGGAATCCTTATCCCCTTATAAAGGCCGTGAATATCAAGCGTATCCCCACTCGCCTTAAACTCACCTATTCCCAAGGGCCGTGCTAACGGCACGGTTGGCCGCCCACACCCGTATTGATGAGAATCCCATAATAAGGGGGCACGATCTCTACTTCGACAAGACATGCCAATGGCAACCGCGTCTCGAAACATGGACACGGTCTGAAATTATGACTGGACAGACGTGATGTCATATTGTAAAAGCTGTCAACGGATTAGACTCTTGTAAAAACATGTATTCTCTCTACAATTATGTATGGTGTGTATGACAGGTCCGGGATAGTATCATCGCATCCGAAGACTATCTTGAAGTTCGGACAAAAGGGAACCCGCCTTGCAATGCCGAAAAAATCTGCGCGCCAGACTCCTCATCATTGAAGCCAGGTTTAGGGGCTACTGAGGGAGTCCTGGACTAAGGGGTCCTCGGGCATCCGACCTGTTATCCATGGGCCGGACTGATGGGCTGTGAAGACATGAAGACTGAAGACTGTACCTGTGTTTGGATTGGACTCTCCTTGGCGTGGAAGGCAAGCTTGGCAACCGACTATGAAAATTCCTTCTCTTGTATCCGACTCTACGTAAACCCTAGACCCCCCGGTGTCTATATAAACCGGAGGGGATAGTCCGGAAAGGATATATTCATTACCATAGTCATGTAGGCTAAGCTTCTAGGGTTTAGCCATCACGATCTCGTGGTAGATCAACTCTTGTAACACTCATATTCATCAATATCAATTAAGCAGGATGTAGGGTATTACCTCCATAGAGAGGGCCCGAACCTGGGTAAACATCGTGTCCCCTGTCTCCTGTTACCATCGATCCTAGACGCACAGTTCAGGAGCCCCTACCCGAGATCCACCGGTTTTGACACCGACACCTACCCCGCCGACAATGAGGGGGAGGATTTCCCCCGCTCCACCGAGGCGCCGCCCCGCTGGCAATGAGATAGAGGACAGCGTCAGCTCTGTCGAGGCCCCGCCCCACTGCGAACGAGGCTGCGCCACGTAGAAAATGAGGAAGAGTAGAACATGGTAGGTCGCCGCCGCTCGGGTGCAAGTAAGGCCACCGCTGCTACCCTCCGGTTGAAGCCAAGCTAGGCGGGTTGACCATTGACGGCCGATTGGCTTCTTGGCGGCGACGTGGAGTCGGAGAGCTATGTTGGAGAAGGACGCTGCTTCAGTTACTTAATTGCTGGTGTAGTTGGGTCACTAACACATGGGCCCAATAGGCATCTGGGCCACATGTCAGTTACGCAACTGCACCTGCAATTAAGTCACTGAAGATCAGTCCGCTGGAGAATAAGCTTCCGTTCAGCTCAGCCGGACACAGGTGGGTAGATTCGGTTAATTAATTATACCTCCAGCGCACCCCTTTTTGGTTGAAGAGTGTAAGAAATGTAATGAAATCCGACATGTTTATATGAAATCCAACCGTGTATGAATGAATTTAGTTCGATTAGTTCAGATTCTTGTATCACTGGCATTGGATGAACATGCAAAACAATTCGTATTAGGATTATTCCTAGGGTGATCACCTCGTTTGCAGCAGTTTCACATGTACTCCATCCGGTCCTTTTTAGTCTGCATACAAGTTTTGTCTGCAGTCCAAGTATCTCTACTTTGACCAATCTTTTAGAAAAAAGTATGAACATTCACAATGTAAAATCAACTAACTTGAAATAAATCTAATATGCAAAGTAAAAAGGAATAGAGGGAGTACAAAGAGTTTGAGCTGCTTTTTAGCGTTCCTGTACATTGCAATCAAACACACAGGCTTGGCAATTCATAGAGAATATTCAAAACAATCGATGATTATGCATCTCAGCGATTCACATGTCAGAGCCAATATTTACTTCACCACTAAACAATAAAGAAAAATTGATCGATGCTGACAGCAAAGGGCATCCCATTCGAAAATATCAAATGCATGTCTTCTTGTTAACATCAATGAGCAAAATTTGACAAGGTTGTCCCATTCCAAAATGTCAAATGCGTGTTGTTTTGCATACATCAATGAGCAAACTTTGACAAGGTTTTCCCATTCCAAAATATCAAATGCCTACGATTGTGGAATGGGAAGGGTTTGCCATTAGTTTGGACATTGAGATGGCACCTCGTGCTAAATAAACCAGCTATTCTTTTTGTGCAGTTCCACCAAAATCAACCAAATTCGTGCGTAGCTTGTATGATTTCGCCTTTATATGTTGTAACGCCTTGAACATATCGGCACCTCCTTTCTCGTGGTGGAAATGAATGATTCGATGTATTCATGAACATTTTGTGCAGTTCCCATTGAAATCAAGCTGAGCACCCCTGTTTGCACAAATACAAAATAAGTGATTAGTATAAAGCAAACTGTACTATGAATTGACAGTTTAAACTGGCACCTACATGGTCCATGTAGAGCACACTTTAAAAAAATGGAACTCACCGGAAAGAATACTAGAACAACATTGTACTTGTGCATCACAACAAAAAAGATGGAGATCTGTCAGTCCTTCTGAGCTAAAGTTAGTTTGGTCTTGTGGGGAGTAATGTAACCATCCTTCAATTGCTCCTTCTGATGAGAAGATAGACATGGCTTCTTCATCCTCGCATAATCGGAAATAGTCACTTCACGTACTCCATATTCTTCTTCAAAGGAGGATGATCCTGTTGTGCCAAGACAAGAGGACAACTAAATGCTAGCATCCCTGTTTGCTCGAAAAAAGGAAAAGGAAATATTTAAAACAACACAGATGAAGCACTTCTCAAGGACAATACCACGTTCTCATGGCAGTATCTAAACAGTAGCATAACACCAATAGAGATGACAAAGCTCAATCATATGGATGAAATCCGTGGGCGACTAACAACCTTTGTCAGGAGGCTTATTGTGTAGAGCATATAGATCAAGCATTTCTCCAGAACCATCTGTTGTTATCTACTTTGGTTGCCATGCTTACTATATACTCCTCGATTAGTTTAATGTTTCCAACATCTTCTTGTGCAGTTCCACTAAAATATATGGTATCTTCAAAGAAGATCCCTGTTTGCACAAGTAGAGATAATTACATATTACATTAAGAGTGGAATCAAATCAGTGGCAAAACAATTGCTCGTTCCAGCCATAGAAATAAATTAAGATGCAAAACTATATCATTACTTGTGTCATCACAGTTCTAGTGCTTCATTACAGCACCAGGAGTTGATTTTTGTTTTTCTTCTACTTGTTCTTCCCCTTCATCACTTGTTTCAATAATAGACAAGCTTCGCCTTCAATGTAAGATTTGGCATGTAAAATTAGGGAGCACAAGTATAGCACTAAACAACGACATGAATTTTCTGATGAGAGTGGCAAAATACAGGCCAAAAGTTGTGCAATATCCTTATCTTACCTCAATGGGATATTATGGTGCACATACATATTGGAAGTCTTGTCTCCATTTATGTAGTTCACTAAAATCAAGCAACATTACCGTACAAGTAGCACAACATATGAAAGCACACTGCACAATCATGTGAAAGAAGGCTAGTACTGACCTCTCATGACGCGGAATTCAAACAACTAACAAGAAGAAGATCTGAACCAAATTTGCCAACACGGATAGGAAGTAAGATCTCCTCTTGTGCAGTTCCACTAAGATCAAGCAATCAAGCAACGTTGTCGGTGTGACATTTTGGTTGAACTGCACAAAACACTCTTAAAACAGAAGTGTTTTGTGCAGTGCAACAAAAGGTCATAGTAGCAACGAGGTGAAGTAGATAACCCTGTTTACACAGAGGTGCAAAGGAAACAACAAGTGGTCAATAATGGTGGATGACACAGAAGCCAACAAAAAGAAGCATCTAACTTATCTAATTGGGAAATAAAGCAAGACAGTAGCATTTCTCAAATGGTGGCATTGATTCATATTAACAGAGAGATTATGTTAACAATAAAATTCGTTAAACATTTAATTTGCTTTTAACTGTGGCATTGCATCAATTCTCCAGCGGCATTATTAGAGGGTGTTTGTTTACAGGGACTTTTTGGTGTAGGGACTAAAATAAGTCCCTTTCAGTCCCATCTAAATAAAACATGAGGGACTTTTAGGGACTAAAAGTGGGCATTTGGGACTAAAGAAAGAAGACCCCAAGGGAGAGTCTTTTTGGGACTTTTTTCCAACAGTTGCCCCTCCCCCGCATCTCACCTTATCTATATTAGTTCATTACTAGGGGTAACATGGTCTTTTAGCATGTCATTTAATAACATCTAATCCATGTATAGTCCTTGGAACCAAGCAGGTAGTGTAGAATGGAAAGTATGTCTAGAGGGGGTGATTAGACTACTTGACCAAATAAAAACCTAGCCTTTTCCCAATTTTAAGTTTTTGCAGATTTTAACAACTTAACACAAGTCAAGCAATCAACCTACACATGCAAGTCTAAGAGTATAGCAATGGAATGTAAAACATTGCATATGAAGGTAAAGGGAGGAGATTGGAAGGAGCAAACACAATGTAGACACGGAGATTTTTGGCGTGGTTCCGATAGGTGGTGCTATCGTACATCCACGTTGATGGAGAGTTCAACCCATGAAGGGTAACAGTTGCGCGAGTCCACGGAGGGCTCCACCCACGAGGGGTCCACGAAGAAGCAACCTTGTCTATCCCACCATGGCCATCACCTACGAAGGACTTGCCTCACTAGGGTAGATCTTCATGAAGTAGGCGATGTCCTTGCCCTTACAAACTCCTTGGTTCAACTCCACAATCTTGTCGGAGGCTCCTAAGTGACACCTAACCAATCTAGGAGACACCACTCTCCAAAAGGTAATAGATGGTGTGTTGATGATGAACTCCTTGCTCTTGTGCTTCAAATGATAGTCTCCCCAACACTCAACTCTCTCTCGCAGATTTGGATTTGGTGGAAAGATGATTTGAGTGGAAAGCAACTTGGGGAAGGCTAGAGATCAAGATTCTTGTGGTTGGAATGGAATATTTTGGTCTCAACACATGAGTAGGTGGTTCTCTCTCAGAAAATGTATGTTGGAAGTGTAGGCACGTTCTGATGGCTCTCCTTGCTAATGAAGGAAGGGTGGAGGGGTATATATAGCCTCCACACAAAATCTAACCGTTACACACAAATCACCAAACTCGGTGGGACCGAATCAGGAAACTCGGTCAGACCGATTTAGTTCAAAATGTGAATGTTAGGATTTTCGATGGGACCGACATGTCAAATCGGTGAGACCGATTTCATTAGGGTTAGGGCATAACGTAATCTCGGTGAGACCGGTCACATAAACTCGGTAGGACCGATTTCTGTAATAGGCAAACATAGAGTTGGTCAGGCAAACTCGGTGGGACAGATTCACTCATTTCGGTGAGACCGAAATGTTACGAAAGGGAAACAGAGAGTTTGCATTGCGAACTCGGTGGAACCGATCGCTCATCTCGGTTGGACCGAAATGTTATGAAGGGAAACCGAGAGTTTGCAATCCCATCTCGGTGAGACTGAGATCCCTATTGATGAGACCGAAGTGACTAGGGTTTCTGGCAGTGGCTATGTCAAATGAACTCGGTGGCGCCAGATAGATCAAATCGGTAGGGCCGAGTTTGACTTTTGGTTTGGGACATATGTGGATATGAGAAAGTGGTTGAGGGCTTTTGGAGCATATCACTAAGCCTTTTGAGAAGGCAAGCCATTAAGCAACACCTCATCCCCTTTTAATAATATTGGCATTTACTATGGACTCAATGTGATCTTGGATCACTAAAATGAAAATGTAGTCTTGAGCTTGAGCCAATATGTGTCGTTAGCATTTTGAGGGGTCCACATTCCTAATCCATGCCATGCTAATCATTGAACTTTCTGAAATGATCATCTTGAAATAGCATTAGTTCAATGAGCTATATGTTGTTAGGAATTACCAAAACCACCAGGGATAGTTGCACTTTCAATCTCCCCCTTTTGGTAATGATGACAACATATAGATCAAAGCTTCGACAAATGATAATAAGATTTAAAGTACATCGTCGCTTTGAGAAGTATGTGATAAGCAGGAGCTCCCCCTAAATTTGTGCATTATTTAAGATTTACTTTTGAATGCAAATGCACAATCGATTAGGAGCATGGGTCACTCTTTCATGTCACATACATCTTGGTGGAGCGCTCAAAATGATAGGAATTAAAACATGCACTCATCACCAAGCAAAGTGAATGATCATATATGAGATATAAAAGATAATATCATCCAAGCATAAGCATTAAGGTAGGATATGATCAAACACATGATCATACAAGTATCTCACACATAGACATAAAGTATCAAACAAGAACACACAAAAGTATCAACCAAATAGCAAGAAAGACAAAGAAGCAAAGCACTCTCTCTCAAAGCCTAAGATCTATACACTTCTCCCCCTTTGGCAACAAGTTACCAAAAAGTTTGAAAATGCATAGTGCTATGCATCTCTCTAGGATTGATCTTCGGGAGGTGGTGTAGAAAGGACTCCAAGGACGAAGACATCAGTAGATGTTATTGGAGCTGGTGGAGTGGCAACTAGAGGTGGAACTGAAGCTGTTGCTGCTGGTGCTGAAGTAGTTTCTCTAGTGTCAGGCACTGGCACTACAGCAGATCTCTAACCTTTGGGCACTCTCTGAAAAGTAGTAGCCTTTCCTATCTTATCCTATGCTTCCTCCTGGAACTGCTCAACAGCTGACTGCATCTCTGTTACTTTAAGATCAAGATCATAAAATTTGGTCTCTATTATCCTCTCCAAGCTCTCCTGATTCTTGTTCAGGGTGGCCAAGCCCTTCTCAATCCTCAAAGTTGCTTGAATTAGATATGCAAGCTGATCTTGTTTTGACTTCAGAAAAACTTGAGATGCCTCCTCAACACTTGGCATCTTTGCAGCCTTCTCAGCCTTTGCCTTTGCTCTCTTCTCTTGTGCTTGCATAGATGTGAGATCATCCTCATTCATCACAACCGTGTTATGTTCAAATTATGGTCTCAAAGGTAAATGCTCCTTGTCCAACAAATAAGTGCATGTGCCCATCTTGGAGTTGATGAGCACCTGAATGTGTGCAGCATACCCACAAGATCTGTTTTGATCAGCAGCTGCTCTCTTGATTGTCTCAACAATCAGACTCATGACCTTCAATTTCTGAGGAACATCAAATATCTGTAGCAAGTTGATTGAATGTCCTCTGATCATCTTGTGATCTCCAGATTTGGGCAACAATGTATGCCTCAATATAGTGTTGATTGTAGCCAGACCAGACAACAAGTAATGTACAGATCCAAGCTTATGTGTTTCCAAAGCTTCGTTTGGGATCTCTTTGTACATGTTGGCCATAGAGTTGTGGTCTTTCTTCTTCTTGGCATAGACATCCAGGTCATCTTCATGCTCTTCAGGGACATTTATCAACTTGGCCCACTCATCAACAGTTGACTGGTACCTTGTACCCCCAGAAATCCATACAATCCTACCATCTGGATAAAAATGAGCAGTGGAGTAGAATTGCATGATGAGTTCATCATTCTGTTTTGTCAGCTCTTGACTCACAAACTCGTCAACACCACATGATCTGAAGCTCTCATGTACACCTGGAAAATGGTCTTCATTCTCATCAATGTACTCCCAATCAACCCACTTCATATCACAAACTATAGGCTTCTTGTCAAGCAAAATGGTCTCATAGAAATCTTGTTGTTCTTTGGTGTGGAACCTATAGTCCACAACAGTCTTCCTTCTCACAACATAGGGATCACTCTGTCTCCAAAGTCTCAGACCTGCATCCTTCCTAATGCTCATATCCTCTGCCACTAGATGACTGTCATTATGATTTGGAATCCTTGGTTTGAGTTTCCTGAGCACTTGGGCTTCAACATCTTCTTCTTCCATTTCAGTCATTGAGGCCTTGTTCTTCTCTTCAGCTGGAATGTTCCTAGTGCTTTGATGAACCACAAGTATAGGGGATCTATCGTAGTCCTTTCGATAAGTAAGAGTGTCGAACCCAACGAGGAGCAGAAGGAAATGATAAGCGGTTTCCAGCAAGGTATTCTCTGCAAGTACTGAAATAAGTGGTAACAGATAGTTTTGTGATAAGATAATTTGTAACGAGCAACAAGTAACAAAAGTAAATAAAGTGCAGCAAGGTGGCCCAATCCTTTTGTAGCAAAGGACAAGCCTGGACAAACTCTTATATGATGTAAAGCGCTCCCGAGGACACATGGGAATATCGTCAAGCTAGTTTTCATCACGTTCATATGATTCGCGTTCGGTACTTTGATAATTTGGTATGTGGGTGGACCGGTGCTTGGGTGCTGCCCTTACTTCGACAAGCATCCCACTTATGATTAACCTCTATTGCAAGCATCCACAACTACAACAAAAGTATTAAGGTAAACCTAACCATAGCATGAAACATATGGATCCAAATCAGCCCCTTACGAAGCAACGCATAAACTAGGGTTTAAGCTTCTGTCACCCTAGCAACCCATCATCTACTTATTACTTCCCAATGCCTTCCTCTAGGCCCAAACAATGGTGAAGTGTCATGTAGTCGACGTTCACATAACACCACTAGAGGATAGACAACATACATCTCATCAAAATATCAAACGAATACCAAATTCACATGACTACTAACAGCAAGACTTCTCCCATGTCCTCAGGAACAAAAGTAACTACTCACAAAGCATAAACATGTTCATAATCATAGGGGTATTAATATGCATATAGGATCTGAACATATGATCTTCCACCAATTAAACCAACTAGCATCAACTACAAGGAGTAATTAACACTACTAGCAACCCACAAGTACCAATCCCGGACTTGGAGACAAGAATTGGATACAAGAGATGAACTAGGGTTTTGAGAGGAGATGGTGCTGGTGAAGATGTTGATGGAGATTTCCCTCTCCCGATGAGAGGAGCATTGGTGATGATGATGGCGATGATTTCCCCCTCCGGGAGGGAAGTTTCCCCGGCAGAACAGCTCCGCCAGAGCCCTAGATTGGTTCCGCCAAGGTTCCGCCTCGTGGCGGCGGAGTTTCGTCTGAGAAGATGGCTTATGATTTTTTTCCATCGAAAGACTCCATATAGCAGAAGATGGCCACCGGAGGGCCACCAGGGGGCCCACGAGGTAGGGGGCACGCCCAGGGGGGTAGGGCGCGCCCCACCCTTGTGGGCAGGGTGTGGCCCCCCTGGTGAAGTTCTTGCTCTCAGTATTTTTTTATATATTTGGAAAACATCTTCCGTGAAGTTTCAGGACTTTTGGAGCTGTGTAGAATAGGTCTGTAATATTTACTCCTTTTCCAGCCCAGAATCCCAGCTGCCGGCATTCCCCCTCTTTATGTAAACCTTGTAAAATAAGAGAGAATAGGCATAAGTATTGTGACATAATGTGTAATAACAACCCATAATGCAATAAATATCGATATAAAAGCATGATGCAAAATGGATGTATCAACCCCCCAAGCTTAGACCTTGCTTGTCCTCAAGCGAAAAGCCGAAATTGAAAAATATGTCCACATGTTTAGAGATAGAGGTGTCGATAAAAATAAAATATGGACATGAGGGCATCATGATCATTCTTAGAACAACAACTCATATAATTCTTTGTCATATAATCTCTAATGCTAGAGTAATAATTCAATCACAATATCAAGTATGAATCGTAAACTTCATTGAAAACTAACAAACTACAAACTCAGTCATCGAAGCAATTGCAATTTATCATAACATAGGAAAGAGTCAATGTATAAGAGCTTTTCAGCAAGTCCACATACTCAACTATCATATAATCTTTCACGATTGCTCACACTCACACAATACTTATGGGTATGGAGTTTTAATCGGACACAGAGAAAGATAGGGGCTTATAGTTTTGCCTCCCAATGTTTTACCTCAAGGGTAATGTCAACAGTAATAGTTCATGAAAACTCACATCCAATTAGCCATATGTACCAGGATCTTTCCAACATACTGTGCTTGCCAAATGATAAAATGTAAAAAGGAAGGGTGAAGATCACCACGACTCTTATGCAATGTAGGAGATAGAAGTAAAAGATAGGCCCTACGCAGAGGGAAGCAGAGGTTGTCATGCACTTTTATGGTTGGATGCACAAAATCTTAATGCGAAAGAACGTCACTTTATATTGCCACTTGTGATATGGACCTTTATTATGCAGTTTGTCGCTTTTATTACTTCCATATCACACGATCGTATAAAGCTTATTTCCTCCACACCAATCAATCATACATATTTAGAGAGCAACTTTTATTGCTTGCACCGATGACAACTTACTTGATGGATCTTACTCAATCCATAGGTAGATATGGTGGACTCTTATGGCAAGACTGGTTTGAGGGTATTTGGAAGCACAAGTAGTATCTCTACTTGGTGCAATGAATTTGGCTAGCATGAGGGGGAAAGGCAAGCTCATCATGTTGGATGATCTATGACAATATAATTTATCTCATATGTAAGAAAACATAACCCATTACATTGTCTTCCTTGTCCAATGTCAACTCTTTAGCATGTCATATTTTAATGAGTGCTCACAATCATAAAAGATGTCCAAGATAGTATATTTATATGTGAAGACCTCTCTTTCTTTATTACTTCCTATTAATTGCAACGATGACCAAAACTGTGTTTGTCAACCCTCAACAACTTTTATTCATCATACTCTTCTATGTGAGCTCATTACTCTCCATAGGACTCACATGATCTCTTTGTTTCTTTTTATTTATTTCTCTTTTCTTTTATTCCCATAGGATCATGGCAAAATAATGAAGCCCTTGACTCAACACTAATCTTTATTATATAGCTCACGGACTCGGTTACATAGAAGGATAATAAAGCAAAACTCACGACTAAATCATACTAAGAACTTTTATTCTACTAGATCAAGATATTACCAAAAGGATCGAACTAAGAAAAACAGTAAAGATAAAAGTGATGGTGATACGATACCGGGGCACTCCCCCAAGCTTGGGAGTTGCCAAGTGGAGTACCCATACCCATGTGATTATGTCTCCTTTATTGGTGAAGAAGGTGGGGATGTTGATGATGGATAGTCGCACATTGAGCGTAGGAGGTCTTCTAACTTGCGGATAATGCCCTTGAGTGCGATGATGTGCTCCTTCAACAAAATATTTTCACGTGTGAGATACTTATTTTGTATACGAGCTAACTCAATCATCTTGAAAGCTTCGATTTTTGTTGGGGTAAGAAGGTTGTGATCCAGTTGAAGGGTGTCTTCTGTTGCTGGAACTTGGTCCTCCATGGCCTTCTTGATCCCTTCATCCTTGTTGATCTCCATGGGTTCTTCTCTCTTCATCTCTATCTTCATCAGCCAAGCATCGTTGCCCTCATGGTTGGAGGAGGAGGGAGATGACATAGTGCCTGACCTTGACAACCCTGACAGAAAACAGCTCGAAACAAAGACATGAGATTTTTGTGTGATACGGGAGTCAAAACCCCCGGGAGGTTATATAATGAATTTTTACCGACCAAAATACGTGTCGTGTACGAAAACGGAGTCCAGAGAGCACACGAGGTGCCCACGAGGTAGGGGGGTGCGCCCAGTAGGGTAGGGCGCGCCCTCCACCCTCGTGGAGGCCTCGTGTCCTTCCCGGAGTGCTTCTTATTTTTCTATTTTTCTAAATATTCCAAAACGGAGAAATATTGCCTTAAAAACTGTTTTGGAGTAGGTTTACTTACCGTACCACATACCTATTCCTTTTCAGAGTCTGAACCGTTTCGGAAAGTGTCCCTTATGTATTCCTCCGGGGTTACGGTTTCAATAATATTGATTCTTTGACAGTTCACCACCTTCGGATTTGTGCCTTCGAAGTTGTTGATTTTTATGGTACTAGAACGGTAAACCTCCTCGATAATGTAAGGACCTTCCCATTTAGAGAGAAGTTTTCCTGCAAAAAATCTTAAACGAGAGTTGTATAGCAATACATAATCACCTACATTAAACTCACGCTTTTGTATCCTTTTGTCATGCCATCTTTTAACTTTTTCTTTAAACAACTTGGCATTTTCGTAGGCTTGGGTTCTCCATTCATCAAGTGAGCTAATATCAAATAACCTCTTCTCACTGACAAGTTTAAAATCATAATTAAGTTCTTTAATAGCCCAATAAGCCTTGTGTTCTAGTTCGAGAGGTAAGTGACATGCTTTTCCATAGACCATTTTAGACGGAGACATACCCATATGATTTTTATATGCAGTTCTATAGGCCCATAATGCATCATCAAGTTTCTTGGACCAATTCTTTCTAGACCTATGAACAATCTCTTGCAAAATTAATATGAGTTCTCTGTTACTCAATTCTACTTGACCACTAGACTGAGGATGATAAGGAGATGCAATTCTATGATTAACATCATATTTAGCAAGCATTTTACGGAAAGCACCATGAATAAAATGTGGACCACCATCAGTCATTAAATATCTAGGGACTCCAAATCATGGAAAAATAACTTCTTTAAGCATTTTAATAGAAGTGTTATGATCAACACTACTAGTTGGAATAGCTTCTACCCACTTAGTAACGTAATCAACATCAACTAAAATATGTGTATATCCATTAGAGGAAGGAAAGGGTCCCATATAGTCAAAGCCCCAAACATCAAATGGTTCAATAACAAGTGAATAATTCATAGGCATTTCTTAACGTCTACTAATATTACCAATTCTTTGACATTCATCACAAGAGAAGACAAACTTACAGGCATCCCTGAAGAGAGTAGGCCAATAAAAACCAGATTGCAGTACCTTATGTGCAGTTCTATCTCCAGCATGGTGTCCTCCATAAGCTTCGGAGTGACACTTGCATAGGATCTATTCCTGTTCATGCTCAGGTACACAACGTCTAATAACACCATCCACTCCTTCTTTATAAAGATGTGGGTCATCCCAAAAGTAATGCCTCAAATCATAGAAGAACTTTTTCTTTTGCTGGTATGTGAAACTAGGTGGTATAAACTTAGCAACAATGTAATTAGCATAATCAGCATACCATGGAGCAGTATGAGAAGCATTTATGACTTTTAATTGCTCATCAGGAAAGCTATCATCAATAGGTAGTGGGTCATCAAGCACATTTTCTAACCTAGACTAGTTGTCTGCAACGGGGTTCTCAGCTCCTTTTCTATCAACAACATTCAAATCAAATTCTTGTAGCAAGAGAACCCATCTAATAAGTCTAGGTTTAGCATCTTTCTTTTCCATGAGATATTTAATAGCAGCATGATCAGTGTGGATAGTTACTTTAGAATCAACAATATAAGATCTACACTTATCACAAGCAAATACAACTGCTACGAACTATTTTTCAGTAGTAGCATAATTTCTTTGAGCATTTTCTAGAGTTTTACTAGAATATTGAATAACATTTAGTTTCTTATCAACTCTTTGTCCTAGAACAACACCTACATCATAATCACTAGCATCACACATAATTTCAAAGGGTAAATTCCAATCAGGTGGCTGAACAATAGGTGCAGAGATCAATGCTTTCTTAAGTATTTCAAATGCTTCTACACAATCATCATAAAAAACAAATGGTATATCTTTTTGTAATAAATTAGTCAGAGGCCGAGAAATTTTTGAGAAGTCCTTAATGAACCTCCTATAAAAACCGGCATGACCGAGGATAATTCTAATACCTTTGATGTCCTTGGGACATGGCATCTTTTCAATAGCATCAACCTTGGCTTTATCAACTTCAATACCTCTTTCAGAAACTTTATGCCCCAAGACAATACCTTCATTAACCATGAAGTGGCACTTTTCCCAATTCAAGACAAGATTAGTTTCTTCACATCTCTGCAAAACTCGATCAAGGTTGCTCAAGCAATCATCAAAAGAAGATCCATAGACGGAAAAGTCGTCCATGAAAACCTCACAAATCTTTTCACAAAAGTCAGAGAATATAGCCATCATGCATCTTTGAAAGGTAGCAGGTGCATTACATATACCAAAATGCATACGTCTATAAGCAAAAGTACCAAAAGGGCATGTAAAAGTAGTCTTTGATTGATCTTTGGCTGACAGATGTATTTGAGAAAAACTAGAATAACCATCTAGAAAGCAAAAATGTGTATGTTTGGACAATCTTTCTAGCATTTGATCGATAAAAGGTAAGGGGTAATGATCCTTTTTAGTAGCCTTATTTAATCTACGGAAATCAATTACCATCCTATAACCTGTAATAATTCTTTGAGGAATCAATTCATCTTTATCATTAGGAACAACAGTAATACCTCCCTTATTAGGGACACAATGGACAGGGCTTACCCACTGACTATCAGCAATGGGGTAAATTATACCTGCCTCAAGGAGCTTTAGTATCTCCTTTCTTACCACTTCTTTCATTTTAGGATTCAGCCGACATTGATGATCGCGAACTGGTTTAACATCTTGTTCCAAATTAATTTTATGCTGACATAGAGTGGGACTAATGCCCTTAAGATCATCAAGAGTATACCCAACAGCAGCACGATGCTTCTTCAGAGTTTTCAATAATCTCTCTTCTTCATGCTCTAAAAGGTTAGCACTAATAATAACAGGATATATCTTTTTCTCATCAAGATAAGCATATTTAAGAGTATCAGGTAACGGTTTAAGCTCAGACACGGGATCACCCTTGGGTGGAGGAGGATCCCCTAGGATTTCAACAGGTAAATTATTTTTCAGAATAGGTTCCTGTTTAAAGAATACTTCATCTAATTCCCTTCTTTCATTCATAAACATGTCATTTTCATGGTCTAACAAATAATGTTCTAAAGGATCACTAGGAGGTACGGCAATAGAAGCAAGACCAATAATCTCATCCTTACTAGGTAATTCTTCTTCACGGTGTTGTCTACTAAATTTAGAGAAATTAAATTCATGAGTCATATCATCTAAACCGACACTAGCAACATCTCTTTTGCAATCTATGGTAGCATTAACAGTATTTAAGAAGGGTCTACCAAATATAATGGGACAAAAGCTATGTTGTGGGGAACCAAGAACAAGAAAATCAGCAGGATATTTAGTTTTCCCACACAAGACTTCAACATCTCTAACAATTCCCATTGGTGAAATAGTATCTCTATTGGCAAGTTTAATTGTGACATCAATATCTTCCATCTCAGCAGGTGCAATATCATGCATAACTTCTTGGTATAAGGAATAAGGTATTACACTAGCACTAGCACCCATATCACATAAGCCATGATAACAATGATCTCCTATTTTAACAGAAATAACAGGCATGCCTACCACATGTCTAGGTTTATCTTTAGCACAGGGTTTAGCAATTCTAGCAGTTTCATCACAGAAATAAATAACATGCCCATCAATATTATCAGATAAGAGATCTTTAACGATAGCAATATTAGGTTCAACTTTAATTTTCTCAGGAGGTGTGTGTGTTTTAATATTAATTTTACGAACTACAGTTGAAGCTTTATCATGATCCTTTATCCTAACAGGGAAAGGTGGTTTCTCAACATAAGAAGTAGGAACAATAGGATCATTATAGGTGCAACTACTTTTACTTCTATGGGAGGATGATATTTAAACCACTTCTCCTTGGGGAGATCAACATAAGTAGCAAAAGATTCATAGAAAGAAGCTACTGTCTCAGAGTCAAGTCCATATTTAGTGCTAAATTTACAAAAAATATCGGTATCCATAAAATATTTAACACAATCAAAACTAGGTGTCATACCTGACTCCTTACCATTGTCGAGGTCCCAATCTTCAGAGTTGCATTTAATTCTTTCCAATAAATTCCATTTGAATTCAATAGTCTTCACCATAAAAGAGCCAGCACATGAAGTATCAAGCATGGTGCGATTGTTACCAGAAAGCCGAGCATAAAATTTTTGAATAATCATTTCTCTTGAGAGCTAATGATTGGGGCATGAATATAACATTGATTTAAGCCTCCCCCAAGCTTGAGCGATGCTTTCTCCTTCGCGAGGCCAAAAATTATATATGTAATTGCGATCACGATGAACAAGATGCATAGGATAAAACTTCTGATGAAATTCCAATTTCAATCGTTTGTAATTCCAAGACCTCATATCATCACATAGCCTATACCATGTCGATGCATTTCCCCTCAAAGATAAAGGGAAGACCTTCTTCTTAACAACATCTCCGGGTACACCTGCAAGCTTAAATAATCCATAAACTTCATCCATATATATCAGATGTTCATCAGGATGTTTTGTTCCATCTCCTAAAAAAGGATTAGCTAGCAGTTTTTCTATCATACCCGCAGGAACATCAAAGCAAGTATTTTCATTTTCATTTTCATTTTCAGTTGGTTCAATAGGTTGAGGAGCAACTCTTTGCTCTACTGGTCGGGGTGAAGATACCCCGAACAAGCCCCTTAGAGGATTACTTTCCATGCTGACAAGTGACAGTAAATTTCAGCACAATATATAAATTTTTCCTTACCAAATTCCACCTACCAAAGGCGCTTCACTCCCTGGCAACGGCGCCATAAAAGATTCTTGATGACCCACAAGTATAGGGGATCTATCCTAGTCCTTTCGATAAGTAAGAGTGTCGAACCCAACGAGGAGCAGAAGGAAATGATAAGCGGTTTCCAGCAAGGTATTCTCTACAAGTACTGAAATAAGTGGTAACAGATAGTTTTGTGATAAGATAATTTGTAACGAGCAACAAGTAACAAAAGTAAATAAAGTGCAGCAAGGTGGCCCAATCCTTTTGTAGCAAAGGACAAGCCTGGACAAACTCTTATATGATGTAAAGCGCTCCCGAGGACACATGGGAATATCGTCAAGCTAGTTTTCATCACGTTCATTTGATTCACGTTCAGTACTTTGATAATTTGGTATGTGGGTGGACCGGTGCTTGGGTGCTGCCCTTACTTCGATAAGCATCCCACTTATGATTAACCTCTATTGCAAGCATCCGCAACTACAACAAAAGTATTAAGGTAAACCTAACTATAGCATGAAACATATGGATCCAAATCAGCCCCTTACGAAGCAACACATAAACTAGGGTTTAAGCTTCTGTCACCCTAGCAACCCATCAGCTACTTATTACTTCCCAATGCCTTCCTCTAGGCCCAAACAATGGTGAAGTGTCATGTAGTCGACATTCACATAACACCACTAGAGGAGAGACAACATACATCTCATCAAAATATCAAACGAATACCAAATTCACATGACTACTAACAGCAAGACTTCTCCCATGTCCTCAGGAACAAAAGTAACTACTCACAAAGCATAAACATGTTCATAATCAGAGGGGTATTAATATGCATATAGGATCTGAACATATGATCTTCCACCAATTAAACCAACTAGCATCAACTACAAGGAGTAATTAACACTACTAGCAACCCACAGGTACCAATCCTGGACTTGGAGACAAGAATTGGATACAAGAGATGAACTAGGGTTTTGAGAGGAGATGGTGCTGGTGAAGATGTTGATGGAGATTTCCCTCTCCCGATGAGAGGAGCGTTGGTGATGATGATGGCGATGATTTCCCCCTCCGGGAGGGAAGTTTCCCCGGCAGAACAGCTCCGCCAGAGCCCTAGATTGGTTCCGCCAAGGTTCCGCCTCGTGGCGGCGGAGTTTCTCCGAGAAGATGGCTTATGATTTTTTTCCATCGAAAGACTCCATATAGCAGAAGATGGCCACCGGAGGGCCACCAGGGGCCCACGAGGTAGGGGGGCGCGCCCCCACCCTCGTGGGCAGGGTGTGCCCCCCTGGTGAAGTTCTTGCTCTCAATATTTTTTTATACATTTGGAAAACATCTTCCATGAAGTTTCAGGACTTTTGGAGCTATGCAGAATAGGTCTCTAATATTTGCTCCTTTTATAGCCCAGAATCCCAGCTGCCGGCATTCTCCCTCTTTATGTAAACCTTGTAAAATAAGAGATAATAGGCATAAGTATTGTGACATAATGTGTAATAACAGCCCATAATGCAATAAATATCGATATAAAAGTATGATGCAAAATGGACGTATCATGCTTCTCTTGGGCTTAGAAGTCTTTTGAGCTTGAGCAGCAGCTTTGGGGGTAGTCTTGGGCTTTGAAGTAGCAGCCCCTGACTTAATAGCACCCCCCATAAGCTTCTGGGACTTGGGTGCTGGTGCAACATCCTCTTCCTCTTCTTCTTCAACTGGATCTCTTATTATAGAGGATCTACCAATGACTCTGGCAGTGGTCTTCTTGAACCTCTCTTTCCTTTTCTTACTCTCTCCAGCAGCCTCTTCAGTTGGCTTAGAAGTTTCAACAGTTGGGACCCTGGCCTTTAAGGTTGGCACCCTTTTGGCAGGGGCCTTCTTAAGGGATCCAGGCTTTGTTGTAGTAGCAATACCATATTCCTTCTTCAACACTTTCTTCTTGGAGCTTACTTGCTCCTCAGTGGCCACATAGTCTTCATCCTCAGAGTCTGAGGTTTTCTTATTCCTTGATCTAGTGGCTGCCTTGGGCAAATTGCTTGGATTGCTCCTGCTGCCCTCATCATAGCTGCTTGAGGGACTAGTGCCCTTACTCATGTGCACTTGCTCTCCTGATTTGTTCTGGCTATCACTCTGGTCAGACATTCTGGCAAGCAAACTGATATCAGACCCTGTGAATAGATATAGATGAGGTAGAGTGGATGAGCATCACAAAGTGCAGAGTTTTTGCAAAATAGACGAGTCAAAAACTTAGTTTTAGTTCTCCACATAAAGCATTTCGGAGCTACCGATTTGTTAAACTTGGTGACACCGAAGCAACTTTTGGAGTCTAAACTAGTGAACTCGGCCAGACCGAGTCACGGTTCGGTGGCTCCGAGATTGCTATGGTTTCACAAAGAGTCGAACTCGGTCACACCGATTTGCAACTTTCGGTCAGACCGAAAAAGTGCAAGTGCAATGGCCTAAGCCAAATCGGTGAGACCGATTTCTGCAACTCGGTCGGCCCGAGATGAGTTCGGCGGAAACCTAACCCTAAATTTTTGAATCAAACCTAATCTAAGGAATGTTTTCTCTGGATAGATTGATTTCATCCATGGTAAAGAACATGGCATTGCATTATGCTAAGAATCGGAGTAAGGAATTAGCACAAAAGATCGAACTCATACCCTAGTTCGGCGGTGAGTTTGCTACGGAGGCAACAGAGGGGTTGAATCTCATTGACGGCGATGGAAACCAGCGGCGGGAGGTCGCTGGCGACGAGAAGACGATCCGGAGACCCGTGGGTTTATATATCCCGACCCTGTCGGTGTGACCGAGTGGAATAACTCGGTGGCACCGAGATGCAGAATCGCAAGCGGTTACTGCAACTCGATGTGACCAAAAAGTTCAAATCGGCTGCACCCCGAGATTCAAAACCTAGATCAACTCAGTGAACTCGGTGTGACCGAAGTGGATGGATCGGTCAGACCGAAATGCACAGAGAGGTTTTGGAAGATTAAGTCTATGACGAATCGGGGACTCCGAGTGCTCCTCACACAGAGTGGTTCGAATTTGACTTGATCAAACTTTGTGATGTAGCATGAATAGATTTTGAGATGAGAAATGCATAGATAGCTAAAGGAAGTTCTTAGGCATTCTTGTCCATCCATTTGGCAAAAGGGAAAAAGCTAAAAAATCAAAGCAACAAATGGATGTCCTCAAATGAGTAAAATATGCAATCAACATGCTCACATAATAAAATGGCAAATGAAATATGTGACAAAGCATGCACAAACACTCTAGCATCTATCAAGCAATTGTTGATGACTAGGTCATCTATATTGTGGGGACCCCGACTCATAAGTCATGATCACCAAATGCATGTGTACAGTGATCCCAGAGATCAATGCTCACTGAACACACAGAAGCTGAATAACAAGAGTCTTACATCCATAGATATCGTCTTACAAAAATTATGACCACTATGGTCAAGTCTTACATAGATAAAGCCACAAGGGCTGAATACCAACTAAACTTAAGCAGCGGAAATCTTCGTCGATAAGTAGAACCCATGCCATCTGCCTTAACCCTACAGGCATTCTGACTGGGAAACGTCCTAGTTCGCACGTTCGTCTCCAAAGAACTCTTCTTCGAACTCCAGTTCTTCCATGCCTGGCCAATTAAATAACCAGTGGCAAGCCAATGAGTACTTTGAATGTACTCGCAAGCAACCCATGTTTTGGCTCAAGATACAATGCATGACATAGGTAATTTTTTGCAGAAAGCTAATTTTGTTGTGTTATGACATGTTCAATAACTGGTAAATCATGCCTCGTATGAATTCAAGTAACCATAGGGACTGGTTACAGATATCAACATAAAGGGAGTGGGCTCCATCCCAACTCATCCATGTAAAGTCCTTGGACTTGACCCAAGTAGTTCTTCCCACTTATCCAAACACACACACTGGTTTGTAAACATGTGGACGTAGCCCAAGAGCGGTTACCCAACTGTCCTTGACCGTGGACATGGCTATTCGAATAGTTTTACACTCTATAGAGGTTGCACACTTTACCCACAAGATCTGGGGAACTTCCGTGTAATCCATGACCCGCGGTACCTCAAGTACCCAGGGTAAGCACCCGATCATTACCTTTCCCTAGATGACACTAACATAGAGTCCACTCGATTGGTAGCAACCCCCGTGCCCAACACTTCTCATCTTAAGAATTTGGAGCCACGCTCCCATATTCATCTCATACCACAAGCACGGGGTACCAACGGTGTGTCCGGTGCCCTGTAAAGACAGTCATGGCCGCCCTACCTGGCACGACCCCGTCCCGAGAGAGCGCAACAACAACTCTCCCGTCAGTAGTAATGCGGGCTCCAAGCTAGTATCGGCCTAGGTAATTAATAATGCCCTTTCCCATATAAGGGTAGAGTGGTTGCGCATGTAAGGTTGTAATAACGGTCGCAACTTAAACCAATCCGTTTTGAAAAACAACACACACACTTACCTCGGTACACCACTTCGTCATCAAGTGGCTACCCAACTCATAATCTCCCTTGGGCATAAGTGGCACCCGGTGGGGTTTTCAAAAAGTCTTTTGAAAATACTTTGTCTCCATCACCATGCATATTCCCATCCCTTTTTGCGTAGCAACTACTTTAGCATCCTATCTACCCCCACCGGCATAACCCTCATAAGAAGGTAGGGTCATGCACAATGCAAGTATCAACGAGGAAGGCAACGGAGGCAAACCACCTCAAGCGGTCACCATTTTATCATGACTTCGATGCAAGCAAGGAAAGTGCCATATGACATGTATAAAAAGGGTTTCTTAGACATGGTCAAAGGGCTGCTTGCCTGGTTCATCAGAGTCTTCAAACCTTCTGGTCCATCTCCAAGTACTCCGTCTACTTCGCCAACTAACGATGGAGACAATCACAATAAGCAACACAACAAGGCAAAAATAAAAGTGCTCTAAAAATGTGGGTTGGACTTTTCTAGGATACCTCTGGTCATATGAGGAATTACCTAGGTGATTTCATTGGAAGTGGATCAATGGATATTTCTAAACATTTCGATATGATGGAATCAAGGGGTTTATGGATTTGCAAGAAGTGTACAGAAGAACTATTTGAAAAATTATCAAAGCCATCCATTTAACAAGGAATAATTTTAGAAGCATCTAGGAGTTGGTTTCACTGGATTTGGAGTTCAAATGAATTTCCTATGAATTTGCAAAGTTGGCTAATATGAAGAAATGGCTCATTATTTTGTGTGGCACATAAAGTATTAGGAAAAATGTTGAAAAATTAAGCTATGAACTTATAAGTATCAAGGAGTTTGAATCATGGCATTTGGATCAATTTTGAGCTCTCTGTGATTTTCTAAAGTTCATGACAGAATTGGAAAATGGGGTTTTATTGGATTTGTGCGAAGAGAGGTGTCCTAGGAAAATGTGAATACTACACCAACAGGTAGATCATGATTTATGAAGTCACTAGAAATTTGAATCATTCAATTTGGAGTTAATATGAATATTTGGGAGATTTTACAAATTTCTGGAAAAAGAAAGAGACAAAGGAAGTGGGGGTTATACCTATACCGCGCACCGAGCGCAGCATAGCGCCGCAGCACACTGGGCCGACCCAGCGGCTCGGCCACGCGGATGATAGGGCGACGTCGAAGGCGCCCAGGCGGAGTGCGCCTTCGCTAAGGGCACGCGGGAGAAGCCGAACGCGCCTCCACTTGCCAGCGTGATCCGGTGGCTAGGCCACTGACGAGCGGGGACCGCCTGCAGGTTCATCCTCAACCTCCCGTGCGGGCGCGAAGGGAGACAGAGGAGGCATTCGACGCCGGCCGCTGGCGCTATAGGGCGTCTCCGGCGATGCTCCGCCCACTGGCGTGCTCAGGGGACCTGGACGCATTCAACCATGGGTGGCACGATCATCCAGGGGCACCGGGTTGAGCAGGGTGTTGGCCACGGCGGACGAGGCCGGCGGTGATGGGGGGCATGGCACTACGGCCACCGGGAGGAGTAACCGGAGTGCGGGGGAGATTCAGGGGGTCGGTGGTGATGCATTGACACGCATAGGTGGAGAGGACGGGGCTCGGGCGTCGCGAATTTAGCACGGTGCTGGCGGTGGCTCTCCGGCCATGGAGGGCTATGGAGGGCACAAGGAGGAGAGTGGCTTGGTCCAGGGGGTCGCTGGGAGGGAGAGAGAGTGAAGGAGATCCATAGGGGGCCTGGGGCGGCTTTATATAGCCGACCCGTGGCTCACCATGGTCCAGTGCACCGGCGAGGCTGTTGCCATTGCTCCAGGTCACGGGGGGGGGGGGGCTCATGTTGGCTTGTCCGGGGCATTAGTGGAGGAGGTCTACGACCAGGGGAAGGGAGAGAGAGAGCGGGGAGGGCCAGAGGTATCGCGCGTGTGAGCTCGTCCATTGGAGCTCTCGGGTGGCTGGCGCGCGTGTGAAGGGAGGCAGCAGGAGGAGGAAAGAGGAGGGGCCCGACCAAGTAGCGTGTCGCGGACGTCGAGGCAGCCACGGGAGACATGAGGGGGAGAGTTGAGGTCGTCAGGGGCGTCGGGAAGGGTGCGGCTACAGTGCGGGAGCGCACTGTAGCGCGCTCCAGAGCGCGTGCGTGGCCGGCATGGCCATTTTTTAGGCAATGTGGGCGCAGCCAAGTGTGTCTGGTAGTGCTAGGGAGAAGTAAAGAAGAAGCGAGGGGCATTGGATGCCCTGGGGAGCCAGTAGGAGAGGAGTGGGGGTGAGAGAGAGAGAGAGAGGGGGAAAGGGGCTGTCCAGAGAGGGAAAGAGAGGTTTTACCCCCAAATAATTGAGCTGTTGAAGGGGGGAAATTACTGGAGGTAGAAGGTGACTAGATTAAGCTCTGGTAAAAAGTTGAGCTCATGGAGAATAGTGGAAGGGGTCAAAACAGTGGTTTTTGTAAAATGTCAGAAGGTGTTTGATGGTGTTTTTGGCAATCAAAAGATTTACATTTGACATTATATTTAACAGGATAAAATGGTATATAGGATTTATGTTCGTCACCAAGTTTGAGTCCATTTCAATGAGGTTGCCAATGTAACTTTGGCAAACCCTAGAAATTAGCAGAAATGAACTTGTGTAGATCTATTTGAGCAAATCACTTCCCCTTGATGCACCACTTGGTGTAGTGGCCTCATTTGGTCATGTGAACATGCTCACAAAAGTTGGGGTCAAGGAGAGAAAGTTGGTAGTACAAAGTTGTACAAATTTGATTCTGGTCAGAGAGGGTTTTGGGGAATTTTGGTGAGCCAAAATGACATTGATTGACATGAGGCTTTGCAAGGTGATCACAATATGCATTTGTGACTTGGTGGATTTTCCTTGGATTTTTATGAAAATATTTCCTGTAGAAATATTTCAAATCCTTGAAATGGGCAGAAATGGTTTTGGGAGGTTTTGTCCAATATTTTGAACATGACCATGTGTTGAAACTCTTATATATGGAAAATATATGTCCACTGAGTTTCCCTGATTTTTGTCAAATATTGTTGAAACAATAAAATAATTTTCCCTATTAAAGACCATTTCTGGCCTTAAGAAAAAGCTTTTAAATAAAATAGGAAAATAACTTTTAAAATTATATTTTTGTGGTTTATGGGAATCCTATATCTAATAGGTTTCAAATATACTCTTTGAAATATTTTTCATACCCCAAATAAAGTACTTGTTGTGCAAACCTCAATTCAGGGGTTTTTGGAAAACTAATTTTTGAAAATACTATTTGGCCAAATTATTTTTGTAAGAAAATACTATATTGCACTATACACATGGCATGATCATTGGGTAGAAGTTTGGGGCAAGGAGATGAAGTACAGAAGGTTGAGTAATTGACTTTAAAGAGCACTTGAAAAACCACAAAGAGAAAACCAACTCAAAAATAAAAGCCAAATAATGCAAAAGTTTTTGCCAAACCACACTTTATCATGATTTATTAGCTTAAGTGTTGTGGCATGAAAATCAGGGTGTGATAGACCTACCCCCCTTACAAGAATCTCATCCCCGAGATTCCCAAACTAGGCGTGGAAAGGAATACAAAAACTGGACCTGGGGTAGTCTTCACGTCCTCATACTGCTTGTCCTTCCGAGTGGTGCCTCATTGATCCTTGATGTACTCAATGGCGTGGCTTCATGTATGATGTCCTGCTTGGTCCAGGTTGTAATTGGGGTCTCTCGCATAGATCATATTGGGCTGGAGGTTGATGGCTCGGTGATCGATGTCCTTGTAGAGACCAGACTAGTTAGGAAGTTGGAAACATTTTCAGAGTGGTGTTGTGTGGAAAAATGTTGTGCACAGTGGGTTGCTTAGGTGGTAACTCTAGCTAGTAGCTATCTATCCTTCATCTTGCGGTGATCTTGGAGAGGGCCGATAAATCTTAGTGTGAGCTTCCCTTTGACATGGAAATGCTTGATTCCTTTGAGAGAAGTGGCTTGCAGATACACCTGGTCTTTGATGAGAAATTTCACTCCTGGACGATGGTGGTTGGTATAGTTCTTTCTCCTTGGCATGGCAGTCTTTCAAATGTTCCTTAACCAGCTGAACGACTCTTCTTCCGTCTTCGGGTAGACAAGTTGGTTACCAAATAATGATGACAACTATCTTGTCTAAGTACTCCTTGGAGACTTGTTCATGGGGTACATAAAGTAGGCTGGGGAGTGGTGGTGATCACAGTTAACACGTCATATGCCACTCCAAAATCTTGTTTCCTTCCTATGAATCAATTCCAACAATCTATTAACTTCCACTAATCACTACATAATCCTTTAATTCTACAAATCCAGTGTCTATGGTGTTCCACATGATCTCCTAAAGTCCATATAATCCCCAAATACTTGAAAGGGCTGTCTCTACTATAGTAAGTCCACCAACTTCCATGGTCAAGTAAACTCCAAGGTCAAGCTTATATCAACTCCGACAATTAATCCAATCTCCTAGTTTATCGCCCACCGAGAAACATGGTACCATGATCGAGATCATCAGTCTAAATCCAATTTACTCCGAACCATGTAGACATACTCAACATCTATATTCAACTAGAATCACCTACTTAAATCCAAATCTCTTGTCCAACGAGAATTCCTACATGTTCCCCCAAGTCATCTACGTAATATCAACTGTCTCCTATCAATATCCCATGGCTAAGTTAAATCCATATACTTCCAAGAATTCCAGCTTGCGATCATAATTGTCCTACTAAAATCCAGTTTACTCAAGGGTAATGGAAGTTATGCTACTCCATCAACATGATCCCACCAAGTTCATCTACCAACATGAAAGCCTCATGATTTACCAAAGTCTCAGATAATTCCTCAAGGTCACTGATACAAACTCATGAAGTCATTTGTCCTCTATTCCTATATCCTTAAATTGGTCTTCCTTATGGCATCGTCAGTTCTTGTGCTATATTAGGATGATGATGTGCTCGTTCACTATGTCCACTAGTTCCATAATGATCCCAGTGATGTGCAAGGTTTACAGAGGCTTAACTGGTTCTCTTGCAATTCTGTGGGTTAAGCACATGGTTAAGGACTCGAGCTGGGGTATCTTGTGAAGTCTCGAAGGGTCTAGGAATGGATTTCTAGTCTGGAGGGTTAAATATAAATCTACGGGGTTTCACTTGGTCGAGGAGACGGTAGCAAAAGTCTTCCTTGCCAGCTGGTTGCCGAGGTAGAATCCTTGGTGCATCTTGTCTTGCTGATCTTCAGTTGATGAGAGAGATGAGAGGGGGAAAGTAGCATAGAGGAGGGGAATGCCTAAAGGGGGTTCTATAGTGCAAGTGCAAACAAACAAGTGCTGAAAGGGCCAAACACAAACAATAAAATAAGGCAGGTGATATAGCCGCGTACTAGTTGCCTAGGGCAAAAGGGCGGATGATATCAAAACACAATCAAACAAAAGCAAGTAACACACAATCATGGTTCTATTCGAACCATCATATGGACTCGACTGGGCATAGGGGGTACACGACTCATCCTACCCTAGGGGTTCTCGGACTAAGTAGTCGTGCTTTACTTCGTGCCTCATGTAGTCTTCTAGGTTTTCCTCAGGTGTTGCTACGTCTCTTGTAGTTGTTCGATGAAACAATCCGGGTTGAGCCTGAAGATTCTTCAACAACTTCTCACCTGTTGAAGTGATGGGGTGAAGGTGGCTTCTCGTAGCAGGCATTGACTCGGTCTTCTGTTGTCTTCTTAATCATGACGATCCCTTTTTGTCTTTTAAGGCGTCGATGGTACCAAGTAGGTAATCCTTTATGCAATTACATTAACAAGGCATAGTAGAGGTCCAACATGTCGGTTACGTTGATGACAACATCGACACCAAGAGCGGGGAATGAGGAGAACCTTTTCCTGCTCACTATAGTGAGACGGACCAAATGGCTAGGTTCTCATCCACCGGTGGTTGCCGATGCAACAACAGTAAGGACATGGTTACTCTATTAGCGAGGTATATCATGATCTTGCATTTCCTATGCCCTGATCATCATAGGCTAAGGTCACATCATCTTGGGGCAGTGTCAAGGGTGTCACCATCTTCTGGGTCTTCATGTCCTCATTCCTCGAGGATGTATCCTCTGTTGGTATAGTCTTGTTGTGGTGTCGCCAATCTTGTGTTCGGAAGATGTGGGTGAATGTCTGACAAGGCATCCTCCTTCTAGACTATCCACGAGGGTTTCAAGGAATCCAGTGGTCAGGGGCATAAGGGTTCTAGAGACCAAAAGTTTTGAAGGGGAAGAGATCAATAAGGAAAGTATACCTTGAAGAAAAACTGAGAAGGGGAAGAGAAGTATAGATAGTTTTTCAAAGTTAGTAATAGTTTCGGAAATAGTTTTAACATAACTAACGACCATGCTAGCTAAGCCTTCCTACAGCCAGGATGGCTCTGATACCAGCTTTGTGGGGACCCCGACTCATAAGTCGTGATCACCGAATGCACGTGTACAGTGATCCCAGAGATCAATGCTCACTGAACACACAGAAGCTGAATAACAAGAGTCTTACATCCATACATATCGTCTTACACAAATTATGACCATTATGGTCAAGTCTTATATAGATAAAGCCACAAGGGCTGAATACCAAATAAACTTTAGCAGCGGAAATCTTCGTCGATAAGTAGAACCCATGCTATCTGCCTTAACCCTACAGGCATTCTGACTGGGAAACGTCCTAGTTCGCATGTTCGTCTCCAAAGAACTCTTCTTCGAACTCCTGTTCTTCCATGCCTGGCATATTAAATAACCAGTGGCAAGCCAATGAGTACTTTGAATGTACTCACAAGCAACCCATGTTTTGGCTCAAGATACAATGCATGACAAAGGTAAATTTTTGCAGAAAGCTAATTTTGCTGTGTTATGACATGTTCAATAACTGGTAAATCATGCCTCGTATGAATTCAAGTAACCATAGGGACTGGTTACAGATATCAACATAAAGGGAGTGGGCTCCATCCCAACTCATCCATGTCAAGTCCTTGGACTTGACCCAAGTAGTTCTTCCCACTTATCCAAACACACACACTGGTTTGTAAACATGTGGACGTAGCCCAAGAGCGGTTACCCAACTATCATTGACCGTGGACACGGCTATTCGAATAGTTTTACACTCTACAGAGGTTGCACACTTTACCCACAAGATCCGGGGAACTTCCATGTCATCCACGACCCGCGGTACCTCAAGTACCCGGGGTAAGCACCCGATCATTACCTTTCCCTAGACGACACTAACATAGAGTCCACTCGATTGGTAGCAACCCCCGTGCCCAACACTTCTCATCTTAAGAATTTGGAGCCACGCTCCCATATTCATCTCATACCACAAGCACGGGGTACCAACGGTGTGTCCGGTGCCCTATAAAGACAGTCATGGCTGCCCTGCCTGGCATGACCCCGTCCCGAGAGAGCACAACAACAACTCTCCCATCACTAGTAATGCGGGATCCAAGCTAGTATCGGCCTAGGTAATCAATAATGCCCTTTCCCATATAAGGGTAGAGTGGTTGCACATGTAAGGTTGGAATAACGGTCGCAACTTAAACCAATCCATTTTGAAAAACAACACACACACTTACCTTAGTACACCACTTCGTCATCAAGTGGCTACCCAACTCATCATCTCCCTTGGGAATAAGTGGCACCCGGCGGGGTTTTCGAGAAGTCTTTTGAAAATACTTTGTCTCCATCACCATGCATATTCCCGTCCCTTTTTGCATAGCAACTACTTTAGCATCCTATCTATCCCCACCGGCATAACCCTCATAAGAAGGTAGGGTCATGCACAATGCAAGTATCAACGAGGAAGGCAACAGAGGAAAACCATCTCAAGTGGTCACCGTTTTATCATGACTTCGATGCAAGCAAGGAAAGTGCCATATGACATGCATAAAAAGGGTTTCTTAGACATGGTCAAAGGGCTGCTTGCCTGGGTCATCAGAGTCTTCAAACCTTCTGGTCCATCTCCAAGTACTCCGTCTACTTCGCCAACTAACGACGGAGATAATCACAATAAGCAACACAATAAGGCAAAAATAAAAGTGCTCTAAAAATGCGAGTTGGACTTTTCTAGAATATCTCTGGTCATATGAGGAATGACCTAGGTGATTTCATTGGAAGTGGATCAATGGATATTTCTAAACATTTCGATATGATGGAATCAAGGGGTTTATGGATTTGCAAGAAGTGTACAGAAGAACTATTTGAAAAATGATGAAAGGCATCCATTTAACAAGGAATAATTTTAGAAGCATCTAGGAGTTGGTTTCACTGGATTTGGAGTTCAAATGAATTTCCTATGAATTTACAAAGTTGGCTAATATGAAGAAATGGCTCATTATTTTGTGTGGCACATAAAGTATTAGGAAAAATGTTGAAAAACTAAGCTATGAACTTAGAAGTATCAAGGAGTTTGAATCATGGCATTTGGATCAATTTTGAGCTCTCTTGTGATTTTCTAAAGTTCATCACAGAATTGGAAAATGTGGTTTTATTGGATTTGTGCGAAGAGAGGTGTTCTGGGAAAATGTGATTACTACACCAACAGGTAGATCATGATTTATGAAGTCACCAGAAATTTGAATAATTCAATTTGGAGTAAATATAAATATTTGGGAGATTTTACAAATTTCTGGAAAAAGAAAAAGACAAAGGAAGTGGGGGTTATACCTATACCGCGCACCGAGCGCAGCATATCGCCGCAGCGCACTGGGCCGGCCCAGCGGCTCGGCCACGCGGACGACAGGGCGACGTCAAAGCTGCCCAGGCGGAGTGCGCCTTCGCTAAGGGGACGCGGGAGAAGCCGAACGCGCCTCCACTTGCCAGCGTGGCCCGGTGGCTGGGCCACTGACGAGCGGGGCCCGCCTGCAGGTTCGTCCTCAACCTCCCGCGCAGGCGCAAAGGGAGACAGAGGAGGCGTTCGCCGCCGGCCGCCGGCGCTACACGGCGTCTCCGGCGATGCTCCGCCCACCGGCGTGCTCAGGGGACCCGGACGCGTTCAACCGTGGGTGGCACGATCATCCAGGGGCACCGGGTTGAGCAGGGTGTTGGCCACGACGGACGAGGCCGGCGGTGATGGGGGGCACGACACTACGGCCATCGGGAGGAGTAACCGGAGTGCGGGGGAGATTCGGGGGGGGGGGGGAGATGCATTGAGACGCATAGGTGGAGAGGACAGGGCTCGGGCGTCACGAATTTAGCCCGGTGCCGGCGGCGGCTCTCCGGCCATGGAGGGCTATGGAGGGCACAAGGAGGGGAGTGGCTTCGTCCAGGGGGTCGCTGGGAGGGAGAGAGAGCGAAGGAGATCCATAGGGGGCCTGGGGCGGCTTTATATAGCCGGCCCGTGGCTCACCGTGGTCCAGTGCGCCGGCGAGGCTGTTGCCGTTGCTGCAGGTCACGGGGGGGGGGGGGGGGCGCGGGGGGGGGGGCGGGTGGGGGGGGGGGGGGGGGGGGGGGGGGGGGGGGGGGGGCTCATGTGGGCGTGTCCGGGGTGTTAGTGGAGGAGGTCTACGACCAGGGGAAGGGAGAGAGAGCGGGGAGGGCCAGAGGCATCGCGCGTGTGAGCTCGTCCATTGGAGCTCTCGGGCGGCTGGCGCGCGTGCGAAGGGAGGCAGCAGGAGGAGGAAAGAGGAGGGGCCCGACCAAGTAGCGTGTCGCGGATGTCGAGGCGGCCTCGGGAGACATGAGGGGGAGAGCTGAGGTCGCCGGGGGCATCGGGCAGGGTGCGGCTATAGTGCGGGAGCGCACTGTAGCGAGCTACAGAGCGCGTGCGTGGCCGGCATGGCCATTTTTTAGGCAATGTGGGCGCGGCCAAGTGTGTCTGGTAGTGCTAGGTAGAAGTAAAGAAGAGGGGAGGGGCATTGGATGCCCTGGGGAGCCAGTAGGAGAGGAGTGGGGTTGAGAGAGGGGGAAAGGGGCTATCCAGAGAGGGAAAGAGAGGTTTTACCCCCAAATAATTGAGCTGTTGAAGGGGGGAAATTACTGGAGGTAGAAGGTGACTAGATTAAGCTCTGGTAAAAAGTTGAGCTCATGGAGAATAGTGGAAGGGGTCAAAACAGTGGTTTTTGTAAAATGTCAGAAGGTGTTTGATGGTGTTTTTGGCAATCAAAAGATTTACATTTGACATTATATTTAACAGGATAAAATGGTATATAGGATTTATGTTTGTCACCAAGTTTGAGTCCATTTCAATGAGGTTGCCAATGTTACTTTGGCAAACCCTAGAAATTAGCAGAAATGAACTTGTGTAGATCTAGTTGAGCAAATCACTTCCCCTTGATGTACTACTTGGTGTAGTGGCCTCATTTGGTCATGTGAACATGCTCACAAAAGTTGGGGTCAAGGAGATAAAGTTGGTAGTACAAAATTGTTCAAATTTGATTCTGGTCAGAGAGGGTTTTGGGGCATTTTGGTGAGCCAAAATAACCTTTATTGACATGAGGCTTTGCAAGGTGATCACAATATGCATTTGTGACTTGCTGGATTTTCCTTGGATTTTTATGAAAATATTCCCTGTAGAAATATTTCAAATCCTTGAAATGGGCAGAAATGGTTTTGGGAGGTTTTGTCCAATATTTTGAACATGACCATGTGTTGAAACTCTTATATATGGAAAATATATGTCCACTGAGTTTCCCTGATTTTTGTCAAATATTTTTGAAACAATAAAATAATTTTCCCTATTAAAGACCATTTCTGGCCTTAAGAAAAAGCTTTTAAATAAAATAGGAAAATAACTTTTAAAATTATATTTTTGTGGTTTATGGGAATCCTATATCTAATAGGTTTAAAATATACTCTTTGAAATAATTTTCATACCCCAAATAAAATACTTGTAGTGCAAACCTCAATTCAGGGTTTTTTGGAAAACTAATTTTTGAAAATACTATTTGGCCAAATTATTTTTGTAAGAAAATACTATATTGCACTATACACATGGAATGATCATTGGGCAGAAGTTTGGGGCAAGGAGATAAAGTACAGAAGGTGGAGTAGTTGACTTTAAAGAGCACTTGAAAAACCACACAGAGAAAACCAACTCAAAAATAAAAGCCAAATGATGCAATTTTTTGCCAAACCACACTTTATCATGATTTATTAGCTTAAGTGTTGTGGCATGAAAATCAGGGTGTGACATATATATGAGTATATTGACTTAGGAGTCGAACGAGAACATTTGATGATAGGTCATACTCATCGTTCAAGCACAAGTGGGGTTACCACTTTTACATAAGGCATTGCTGTGTTCACACCATTGGAGTTGCTTTAGCTCAATTGATTAGAGTAAAGCTCCCCCTAGATGTGATATCGCCCCTAAGAGGGAAGAACTAACCTTGGGTTTTGTCGATGATGACTTCATGTAGATGTTGAAGATGTGGATGCTCAATGTTGATGCTCAATGTTGATGCAGATCATTTGGAGCAATCCATTGGAGTGAGTTGCACTTTCAATACCTACACGGGTTAGTCCCACAAGGAACAAACAAGGATACCCATAGACATAGAGTGATGTACACACAAGATGATGTCCATGAAAGCATTAGGTTACGTTGTCCCTTGTCTTACCAACAAGAGGGTTTGTGACTCCTTGAACTAGTTTAAGTTGTGGAAGTTGTTTGCACTTGTCCTCGCCAAAATAATATAAGTGAAGTAGGTTGGCGGAGTCACCCTCAAGAACTCTCTAGTCCTTCTTCTTCGGTATCCACATCATCTTGATGGGAATCCTTGGAGTTGTAGTCATACTTGATGAAGTTGAACTTGATGTAGTCTTGGGAACCCACTTGACCAAGGCCTTAATTAGGAGCTTCTTCAAATGCATCAATCTCCTCTTGAAGCTTGTCCTTGCCCTTTTGCTTGTAGTCTTGCGGTGGAAGATCATCTCGAGCTTGTGTCCCTTGAAAAGAAGTATGATCATACTTCTCTTGTTGAGGAACAAACTTCATCTTGGGGTATTGATCTTCATCCCACTCAACTCCATTGGCATTGAACTTTCATTCAAAACCAATATCTTGATTCTTTCGGTGCCTTCCTTGCTTGCGTACAATTTCCTCAAATTGCTTACTCCCAGCAAGGCTCTTGTAAACACCTTTCTCTATAATTCCCTTCAATGAGCTATTTTCTTGCTCAAGTGTAACTTGGCTAAGAGAATCGTTAGTGGAATCAAGAGAACTACTAGAAGTAACAATATTGGATTTATCATGATTGTTGTTGTTACTACTAGAAGAAGAATCTTTCTTACTCTTGTTGCTAGATTTAACTTGTGGCATATAAGTAGACAAGAGTAAACGCTTGGCAGTGTAAGAAGAACTTTTCTTGCGAAGATCATCAATGATTGATTTTAAGAACCCATGCTCTTTCTCAAGGTTGAGCTTTTCAAAGCGTAACTTCTCATGAGTCTTTAAAAGTTCTCGATGATCTTCCAAGGTAGTTTCATGAGCTAACTTAGGAGTGTTTAGTTCTTTAGTTAGATGCTCAATCTCCTTCTTATCATCATCATTCGTTTTATCTTGATTAGCATCATTAGTAGCAATTTCATCATAGTTATCATCACTAGAATTGTCAACAAGTAAATCATCATCACCTAGAAAGTCATCTTCATCACTATTGAAATCAATATACTCGGGGTGTGATACCTTTGGGCCTTTAGCCATGAAGCATCTCCCAATTCCTTCATTTGGTGAGTCAAATATGTCATAGGAGTTGGTTGACACAAGTGCTAGACCGCCACACCTTCATCTTGAGTATATTTGGAGTCAGAGTGATAACTTATTTCGGAGTGATGGTCGGAGTCAGAGCCGGATACCCATTCACCAACATGAGCTTGATGTCTTCGTTTTGTGTAGCTCCTTGATGACTTGTCCTTCCTTTCTGAATCCTTGCTTCTCCGAGAGGTTCTTCATTCATAACAATCATATCTACTCCTCCTCTCTCTAGGTGGTGATTCTTCTCTTCTACTTCTCCTTTTGGGTGAATCTTCTGTTCTTTTGTAGGGGAACGTACACTCATTGGAGTAGTGTCCGTGTCCTCCACAATTGTAGCAATTACTCTCACGACTCGAAGATCTTTTGTCATTGTAGGACCTTGACTTGGAACTTCTTTCCTTGCTTCTACTCTTGTAGAACTTGTTGAAGTTCTTCACCATTAGGCTCAATTCCTCATTGAAGGTTTGTTTCTCATGAGGATTTGTAAGCACCACTTGACTTGTTGTGAATCTCTTCCTTATCCCTTTGTGACGTCTCATGAGCAATAATTATTCTAATGACTTCCGTTGGCTTGAGATCATTGTAATTGGGCATCATTTGGATCAATGTGCATACGGTATCATATTTTCCATCCAAGGCTCTTAGGATCTTCTTGATGATGAATCTATCGGTCATCTCCTCACTTCCTAAGCCGACAATCTCATTTGTGATGAGGGCAAGCCTAGAGTACATTTCAGCGACACCTTCACCATCCTTCATTTTGAACTTGTCAAGTTGATTTGAAGCACATCCAATTTGGATTCCTTGACGGAGTCGGTACCCTCGTGCATATCAATCAAGGTAACCCAACTTTCCTTTGCATTCTCAAGACGGCTGATTTTGTTGAATTCTTCGGGGCACAATCCGTTGAAGAGGATATCGCAAGCTTGAGCATTGTATTGCAGAATCTTCAACTCTTCCGCGGTAGCTTCACAGTTCGGTTCTCTCCCATCAAAGAATTCACCTTGCAAGCCAATGCACACAATAGCCCAGGTGGGGTTATGTCCAAGAATATGCATTTTCATCTTGTGCTTCCAACTAGCAAAATTAGTACCATCAAAGTAAGGACCTCTATGGTGGTAATTTCCCTCGCTAGACGCCATACTCTCCTAGGTTGTGAAACCAAGGCTATGATCACCAAAAGCTATGGAAATCAAGGCAAATGGAGACCAAAGCTCTGATGCCACTTGTAGGATCGAAAGTATGTCTAGAGGGGCGGGGGTGATTAGACTACTTGACCAAATAAAAATCTAGCATTTTCCCAATTTTAAGTTTTGGCAGATTTTAGCAACTTAGCACAAGCCAAGCAATCAACCTACACATGCAAGTCTAAGAGTATAGCAGCGGAATGTAAAACATTGCATATGAAGGTAAAAGGAGGAGATTGGAGGGAGAAAATGCAATGTAGACACGGAGAGTTTTGGCGTGGTTCCGATAGGTGGTGCTATCGTACATCCACGTTGATGGAGACTTCAACCCACGAAGGGTAACGGTGGCGCGAGTCCACGGAGAGCTCCACCCACGAAGGGTCGACGAAGAAGCAACCTTGTCTATCCCACGATGGCCATCACCCACGAAGGACTTGCCTCACTAGGGTAGATCTTCACGAAGTAGGCGATCTCCTTGCCCTTACAAACTCCTTGGTTCAACTCCACAATCTTGTCGGAGGCTCCCAAGTGACACCTAACCAATCTAGGAGACACCACTCTCCAAAAGGTAATAGATGGTGTGTTGATGATGAACTCCTTTCTCTTGTGCTTCAAATGACAGTCTCCCCAACACTCAACTCTCTCTCACATAGATTTGGATTTGGTGGAAAGATGATTTGAGTGGAAAGCAACTTGGGGAAGGCTAGAGATCAAGATTCCTGTGGTTGGAATGGAATATCTTGGTCTCAACACATGAGTAGGTGGTTCTCTCTCAGAAAATGTATGTTGGAAGCGTAGGCACGTTCTGATGGCTCTCCTTGCTAATGAAGGAAGGGTGGAGGGGTATATATAGCCTCCACTCAAAATATAACCGTTACACACATATCACCAAACTCGGTGGGAATGAATCATGAAACTCGGTCAAACCAATTTAGTTCAAAATGTGAACGTTAGGATTTTTGGTGGGACCGACATGTCAACTCGGTGGGACCAATTTCATTAGGGTTAGGGCATAACGTAATCTCGGTGAGACCGATCAGATAAACTCGGTAGGACCGATTTCTGTAATAGGCAAATAGAGAGTTGGTCAGGCAAACTCGGTGGGACCAATTCACTCATTTTGGTGAGACCGAAATGTTACGAAAGGGAAACGAGAGTTTGCATTGCAAACTCGGTGGGACCGATCGCTCATCTCGATTGGACCAAAACGTTACGAAGGGAAACAGAGAGTTTGCAATCCCATGTCGGTGAGACCGAGATCCCTATCGGTGAGACCGAAGTGACTAGGGTTTCTGGCAGTGGCTATGTCAAATGAACTCGGTGGCGCCAGATAGATCAAATCGGTAGGGCTGAGTTTGACTTTTGGTTTGGGACATATGTGGATATGAGAAAGTGGTTGAGGGCTTTTGGAGCATACCACTAAGCATTTTGAGCAGGCAAGCCATTAAGCCACACCTCATGCCCTTTTAATAGTATTGGCTTTTCCTATGGACTCAATGTGATCTTGGATCACTAAAATGAAAATGTAGAGTCTTGAGCTTGAGCCAATATGTGTCCTTAGCATTTTGGGTCCACATTCCTAATCCATGCCATGCCAATCATTGAACTTTTTGAAACGATCATCTTGAAATAGCATTAGTTCAATGAGATATGTTGTTAGGAATTACCAAAACCACCCAGGGATAGTTGTACTTTCAGGTAGGAACTAGGGACTTTTAGTTGGGACTAAAAAAAGTCCTAGGACTTTTTAACCAAACAGGGCCTTAGTTTAACAACAACTAAAGAGTTGCACGGGACAATGGAATCACCATCACCATGTGCATCTACTAATGTATGAAGGGGTGATGCATAGTCTGTTGCAACAAAGAAAAACAACAAAGGAGCATATTTGTGTTCGTCCCAGATTTGTTATCTTTAGACACCTTTCCCTATGTGAGCGCAGCAAATCTAGTCCTATTGAAACTCTACAGCCTTGTCCCCCAAAACAAAAAGATCAGTTTGTTACAGATGTGCATACTGCATTTGTCATTGTTTTCCCTTTCCGACCAACGTAGGTGCTGGATAGCCAGTCTGCACTAGTACTTTCCCCCTTCCTTTCCTCTTTGAACCACGTCCTAGATTCATGCTATACAACTTTCCCCCCTCCTTTCCTCTTTGAACCACGTCCTAGATTCATGCTATACAACTTTCCCCACTACTTTCCCTATTCCTTTCCTCTTTGAACCACGTCCTAGATTCATGCTATACAACTTTCCCCACTACTTTCCCCCTTCCTTTCCTTTTTGAACCACGTCCTAGATTCATGCTATACAACTTCCCTCACAACTTCCCCCCATTCCTTTCCTCTTTGAACCACGTCCCAGATTCATGCTATACAACTTTCCCCACGACTTTCCTGTTTGATCCAACACCAAGATTCGAGTACAGAAGCGGAAAAATCCCACATGTAGCTAGAGCAATGCATGTGGAATAAGTAAATTATACCTTAATGTTCTTGGGGTGTGGTTCGGTGGGCGACCGAAGGCCGTTCTGCCCACACTATGTACGACGGTGAGGAAGAAGGGGTCGGAGGCCCTCCCGCACCACCGCTGGGTGAAAGAGAACAACTGCGTCGGTAGTGGATTCCCTCCCTCGCCAACAGCGACAACGTTAAGCCTCCTTCCCTTCCCGGCGGACGGATCCTGCCGACTCTTTGACCAGCAGTGAGGGGGGGGGGAGAGGCCAACAAAGTCTTGTTTAGATCTGGAGAGGGTGAGATAGTGTGAAGAGAGCAACTACAAGCATTGAGGCTTCAGCGTGTATATATAGTGGAGAGAGAGTGTGTGAAGAGTGCAAACCTTAGAAAACAACAAAATTATGCTCAAGTGCGGTTATCCAACCTGAGACCTCAAGTTTGATGAGCGAACAGGCTAACCAGCTACACCACCCTCACGTTATGTTTAACGAGAGGAAAGTAACCTTTTATACATTCCTGCATTCGTGTGACAAGCATGCTGTGTTTTTTTGTGTGGGAGCCATTGGGATTTAAATCATAATCGTGTCATGTGGCTTTGGTGGTAAGGTCTTTTGGGATTTAAAGCAGTGTTGGTAGTACACAAATAATGCAGTCTTAGTCACCTTAGCTCTCTCCACGTAGTATGTTGGGTCCCACCAGTCAGAGGGTGAAACAAACAAATTAATAAGAAAAATTAAAAGCGCCAGCGGTGTATATTACCTCACACATCTAACTACTGCTCGTGAATGCTATCCAATTGATCCCTATGTTCGCTCATGTACTATTTTAAGTGAATCCTTATTATAACATGCACACAATTTTGGGCACTTGTATTCGATCTAAGTCAGTGTGCCAGCGTATCTTGTGCTACTTCCTCTGTCTAGGTGTAATAAGTCACGTTAGAAGGTGCAACGGGACCAAGGTGCAAGCAGATTGGAGGAGAAGGAGAAACTCGACCGGTCCTTCCTCCAATCAAAGCCCTGATTTCTGTCTCTAAATGCAACAATTAATCACAACAACTAAGAGATGGCGTTTTAGCTACCATGCAGGGCCACATATTAACTCGCATGCAAGCCGACTTTGATTTCTTGACTGATCAACGCGTAGTTGTGCTCCATGCATTGGGTTTCCAGGGGATATAACAAGGCAGAGTAAGGAGCATTTGGTTACATTGCTAGGCTGGTCATAGTGGTGGGTAACTTGGACTAGTAACATGCAAGTATTCATTAATTGAGATATAGACTCATTTTACCTTGGTGTGTGTGTGTGTGTGTGTTTAACAGCATGTGTGTGTTAGAGAGAGTGACACATCGACCTACTCCTACAGAGAGATGGTGTGTGGTGTACGAATTAGCCGTGAGAGTCGGTGCATCCTCTCGTTTCCGGGCGTTCGATCGGGACAGGGGGACAGCTGCCACGCCCGCTCCTGACCAGCCTGGCCCACCCAAAGCCCCTCCATCACTCGCGCGTGCTTCCCACCCGAATGGTCAACACCGCTCCAAAGAATCGGTGCCGCATTCATGACCGGGCAGAGCGGACACGACCTCTCAATGGAGCCTGCGTTGAAGGGAGAAGCGGATTCAAGAGTGATGGTTGCTTCGTCCGTCCAACTTACTGCTGGGTCTATGTGATTTGACGGCTCATTGGTCATTATTACCAAGGTCGTATGACTGCTGGATGTCCCATGCTTTTGGCAAAAGGAGGTACTACTAGATTACAATTTTCTCCATTCTTACAGCGGAGAAGTGCGAAAGTAGTGAAAACACGCATGCTTAGTGATTACATGGCCCATCTCACACTATCACCATATTTTCTGGACACCATGCGACACCTAACTCTTTACATCATACCGTAATTTCCCAGCGAGATAAATTTGTACAATGCTATGAAGCTTCCAGCTTCTGTTTCATGTATCTTGCATCCAAGGTTGCCCATTGCAACATTTCATCAAATACAAAGGAGACTAACATGCATGCTATTGCATCTCAATGATTGACAAATCATAGCTAATATGTACTCCCTCGGTTCCAAAATAAGTGTCTCAACTTTATGCAAACTTTAGTACAAAGTTGTACTACTACTAAAGTTGACACTTATTTTGGAACAGAGACAACTAAAGAAAAAAATGATCCATGCAGTCCCTAGCCCTTGAACTATAAACCCTAACCAGGCTTTAATTTGCTGGCAACGTTGGAGCTTCTGAAGAAATGAAGTTTGCAACCCTTTGACCATCGGATCATTTTGTGCAGTTTCACCAAAATCAAGATGCGCATCCCTGTGGTAAAGAAATTGAAGAATCATGATTAGAATAAGATTACTGGGACTGGTTGATGAGACATAAACTCATCACAAATACAACACGTAGAAGCCAGTAGAGGTATGTGCGGGGTAAAGAAGTAGAGAAATATCCACATGGAGTGATGTGGGCAGCTGGAGCAGTGGTGCAAGCTGGCTATAAAGGAAGTTGTACCGGAGGGATGTTAGGACATAGCTCAACCTAGAGGAGGGCGGCGGGAGGCGGCAACTGCCCACGTCATAGTAGTGAGCAAGGGACGAAGGCAACCTCACCGGCTTTGTGAGAGAGAATGGTGGGGACCCCTGATCGGGACGTGCCGACAATGCCTCTGTCGTGGGTTTGTCACGACAGATGTCCTAGTATGAGGACTTAGACGTGGAGCCATTGTAACGAAGTTAGCTTAAAGGGGTTAAATGAGACAAAGGAAACAGGGAGTTATACTCGTTCGGCCCCTTGCGGTGAAGGTAAAGGCCTAATCCAGTTGGAGGTGGTATTGCTAGGGTTTCGATGACCAGGGAGCGAATACGCTTAACCTAGCTCTCAATCTGTTGTTTCTTGTCCCTAAACCACCGCCGGGTCATCCCTTTATATACACAGGTTGACGCCCCGCGTTTCACAGAATCCTGGCCGGCTCATAATGTGTCCGGCTCGGTATCTACTCTTTCCTATCTTATAATACAAGTCATACACCTATAGCGGTTTACATCTATGGGCCCTAACTCGCCTTTGGGCATTGGGCCTTCTTGTTAAGTAGCCTTTGTAAGTCGCCATCTTCTATGTCTTCATGGGCTTCAATTCTGGTAAATCATCATGAGCATAACCCCACCCCTCCTGGGCGGTTTACACTCAATAGTTATATCCCCAACATTAGGCCCCAGGTTGATTTGAACTTGTTCATATCAATCTTCAACACTTAGGAAAATTCTTTCTTCATTACCTTCGCGAAGACTTGTAACTCGCCGTGACGTCATCTTCTGAGATCATGATAACTCGCCATGACGTCACCTGTCATTAATTTTATACAAATCCAAAATCATATATGTATCTTCATTTTTAATGACCCTCCGAAAATCGAGGCGTCGACCCTGTTACATATCCAATTTGGAGCTCCTCGATTCCCGTGCATGCCACTTATCCATTCTCCTTATAAATGGGGCCAAGGGTCCTTTTCACTTTCCCCCCTCAGTCTCTTCGTCTTCCTCGCAACGTGGTGCTCTCAAGCCCAGCCACCATCGATCCTCTCCTCTGCATCACCATTGGCCGTTGCATCAACCTGATTAGTCTAGATCTCACTCGCGCGCCTCCGCCGCTCCAGCAGCCTTGGTATGTTCTTCCTCCTTCCCCCTCCGTAGATCTCATTAGGGTTCGTACAAGCTCATGGAGGTTCAGCACTGTTCTTCACTTGTTCTTTGTTGTAGCATGAATTTTTGATTCAAACTTGATATTTTCCTGTGCGGCAATAGCCATAGTCCTTCTTTCCTCATCAGAGCATCTCTTTTTAGGTAGAAAAATCCAATCTGGACCTTTATAAACTGTTTAAGTACCAATATTTAGGTCTGAATATATTTTCATTTTCTGACACACAGTAGATCGAAAATTGTGATATCAATCTGTGAAATCTGTTTTTTTCATCACTTAGTCATTTTCCAACTTCAGATCTACACTTTCAATATCTATGTAGGCGGTTTAACTCAGAAAATAATAACCCGCCAGGTACCATTAGTCCCCTCTTAAACCGCCAATTGCTCATCTCTGCAACTTGATAACATCAATCTCCAATTTAACACTTTTGCATGCTTCAACATTTTCTGCCTCGCAACCTTTAGCGAATTAACCATGAACCTTAAACCAGCACAAATCTTCTTTCAGATTATCAAATAAATAGCCAAGTCGTTTTATTCCTGTAACTGGGTTCAATCCCGGGTTACAGAAGAAGAGCTGAACGGGTATGTTTCCACTGGCGCTTTAGCCAAAAAGGAAGACATCCACTGGAGAGCCCCTGGTCCTGAAAATCCTCCTAAACCCAAGGAAGGGGAAGTGATCGTTTTTGTTGACCATCTGAGTCGAGGATTCAGGCCCCCCGGATCAAAAATTTTCCGTGATGCGCTTCATTTCCTCCAACTTCACCCTCAAGATATTGGACCTAACTCCGTATCCAATATTTGCAATTTTCAAGTGTTCTGTGAACCTTACCTGCAAGAGGAGCCCATGGTCGAACTGTTCAGAGATTTCTACTATTTAAACCACTGTACAGAATTTGTGGACGGGCCCAAAACTGAACTTGGCGGGGTTTCAATCCAAAAGAGAAAAGATGCCAGCTTCCCTCACGCTAACCATCATAGCCACCCCAAAGACTGGAATCAAACTTGGTTCTATTGCCAAGATACATCTCCAGCTGGTGAGAATCCTCTGCCGGGTTACCGTGCTCACCGGCTTACCAGTACACATCCACTCCCCCAAAGACTCACTGCAAAAGATCGGGCCAAGTATGCACCATAGCTTTCAAAGCTTAGAGCCTTTGTGGTGAACAGTTTAACAGGCATTGATTTTGTCTGTTGTTGGGTGTCTTGGAGTATTTTGCCCTTAAGCCATCACCCCGGTTTAATGTGTGAATACACAAGGGACGTGAAAGACCCTCAACGCCATATTGATATTTAGCCAACTGATGCTGAAATTACTGAAGCCGTCAAGAAAATGTTGAATGAACTGGTGGCTGGGTGCAGCAAAACAGGGCTTAGTCCTTTCTGCGCTTCAAATAAACCGCCAGCTGTAAGAATTGCCTAACTCCTGCTTAATCCATAGTCTTGACACTCCCTTACTATCTTTTCAATCTTTAACAGGGTGATGATCCATTCTGGAATAAGAAACCGCAGGATAAACCGGCAAAAACAGCCCGTCTCAAGACCAAGGCCAACAAGAAGCCTGCCAAGAGGAAAACCGCCGAGTCTGCCGAGTTGAACATTGATGATGACAATGATAACCAGGAATCAGAGGTAGAACTTGATTCACTTGGTTCCTTTTTCATACATCTCATTGACAATGATTATTATTAGGACGACGCTGAAGCTAGCCGTGTAAGTGACACAGAGGTAATTATTCTTTCATCTGGCTCAGAAACTCTGCCCACACAGAAAACCCGACAAGCAAGCCGGAAAGTAAGATTTTCTCACCCTCTAGCTCACTTGGATCCAAACTTTCTTTTGAAGAAATAGCAACACGAAGCTCGCCACACAACACGACACAGTGGCCATGTGGTAACTTCTTCCGGTTTACCAAACACGCCGGTTCATAAACACCGCCCAGAGGTCTCTTATACTTCTGACACATGTTATCCCAAGGAGGGTTATTTTCGACAACCTCTCATTCCGCCTGACTCAAATTATCAGGGAACTTCTCATTGTTCCTCTGGGGAGTCAACGGGAACACAAATTCCAACCCTCAATACTGTTCCTGGGTGAGCATATTTAATTAACCCTTCATACCTTATGCTTGATCATTATACGAACCTGTTATTTGTGCCTTACTTTTAGAGCCAAGGCCAGACCCAGTAAGAAGGCCAGACTAAATACTCCGGTTGATGATCCCAATCCATCTGAACCGGAAAAGACGCCGGAACCTTCTAATCCAAATGCTGAAAACATTCCTGATGATCCACCACCATAAGACCATGCAGTCTTTGCTGACCCTATGGCAATTGAACCGACAAGCAATGCTGATGAACCGCCAAGCCCAACTAAAGTTCCTGATGACAAGACTGACGATGTTATAGTCATTGGTGTTAGTTATACAGCCCCAGGCAACCCCACTGTTCTGTCAAAACATAGTGCCAAAGAAGAATTTTCTGCTGTTGACAAAGGCAAGTGGAAGGCAGACTTGGAAAGCTATGCTCACCTCAGCGCCCAAGATATTCATTCTGGGTTTTTAAACCGTTTGTACACAAGCCGTGACTATGAAGCCGGTTTACTAAATATGATGAAGGAGTGATATGAGGTGTTAACTCTTCATAAATATTCTTCCCTTAGCCGCCAAGTTTATTGGACATAAAAGAATAGAATGTTCTATAAACTTCGAAGAACCATATAGATCAACTCCAGTAGCTCCCAAGGGCCAGTTTATACTGTCAATATGAACCGGGACTTGTAGAATAACAACTCTTTAATTTTTCTTGTGTATCCCCCAAGGGACGACTTAACAAAGATGTTAACTTGGGACTAATTATGTTGTAAGGCTCAAAATTCTTGTTTAGGACCTTTATAAACCAGTAACCACCGAACTGATAGTGGAAGAAAAAATCCATAGTTTTAACTGGAGCAAATATGCATTAGCCCCCAAGTGCCAAGAATAATACTTGTATTGAGCTTGGGAATTGTATTTTTTTGATAAGAAGCAATAGACATTAGCCCCCAAGTGCCAAGTATATTACTTGTTATGTGCTTGGGACTTTGAATATGCACTGTCATCTCATAAATTGCTTGTCTCTTGCAGGCGGAGCTTATCAAGAAGGAATCCCAAATCGCTAACCTTCAAGAAAATATCAAATCACAATAAGCAGAGACTTCCAAGGCCAATGATGAACTGACTAGTGCCTTAGCAGCAATGGAAAAACTGAAGGAAAGCTTCAAAAACAAGTGGGCAGGTTGGGATACAGAAAAGTCAACTCTACTGAAGAGGGCTGAGGATGCTGAAACGACCCTTAATCCGGTAACGGAGGAGCTGACTGGCTTGAAACAGCAAATAAATGCCATGATTGCTGCCGTTTTTGGTAAATAGCTTCTTCATAAGCTTTAAACATGTATCATCTAATAAACTGCCGGATTACAGACATTTTTGATGATGCAAGAACCCGCGTTGCTCACCTTGGCTCAGATATGCGGCAAAAACTAAAAGCCGCCTATACACTTATAGAGCAGTTATATACCAGCGTACAACGGGTTATCTGCATAGCTTCCCATAACAAACCGCCCCAACCTTGATCAAGGAGACGTTGGGAAGGCTGGTGATGATGCCTGCCCAGTTTGAAGAACTAAAGAAATCAGCTACCAGGGCAGGTGCTCTTACTGCACTAACTCAGGCCAAAGCATGGATATCTGATCTTGATCCGTCCGATTTGGGAAACGGCTACCCGAGCATAAAGGAGGACGGGTCAGACTAATACTGATGACCTCGGAGCCTTGACGAGGGAAATGCGCCCATTGGCTAGCAAATTGGCTGAAGAGACCGATCTTTCATATTATCAGTTGATTTATGATGCCAACAACAAGAGAGTTAAAGTGCCAACTTATGATGCTCCAAATCTTATTCCTCCAACCCGTAGGCATACCTATGCCCCTGATGTTGATCCCTCCACACTTATAAGTGATGAAGCTATATTCAAAGCCTTAACTGGGATCGATTAGACAACCATTAACTTCCAACCACTGGGTAGAGAAGAGGAAGATGAACCGGCGCTGGATGATCCACAACCTTTAAGTGAACCAGACCAAGATTCATAAACCGGATGTTGGCTGAATAGCTGCTTTCTGCAAGACTTGTTGAAATGATTATTCTTTTGGGAATCAAAAACGCTTGTAATAGGCTAGCTTAAACTCTTAATCTGCTATGCCATCATGCATATTTTCTTTGCATGACACTGCTAATCCGCCATGTTAAGATATGCCACGTATGCTTATGATATTAGCAATTTGAATCTGTTCCTGCATACAACAGATTAAAGTGTCCTGGCGGTTTACCGATGGACGGGTTATACTGCCCAATATAAAGCCATGGGAAACTAAGATAGTTTATAACCAAGGCTGGACTTAAGGATAACCATATATAATTGAAAATATATCATACATGTGATATTTGATCAGAATGTTGTTTTTACCAAGCCAATGTAATAAGGGTGATAACCCAAACTTGAGCACTGGCAAGTATCATATATTGCCGGCTTATGAACAAAGCCAGGCCGGGTTAATAAACACCGGATCTTATCTTATCTCATACTGGCGACTTATAGTCGAAATCCAGTCCGTGTTAATAAACACTGGGTAGTTTCATGTATGAACCATAAGGCATCACGACCCTCATCGGCTTTTTAACCATGTATTACTATGTCACAGGAGAAAAATGTCGGATTTCGGGTTCCGACAGACCCTTGAGGTTCGAACACTGGGGTGCGCGCGGAGATTTCGCCTTCTACCTACCTGCACCCCTCCGCCTTGCTAAGATCTAAGCTATGGAAAGAACGACACAAGAGACGCAGGGTTTATACTGGTTCAGGCCACCGTTGTGGTGTAATACCCTACTCCAGTGTGTGGTGTGGTGGATTGCCTCTTGGGCTGATGATGATGAACAATACAAGGAAGAACAGCCTCACGAGGGTCTGTTCTTTGCTGGGGGGGATGAACTGCTAGGAGGAGTTCAGTCACCCTTCTCTCTCTCTGATTTCGATCCGATCATTGATCCTCGATCTCTGTCTCTAACCTTCCTTTTACCTAGAACCGAACCCTGATCCTTGTGGGTGGCTGGTCCTATTTATAGGCAATGGCCCTGGGCCTCTTCCCAAATATTGAGCGGGAAGGGCGCCAACAATTGGCCATTTTGAAGGGGAACATCTAGTACACTTATCCTGACTAAAGTTGGTCCTCGCCTGCACAAAGCTCTGGTGGTGACGCCGTCTTGGGCTCCACGATGACCTCCGTTTTGCGGTCCTCCTGGTCTTGGTCTCGTTGCACCGAAATGGCAACCTTTGCCTGATGCCTCGGTACTCCGCGGCTGCGCTTGCCCCCTTTGCACCAAAGGGGAAAGGAGGACACTGCACGGGCTGGCGCCCGCCTGGCGCCCTTGGTCATCATGGCTTGCGTCATGGGCACCTCGTGAGGTACCCTGCCTTGATCTCTCCGCCTCCTCGCGAGCCAGCCTGGTGAGGTCGTGCCTGAGGAAGCTCCGTGTCATCCGCCCCGCGAGGCTTGGCCCCTCGCGAGGGTCTTGGGTCCGTGTTGATGAAGATGGGCCGTGCTGGGCCCCCCTTTGAGCCATGCCGCAGGCCGCAGGCAGGCAAGTCTGGGGACCCCCGTTCCCAGAATGCCGACAGTAGCCCCCGGGCCCAAGGCGCGCCCGGACTTGGCCGTGCAGGGAGGCGGAAGGGCAAGAGCGAAGCACCGCGGGCCCTAACAGCTTGCGGTCTTGGGCGCCGCGTGGCGGTTGATTGGACTGAGCGCCTTAGCAACCGCGCGAGTTGATAAAGGAGCGGCATCTGCCTAGGCTTTGCTTTTTTTCTTTCTTCGGTTGCTGCTCAGATCCCCTTTCTTGCGCCTCTCCTTCCTTCCTCCAAAATTTCCAGATCCACTCCGACCGCGTGACCTAGGAAGTCATGGCGCCTCGTCAGTCCCCGGCCGTAGCTTGGTACTCGTCTGCCCTGGACTCGCCGAACGTGTCGGAGGCGAGCCTCGCCCGGTTGCGCCGGATGGCGGTGGCGCGGGGCATTGACGGGGCGAAGGTGTTCAAGGCCGGCTCCGCCATCCCTGAGGGTCAAGGGAGCACCTTCTATCCGTTCTTCGTAAGCGCCATTGCTGCTGGCCTGGTGCCTCCCGTCTCCGAGTTCTTCTTCTCTGTCCTCCGCCATTATAAGCTACAGGCTCTACATCTCCACCCCAACTCCGTCCTTCTCCTGGCGATCTTCCCCTATTACTGCGAGGCTCATGTAAGGGTGCAGCCCTCAGTGGCCTTGCTGCGCCACTACTTCTACCTCCGGACCTCTCGCGGTCCTGCTTCCGCGTGCGCGAGCTTCATCGCGTACGGTGGCGCCATTGCCATTTCGAACCCCAGGAAAAGGATTGAGGGCTTCAGGAGCAAGTGGGTCTTGGCAGATGCTGGGCGCATCCACCCTTGGCTGATCTTGCCCACGGAGCAACCCACGAGCTCCAGCGATTGGGGTTGAGCGGAGCTCGCGGACCCCCGCGCGAAGCTAGTGTTGGAGAAGATGGACGCGGATCTGAGGCCGGCCAACATGGCGGCGGCGAAGCTGACCGGCGCGTCGCTGCTGAGAGAATTCCTGGAGCACCAGCTGGCTCCACTTTGGCAGGATCTTCTTGGCGCCGACCCTCGCTTGGTGGCCGGGCGCTTGCAGCTGGCTTCAGGATGGATTCGATCCGACGCTTCAATTCAGGCGGCGCTGGTCCAGGCCTCGACGGCTTGCGATGAGGAGAAGCAGGCCGTCCTTGAGGCAAAGGCTGCTCATGATGCAGCGTTGGGGGAGGTGGTCGACGTCCGTGGTCGCTGCAAGGCGCTGGAGGACGAGCTGCAAGGCCGGTGGGACCAGCTCGTGAAAGAGGTCCGCCTTCGCCAAGAGCAGGAAGAAGGCGTGAAGGCTCGCGAGGCGGCCGTCAAGGAGAGGGAGGTCAAGCTCAGGAAGCGCCGCGACCGCCTAGGCGCGCTGGAGAAGGAGTTGGGGGCGAGGAAGGCCGAGCTGGACGACAAGGCTCTGGTTCTTGCCAAGGACCGCATGGCCTTCACGGAGATGGAGTCGAAGGCTCGCTCCTCGCTGAGGACGCTTTACGACAGCGGCCTGGAGAGCCCGCTGGCTGGCACCGAGGACGGCCCCGCCAAGCTGCTTCCCTTCCTGGTTCGTGCTCTTGAAGATGTCGCCCTTGGCCTTGGCCCCACGGCCGAGGCCGAGGTGCGTGTCCTGTCTTCTGCAGCGCTGACGCGGGTCCTCACCCACATCTACCTTCGCGATCCCGGCGTCGACCTCGACATCCTGCTGGAGCCAGTAAGCGGCGAGCGTGCCGCTGCCGCTGCCGAGGCCGTGAAGGGTCGTGCGGAGGCTCTGTTGGGGAAGTTCTGGGCCTTCAGCACCAAGCCGAAGCAAGGCGCTGCCGACCCCACTGCTCCATGAGGCGAACCCACTCCGCGCTGCTCCACCGTCGACAAGTGACTCCGTCGTGGCTCCTGTCCTGCCTTTAATTCCTGCACATGTATCATGCCTCGGGGAGGCGTTTAAACTTGCGTTTGGCATTGAGATAACAGTGTGGACTATAATATTTGCTTTGGAATTCCTTGAGATTTACGCTTTTCCTTCCTACTTGCTTATGTTCTACGCCGGCAGAGCCCGGCCCCGCGCATACCTCAGCCGCCGTTAGCCTTGACCGGAAACCAGGATAGGACCAAGGAGTCAGGGGCTACATGACAAATTAGGCTCCTAAGTCGCGATGCTCAGGAGTCCCCCTTGGCGCACGAACATCAAGTAGGGAGGTATGATGTGGGTGGATCTACCGTTCTACGTCTGCAGAGCCCGGCCGCGCGCATATCTCAACCGCCGTTAGCCTTTCGGAACTAAGGAGTGAGGGGCTACGTGACCAGTTAGGCTCCTGAGTCGCGATGCTCAGGAGTCCCCCTTGACGCTCAAACGGCCTTCGTACCTTGGCTCCACTCGGGGAGAGACGCACAACGAACCAGGCCCGGGGGGGCCTGGCTGGGCGGTGTGCGTCTGGGCGTGACCCAGGCGCAGCCCCCGTGCCCAGCCCCCTCGCGCGGCACTCCCGAGGGGAGGCGTTACGATGAGGCTAGACACTAAGCTCTGGGCTCCTTGAGGTTGATGCGGCCCGGGGGCCATCCTCAGTTTTTTATCACCAGCGCAGAGCATAGCGCTTCCGTATGTGTACGGGCATAGCCGCTCCTCGGCAGTGTACTCAGCCAGCGCGGAGCATGGTGCTTCCACTGGTACGTGGGAGGGGGCCCCCCTCCGGGAGGAGCCCCCAGGGCATGTACAGCCCCGCCCTGACACGTGGCTGGCATGGTAGGGCCTGGCGAGGTGTATCTGGGCACCCGTGAGCCAGCGTGGGACTCACGGGGCCCTACCTCTAGGCGGGTTGCGCCTGGCACTGGGCCTTATCTTGTGATGTGTCCCTGCAAATTTGGTTAGATGCCGGCACTCTACGTCCTCGGGTCCCGGCCCTCGAGCTGGTCTCAGCCGTCGCTGGTATGCCAGGTCGCGATGCCGTGGACAAGGCCAGAGGGTGAGGGCTGGAGAGCCAGTAAGAGCCCTGAGTCGCGATGCTCAGGTACCCCCCTTTAACGTTCAAGTGGTCGGCATGGAGAAGAAGAGGTGCCGTGGACTGACATCAAATAATCAAGCATGGCGGGTCGAACGCATAACCGGAAATAAACGCAAAAGGGATACATGCCGCTGGGTCTGGCCCGAGCGACTTGGGGATGATGCAGCCCGAGGGGTGCCCCCAACAAGGTAAGCTAACACCATAAATAAAAGGGATACGTGTCATAGGGACAGACCCACGCGGCCTGGGAATAATGCAGCCCTGGGGGGGGCGCTCCCAGCTGGAAATGAAACTTGTAAGATGTCACCTGGTGATGTTGAGGACGAAGGACTGTTGGTGTAGCAGACTCGGTGGGCTGCGGAAGCCGATCCTCACGAGCCCCCAGGCCTAGGGGCCTCGGGAGGCTCCGGAGGCGCTGGTGGCTCCTCGCGGACCATCTCCATCTCCGCTAGGGCTGCGGAACGCCTGGCCTCTTGTGCCTCCATGATGCCCCTCATGAGGCGCTAGTACGCGACAGCCGCGTTCGGTAAGCCGTAAGGCATGCGAACGTAGCTGTGGGGTGGACCTCCGCAGTGCCCCACTCGCGAGGGACAGAGGCGCTCCAGAGAGGCGACTCGATTGAGCCCTGGTATGTCGATGCAGACGCGCAGCCCACCATCCTTGCCTGGATGGGGAGCCACTGCTGGTAGGCGGCGGCCGCCTTTCATGACTCTTGACTCCTGTAGCTCCTGAATGGCCTTGCTGACAAACTCCTGAGGGTCTGGCTCTCCTTGCCTTACTCCTTCTTGAGGGAAACGTGCTTCGAAACACGCCTCCATGTGGTGCCCAAGCGCCTCCCTCGTGAACCTAGCCAGGTCGGTGGCCTTCCAGGGGAGAGCCCCGAGCCCTACCTGAGGAGGGCGTCGGGCGCGCTTTCCTATGCGATGGAAGGAGGTTCCCCCTGGGCAGGCGCGGGCCCAGAGGGGTCTGCCTCCTGAGGGGCCGGGCCGGACGATGTCTTCTTCTTCTTGGGGGCGGTCTCGGGAAGCCTCCTGCTTCCGCGATCCGGGTCTTCCAGTGACGCGGCCTGAAAGGCTCGCTCCAGGGAACACACCACGTCCTTCTCTTCACAGGGCACCGTGATGACTCCGCCACTTCCTAGCATCTTGAGGATGTTGTAGCCGTGGTGAGTTACGGCCATGAACTTGGCCAACGCTGGGTACCCAAGGATGGCGTTGTACGGCAGGCGAATGTGAGCGACGTCGAAGTCGATGAGCTCGGTGCGGTAGTTGTCGCGTGCCCCAAAGGTGACAGGGAGTCGGACCTGCCCAATCGGGACCGTGGAGCCGTCGGTGACTCCGGAGAAAGTCTTGGTTGGCTGAAGCTGGCTGTAGGGCACTTGGAGATTGTTGAATGTTTCCACGGACAGGACGTTGAGCCCTGCCCCGCCATCGATGAGGGTCCTGGTGACCACCACGTTGCTGATGATTGGGGAACAAAGCATCGGGAGGACTCCAGCTGTAGCCGCACACTTGAGCTGATCTGCTAAGCTGAACGTGATGGCGCACGCCGACCACCTGAGAGGGCGCGTTGCTTCGAGCTTGGGGAGGACTGCATTCACTTTGCGGGCGAACTGCTTGAAGATGCATTGAGAGGCTGGGGCTTGAGCCCCGCCCAGGATGCAGGCGATCGCACGCGGCTCCTGGAAGCCCCCAGCCCCCTCGTCCTGGTGGCGGTCCTCGTTCCTCCTTGGCTGCAGTGGGAGCGGAGGGAGGCCTGCGTTGCCTTGTGGGTGATCCTCGCGAGGATGATCCCTCCAGTCTCCCTTGCGAGGTGGATCTTGCCAGCGATCCTCGCGAGGTTGATCGCGCCACCCTTGGCGCGGGCCATGGTCTTCCCAGCGTCCTGCGTTCCTTCCTCCTCCTCGACCGTAGCCCCGGTCACCGCGGTCGGGCCGACGGCCGATCCTTCCTTCTCGCACGGCTCGGAGCTCTTGACATTCGTTGGTGTGGTGGGTGTGGAGGTCATGGTACACACAGTATCGACTGCCCTTGGGAGGTTCGGGCAGATCTCTGCCCCGCTTGGTGTCTGGTTCTGCCGCGAGCACGGCAGCCCCCTTGCGCTTCACATCCTTGGCCTTGGGCTTCTTCTCTTCTGGGTCTGCGGCAGGCAGCTCGAGGAGGGAGAGACGCCCTTCCTCGGCCCTGGCGCACTTGGTTGCCAAGTTGAACAGCTCCAAGGAAGTGCACAGGTCTTCATGCATCACCAGCTCCTCCTTCATCTTGACATCGCGCACGCCAGTGGAGAAGGCTGAGATGATGGCCTCCTCAGTCACCTTGGGAATCTTGAGGCGTGCGTTATTGAAGCGCTGGATGTACTTCTGCAGGGTCTCCCCGGGTTGTTGCTTGATGCGGCGCATGTCGCTCACGGCGGGAGGCCGGTCGCGAGTACCTTGGAAGTTGGCGATGAAGCGGGTGCGTATCTCGTCCCAGGAGGAGATCGTGCCTGGGGCTAGGTTCAGGAGCCAGGTGCGGGCCCCGTCCTTGAGCGCCATGGGAAACCAGTTCGCCATGACCTTCTCGTCTCCGTTGGCAGCTTCGATGCCCAGCTCATAGAGCTGTAGGAACTCCGCAGGGTCGGCCGTGCCGTCGTAACGAGGAGGCAGGTCTGGCTTGAACTTGCCGGGCCACGCGACACTGCGTAGCTCGGTGGTGAAGGCACGGCAGCCTGCTGTGGCCACGGGAGCCCTTGGGTGATGGAGAGCTTGGTCTTGCATGTCCCCATGCGCTGCAGCTGGGAGCAGCGCGGGGTCTTGGCGTGCGGGAGCAGGTGCATGGTCGCGACGTGCTGGAGCAGGGAGCGCCCGGGCAGCTTCTTGCGGGCGAGGGACTTCTTGGCAGCTCTGCTCTTGCCGCGCTGGCACCTGATGGAGCGGGTTCCGCCCAGGGGCCACGCGCCTTGGAGCCATGGCGCCTTCTTGAGGAGGAGGCGGCCGGGGCGCCGCCGGAGCCTCGTCGCCCGCGCGGGGCTGGGTGCGGTGCAGCGAAACGGACGTGCGGAATTTCGGGTTCCGGCAGACCCTTGAGGTTTGAACACTGGGGTGCGCGCGGAGATTTTGCCTTCTACCTACCTGCACCCCTCCGCCTCGCTAAGATCTAAGCTATGGAAAGAACGACACAAGAGACGCAGGGTTTATACTGGTTCGGGCCACCGTTGTGGTGTAATACCCTACTCCAGTGTGTGGTGTGGTGGATTGCCTCTTGGGCTGATGATGATGAACAATACAAGGAAGAACAACCTTGCGAGGGTCTGTTCTTTGTTGGGGGGGGGGACGAACTGCTAGGAGGAGTTCAGTCACCCTTCTCTCTCTCTGATTTCGATCCGATCCTTGATCCTCGATCTCTGTCTCTAACCTTCCTTTTACGTCGAACCGAACCCTGATCCTTGTGGGCGGCTGGTCCTATTTATAGGCAATGGCCCTGGGCCTCTTCCCAAATATTGAGCGGGAAGGGCGCCAACAATTGGCCATTTTGAAGGGGAACATCTAGTACACTTATCCTGACTAAAGTTGGTCCTCGCCTGCACAAAGCTCTGGTGGTGACGCCGTCTTGGGATCCACGATGACCTCCGTCTTGCGGTCCTCCTGGTCTTGGTCTTGTTGCACCGAAACGACAACCTTTGCCTGATGCCTCGGTACTCCGCGGCTGCGCTTGCCCCCTTTTGCACCAAAGGGGAAAGGAGGACACTGCACGGGCTGGCGCCCGCCTGGCACCCTTGGTCGTCATGGCTTGCGTCACGGGCACCTCGTGAGGTACCCCGCCTTGATCTCTACGCCTCCTCGTGAGCCAGCCTGGTGATGCCGTGCCTGAGGAAGCTCCGTGTCGTCCGCCCCGCGAGGCTTGGCCCCTTGCGAGGGTCTTGGGTCCGTGTTGATGAAGATGGGCCGTGCTGGGCCCCCCTTTGAGCCACGCCGCAGGCAGGCAAGTCTAGGGACCCCCGTTCCCAGAACGCCGACAAAAAAACCCCAAAAAATGTTCAAATCAAACAACAAAAACTCAAGGCTTTCATAGGCGGCCATGCCTAAAAATCAAGTGCTTTCACGGGCCGCACAACCACTGAGTTAAACCTTTATACAAACCTTATAAGCCGGACTTCACACAACCAATCGCCGTCTTAACTTTGACAAGTTCAGGGTCCATATAAGATTGACTTGTCAAAAGTACGGCGGGTCGTTCCAGGATTACCTGGGTGGAGTGGCAGACTTAAAAAGGCAGGATAACCCGGGGTGTTAGGTGAATACACCTGGCTTCCAAGCCTGGCTTTTAAGCCTATTACAAGGGTTATAAAAACTCTTGTCCTTTAGAACAAAGAGCCCCCAAGCAATATTTTTGAGCTGTGCTCAATGGGCACCTATGTTTGAGTTGTGCTTTTGCAACTGACTCTCTTTGGTCCCTTTAACCTGGGTAGCAAGCCCCCAAGTTTTTATGTATATATGGCCTATAAGCCGGATCAAAGGGTAATCATAACTTCGCTTTATAAAGCATAAGCCCCCAAGTGACCAAAAACTCGTTATTTAAAGAGAAAATGACAGAGGCCCTACTTTAAGAGGGATGCCAACTTTATTATATTGATCACAATATATACATTGTCAAAATTTGTACATCAGAAGAGTCGGTGGCTCAGGTGTTGTAAGGCCGAAGATGAACAATATTCCACGGCCGGTGGGTCTCCTCCTCCGAATTACGTGAGTCTTTGTGCTCTCGAACATCGATAAGGTAGTAGGACCCATTGTTGAGATTCTTACTGACCACAAAAGGTCCTTCCCAAGGGTGGGGGATAACTTGTGCATATTGGTTTGATCCTGGATAAGCCGGAGCACCATACCACCTTCTTGAAAAGTTCTGGTTTTAACCCGATGGCTGTGATAATGGTGCAGATCTTGCTGGTAGATCGCTGAACGAGCCGCCGCGATATCATGCTCCTCATCTAACAGGTCAAGTGCTTTCTGAAGTACCTTTTCATTGTCAGCTTCAACATAAGCCGCCACATGCGGTGAGTCATGACGGATGTCACTAGGGAGAACCGCCTCTGCTCCGTAAACCATGAAGAAGGGTGTGTAACCCATAGATCTGTTGGGGGTGGTATTAATGTTCCATAAGCCGGGGCATGATGCCTCTTAGGATCTCTTGATTGGCTCTCTCAGCTTGACCATTAGATTGGGGGTGAGCCACTGATGACACATCAAGCCAGATATAATCACGTTGACAAAATTCTTTCATAGCACCCTTGGACAGATTAGTGCCATCATTAGTTATGATACTGTGGGGAAAGCCAAAACGGAAAATCACCTTTTTAAGGAACTGAACCGCCGTCGCCGCGTCACATTTACTGACCAGCTCGGCCTCAACCCACTTTGTAAATTTGTCAACCGCCACCAGGAGATGTGTCTTTTTGTCCTTGGACCTTTTGAAAGGTCCAACCATATCAAGCCCCCAAACTGCAAACGGCCAAGTAATCGGAATCATCCTCAATTCTTGAGCCGGCACATGGGATCGTCGTGAAAATTTCTGACATCCATCACACCTACTAACCAAGTCTTCAGCGTCAGTATGAGCCGTCAGCCAATAAAATCCATGGCGGAAAGCTTTAGCCACGAGAGACTTTGAATCGGCATGATGACCACAGTCTCCTTCATGAATCTCACGCAGGATTTCACGACCCTCTTCTGGAGAAACACAACGTCGAAAGGCCCCTGTAACACTGCAGTGATGTAGCTGTCCATTGACAATTGTCATTGACTCAGACCACCGGTTTATCTTCCTGGCTAAGGTTTCATCCTCCGGTAACTTGCCCCGGGTCATATAAGCCAAATAAGGGACTATCCAATCCGGGATAGCATGAATAGCCGCCACCAATTGTGCTTCTGGGTCAGGAATAGCAAGATCCTCCTCTATAGGCAACTTGACTGAGGGGTTATATAAAATATCCAAGAAAGTATTGGGTGGCACCGGCTTACGCTGAGAACCCAGCCGGCTTAAAGCATCAGCCGCCTCATTCTTCCTTCGATCAATATGCTCGACCTGATAACCCTTGAAATGACCCGCAATAGCATCAACCTATCGACGATAAGCTACCATGAACGGATCCTTAGAATCCCAAGTACCAGAAACTTGTTGAACCACCAAATCCGAGTCACCAAAGCACCTCACCCGGCATAGGTTCATCTCCTTAGCCACCCGAAGACCATGGAGCAGGGCCTCATACTCAGCTGCATTGTTAGTGCAAGTGAACATCAAACAGAGAACATAAGAAAATTTATCACCTCGAGGGGAAGCTAGCACAACTCCAGCCCCCGAGCCCTCCAATTGCCTGGACCCATCAAAGTGAATAGCCCAATATGTATTATCCTGCTTTTCCTCAGGCCTCTGCAGCTCTGTCCAGTCATTGATGAAATCCACTAGTGCTTGAGACTTGATGGCCGTGCAAGGCATATACTTCAAACCATGAGGTCCAAGCTCAATGACCCATTTGGCTATCCGACCTGTAGCTTCTCTATTCTGGATAATATCCCCTAAGGGAGCCGAACTTACCACAATGATAGGATGGCCCAAAAAATATTGCTTAAGCTTCCGACTGGCCATGAACACCCCATACATAAGCTTCTGCCAGTGCGGATACCTCTGCTTGGACTCGATAAGCACCTCGCTGATGTAATAAACCGGCCTTTGAACCGGATATTCCTTGCCTGCCTCCTTCCGTTCCACCACAATGGCTATGCTCACAGCCCGGTCATTAGCAGCCACATATAACAGCAAAGGATCCTTATCAACAGGGGCAGCAAGAACAGGCGGCTCAGCCAGCTGTTTCTTTAAGTCCTCAAATGCTGCATTAGCGGCATCACTCTAGACAAAGTTATTCGTCTTTTTCATCATTTGATATAGAGGGATAGCCTTCTCTCCCAACCGGCTTATGAACCGGCTTAAGGCCGTAATACGACCCGCCAGTCATTGAACATCATTGATACACGCCGGCTTAGCTAAAGAAGTGATGGCTTTGATCTTCTCTGGATTAGCTTCAATGCCTCTGTTAGAAACCAAAAAACCCAAAAGCTTGCCCGCCGGCACACCAAAAACGCACTTTGCCGGGTTAAGCATCATCTTATAAACCCGGAGGTTATCAAAGGTCTCCTTCAAATCGTCTATCAAAGTCTCCTTCTTTCTGGATTTCAGTACAATATCATCCACATAAGCATGAAAATTGCGCCCAATCTGATTATGAAGACAGTTCTGCACACAGGCTGGTAAGTAGCCTGGGCACTCTTGAGCCCAAAAGGCATAAACACATAGCAGAAGGCTCCAAAGGGAGTTATAAAAGCTGTCTTCTCCTGGTCCTTAACTGCCATGTTGATATGATGATACCCAGAATAAGCATCCAAAAAACTCAAACGCTCGCAACCCGCCGTAGCATCAATAATCTGATCAATACAAGGGAGAGCAAAAGGATCAGCTGGCCAAGCCTTGTTTAAGTCTGTGTAGTCCACACACATATGCCAGGTGCCATTCTTCTTGAGTACCAGCAACAGGTTAGCCAACCATTCCAGATGAAAAACTGCAACAATAAACCCAGCCTCCAAGAGCCGGGCTACCTCTTCACCAATGGCCTTACGCCTCTCTTTGTTGAAGCGACGAAGAAACTGCTTGACTGGTTTAAACTTGGGATCAATATTAAGAGTGTGCTCAGCGAGTTCCCTCGGTACACTTGGCATGTCGAAAGGTTTCCATGCGAAGATGTCCCGGTTCTCACGAATGAACTCGATGAGCGTGCTTTCCTATTTCGGATCCAGGCTAGCACAGATGCTGAACAGCTTGGATGAATTGCCAGGAACAAAATCAACCATCTTGGTATCATCTACCGATTTAAACTTCAAGATCGGATCATGCTCTATAGTTGGCTTTTTCAAAGATGTCATATCCGCCGGATCAACATTGTCCTTATAAAATTTTAACTCCTCCGTCGCACAAATCGACTCAGCATAAGCCGCATCACCTTCTTCGCATTCCAAAGCTATCTTTCGGCTCCCATGCACAGGCGGTTCTTTATCGATCAGAGCTGCAAACATAGCATCTTGAGCATGCTTAGTAACAGATCTTTATCGATCAGAGCTGCAAGCACAGGCGGTTCATCTAATTGCCTCTTCAGATCCTCAAACGCTTTATCAGCCGCCTCGCTCCAGACAAAGTCATCTGTTTTCTTTAGCATCTGATATAAAGGGATAGCTTTTTCCCTGAGACGACTGATAAACCAGCTCAAAGCCGCAATCCGGCCGGCCAAACATTGAATGTCATTGATACACGCCAGTTTAGCCAAAGATGTAATTGCTGAATTTTTTCCAGATTAGCCTCAATGCCCCTGTTTGACACCAGAAAGCCCAAGAGTTTGCATGCTGGGACACCAAAGACACATTTGTCCGGATTGAGCATCATCTTATAAACCCGGTGGTTGTCAAAGGTTTCTCTCAGGTCATCTATCAATGTTTCCTCTTTCCTGGACTTTATCACAATATCATCCACATATGCATGAACATTGCGCCCAATCTGCTTATAGAGACAATTCTGAACGCAGCGTTGATAAGTCGCCTGGGCACTCTTGAGCCCAAAGGGCATGGAGACATAGCAGAAGGCTCCAAAGGGAGTTGTAAGAGCTCTCTTCTCCTGGTCCTTAACTGCCATTTTGATCTGATGGTAACCAGAATAAGCATCCAAAAAACACAAGCGGTCACAACCCGCCGTAGCATCAATAATCTGATCAATACAAGGGAGGACAAAGGGATCTGCTGGGCAAGCCTTGTTCAAGTCTGTGTAGTCCACACACATACGCCAGGTGCCATTTTTCTTGAGAAATAGCACTAGCCAACCACTCTAGGTGAAAGACCTCAACGATAAACCCTGTGGCCAACAACCGAGCTACCTCTTCACCAATGCCTTGCGCCTTTCTTCGTTGAAGCGGTGGAGAAACTGTCTGACCGGTTTAAACTTAGGATCAATGTTAAGTGTGTGCTCAGAGAGTTCCCTCGGTACACCTGGCATGTCAGAAGGCTTCCATGCAAAGATGTCCCGGTTCTCACGGATGAACTCGATGAGCGCACTTTCCTATTTCGGATCCAGATTAGCACTGATGCTGAACTGCTTGGATGAATTGCCAGGAACGAAATCCACCATCTTGGTATCATCTCCCGACTTAAACTTCAGTGCCGGGTTTTGCTCCGTAGTTGGATTTTTCAAAGATGTCATGTCTGCCGGGTCAACATTATATTTGTAAAATTTCAACTCCTCTGTTGCACAGATCGACTCAGCATAGGCTGCATCACCTTCCTCGCACTCTAAAGCGATCCTCCGGCTCCCGTGAACAGTGACAGTTCCCTCGTGACCCGGCATCTTGAGCTGTAGGTAAACATAACAAGGGCTGGCCATGAACTTAGCATAAGCCGGCCGTCCAAACAGAGCATGATAAGGGTTCTTGATCTTGACCACTTCAAAATCCAATGTCTCTGACCTAGAGTCATGATCGTATCCAAAAGCAACTTCCAGAGCTATCTTACCAATCAAGTACACCGATTTACCAGGTACCACACCATGGAAAACAGTGTTTGACGGTTTAAGATTTTTATCTGTCAACCCCATGCGACGAAAAGTTTCATAATAAAGGATATTGATGCTGCTTCCTCCGTCCATGAGTACCTTGGTGAACTTATACCCTCTGACCTGAGGTACGGCCACCAATGCTAGGTGACCCGGATTATCAATCCGGGGCGGGTGATCTTCCCTACTCCACACAATGGGCTGCTCAGACCAGCGCAACTAACGGGGAATTACCGGTTCAATGACGTTCACTGCGCTCTTATGAAGCTTCCGATCCCGTTTGCACAAACTTGTGGTGAATACGTGGTACTACCCACTATTCAACTGCTTTGGGTTACTCTGATACCTAGATTGCTGTTGTTGATTCCCCTGACCTGACTGTTGATGGTAGCCGTGACTGCCTTGGAACCCAGAGCTAGAACCACTCCCGCCGTAACCCGGTCCATGAGAGCCGGATCCTAAGCCACCACCTGGCTCGTGATTATCTTGAAAAAGATTGGAATTTTTGTACTCCTTCATGATGAAGCAATCCTTCTAGAGGTGGCCAGATGGTCTTTCTTGTGTACCATGCATTGGGCAGGGCTGATTCAGCAGCTGCTCAAGATTAAAGCCTGATCCTCCAGTCCGTGGGGGCGGTTTACCCTTATGACGCTGACCATTATTCTGTGTATTGGTGTTAGCCACAAAGTCCAAACTATTATCAGCCTTGCGCTTACCGTTGCTTCCCTGATTCACCGGGTTATGCTGCTGCCCTCTGGTGCTGCTGCTCTTCTTTCCCTTTCCCGACTTTTCATCATCAGACTTGAAAGTGCTAGTTATCGACAAGAGGTGGGTGAATAGACGTTTTTTTATGAAAGTCTTCAATACACGGGGTTTTTGAAGACAAACAGTAGAAATGAACCTATTAACATGCAGCGGAAGGTAGACTACACTAGACAAGCCATAGTCAAGTAAGAAATGAAGTGAAAGTCCGAAGACTATCAGCAGTTAGGTAGTATGGATCAAGATGCAAGATAGTATGAAGCCAAACAAAAACAATCTTCACACAGTGAAGTCAATCAGATCATGCAAGCAGACAATGACTTCACGAAGACAAACTGTAAGTAAAGAGAGAGGTAAGGATAGAACCAGTTGCTTGGTGAGGACGGGTATTTGTTGGACCAGGTCCAGTTGTTGTGACAACTGTACATCTGGTTAGGGAGGCTGAGATTCAACTCAGAAGACCATGTCTTCACCTTATTCCCCTTGAGCTAAGGACACATAGTCCTCGCCCAATTGTCGGTGTCAAAACCGGTGGATCTCGGGTAGGGGGTCCCGAACTGTGCGTCTAAGGTTGATGGTAACAGGAGACAAGGGACACGATGTTTACCCAGGTTCAGGCCCTCTCTATGGAGGTAATACCCTACGTCCTGCTTGATTGATATTGATGAATATGAGTATTACAAGAGTTGATCTACCACGAGATCGTAATGGATAAACCCTAGAGGCCTAGCTTGTATGGCTATGGTAATGAATATCCCCCCTCCGGACTAAGTCCTCTGGTTTACATAGACACCGGGAGGATCTAGGGTTACACAAGGTCGGTTACAAATAAAGGAATCTACATATTTGGTCGCCAAGCTTGCCTTCCACGCCAAGGAGAGTCCCATACAGACACGGGTGCAGTCTTCGGTCTTCGTGTTCTTCACAGCCCATTAGTCCGGCCCATGGCTAATAGGCCGGACGCCTGAGGACCCCTTAGTCCAGGAGTCCCTCAGTAGCCACTGAACTTGGCTTCAATGACAAGGTATCCGGCGCGTAGATCTGTCTTCGGCATTACAAGGCGGGTTCCTCCTCCCGAACTCCAAGATAGTCTTCGGACGTATTGATCGTGTCCGGACCTGTAACACACACACACACACACACCACACGCAACCATAGAGAGAATATAATAATCCACGAGTCCAATCGCCGGCAACTTTTTACAACATGACATTACGTTTGCCCGGTCATAATTTCGAACCGTTTTTCATCTGCCGCTCCATGTTTTGAGACGCAGTTGCCATTGGCACGTCTTGTCGAAGCAGAGATCGTGTCCCCTTATTGCGGGATTCTCATCAATACGGGCGTGGGTAACCCAACCGTGCCGTTTACACAACCCTTGGGAGTAGGCAAAGTCTAAGGCGAGTGGGGAGGCGTTCAATATCACTGCTCTTATAAGGAGATAAGAACCCCCTTTCTTCTCCCATGCCTTCTCTCTTCCTCTGCCCTTCCACTCTTGAGCTCCAGTGCCCAGGTTCTCATCTCCTTTCCACTCAAGCTAGCACTCAACCATGTCCGGATCCGGAGGTCAAGGCAAGTGGATGGTCTCCTCCGTCAAGGAGAAGGACATTACTGAGCTTCGGGTGGTCGGGTACATGGCGAAGGAAATCGCCCACCGTCTTCTAGCCCAGGGGCAAGTCGTCCCCACACCGAAGCCCAATGAGAGGGTGGTATTCCTCCCTCATTTCCTCTGCGGACTAGGGTTTCCACTCCGCCCTTTCGTCCGCGGGCTGATGTACTATTACGGGATAGACTTCCATGATCTATCCCCGAACTCTTTCCTCAACATCTCAGCATTCATTGTCGTGTGTGAGGCCTTCCTCCGCATCCAACCCCACTTCGGGCTATGGCTCAAAGTCTTCAATGTGAAGCCGAAGGTGGAGGACGGCCAACATGCGGAGTGAGGAGGCGCTATGGTGAGTAAGCTGACCAATGTCTCCTGGCCGAAAGGCTCTTTCATCGAGACTGTCAAGGAATGGCAGAAACAGTGGTTCTACATCACCGAGCCCTGCGACGCCAACTGGGCCGCAGCTGCCGAATTCAATTCCAGCACTGCAATGCGGCTCACCTCCTGGGTCGAGAAGAGCCCGAATTGGTCTTCATCAAATGAGCTAATAGCGCTGCAGACGCACGTTCAGAGCATGGTGGATAAATATATCAAGCTCGTCAACGTAATCCAAGTGATGCTGGTTCGCCGGATCCTCCCCTGCCAAAGCCAAAAACTCCCACTTTGGGAGTTCAATCGGAAGAGGCACCAAACCCTAGAGAGGCTTTTCAAAAAAACTCATGAAGATGCCTGGAAGTTGCTCTTGAAGGGCAACGAGGCACCACTGGCCACAAATTCGGACCGCGGGCACGACATCAACCACCTTGCCAACGAGGTATGTTATTTTTAACGCATCCCCTACTTGCTTGTTTCAAGGATGATATCTAAGACATTATTATCATTGCTTCTTTAGGACTGGATGGAGAGGGCGAAGAAGATCCAGTGTCCGGCTCCGCTGCCTGAAGAACTAGTCATTCCTCGTTTAGAGAAGATGCTGGTGCCGGCGCCCTATACGACGCCGGTGAAGAAGGCCACGGGGAAGGCCAAGGGGGTCCGGAGTGGCCCCCCACCGCAAGGGCGCCTCAGACACGACGTCCGAAGAAAAGACCCGCTCCTAGGCCGCCGAAGACGATCACGATGAGGAGGAGGAAAGCAATTCTCCCCCTGATGGGGGGAGGAAGAAGAGGGCGACCTCCACAATTCTGGAGGTGGAGGTGCCCAAGAAGGCGAAATGCCCACTCGTGGGCCGCTCCACATGGGACATCGAAAGTAGTCCAGAGCAACGCCCCCGCACTAAGCCTCGGGTTGCGTCATAAGTGTTAAGACTCATATCTGCCCATAAACCAAGTCTCTCCTACTCGTTGTATTGACATGATTGGCTATGTTATTATAGTCCGGCCCACGACCGCCCCCAGCGATCCTCGTCAGGAGGTTCATTGGATTCAAAGGCGATAGCTAGCGAGTCACCGCCGGCCGCTCACTCCCCCAAGGCCGAGGACGACACGGAGGTACTGTCCCGAAGGATTTTCCCAGGCCGGGGAGAGGCTCAGGAGGCGCCAGAAGGCGATGCCTCCGTCGCCGGACACCAGGGGGAGCCGATCCCCATGGAGACTGGTGGTGAGGAGGGCCGTATTCAGTTCGGCCCTCAGCCGGACTCAATTCCGGAGACCGATACGGTTCCAGAATCCGGCACGCAACCTCCTTCGAAAGAAGGGGGTATGCCTATTCCGCCGGTGACCCCTGTCCAACCAGGGGCACCGGATAATCTGCTGGAAGTGCTACGAGGTGCTTCCATTGTGGATGAGCACCGTGTTCTTATGGGCACGGTAATTGAAAGGGTTCAGTCCGCCAAGAGCGGACTAACCGTATACTGTAGTAGCCTGCCGACAGGTTTTGAGGTAAGTGATGCAAAAAGAGAAAATCCCCATATAGATAGTAGCCCCTGAGACACTGTCCGGCGTTCGGAAAGAAAAAAGCCGGACAGAGGATCAATCCTTTATTGCAGGGAACTAACTAAATTGTCTGAAATGAATACGCAGACGTCGTTGTTGGCCGCAGCCTCACATACTGCCGAGGTCTCCGAACTGAAGCGGAGACTGGAGCTGGACGAGGGGGAGCTCGGCCAGGTGAGGAGGCAGCTCCAAGAAAAACAAGGTATGTGATAACCCGTTATGTATGCAAAAAAGGTAAAATGATATGCATTGACCGAAGTGTCATGATATGTATAGAAGCGACGACCGAGGTCGAGGCCTTGAGACAAGCCTTTGCCAAAGCCGAGGAGAAGGCTGTCCAGGAGTAGGCCGCCCGTAAGAAGCTCAAGGCCCAAGTCAACGAGGTCCAACAGGAGCTTCGGGATGCGGTAAGGACGTGCGAGACTTTGGAGCACAATGCGTCGGCTCAAGAGGCCGAACTTGCCAAGGCTCGTCAGAGTGCAGAGACGGCCCGGAGTGAGGCCCAGGCGCCCTCCAGGAGATCCAAGAGGCCAGGAAGATCGCTTCGGGTAAGGCATTCAATATGCAAAGCAAGAATGGGAACATGAAATATCTTTTACTAACCCGGATTTGGAGCTCTCCAGGGGCTTTTGCTGATCTGCCACGCAGTGTCATCGACGCCGCGGAGTTCTTCCGAGCCGAAGAAGGAAGCTCCACAAAGAAGTTGTTCTGGTCGCAATATCTTGCGCCAGAACATCCGGTGCCCTTCAGCGATCAGCTAAAACAGCCGGTCGAGCTGCACAGGGTGGCTGAACTGGCCATGAAGGATTTAATAATCTGGCTGTGGCCAGCCGAAGCTATACCCAACAGTTACTTCGGCCTCGTAAAGAGGCTGGTGGATGCCTGTCCTCGGTTGGACGTCGTCAGGCGGTCAGCTTGTATTGAAGGTGCACGCATGGCCTTCACCCACTTCAAGATGTGGTGGGCGAAGATGGACATCGTCGAGCTGACCAAGGGGCCGCCAGAGGGCAAGGAGCACCGCACACCTGAGTGTTATTTTGCAGATGTCCTAGAGGGGTCTCGCATTGTAGCAACGCAGTGTGGGCAAGACATTATTTTTGAATGAATGCATTCATGTTGTCTCCTACTTTGTGTGATAGAACAAAGTGGTTTTGTGATATAATGCTTGTTATGTTTTTAAAATTTTCCTCCTGTGTGGCCATGTTGTATGAAATCTGAGGGTTAACCAGTCGTCGGCTTCTGCCCCCACGTAGGTAGTACGGAGGTGTTCGGGATGGAATCTAAACAGTCTTGATCCAATTATATGGTCCTTGAAGGAGTTGTTTAGCGCAACGAACCAGGCAACCAGACTACGCGGCCTTAACGCCCTCACTTAGCCATAGGAGTTCGACAATAAAAACATGGGCGCAGCCCCTAGTATCCGAACTAGAGTGCTATAAGCGTCTGATCAGGAAGTACAGATCCTTCGCGTAATGCGAAAGAAATCTCCAACGATTTACAACCTCCGAACAGCTGACCGACTCTCGCCGCATCATGACAGTCAGTTTTCGGCTTTCTCTACTGAGGTGCTCCTTTGGATAAATCAAGGCACAATCGCAGTAGTTCTCCCTTTACTACCTTAGCCGATATAGCAGAACGTAAGGCAGCAAGCACAGGAGCCGGGCAACCCAACTATTTACCAAAGACATGATTCGGAGCCATTGCATATAATGCTAAATTCGGGGTGCCGAACTATACTATAAAAAGTGTTCGAACTTTTGTTGCCGTAGTGTGGGGCGCTATGAAGCCCCTGGCAAACATCAAATGTACCACAGTGTACAGGTGCTACCTGATAGGGTTTACCAGAAAAGAGAAGACAAAAAAGGAAGAAAAAGAAGAACAAGTGATAAGCTAGGGCCATAAAATTTGAGCCGCAAACTGTTCTTATTATAATTTCATTGGTGCGTTAAAGCGCATTTATACAAGTAATGCAATAAGCAAGAGGCTAGTTACTATGCCTTAACCAAGGGAGAGCTGCACGTGGGTCCTGAAAAACAGGTAGAGTGATCGTTAACGAAACCACCTAGAGAAGTCCCCCATATGCCTGTGTTTCTTGCCGCCTTGGTGTGTTTGTCCTTCAAGAGTACCGATGATCAGGCCGTCCGATGGGGCCTGTGGGATTGAAGCCTGAAAAGGAAACAAATAAAAGTGAAAGTATGTGTGTATCCGGTGTTGGTTGAGCCGCACTGTGGATCACAAGCTAGCTATGCCTCCGTAGATGCCCATGGAATTTTGAGTGCGTAGTTATGTACACGCCGTGCGAATGCCACTACTTGACCAGGACTGAGACGGAGGCCGAATTGCTAGTCTAGCTCCTGACGAGCTGAGCTGTCCTGCTGTAGTTCAGACCCTTTTGACGGTGTCCATGGGCTCGGCAACCGAATTAAGGTTCTGCTTGAGAAGGCCGCTCTGTACTTCTGCTGCTAAGGTAGCTGTGTGCTCTTCTGTACGAAGGGAGCGTTCCGTATTTCCATTGACTGTTATGACGCCACGTGGACCGGGCATCTTGAGTTTGAGATAAGCATAGTGTGGCACTACGTTGAATCGAGCAAATGCGGTTCGTCCGAGAAGCGCATGATAGCCGCTGCGAAAGGGGACGATATCCAAGATTAACTCCTTGCTTCGAAAGTTGTTTGGAGATCCAAAGACAACCTCTAGTGTGATTGAGCCTGTACAATGGGCCTCTACACCTAGTATGACTCCTTTGAAGGTAGTCTTTGTGGGCTTGACCCGTGATGGGTGAATGCCCATTTTGCACACTGTATCCTGATAGAGCAAGTTGAGGCTGCTGCCGCCATCCATCAGGACTCGCGTCAGGTGGAACCCATCAATTATTGGGTCCAGGACCAGTGCAGCTGAGCCGCCATGACGGATACTGGTCGGATGATCCCGGCGATCAAAAGTGATCGGGCATGACGACCATGGATTAAATTTTGGGGCGACTGGCTCTATCGCGTAGACGTCCTTGAGCGCTCACTTACGCTCCCTCTTGGGGATGTGGGTAGCGTATATCATGTTCACCATTTTGACCTGAGGGGGAAACTTCTTCTGTCCCCCTGTGTTCGGCGGTCGGGGCTCCTCGTTGTCGTCCTTGCTTTGCGATCCCTTATCCTTGTTTTCGGCATTTAACTTGCCGGCCTGTTTAAAAAACCCAACAATCTCTATTGATGTGATTGGGTGGTTTGTCTGGGGCACCATGAATCTAGCATGGACGATCAAGTATGCGGTCCAAGCTAGATGGGCCCAAATTGTTCTTTGAAATGACCTCTTCCACTGACCGGACTTAGAGCCACTGAATCCGGCGTTGATCGTCGTATCCTCGGTGTTGTCATTGTTGTTTCATCGATTGTATCTGTTGTGTCGAGACTTGTATTTGTTATTTTTAACTCCAGGGGCGCCGGCGTCGTTGGCATTGTTTTTGCTACGGGCCAGCCAACTATCCTCACCCGCGCAAAAGAGGGTCATGGGTGCCGTAAGGGCTGCCATATATTTTGGCTTTTCTTGGCCGAGGTGGTGGGCGAGCCATTCGTCGCGGATGCTATGTTTAAAGGCCGCTAGGGCTTCGGCATCCGGACAGTCAACAATCTGGTTCTTTTTGGTTAGGAACCTAGTCCAGAACTTCCTGGCTGACTCTCCAGGTTGTTGAACTATGTGGCTTAAGTCATCAGCGTCTGGTGGCCGGACATATGTACCTTGGAAGTTGTCGAGGAAGGCTTCTTCCAAGTCTTCCCATCTGCCGATAGAGTTTTTAGGCAGACTATTTAACCAGTGCCGAGCTGGTCCTTTAAGCTTTAGAGGGAGGTATTTGATGGCGTGGAGGTCATCTCCGCGGGCCATATGTATATGGAGAATGAAGTCTTCAATCCATACTGTGGGGTCTGTGGTTCCGTCACATGATTCTATGTTCACGGGTTTGAGCCCTTCTGGGAATTCATGTTCCATGACTTCGTTAGTGAAGCAATGAGGGTGTGCGGTGCCTCTATATTGGGATGTATCGCGACGTAGCTCTGATGGAGTCCGTCTACGGCTGTCGGCCCACGCATGGCTAGGTTTATCATTTCCGAATAGATGGCTGTCGTCGTGTGTCGGGGCACATCCTCGCGATCCGTAGATCGATCTGGTATGTCCTGCTTTATTGTTCAGGTCATGCCGAAGGTCATATGTATGGTCGTGGGCTAATTTATCTCTTCCTTTGCGATGGGGCGGGGCGGGCTGGTGTTCAGCTTGAGTTGCCGTTTTCTCCCGACCATGCAATGGTCGGTCAGCCGCATTGTGCGATGGTGGTATGTATTCCGGCGCCTCATCGTCGAACTGAGGTAGCAATTTGCGCTTCAGGTAGCTTTTGGTTGGGCGCTTGAGGCCATATTCTTCGGCTGCTAGGACATCAGTCCATTTATCGTTGAGCAGATCTTGGTCAGCTTGAAGCTGTTGCTGCTTCTTTTTCAGGCTCCTTGCAATGGCTACCAGCTGGCGCTTGAAGCGCTCCTGCTCAAGTGGTTCCTTAGGCATGATGAAATCCTCGGTGCCAAGGCTTGCCTCGTCCTCACATAGCGGAAGATAATTGCCTTCCTCTGACTCTTCATGCATGGCCTGTTTTCCAAGGCTGACCTGCCCATCTTCCCGTTCATCTTGCTCAGTAGCTGTGTCAACGGGGTCTTCGTTGTCTTCGTCACCCTCCGGAGTATTATCTTCTCCTATGCCAGTGTTGCTGTCTCTACTGCGGCGTGACTTAGAGCAGCGCCGTTGACGCCGGCGCTTTGATTGTATTTCGGAAGGTTTATCTTCTACTGGGTCTTCCTTGTCATCGCCGCTGTTCTCCTTTGGTGCATCCACCATGTATACATCATACGAGGAAGTGGCTGTCCAGCGTCTGGTGAACAACGGGTTCTGGGCCTCTTCTTCTCCGGCATCGTCGTCCATACCATCGATGTCGTCGGAGCCGTAATCAAGCGTGTCGATTAAATCCTCGACAGTGGCTATAAAGTGGGTGGCGGGTGGGGAGCGAAATTTTCCGCCATCAGCCCCTAGTTCGAACCTATGGGTCCCATGCCAAGGACATGTTCTTTAATGAGTTTAGCACATTTCCCAAGGGCGAGTGCTGGAAGATGCCTACGGCGCTGAACTCGAAGATCGATAAACGATCAAGTTCGGCGTCCGCGGGCTCACATGGTTCGGAACTTATGGCCGAAGACGAGTCCGGAGTTCCGGTGACACAGATATCGTGTGAGGTAAGGTCCATAAGCGGCTCCAACGCCGGGGAATCTGTGGCCTCCATGGTGGGGTTGAACCTCCGATCCTTGGATGGCGCAGTATGCTCCGGATCTAAGGCCAGAGCGGTTGCAGGAGCTATCTCCTGAATGCAGTTCGATGACAGATTTAGGTCATGTTCATCGAGGTGACCAGGAGCGGTCGCCGCAGTCTCAGATCCGGCGAAGATCAAATCTCCATGGATGTCCGCGACGTAGTTCAAGCTCCCAAATTCGACCTGATGGCCAGGGGCGTAGCTTTCGATCTGCTCCAGATGGACGAGCGAGTTGGCCCAGAGTGCGAAGCCGCCGAACACGAAGATCTGTCCTGGGAGGAAGACTCCCCCCTGGACGGCATAGTTGTGGATGATTGAAGGAGCCATCGAACCTCTTGACGACGACACAGTGGAACTCTCAATGAAAGCACCAATGTCGGTGTCAAAACCGATGGATCTCGGGTAGGGGGTCCCGAACTGTGCGTCTAAGGTTGATGGTAACAGGAGACAAGGGACACGATGTTTACCCAGGTTCGGGCCCTCTCTATGGAGGTAATATCCTACGTCCTGCTTGATTGATATTGATGAATATGAGTATTACAAGAGTTGATCTACCATGAGATCGTAATGGCTAAACCCCAGAGGCCTAGCTTGTATGGCTATGGTAATGAATATCCCCCCTCCGGACTAAGTCCTCCGGTTTATATAGACACCGGGAGGATCTAGGGTTACACATGGTCGGTTACAAAGAAAGGAATCTACATATTTGGTCGCCGAGCTTGCCTTCCACACCAAGGAGAGTCCCATCCAGACATGGGTGCAGTCTTTGGTCTTCGTGTTCTTCAAAGCCCATCAGTCCGGCCCATGGCTAATAGGTCGGACGCTCGAGGACCCCTTAGTCCAGGACACCCTCACCAATCACTCTGGTAAGTCATCAAGGTAGACTTCCAAACCTTCACAAACTTCGCTCACCGGTGATCCACAATGACTCTTGGATGATCAGAACGCGATGCCTAACCGGCTGGAGGATTCACAGTCCTCAGGTGTAATAAGTCTTCAGATCACGCAGATAGAAAGACTTCAATGATGCCTAACACTCTTTGGCTCTGGGTGTTTAGGGCTTTGTCCTCGCAAGGATTTCTCTCAGAGGCTTTGAGTTGGGTTGCTCTCAAAACGGCAAAATCCGCGCACTAACTCTGAGCAGCCACCAATTTATGGTGTAGGGTGTGGGATATTTATAGCCACGAGGCAACCCAACCTGATTTGTCCGAAATGACCCTGGGTCAGTAAGGAACTGACACGTGTCCAACAGTCAGATTTCAAACACACACGGCAGCTTGACTTGGGATACAAGTAAAGCTGACTCATCTAGCTCTGGATAAGATTTTCTCTCATTGTCTTTGCTCGAAGACATAGGATTTGGTTGATCATCACTTCAGTCACTCTGACTTTGTTCACTTGGACCCCACTTAGCAGTACGGTGGTTCCTATGAATCAACAAAGAAGAAAAGGAAACTATGAAACAACTATGTCTTTGCAATCCATAGTCTTCATACGATGTCTTCTCATGTCATAGTCTTCAATGTGAAACTCTTCACAGACCACCATTGTCTTCAATGTCTTCACACATTTTTAGGGGTCATCTCTGGTAGTTAAACCGAATCAATGAGGGACTACTACCTGTGTTATCCTGCAATTCTCACAAACACATTAGTCCCTCAACCAGGTTTGTCATCAATACTCCAAAACCAACTAGGGGTGGCACTAGATGCACTTACAATCCCCCCTTTTTGGTGATTGATGACAAACTGATTGAAGTTTTCAATGGGGATAAAAGGATGTGAGATTGTAAGGATAAGGTATTGTCTTCATAAGTACCAAAAGGCTCCCCCTGAAGATGTGCATATAAATAATTTGCGTTTGAATGCAAATGCACATGGCAGGTTTTACTTGTGGAGATCCTCTTCAGCTTATGAAGACAATTCATCATGCATGGAAGAATAAAATGAAGATAATGACATACATAATGAAAAATAGACGTCTACGGAATGACTTCGTGCGGAATTTATCATTGCACATGCGGAATTTATCATCGCATCACATAGTTAACAAAAAAGGTAGCAGAGACCATCAAGTTTAAGTGTTAGAACTCAAAGAACCGAAAGTATCAAAAGCGAGAGTTGTAAACACTTGGCAAAAAGTATAGCAATCACCCATAAGGACCCGCTTGAAGACTATCAACTCATATGCTTCTCCCCCTTTTGTCAGTAAGGACCAAAAAGGTTTGAAGACATCGAGCTTCTACTCGTTCCCATGAGGAGGAGAAGGTGTAGGGTCAACGTTGGAGTCTGGTGGTGTAGTGTCGATTCGTAAAGAAGTTGTAGTTGGTGAAGTAGCATCATCTTCATCATCAAAGACTCTGGCATTGATAGTTGCCGCCGAGGAGGAGTACTCAGAGTCTTCGAGTGAGGGAGCCCGACGCAAGAGAGCGTTCCTTGTAGGAGTGGAATCAAATTTGAATCGCTCTGTGAAGCCATCCTGTTGAAGATCATCTTCAGAGATTAGCAATGTTAGAGTCTTCCACGACCGCCGACAGGTTTCATGCGTGACAAAGGCATTCTGGGTGGCAAGATTTTGAATGCGATTAACGTCCACCAAGAGACTCTGCATCTGACGCTTGAGCCAGTCACGATGCTTATCCTATTTCTGATGTAATGATGTAATGCCACGAGAAGCTCTCGATCATTGAGAGCGCGGGATCGCTTCCGAGGCCTTTGAGCCATGGTGCTTTTTAGTGGCTTCAGTGTTTGCACGACGAGGTGCACGAGTGTTACCAGCCAAAGGATAAACACGAGTGGCAGCAAGAACTCCTTCAATGGGTTGGGTGAAGCTTTGGTGATCGACATTGTGAAGATATAGTGGCTCCTTAGCAGGTTCAAGGTAGATGGCTTCGACAGACATATCAACCTCGTGCAAGAAGACAAGATGATTGCGCGCAGAGGGCTGATAGTTGACAAAAGAGTGAAGCTTGATGAGGCGCTGATACGTCTCCAACGTATCTATAATTTTTGATTCCTCCATGCTATATTATCTACTGTTTTGGGCATTATTGGGCTTTATTATACACTTCTATATTATTTTTGGGACTAACCTATTAACCGAAGGCCCAGCCCAGAATTGCTGTTTTTTGCCTGTTTTAGGGTTTCTAAGAAAAGGAATACCAAACGGAGTCCAAATGTAATGAAACCTTCGGGAATGGGATTTTCTCAACAAACAAGACCCGGGAGACTTGGACCCTACGTCAAGACACAAAAGAGGAGGCCACGAGGTAGGGGGCGCGCCCACCCCCACCAGGCGCGCCCTCCACCCTCGTGGGCCCCTTGTTGCTCTAACGACATACTCCTTCCTCCTATATATACCTACGTACCCCCAAACGATTAGATACGGAGCCAAAAACCTAATTCCACCGCCGCAACTTTCTGTATCCACGAGATCCCATCTTGGGGCATGTTCCAAGCTCCGCCGGAGGGGGCATCGATCACGGAGGGCTTCTACATCAACACCATAGCCCCTCCGATGAAGTGTGAGTAGTTTACCTCAGACCTACGGGTCCATAGTTATTAGCTAGATGGCTTCTTCTCTCTTTTTGGATCTCAATACAATGTTCTCCCCCTCTCTTGTGGAGAACTATTCGATGTAATCTTCTTTTTGCGGTGTGTTTGTTGAGACCGATGAATTGTGGGTTTATGATCAAGTCTATCTATGAACAATATTTGAATCTTCTCTGAATTCTTTTATGTATGATTGGTTATCTTTGCAAGTCTCTTCGAATTATCAGTTTGGTTTGGCCTACTAGATTGATCTTTCTTGCAATGGGAGAAGTGCTTAGCTTTGGGTTCAATCTTGCGGCGTCCTTTCCCAGTGACAGTAGGGGCAGCAAGGCACGTATTGTATTGTTGCCATCGAGGATAACAAGATGGGGTTTTCATCATATTGCATGAGTTTATCCCTCTACATCATGTCATCTTGTTTAAGGCATTACTCTATTTTTAACTTAATACTCTAGATGCATGCTGGATAGCGGTCGATGAGTGGAGTAATAGTAGTAGATGCAGGCAGGAGTCGGTCTACTTGTCTCGGACGTGATGCCTATATACATGATCATACCTAGATATTCTCATAACTATGCTCAATTCTGTCAATTGCTCAACAATAATTTGTTCACCCACCGTAGAATACCTATGCTCTCGAGAGAAGCCACTAGTGAAACCTATGGCCCCCGGGTCTATCTTTATCATATTAATCTCCTACTACTTAGTTATTTCCTTTTCTCTTTACTTTTCCTTTATTTTACTTTGCATCTTTATCACAAAAATACCAAAAAAATTATCTTATCATATCTATCAGATCTCACTCTCGTATGTGGCCGTGTAGGGATTGACAACCCATATTCGCGTTGGTTGCGAGGATTTATTTGTTTTGTGCAGGTACGAGGGACTCACGCGTAGCCTCCTACTAGATTGATACCTTGGTTCTCAAAAACTGAGGGAAATACTTACGCTACTTTGCTGCATCATCCCTTCCTCTTCAGGGAAAACCAACGCAGTGCTCAAGAGGTAGCAAGAAGGATATCTGGTGCCGTTACCGGGGAGGTCTACGCAAAAGTCAACATACCAAGTACCCATCACATACCCTTATCTCCCGCATTACATTATTTGCCATTTGCCTCTCGTTTTCCTCTCCCCCACTTCACCCTTGCCGTTTTATTCGCCCTCTCTCTCTATCCTCCATCTCTTTCTCTATTTGCCTCTTTCTGCCCGCTTGCTTTTTGTTTGCTTGTGTGTTAGTTCGTTTGCTTGTCACGATGGCTCCACCTAAATTTGGTGATCTCCACCTTAAAAGGCTAGAAGAGATCGAAAGCAATGTCAGGAGTTTTATGGTTTTGCAATTTGAACATAATAGTTTCTTCAAAAACGAGCTTAAGGAACAGAAAAGTTTTTTGAGTTTTATGAATAAAGAGCTTGATGATATGTCTAAAGAATTCGATGGTTTAAGATCCCAGATTGCTTGTCTTGAGAAATTGACTGCTGAAATTTCGGATAAGCAGGCCACCTTAGTTAGTAGGATGGCCGCTAAACCGGATTGCTATGAAAATAATGATGAAGATCTAAAAGTTATTGATGTGTCCCCTATTAAATATTTGTTTTGCAATATGAATCTTGATAATGATGGGACTGAATATGATCCACATTTACCTAGAAGGCGTTCCAAGAATTTGGAATTTTTGGATCTTGATGCTAAAATTGATAAAAGTGGGATTGAAGAAATTAAAACCCTAGATGTTGCTAAACCCACTATTATGGATTTCAAGGAATTTAACTATGAAAATTGCTCTTTGATTGATTGTATTTCCTTGTTACAATCTGTGCTAAATTCTCCTCATGCTTATAGTCAAAATAAAGCGTTTACTAAACATATCGTTGATGCCTTGATGCAATCTTATGAAGAAAAACTTGAATTGGAAGTTTCTATCCCTAGAAAGCTTTATGATGAGTGGGAACCAACTATTAAAATTAAAATTAAAGATCATGAATGCTATTCTTTATGTGATTTGGGTGCTAGCCACTACAAAAAAAAGACACATCCGTGACATTTTGGGCCGAACGATTTTTTTTCTGTCATACATATGACACTTCTATGACGATAATTGTGACAAAACCCAGTATGATCATAGATGTGGTGGGCTCCTACTTCTATGACAAAAAATCATGATAGAAAATGGGCTTTTCATCCTGGGTGGGCCGGAGACGCAGCTGCATGACATTCTTTGGGCCATCCATGACGGAAAAAACCATGGTAGAAGCGAGGGGGAGGAAAATTTCGGGGAGTTCCCGGTTACGGTGTGAGGTCGGGGGCCGAGCGATGCGCGTTTCTCTCATACACATATGCGCATGTGTGCGAGGCATTGGCTCTAACTGAGCCCGAGCGAGCCGTTGGGCTCTAACTGAACCCGAGCGATTGCACTGCAGGCTACGCGTTACTGAACCCGAGCGATCGATCGATGGATGTTAACTGAACCCGATCAAGCGATTCCTTCGCTACTGCTGCTAACTGAAGCCGATCGGTGCTGCCTCTAGGATGAACAACGAGCATTGCGGGGGGGGGGGGGGGGGGGGGGTTGGATGAACTGTGAGCGGTGGCGTTGCCTCTGGATGAACAGGACCCCGTGGTGTGGTTGAGGGTTGGATGAACAGTAGACGGTGGAGGGGTGCCCGTGGAGGGGTGGTTGAATAGGACCCCGTGGTGTGGAGGGCTAGATGAACAGTAGACGGTGGAGGGGTGGTTGAACAGTAGCCAGTGGAGTAGCGCGTGGTGGAGGCTGGATGAACAGGAGCCCGTGGAGGCTGGAGGAGGTCGACGGTGGAGATGAACAGTATCCCGTGGAGTCCCGTTTTACGGTACGCCACACCCCTCCCGATGAACAGGACCCCCGTTTCGACCGTAGGATGTCCGTTTCGTCCGTTTTGCGGTACGGCACACCCCTCCCGATCAACAGGACCCCTGTTTCAACCGTAGGAGGTCTGTTTCGTCCGTTTTGCGGTATGCCACACCCCTCCCGATCAACAGGACCCCCGTTTCGACCGTAGGAGGTCCGTTTCCTCTGTTTTGCGATATGCCAGACCCCTCCCGATCAACAGGACCCCGTTCAGGCCTCGTTTCCATCGCCTGTTCCATCCAAACCCTCCCGATGAACATGACCACGCATTCCGTTCCGACCTAGCGGTTGGCTCCCACGCGTTCCGTTGCCTCCTGATGAACACGACGCATTCCATTGCCTCCCCATGAACACGACGCATTCCGTTGCCTCCCCATGAACACGACGACGACGCTGTTTCTCCATTCCGACCCAGCCATGTACACGAGCCCTGGCCGTACGTATGCGCGAGTAGGCGTTCGAGACCCTTCCCGTATGTACGTACGTGGCTGTATTTTTTTCTTGCACCCTGGCCGCTGTACATATGTGTACATGCTACGTGCGCGCCTCTACTACGACACGTGCACGCCTCTACTACGACACGTGCGCTCCTCTACATCGACCAGTATATATGTACGTACACGTTCGCGACCAGAATGACAATGCTACGTACGCTTCGACCAGGTGGGTCCCAATTGTCAGGCACTTCCTTGTGTGCGAAGATGTAGCTGGTGGGTCCCAGCAGTCAGGGGGGCGAATCGTTCTGTTTTTTTGCCCGGACGCACTTCCGTGCATGCGAAGGTGTAGTTGGTGGGTCCCAGCAGTCAGGGGGAAACGTTTTTTTGCAAAATACGGTGGCCCGTCCGGTGGGTCCCTGCTGTCAGGTGGAGGAATAATTATTTTGCACGTAATAAGGAGGCACTTCCTTGCTGCGGCCGTGGACCCAGCTATCAGCCTCTCCACGTACATTCCACGTCCGATGGAAGCCGTTCCTTGACCACGTTGACCACGCCGCGCTGAGAGCACCAGGGCGGTGGACGACGGCGAGGCCTAGGAAGGGGACGACGCGGAGCCGGGGAAGACGCGGCAGTGGATGCCCACACGTAGAGGAGTACGAGGGTTCACTGGTTCGCTACGGTGTGAGGCTGCTGTCACCGCAGAATAACAGGGGGTGTGGGTGAGTAGAGGGATGGCCTGGGCAGCGGTGGGAGTAGTAGGGGCGGTGAGGCCTTCGCCGCATCGCATACGGCCACGAGAGGCAGGAGCACGAGGCTCGACCGGCGCTGGTTTGGGCGGCTGGAGCAAGAAGACCAGAGGTTGAAGAAGCACTATGGCCGTTGGATGGACATCATACGGTCACTGGAGCTAGAATCGTGCATACATTGACTAACTTGACAAAGCCCTCCGTCCCCGTCAACTTAGTAGGCCCACAAGTCAGCCTGCCACTATACTGGGTCCTAGCTAACAGGGGGAGTATTCATTTTTTTGTGCGTAATAAGGAGGCACTTCCTTGCATGCGAAGATATAGCTGGTGGGTCCGAGCTGTCAGCGGCGGTAACGTTTTTTTCGCGAAATACAGAGGCCCTTTCGGTGGGTCCCTGATGTCAGGTGGAGGAATCATTATTTTCCGCGTAATAAGGAGTCATTTCCTTGCGTGCGGCTGTGGACCCAGCTATTGGCCTCTCCACGTACAATCAACTTCAGATGCATGTCGGTCGTTGACCATGTTGACCAGGCCGTGCCGAGAGCACCAGGGCGGTGGACGACGGTGAGGCCTAGGAAGGGAACAACACGGAGGCAGGGAAGACTCAGCAGTTGTTTCCCACGTGGAGGGGAGTACGACTGTACAAGGGTGTACTGGTTCGTCTGCCGTCGCCGGAGAATAACAGCAAGTGTGGGTAAGTAGAGGGATGGATAGGCCAGCGATGGGAGTACGGTGGGGCGGTGAGGCTTGCGTGGCAGCACAACCGGCCGTGAGGAGGAGGGAGCAGGCAGTCCTCCCACCGGTGCTTGTTTGAGCGGCTGGAGAAGGAAGAGCAGAGATTGAAGAAGCACGACGACCGTTCGATGGACATCCAACAGTCACTGCTTGTGCGTCAACCTTTTTTTAGGAAAGCCTCAAATCTGTGGAAAACAGCATACAACCCATTTGCTAATTCTTAAGGTTTTTTTGGAGCCCATATTCTTTTTGTTAGCATTACAACCCATATTGTGGCCACGGTTAAAAAATTATACGAAATTTTGCATATTTCGGTGCGGTCCGAACTATTTTTAATCCTGAAATTTCGACTCGCATTCAAACTGATTATAAAAATAAATGTATATCAATATAAAATCCAAAAAATTCTTCACGCATAAAAATTAATGTAATTTAAAATCTCGAAATGAAAAAAAAGATATTTGAAACTAATTGCCGGTTTGATGTGTTTTAAAAATGTACAACCCATTTCTCATTACTGATGGGCCATTTTCTCGGCCAGCCGAATGAAAGCTCTCCTCGTCTTGAAAGATTTGCAGCCCAACAGGCCTAACAAAGCGACTTACTTGGCAAATCACAAAAAAACTAGGCTGTGGCCGTGGACCCAACTGTCACTCCATTTGTTTTTAGTCCATTTGGTGGGCTGGGTGAAACAATGATGTAGCATCTATGCAGCCCGTTCAAATCCAATTTGCATTTTTCTCGAAATCCGTGGACTTGCTGGGCTGGGTGAAAATATCATGTTGGGCTAGACGGAGAAATTTTATAAAAACATAAACACATGATTGCACGTCAGTAAAATCTATGTAAGCTTATGTACGCAATCACTAGGAGTTAACTTGCCAAGTTATATATAAACAATTATTATTATTATTTTGCAAGAACTTTCAACTTATGAAATAAAATATCATTTTAATTTGATGAGTTAATAGTACATGGGGCATTATTATTTTTTAGGCTATACATGGGACAGTTGAGTTGGTTCTAGGGGAAAGTACTGGGAGAAAACTCAGTTTACATCGAAAAAGAAAGTGGGAGAAAATTCAAAGACCTGCTGGGTCCACCTAAGGAGGGGAATATGTTGGGAGGAAGGGGATTCAAAGCACGGCAGCCGAGTGAACTAGTTCTTTTTACGGACAAGTGAACTAGTTTAGATACATAAGCAAATAGCCACTAAAAAAGAAATCAGGTTAATGGGTTCTTAAAAGAAATATTTTGGACAAAACATATAATTACGACACATAGGCTAATGCATGAAACACTCAGATGATAAAGGTGCTTATAGACAGATAAAGTACAACATCTAGACCTTCCTGGCATGCTTGATCATGACGCTACGGCTGTCCGTGTACTTGTCGGTTACGGGAAGCAGACACACCCTCATGTCCAAGATCTGCCTGTACATGTCGTAGTATGCGTACGCGTCCTTGGCCGCGTAGGTTATGTAGGCTAGATTCAGAGGTACGTCCCACGTGTTTAGGTCGTCTTCTTTCATGTTGGCGTATCAGGGGTCGATGATGGTCTCAGCGAGGTCAACCATGGAGTCCTTCTCCTGCCCGTTGCTGATGATCTTGTATTGCTTCTGGATGTCGACAAGCTTGTTGCACCAGATGGCCGAATCGTGGCGTTCTTCATTCTCTCCACCGTAGCGAAGGTGCAGTCGGCGATGCCGATGAAACGGGCGAATACTCTAGAACCTGGTGCAGCCATAGGACTGAGGCGAGGCAGAGCTTCACCGAGTCCGTATCGTTGGTGTACATCACATTCAACTTGGTGCAGCCATAGGACTGAATGGCGAACTCAAACGGGAACTCCTTGCTGAAGTCCATATCCAGCAGGCTCACCCCTCGGATCGCCATTAGAGTCTCTTCGAGTGAACGAGTGTGTAGGCGGCGGCAACAGTTTGTTTTTCAGCTCTTGGGGAACTGGATTCAACAGTAAGCTGAGTGTGTATAGGCGACAACATTTACTACCCCTCCCTCGTCCGCTGCATGCCTGGCAGAAGATGCACCCTCGGCCACACATCGGTTCACGAGCGGGTCTGTATTGGTACTGTAATAACAGGAGTTAGTGGTCACTTTACTTAAATTTAATTAGCTTTAATAGAAATTTGTACTTAAAAGAAGCAATGCATTCGCTCGTTCTATCAGTGCAATAGGATCAACATGCACAACAATTAGAATTATTATTCTCAGGACGCACATGATCAGCACATTTGTGGCACTTTGACAAAGATAATACTACCAAGTTTGAACTGTTTGTTATGGTTGTTGTCCTCTGCATCATCATGCCGTGTTTCCTAGCTTGCAAGATTCAGAACCAAAAAATAAGATCCAAATAATAAGTAGAACAAAGATGCCTACACATCTCATTGATTCCCAGCTTGCAAGATTCAGAACCAACAAATAAGATCCAAATAATAAGTACAACAAAGATGCCTACAGATCTCACTGATTCCCAACTTGCAAGATTCAGAATCAACCCATTAGAGCCTTTTGATAAAGTGAATATCGGGATTAAATCCATCTTGGCTAGCCATGTCATACAATCAAAGAACTTGGCGAATGCTCTTGACCATCACAACATCTGTAGTTGAGTATTCCTGTTTGCCAACATGTTTGCACAGCACAAACAAGGAGACAGGAGAGCATGATTTCGCTTTAATAGTGGCCTCCTTGAACTCAACCTCCAGCTCTACTTGGATGAGGTCTGCCAGGAGTTCCATGATTCAATTCATGCGCCTTTTTCTGCAGTTCACCTGAAATGAAGCAAAGATTGCATCATTCAGCTAGCAAGAAGTACTTGCTCTTGTGAGCTGGCAGGTTCTTCTTTAGTAGTTGCACTAAAATGAGGAACATTAAGGTTGGCTGTCCGACTCATGCAAGGTGCAACTATAATTTTCTTATCCTTTTGTGCAGTTCCACTAAAATAAAGTACCATTGTGGTGACAGTGACGACTCCATCTTGCAAAGGCTAATAAAATGTTGCACGAGATTACCAGCAGAACTTGATGGAGATTTTGGAAACTCCAATCACCATTTTGTGCAGTTCCACCAAAATTGAGAGATGTTGCCCACGTGACATTTTAGTTGAACTGCACAAGACACTCATTCCAAAAAAGAGTGTTTTGTGCAGTTCACCAAAAGGTCACAATAGCAACAAGGTGAAATGGATATCCCTATGTGCACAAAAAGATAGAAAGTAAACAGTTCCTGGTCAATAAGAATATACGAAACATATACAAAATGAAAAGAAGCTTCTTAATTATGTTCATGGCAATCATGCAAGGACAGTAGAAATTTTAAAACGTCAGCAATGCTTCATGTTACCAGAAGCATTACGATCAACAATGAGATTCTTCAAATATGGGATTACTTTAATGGTGGCATTGCTTGTTTACCAGACACGGTAAATCAACATGAGCTAAAGAGTTGGTTTAAGGGCATGGGACCGTGGGGACACCAGGACACTCAGCAGCGTAAAGGAGCAACTTACTTATCATACTAGGGAAAATAGCAGGAGTGCCATTGTACTATGTGAGGGCAGCAAATGTAATCTTGGAGACCTTTTACTATGTGAGGGGAGCAAATCTAATCCCGGAGACCTTTTACTATGTGAGGGCAGCAAATCTAATCCTGGAGACCTTTTACTATGTGAGGGCAGCAAATATAATCCTGAGACCTTTTACTATGTGAGGGCAACAAATCTAATCCTGGAGACCTTTTACTATGTGATGGCAGCAAATCTAATCCTGGTCATACTCTGTTGACTTGTCCACCAGCCGCCACTTTCTATCCTTTTTTCAACCAATAATAGATCTGTTCCTTATCCAGTTTGTACTGCATTTTCCCATTATTTCCCTTTTCAACCAAGAGACCGGTTGGGTATCCGGTCTCTACTACTTTCACCATATTATTTCCTCTTTGAATCAAGTCCTAGATTCATGCTACAACTTTCCCCCCTTTCTTCGTTATTTGAATAAAGCCCTAGATTCGAATGCATGAAGTAGCTTTACCTCTAATAATACAAAAAATTTAGGTGGCTTTGGAAGAGCTGATGGGAGTAGAAAAAGATGCACATGCAGACACATGGGGAGCTGAGGCAGTAGAGCAAGGCTGCTTTCGAAGAACTTATACCTGAGGGTCGCTGGGATGTCGGCGGCGGCAGGTCGGATCTGCAGACAATACGGCAGGGAGGAAGAATGGTCGGAGGACCTCCCGAGCCGGCCATGTGTCGGAGAGAACGGCACGAGCAGAGGATCGGGCCCCTCCGGCAGCTGTGGGTTTCCTCCCTCGGCGGCGACGACCGCGTGAATGATGCACCTTTTAGTCCTCTACACACACCGGCCGAAGGGATCCGGCCGGATCTGTGACCAGCGATGAGCAGAGAGAAAATGTCGCTACCTGTCACATCCCTAGTTCTGGTATGACCTAGGCTAGCTAGTCATGTGTGCATCACGTTTAAATTTCATTTAAATTTGAAATGGGGATTTGTAAAACCCTCAGAAATCATTTCTGGAAATGACCCAGATAAAAATTGCTCCAAAAGGGTCCAAGAAAATGTTCATGTCTCTCTCCGAAAATATTGGGCAGAGGTAAAATTTCAAACCAATATTTTTAGGACCTCATAAATATTTATTTTGGCCATTTGGAATTAATCCAGTAATTATTTGCGTTGGATAAATATTTATATATATATATAAAATATTGTCCAATAATTCTGAATTTTGGTGAGGGGCTTTGGAATAATCCTTTAGGCCCCTGCAAAAATTTTTAGAAGAAAATAACTTGATTTAGTATTTTTATTAAATCAAAACAAAGGTCAGAAAATAGAAAAGAAAACAAAATGGAGAAAGCTCACCTGGCCTTACCTGCCTGGCAGCCCAGCTGGCGGCCCAGCTCCTCTAGCCAGCCCAGCCGACTAGCGATGCCAGTCGTCGCCTACCTCCTGCCAGGAGGACGGCGCGCGTGTGCCCGACGCGCGCGAGCACGCGCCGGCCACCTCCTGCTTCCCCGCTCGCTGCTGGAGGCCCCCAACGATGCCAGCAGTTCCCCCAGACCTCTCGCACTCTCTCTCGCTCTCCCTCCTCCCCTGGATCTCTCCCTTTCCTCGCATCCGAGCGATCTCATCGCCGCTGATCGCTGCTGCCGCGGCCACCGTCTCCGCCTCGTCCCTCTGACATGCCTACGAGCTCTGCGACGTCGTCCTCGTCTTCTCCACCAACCCAGGCAAGCCGGGACGCACCATAGCGTCCTCATCGTGCTCGTCTTCGGCCTTGGCCGCCGTGGATCACCGCCGTCGAATTCGCGGCAACCAATGCTTCCCCGAGCCCGCTTCGACGCCCTCTGCGACCGCTGTGAGCTCCATCGTCGTTTGCCCCTCTTCCCCTTGCTTCTCGATCACCGCAGCCGCTATTTCGACCGAAGCCGTAGCACCTCGCCGCCGGCCATGGCGCCACCGTGGCCAGGGGCCGAGCCAGTCGCAACCGAGCACGTCACCGTGCTCCTGGTGCCACGAGGGTGCCGCAGAGCCCCTCGGGTCGCCTCCCCGTGCCCCACAGCTGCTTCCGCTTGAAGCCCGTGCTCCGGCCGCCGCCCCGAGCCCTGCTCCAGCGAGCTCCGGCCGTCCCCGCCTCTCCCACTTGCTCCAGATGACGCGTATGAGCGCTGGCTCCTCGCCAGTGGTCTCCGCTGTCCAAATGGTCGCTGGAGGGCAAAATCCGAGGCCCTCCGCCGCGTCTGGCTCGCCGGTGTCAAGCGGCCGGTGGCTTTGACCCCCCCTGACCGTTGACTGGGTGGGCCCAGTTTGACCCCCCTTGTGTCACTGGCGCGTGGGCCACCCCCCTGACATTTAGTTAGTATTAGACTAACACTAATTAACCTAGCTTAGTTACCTAGTTAGTCACTGACCAGTGGGCCCGGCGCCCACTAATCCTAATTAGGCTAAATAAACCCCCTGTTAACTAACTGAGTCACTGACGTGTGGATCCCACATGTCAGGTTTGACTGGACAGCTCCTTTGACCTGCTGACGCAATGCTGCCGTCATGCTGACGCAATATATCATTTTCTGGTATTAAAATAAATCAGGAAATTCCAGAAAATGATATAAACTTCAAAAATTCATAGAAATTCAACCTTAGCTCAGATTGAAATAATTTATATATGAAAAATTATCAGAAAAATTCAATCTATCCCTCTGTACCATTTTCATGCATGAAAAACCATCTATACATGCTGTATATATGAAAACACACTTATGTCATATCTAAGAGCTTATGTTAAAGGTACATTTGAATCTTTAGTTCAAATGGACTTTAACCAAATGAGTGCTAGTTGCATTAGCTCAACAACATCACATACTCATGCCATGTTCATGCATCATAATGTTACATATGCTTGTGTTTGATTTCCGACACCGTTCCTTCTCGATAGGTCCTGCTCCGGAAAGTGTTCGAGAGTACCTATCAGCGGAGCAGTGCCCCCCTGTTGATCTACCAGGCAAGCAAACCCCCTTGTTCATTCCGATACAATCCTACTCTCTCGCTCCTACTCTCATTATTGCATTAGGACAACAATGATTCAACTGCTACTTTATGCTGCGTAGTTGAACCCATTCCTCTGCATGACCTGTCATTGCCACAGTAAATAGTTAAAACCCACTAGCATGTGTAGGAGTTGATTGAGCCATGTTGTGTTCTTGCCATGCCATGCCTGCTATTGCTTAGAGTTGTGTCAGGTCTGATTCATCGGGAATGAATTGGAGTGGTACGATATGTTCTGGTGCTGAGAGTTAAGCGTGTGAACACGATTTGGTAAAGGTAGCGGTGAGAGGCCATGTAGGAGTACATGGTGGGTTGTCTCACTGGAACCGTCCTTAAGCACTGAGTTCTGTGTATGTTGTCCAATGACTAGCTACTACCACACATTGGGCTCTGGGCACTCCAAGCTCTCTCGACTTATTAACCAACTTGATCTTTGTCCAGGAGTTGCAATTAGTTTCTGGTGTTTATAGGTAGTGTTAGTAGTCTACCAAGTGGCACCCAGCCAGGTGGGCTTGGGACAGAGTAGGCACAAGTGGCACGGTGTACCAAGCGTAGATCCATCCGGTGAGGTGGGATTGGGAACCCTGCACACATCATTTGGGGCCGTGAGCGACACCCCGGCCGGATCTCCTTGCGGATGGAACCCGAATAGGCGATAAACCTGGACTAGAGTCTTGTGTGGTTAGTCAGGTCGTGGCCGACACCCTCGCCAGGCTTCCACTTGAAGTTTGCCGAGATACATGATGTGTACATGGTGATAAGTGGTGAGAGTGTGTGTGAAGAAGTACACCCCTGCAGGGTTATCATGATCTATTTGAATAGCCATGTCCTCGGTTACGGACTTCTTGGATGCTTACGTGGTACATAGACAACTTGAAGTGGATACTCTAAAATGCTCAAGACAAGTGTGAGTGCTATGGATGGCCTTCTCGTAGGAAGACGGGAATGAATCCATAGTAGTGTATTGACATGGTGATTAGTGGACTCGTGTGCGCCACCTCAAAAGAGTTACCAGCAGTCGTAGTATAGGATAGCCATTGAGTCAAAGCTGGCTTGCTGCAACTAAACTCCACATTACCTTCTTGATACAAGTGCATGTATGATAGGATCTGATGTAAGTCTTGCTGAGTACCTTTGTACTCATGTTGCTTTATTTATGTTTTTGCAGCGGAGACTTTGGTCTTACTAGTTTACGTGGACTTCGACAATTAGCTTGTACCTCAGGTACGATCTTGATCGGATGTTGTAGATAGTCGGGCTCCTCATCTTTTTTTCATTTGTAGTTGTCTGTACTCAGACATGTAATGCTTCCGCTTGTTGCTTGTATGCTCTGAATGATGGGTCATGTGACCCCTGTTTGTATTTAATGCTATGTGGTTCTTCTGAGCCTTTATCTATATGAGTTTGCGTTTTGTTGTGATGCCATGTTGTACCTCACATACTTGCATGTTATGCGTACGTGTGACGTGTATTGCTATGTGTGGGATCCGACAATCTAGTTGTTTGTCCTTGGCAGCCTCTCTTATGGGGAAATGTAGTCTAGTGCTTCCTTGAGCCATAGTAGTCCGCTACAGCCTAGTTCACCAGAGTCCTGCTAGCCCAGCACTACTGCTCAGAACACTTGACTGGCCGGCATGTGTTCCACTTCGTTCCTGTGTCTGTCCCTTCGGGGAAATGTCACGCGGTGACTTCCGGAGTCCTGCCTAGCCTGCTACAGCCCGGGTTCCCCGGAGTCCTGTTAGCCCAGTGCTACAGCCCGGATTCATATGCTGTTGACCGACATGCTCGATGTGATTCATGTATGCCTGTCCCCATAGGTTAGCACCGCTTTGGGTTCATGACTAGCCATGTCGGCCCGGGTTCTCTGTCATATGGATGCTAGCGATACTATCATATACGTGAGCCAAAAGGCGCAAACGGTCCCAGGCCATGGTAAGGCGACACCCGTGGGAATACCGTGCGTGAGGCCGCAAAGTGATATGAGGTGTTACAGGCTAGATCAGTGTGACTTAGAATCGGGGTCCCGACACTACCGCTGTCTTGTTTATATCTGGAGAGGATGAGAGAATGAAGAGAGCAACCCTAGTAAAGCAAGCGCTCAGGCCCCTGCGTCCATATATAGTGGAGTGATTATCTTTTTTCTCTTCACAACAAGCGTTTCAATTTGTGTCCGTGGCATTAAAGAAAACAAACTCTCTATTTAAGGTGACTACTGTACGACTCCTACTTACTACTAGTAGTACTATAGTATTGTTCACTTGTGCTCCCCGCCCCTCCATTCATTGAACAACCCCACGGGTGAATAAACATACAGTAAGTACTGTATTTATATAGAACGAACAAGCTCGAACTATTTTCGCGTAGTTAAAAGTTGAGGGCGGGGCTTTTCCCGGGCAGTACGTGCGGCAGTTTTCGGGTAGGTCTAGAAGACTATTTTAATTTTTTTAAAAAACTTCGAGACGGCCACATAGCATGGAGCCGACCCCAACGATTTTAAGCTTACAAGCACGGTACATGCTATCCTAGACTACTATACACATGAAACTGCCACACGAGCGTCCGGGCTGCGCTTGGCTCCTCGCCTCTTCGGGAAGTCGAACAATGATCGAATACTACTTCACTGGAGGAGTACTACGGTACGCTTCTGGCCATCTGACACCGATTGAACTGCTGCATGTCCACCGCATGCGGGAGGGAGAGCGTGTAGCGAAAGCTTCTCCTAGTCTTGCCAGCCACCACGCTCATGGGCGAGGGAGGGATGCTCCTGCCTTTACGTGTATGACAGGCGGGCCCTACAGGTGTGTGGCCAACCTATCATATAGCCAAAGGCAGGTGCAGTTAAGTCCGCGAGGGAGAGGATAATCAAACTTCTCATTGATGTACAAGTTGACGCGACACATCAAAGCACTGCACTCGATATATTTCAATAATTTGCGTGTGTGACTCCCAGATGCAGAGGCCGGGGGCCATCATCCTCCTTTTCGAGAAAAAACAGATGCGTGTGTGAGAGGACGAGTGTGTGCGCGCACCTCTTCTCTTCCTGTATAACGTACTACTAAACTCAGAGTACAAGTTTTTGTGGGTGGCACGATGGTGTGTGCGAGAAGTCCCGAGAGATAGGTTTAATGCATTAATTGCAATGCATGCATGCATAAAGTACATGCATTGGTCAATTTTCTCTTAATACTTGCATGCAATGATTTAATGCACCTTGGAATCTGAACATGTGTTGGGGACAACCAAATTGAGCCTTATAAAATGGAAAAACTAAAATTTTGAGATAAGCCCTATAAAACCGGAAAGGAGGGACTAGAAAAAGAAGTACTCCATCCGGGAATAGTGCCGCACTTCGAAACTAGAACCATCAATAAATTTTGAGCTTGCATCTCATCACATTCCAAATTACTCCATGCTATATTGAATTGCAAACCTATTCACACCAATCACAACCTAAACGGTTTCCCACTTAGGAGCGTATTAGTACTCGGTGATAAATACTAGTATGCCAAGATGACTGCACATTCCTCCTCAACTCATCCACAAAAACAAACAAGTCATTCAGCATCCTTCCCTTGCGTCTGCCATGGCCAGCGTGAGTTCTGGGTCGAGAGATTGCCACCAGGGAGAGGCGAGCATGGAAGCGGAAGCACGAGAGATGTCCCGCCTCGCTGCGAGAGCAGCGACATGTCCCGCCGCACAGAAGTAGCAGCACAGAGGTCCCGCCGCGCCGCTGAAGCAGCATGGAGGCCCCGTCGCGCCGTCGATGCAGCAGACTGGTCCGGCCGCGCCGCGGAAGCAGCAGAGATGTCCCGCCGCACCACGAATGCAGCAGAGATGTCCCGCCGCGCCGCGGCGGCCTGGGAAAATTTCTCACGGAAAGGCGACGACTGTTACAGGAGCATGCATGCGATCGTCCATAGCCAGATGGATCAGATCTCCGGCTCGGCGAGGTTGCAGGACGACATGATAGCCTCGTTTGAACAGGCTACCTACATCATCCGACAACTAAGGGAGGGCAATGATAGGCTCCGGGCCGAGCGTGACCTGCTGAGGGAGAAGATCGTCCGAAGTGCAGACTTGCAGGAGGAGACCAGTGCCTTGTTGAAGAAACTTATGGACGAGAATGACATGCTCCGCAACGAGCGCCAAAGGCTGGTGGAGGAATCCGTGGATGTTCTCAAGCAGCGTCTTGAGGACACGAAAGAGCTCATCGCCGCTCGCCGCGGAGACTAGTTTCCTGGTTTCTTTTGATGTAATAATCGGTTTAGGATGTGGATTGTGTCGTCGGTTGTGAAATGTTGGGTTCTAGCGCGGATGTTTGGCCTTTGTTGGCCTCTTGGGATGTTGCGATTTCAATCTGGTAGCTTCTAGTCCTTCGTGTTAGGCTGGAGTTGTGCTGAACTTCTTGTGAATTGTGGTGGTTTTCAGTAATGAAAATCGAAAGGGGCAAGCCCTTCTTTGATCAAAAAAAATATAATCATCCTTATATATTCATCAGTCTTGCTATAAGTCGCAGTAGATGCTATATAGGTCCGTCGGATCTTACATCAAGATCCGTGCTTTCAGATTTTCTTTTTTCTCTCTTAAATCTCAGTCGAGTGAGACATAGCCAGCTATTAAATAGAGGCTCGGGCGCAATTAATGGAGACCTTGGGAGAGAGGTGGACGTCAGATGAAGGTCAAAGGGCTCTCCTCCCGATAAGCACGCGCAGGGGTCTGATCGCATGCCTCTCGTACTCAAATAGCTACCCTGCACGGCGCCTCCTAGCTAATAAAAAATGGGGACGCGTGGCGGCACATAAATGGTACTTGTAAGTAGAACGCCCACGGTTTCAATAATACTTGTGTTTCCGATTGTAACGTGACATCACTTGTTCCAAAATGACTTTGTTGATTGTTAATGTGTGCGCCTTCGCAAATCGGACTGCAAATTTACCACAGCATGTTGGTGCCATGTCATGGCACCAAGCCAAGTTTCATTATTTTCATGCGTGTTTTGGATTTACATGAATTAAAAAACTAAGTTTCTCAATGTTTCCAACCCAGCCACGACGCCCAGAATTTTGAATTTCATTCCCATTTCTTGCATGTAACCTACAAAATTACCTGAGGACACACATGTGATTTTTCAACGAACTTTGGTGCACTGGAACATGTGCTTGTATTTCTAATTTGAATTATGCACACAATGGTGACACGTTCCCTCCCAGAACCACGAGCCTTCTTGAGAGAAGCTCCAATTTGCAAGAAGCTTATACCAATTTTGTTCCTATTCGGCCAATTTTTTTACCATGGCATGGTACTACCATGACATGACACCATGCCAAGTTTCATGATTTTAAAACCAAGTTTCTCAATGTTCTCGACCGAGCCACGATGCCGAGATGTTTGAATTTTATTCTCATTTTTTGCATGGGACCTACTCCCTCCTTCCATCTATATAGGGCCTAATGTGTTTTTCAAGACAGCCTTTGACTATTGACAATATTAATAGCACATGAGATGTATACTATGAAAATTATATTATTGGAAGCTCCTTTGACATACAAATTGAAGGTATGCTTTGTGTAAGTTGCATGTCATATATTATTGCTCTAATGTTTGGTCAAAGTTAGCCTCGAAAAACGCATTAGGACCTATATAGATGGAAGGAGGGAGTAGAAATTCACCCGAGGACACAAATGTGATTTTTCAACCAACTTTGGTGCACGAGAGCATGTGCTTGTAGTTCAAATTTGAATTATGCACATTAAATGACCAAAAACTCAATTACTGTGTAAATAAGGCCAAACGAAGCCGGAATAATTCCAAAATTTAACATGGCACTCATGTAGTTCTATGTTGCCTTTGTAAATAAGCTCAAGGGGGACAATGTATATCGTTTCGCACTCAAAGGTGGCACGTTCCCTCTCAAAACCACGAGCCTTCTTGAGAGAAGCTTCGGTTTGCAAAAGCTTATACCAAAATCTGTTCCTATTCGGCCAATTTTTTTTACCACAACATGGTAGTACCATGACATGACATCCATGCCAAGTTTCATGATTTTCAGACGTGTTTTGGATTTACAAGAATTTTAAAACCAAGTTTCTCAATGTTCTCGGCCGAGCCACGATGCCCAGATGTTTTAATTTTATTCTCATTTCTTGCATGGGGCCTAGAAGCTCACCCGAGGACACAAATGTGATTTTTCAACCAACTTTGGTGCACGAGAGCATGTGCTTGTAGTTCAAATTTGACTTATGCACATTAAATGACCAGAAACTCAATTAATGTATAAAAAATGACAAACGAACCCGGAATAATTCCAAAATGTAACAGGGCACTAATGTAGTTCTATGTTGCCTTTGTTAAGAAACTCAAGGGGGGGCAGCGTATATCATTTCACACTCAAAGGTGGCACGTTCCCTCTTAGAACCACGAGCTTCCGAATCGGCCCAATTTTTTACCACAACATGTTAGTGCCATGACATGACACCATGCCAAGTTTCATGATTTCCAGGCGAGTTTGATTTACATGAATTTAAAATCAAAGTTTCTCTATGTTCTCGGCCGAGTCATGACGCCCAGATGTTTGAATTTCATTCTCATTTCTTCCATGGGACCTAGAAATTCAACCAGTGACACACATGTGATTTTTCAACCCACTTTGGTGCACCGGAGCATGTGCATGAAATTCATATTTAGATTATGCACATTAAAAGTCTAGAAACTCAATTAATGTATAAAAAGGCCAAATGAACCCGAAATAATTCCAAAATTTAACAGGGCACTCATATAGTTCTATGTTGCCTCTGTAAATAAAATCAGGGGGGATGAAACGTATATCGTTTCGCACACAAAGGTGACACGTTCCCTCTCGGAACCACGAGGCTTGTTGAGAGAATCTCCGGTTTTGCAAGAGGCTTATACCAAAACTTGTCCCAATTCAGCCAAAAATTATATGTATGAAAACAGGGTTTAGATTATCCCAAACATCTCGCTACCTAGACCAATAATGTACTATGATTTGAATTCAACATAAAATGGATACAAATATTTGAATTGGAGAGCATATGGTACATGTAGTTCATAGTGAAATATGATTACTGCTATATGTATGTTTTTTGTTATCAAGATAATATTTAAATTATTGTATAACTTGACAACAATCGTATTCAAGTAAGGAAAATTGATTCAGATTTAGTCCATATGGTAGATGACAATTTATATGTTCACATGGTGGAGTAAAATGTTCATATATGATGGAAGATCAAAATGTACGACTACATCAATTATAAACCGCAAGGTCACCTAACGATATATTCGAATTCAACATAACATGGATTCAAAAATTGAAATTCGAGATCATGGCATCTGTAATCATATAAAAAGGGACATTACTCTTTCTTTGGTGGGAATTGATTAGTTTTTTGTTGTTGTTGAGGGAAGTGCGAATCGATTTGGTACTTTGCAGGGTAATCTTGTTCTCCCGATTTTTTTACATTTTTCTTGTAGTTTTTTCAATGGCATCTATAGCAATATAATAAAAGGGGACATGACTCTCTTGTGTCTTGTATGAATTGTTTTTTTACACGTTAAGTTTGTTCTGCCGAACAAGGAATCTGCACCTTGTTATCCCAAAAATTTCAAGCTCGAGTATCTTTTGTCTCACCTGCTTTGAAACTCCCGCTTCTTCAACCCGCGCCGCGCCTTGTTATCCTAAAATTTGGACGCGCGCGAGAACTCCCTCCTCATCCGCAATCGCTCCCGCAGCCCAAACACGTGAAATCCCCCTTCTACCCCTCAACCGGAAATGAAGTTCCATGTCGCGGTGTCAAAACCGGTGGGGGTACGCTGGTAACTTACCCTACATTTCAGACAAGTGCGTCCCTAAGCTTGGCTCACCCGTCCCCCTTCGCCCCCCCATTCATACACCAAGGCCGCCAAAACCCGCGAAACCCCACGCTCCTCCGTCGGCCTCCCGACTGCTGCCCAGCCGGAGACTCTTCCCCGACTACGTCGTCCACCGCAACAGCTCGCCGTGCCTCATCCACCGCACCGGATGAGGATCCATTGTCGATCTCGTCGTCCCGCCGGATCAGCCGCCATGTCCTCCACCTTCAAGGAGCTGCCCCGACGTTCGCCTCGTCTATCACGCCACCTCAATCCCCACAGCACCATCTTGACTTGCCCCACCGGAACCGCAACACCCTCACCAATTCCTCTGATGAAGCCGAGGCCAACTCGGCGCCACCAAGGAGGTTCTGCACTCACCACTGCATTTTATCTTTTATTCGATCTCGCGGGGCTGCCGGTGCTCGATACCGAGCAGACATTGCGTGTCTCCATCGACGGCGCCGTCGCCGGCCACATCATCCACGACGTCTCTCCCCCATGTCGTTGCTTCCTTGGTGTCGACTTCCACAACGGCACTAGCTGCAGCTGCTCTGGCTCTCGCTCGCGCTGCGGCTCTGTTCTTGTTGTCGGTTGCGCTGCTGCACTGCTCCTGCTTTCGTTCGTGCTGCTGCTCTGCTCTTGCTCTCGCTTGCACTGTTGCTGCTACACGACCTCCGGCAGCTACAGGAGTTGCTTCTTTAGCACTCGCTCGCGGTGCTACTGCACGACTTGCTCTGTGCTAGTGCGTTCCCTGCTCGAGCGTCTGCTGATTTAGATCACTGCTTCTCTACTACTAGTGCTTGAACGCCCTAAACATCTATTGCAATGCTCTATTACTAGTTCAATCAGTTTCGACAGTAAAATTCAGTTTCAACTGTGAAGTTCATTTTCTTCAGTTAAGTTCAGAGTGAACAATACTTACAACATCTGTCGAAGCAGCCGTGGCATGGCTGATGCATTTTAAATCTAGAACTTTTTGGTGATGTATTTTACATCATCTATTGGAGATGATATTAGGGTGCCACTTCAGATTAACGTTGTCTGTCTAGTCATGCTTCAGCCTCGTCGTCGTACACCTTAACGGAGCCGCTCCAACGACGGAACCATCCATCACAGTGGAGCAGTACCCTCGGTGCCGTTTCCAGAGGCCTCGGATCTTCTTCCCCGCCTCTGACAGTCACACCGACATCATCACCATCCTCCACGTCCAACCCAATGATGCTGAGGTCCACAAGGCTATGCCAAAGAGGTTGTACACTCGTCGCATCACTTTGTTTCTCCATTCCTCTGTTGTTCCAATTCATGTGAGCCAAACACCCAGGTTGACTGAAATCCTATGTTTCCAAATGCTCTGTTTTGCACGTGCATTCCTATCCTATTCCTGTGTTTTTCCTGTCCCTGTGTTTATAGAATCCTCCAATTCTATGGACCCTTACATATTTACTTCATTTTCAGATAGGCGTCAAACAAAACTCTGTGTGTCATGTCCTGCTCCTGCTGTGCCGTCATCCACCCCACCTGAGGTGCACCATCGACAGAAGTGTTCACTGCAGCAGTATCACCTGAGATGCCCCCTGCAGACTTCCTTTCGCCGCCTCAGATCATCTTCCCCGTTGCCGGCAGCCACGCCAACTGCATTACCATCATCGACTTGAGCAGATGAACCTGAGGACTACACAGTTCTAGAAGAGAGGTCGCAGTCTTTCGTGTTTGCTTACATTATACATTGGTTATTATTACCTGCTACATTATCGTTCAATCTTGAGTTTTGAATTGCCCATGGGTCTCATATCGAGCCAGCAACGAATAGTATCTGTCTACTATCTGGTTCATCTGGGTCTTCTATGTGGTTCATGTTGGATGGGCAACAAACAATAGATGATCCATTGTCTATCTTTTTAAACTGAAGCTATAATCTACCTGCTATCATTAGTTTGCTACCATCATTCTTGATTTTTTGCATGCACCCCTTAGGCCTTACAAAATCTAACTATTTTTTTATTATGCATGTCAGATATTGTACACAATCGTACTGAACATGTAGAGAAAAGGAGAAGACTGTTGCGTGCGAATGTAATGTCATGCAGATGCAACTCCATGGTTGGCGAAGTGCCCCCCTCCTGCATTTCCAGATTGTATTCCAGAGGAAGATAACTGTTCATATGGAGATTCAGAAGGAGCCGACCACGCCTGTTTACCACCTGAGGTGTTTGCTCTAACCTGGCATGCTGATGTTGGTCATATCATGCATATGGCGCCTTGCATTGCTTACATTATACATCTTATATGTCATCAGCTTAGTTTAGATTTGCTTTGTGTGAATGCCACCTGTTTGGTTTCTATATCATACTCCCACCATTCCTAAATATTTGTATTTTTAGAGATTTCAACAAGTGACCACATACGGAACAAAATGAGTGAATCTACACTCTAAAATGTCTCTATATACATCCGTATGTGGTAGTCCATTTGAAATCTCTAAAATGAAAAATATTTAGGAATGGAGGGAGTATATGGGAATTATGCAATGCCATCTTCTTTAGCCAGGCATCATATACGTGAATCATGCAATGCCATCCTGTTTAGCCAGTCATCGTATATGTGAATTGTATCGTGCCATATTTTTTCCATAATGTATTCCATTTGTCAACAATGTTTATACATTCATCTACTCTTCCTGTGCATCAGCCATTTGAGTCGGCCATGGGAAAATCTGGAGTGAAAACAAGGTCTTCTGAGGAGTCAGTGCTACCCGTTGATGCAGATTTCTTGCTGGTTAGAGATAGCTCCTCAGAGGAGGATTCAGAGAGAGATGACTAGTCGTATTCCCCCCCGAGGTGCATGCTCTAACTTGGCTGGGTTATATTGCTCAGATCATGCATATGGTGTCTTGCATTGCCATGCCATCTGCTTAGATTAGACATGCTTTATGTGGATGCCTCCTGTTTGCTTTCTATATCAGATATGTGAATTATGCAATGCCATGTTTTTCAGCCAGTTATCATATATGTGAATTATGCACCGCCATGGAGCCAGGCATCATATATGTGAATTATCTCATGCCATCTTTTTTTTCATTACGTATTCCATTTGTCGACAATCTGTGTATATTGAACTAATCTTCATGTGTATCAACCATTTGAGCCGGTTATGGAAAAATCTGGAGTGAAAACAAGGTCTTCAGAGCAGGCAATGGTACCTGTTGAAGCATATATCTCGATGGTTATAGGGAGCTCCTCAGAGGAGGATTCAGAGACATATGACCAGTCCTATATCCCACCTGAGGTGTGTGCTCTAAGTTGCAATGTTTATATTTCTCATATGATGCATATGGTGTCTTGCATTGCTTAGTTTAGACATCATATGCACAATATTGAATTCTATCTGCTTAGTTTAGAGATCATACATGTGAGTGCCAGCTGCTTAGTATATGAATCAATTATGTCAATTATATCATGCCATCCTGTATACTTAGACAACATGTATGTGAATTATTTCATCCCAACCTATTTTAGAAAGACATCATATAGTTGTGTCATGTCATCCTGTTTAGGTACTCATCATATGTCGAATTATGCCATTATATCATGTTAAGTTATCCATCATATATCTGAAACTGTGTCATGCTATCCTGTTTAGTCAGGCATCATATATGTGAAACTGTGTCATGCTGTCTTGTTTGGTTAGACAACATATATATGAATTACCACATCTGTCTATCATACAATGTATGTACGTTCAATTTCTTTTCTTGTTTATCAGCCATTTGAATTGGAGGGGGTTCTTGAACAGGACAGCGGTACTGGCCAGCTACAAGCGCTTGTGCTAGCGGTACTGGCCAGTAACTCGAACAGCAAGTTACTATGGCTGATAAACACCAGTCCTTTCTTGTGCAACAGCAAGCGCTGGAGGATTGAAGCGCCAAACAAGAGAAAGTTAATAAGCTTGCTAAGCATCTTGCCAACATTATGGGTACCAAGGATATTGTTTCTTGAACTCTTCTGAAGTGGTTTCAGTTCTGGACTTGTTTTGCTGCGGCGTTTATATGCTGCTTTGTTCCCTATATTTGCACTGGTGGCGAACTTTGATGCCCAGTGGATGTAATATGTGTAATATCCGTGATATCCTAGCATAAGTTGCTTGCTTATTTATTTCCTTGTTGTCTTGTTTATTTGTTTGCTTGTAGTCAGAGCAGTTCTTTTTCCGCGGTTTGCTAGTGGCTGCAATAACCTATTTTTTAAAACTAGGCCACAATAACCATGGGCTAATATGTACTGTAGTGACACTGGGCCTCCTACGGGCCGTAGAAACAGTGGGCCTTCTACGGGCCATAGAAACAGTAGGCCTTCTACGGGCCATAGATACAATGGGCTTTCTACGGGCCGTAGAAACAATGGGCCTTCTACGGGCCGTATCATCAATGGGCCAATAACAGGCCGCATTATGGCCGTAAATGGGCCATCGTTAATAGGCCGTATTTGATGACACTATGAAAATGGCCCAACGTATTAACGGACCACAAACGGGCCGACTGTAACCACGGGCTGAATTTGGCCCACAAGCAGAAAATGATAGTAACGGGCCGTAAGTAAACGAATGCTGGAAATGAGCCCAAGAACAAATGGGCTCTGAGAAGGCTGGAAGATAACATGGGCTGGAAACGGCCCAACGGAATAACGGGCCGTTAATGGGTATAAAGTGATACACTGTTCATTACGGGCCAGTTTCACCAAGGGCCATTAAGGGTGTAAAGTGATACACTGTTCATTACGGGCCAGTTTCACCACGGGCTGTTAATAGGCCAAGAGTTACATAGGGCCTCATATGGGCCGAAAGACGTCATGGGCATACATGGGCCAGAAGTGAAAACAGGCTGAAATCATATTGGATGGCCCAGATGACACTACTGGGCCTAATTCGGATAGGGCGTAACGGGCCTTGGGTTAGCGGGCTGTAAATGGGCTATATGCGAACAGGCTGTTAACAGGCTTTCCATGGGCCGGCCCGCCACCTTTTGACCAAGTCAAACGGGCTGGCCTTTTCACAGGAATGGGCCTCTGTTGGGCCGTGCCACGTGTCGACGTATCATAGGCGCCTTCTGTCCAATGAGTGGATGACATCTGTCCCAATGATGAGCCGACACGTGTTTCCTCCAGCCAATGATGATTTTACACGTGGAAAATCCCCATTGGCCGGGGATGTTAACGGGTTATCGGATCCAAAACCTGACCCGATAGCTTAACAGCGTTCTGTTACGGTGGATGCCACGTGTCGGTCACCCTTGACGAAAGCACTTCTGTGACGCGCGATTTATCGTCATGGAAGTGCACACTTCCGTGATGATAATTTTGCTAATGTCATGGAACACTTCTACGACAGCACAGGTATGACTATCTTGATTTTGTCATAAATTTGTCATGTATGTACATGCATGACAAAAAACGTGACCTACTGTGACAAACACGTATCATCATGGAAGTGTATTTTTTTGTAGTGAGTGTTTCCACGATTCCAAAGACTTTGTGTGATTTGTTAGGTTTCCGTGATTTTGATGATTGCTCTTTAAACTTGCACCTTGCGGATTCCACTATTAAGAAACCTATGGGAAGAATTAATGATGTTCTTATTGTTGCAAATAGGAAATATGTGCCTGTAGATTTTATTGTTCTTGACATAGATTGCAATCCTTCATGTCCTATTATTCTTGGTAGACCTTTCCTTAGAACGATTGGTGCAATTATTGATATGAAGGAAGGAAATATTAGATTCCAATTTCCATTAAGGAAAGGCATGCAACACTTTCCTAGAAATAAAATTAAATTACCTTATGAATCTATTATGAGAGCCACTTATGGATTGCCTACCAAAGATGGCAATACCTAGATCTATCCTTCCTTGTTATGCCTAGCTAGGGGCGTTAAACGATAGCGCTTGTTGGGAGGCAACCCAATTTTATTTTTATTCCTTGCATTTTGCTCCTGTTTAGTAATAAATAATTTATCTAGCCTCTGTTTTGGTTGTGTAATTTGTGTTTAATTAGTGTTTGTGCCAAGTAGAACCATTGGGAAGACTTGGGGAAGGTCGTGTTACACTTGCTGTAAAAAACAGAAACTTTAGCGCTCACGAGAACTGCTGCCATTTTTATTTGGAAAGTGCTATTTAGTTAATTATTTTTTCAGATGATTAATAGATAAATTCCTAACGTCCATCAAGTTATTTTAGAATTTTTGGGGTTCCATATATTGCTATAGCTACAGATTACTACAGACTGTTCTGTTTTTGACAGATTCTGTTTTTCGTGTGTTGTTTGCTTATTTTGATGAATCTATGGCTAGTAAAATAGTAAACCATAGAGAAGTTGGAATATAGTAGGTATAACACCAATATAAATAAATAATGAGTTCATTACAGTACCTTGAAGTGGTCTTTTGTTTTCTTTCGCTAACGGAGCTCACGAGATTTTCTACTTTATGTTTTGTGTTGTGAAGTTTTCAAGTTTTGGGTAAAGATTTGATGGATTATGGAACAAGGAGTGGCAAGAGCCTAATATTAGGGATGACCATGGCACACCCAAGATAATCTAAGGACACCTAAAAGCCAAAGATTGGGGATGCCCTGGAAGGCATCCCCTCTTTCATCTACTTCTATCGGTAACTTTACTTGGAGCTATATTTTTATTCGCCACATGATATGTGTTTTGCGTGGAGCGTCCTGTATGATTTGAGTCTTTACTTTTTGGTTTACCACAATCATCCTTGCTGGACACACCTTTTTAGAGAGCCATACATGATTTGGAATTTGTTAGAATACTCTATGTTCTTCGCTTATATCTTTTGAGTTATGTAGTTTTTCTCTAGTACTTCACTTATATCTTTTAGAGCATGATGGTGGATTTGTTTTATAGAAACTATTGATCTCTCATGCTTCACTTAGATTATTTTGAGAGTCTTAAATAGCATGGTAATTTTCTTAAAATCCTAATATGCTTGGTATACAAGATTAATAATAAAACTTTCTTATGATTGTGTTGAATACTATGAGAAGTTCGATGCTTGATAATTGTTTTGAGATATGAAGATGGTGATATTAAAGTTGTGCTAGTAGAGTAGTTGTGAATTTGAAGAATACTTGTGTTAAGGTTTGTGATTCCCGTAGCATGCATGTATGGTGAACCCTTATGTGATGAAGTCAGAGCATGATTTATTTTTTGATTGTCTTCCTTATGAGTGGCGGTCAGGGACGAGCGATGGTCTTTTCCTACCAATCTATCCCCCTAGGAGCATGCGTGTAATAATTTGATTTGATAACTTGTAGATTTTTGCAATAAGTATATGAGTTCTTTATGACTAATGTTGAGTCCATGGATTATACGCACTTTTCTCACCCTTCCACCTTTGCTAGCCTCTCTAATACCGCGCACCTTTCGCCGGTAGCATACACCCACCATATACCTTCCTCAAAACAGCCACCATACCTACCTATTATGGCATTTCCATAGCCATTCCGAGATATATTGCCATGCAACTTTCCACCGTTTCATTTATTATGACACACTCCATCATTGTCATATTGCTTAGCATGATCGTGTAGTCGACATTGTATTTGTGGCAAAGCCACCGTTCATAATTCTTTCATACATGTCACTCATGAGTCATTGCATATCCCGGTACACCGCTGGAGGCATTCATATAGAGTCATATTTTGTTCTAAGTACCGAGTTGTAATTGTTGAGTTGTAAGAAAAATAAAAGTGTGATGATCATCATTATTAGAGCATTGTCCCAGTGAGGAAAGGATGATGGAGATTATGATTCCCCCACAAGTCGGGATGAGACTCCGGACTAAAAATAAAATAAAATAAAAAAGGAGGCCATAAAAAAAGAGAAAAGGCCCAAATAAAAAAATGAGAGAAAAAGAGAGAAGGGGCAATGCTACTATCCTTTTACCACACTTGTGCTTCAAAGTAGCACCATGATATTCATAGTAGACAGTCTCTCATTTCGTCACTTTCATATACTAGCAGGAATTTTTCATTATAGAACTTGGCTTGTATATCCCAATGATGGGCTTCCTCAAAATGCCCTAGGTCTTTGTGAGCAAGCAAGTTGGATGCACACCCACTTAGTTCTTTTTGTTGAGCTTTCATATACTTATAGCTCTAGTGCATCCGTTGCATGGCAATCCCTACTCACTCACTTTGATATCTATTAATGGGCATCTCCATAGCCCTTTGATATGCCTAGTTGATGTGAGACTATCTTCTCCCTTTTTGTCTTCTCCACAACCACCATTCTATTCCACATATAGTGCTATGTCCATGTCTCATGCTCATGTATTGCGCCAAGATTGAAAAAGTTTGACAACACTAAAAGTATGAAACAATTGCTTGGCTTGTCATCGGGGTTGTGCATGACTTAAATATTTCATGTGGTGAAGATGGAGCATAGCCAGACTATATGATTTTGTAGGGATAACTTTCTTTGGCCATGCTATTTTTAGAAGACATAATTGCTTTGTTAGTATGCTTGAAGTATTATTATTTTTATGTCAATATGAAACTTTTGTCCTGAATCTTTCGAATCTGAATATTCATACCACAATTAAGAAGAATTACATTAAAATTATGCCAAGTAGCACTCCGCATCAAAAATTCTGTTTTTATCATTTACCTACTCGAGGATGAGCAGGAATTAAGCTTGGGGATGCTTGATATGTCTCCAACGTATCTATAATTTTTGATTGCTCCATGCTATATTATCTAATATTTTGGGCATTATTGGGCTTTATTATCCACTTTTATATTATTTTTGGGACTAACCTATTAACCGGAGGCCCAGCCCAGAATTGCTGTTTTTGCCTGTTTTAGGGTTTTGAAGAAAAGGAATACCAAACGGAGTCCAAATGGAATGAAACCTTCGGGAACGTGATTTTCTCAACAAACAAGACCCGGGAGACTTGGACCCTACGTCAAGACACAAAAGAGGAGGCCACGAGGTAGGGGGGCACGCCCACCCCCACCAGGCGCACCCTCCACCCTCGTGGGCCCCCCTGTTGCTCCACCGATGTACTCCTTCCTCCTATATATACCTACGTACCCCCAAACGATCAGATACGGAGCCAAAAACCTAATTCCACCGCCGCAACTTTCTGTATCCACGAGATCCCATCTTGGGGCCTATTCCGGAGCTCTGCCGGAGGGGGCATCGATCACGGAGCGCTTCTACATCAACACCATAGCCCCTCCGATCAAGTGTGAGTAGTTTACCTCAGACCTACGGGTCCATAGTTATTAGCTAGATGGCTTCTTCTCTCTTTTTGGATCTCAATACAATGTTCTCCTCCTCTCTTGTGGAGAAGTATTCGATGTAATCTTCTTTTTGCGGTGTGTTTGTTGAGACCGATGAATTGTGGGTTTATGATCAAGTCTATCTATGAACAATATTTGAATCTTCTCTGAATTCTTTTATGTATGATTGGTTATCTTTGCAAGTCTCTTCGAATTATCAGTTTGGTTTGGCCTACTAGATTGATCTTTCTTGCAATGGGAGAAGTGCTTAGCTTTGGGTTCAATCTTGCGATGTCCTTTCCCAGTGACAGTAGGGGCAACAAGGCACGTATTTTATTGTTGCCATCGAGGATAACAAGATGGGTTTTTCATCATATTGCATGAGTTTATCCCTCTACATCATGTCATCTTGCTTAAGGCGTTACTCTATTTTTAACTTAATACTCTAGATGCATGCTGGATAGCAGTCGATGAGTGGAGTAATAGTAGTAGATGCAGGCAGGAGTCGGTCTACTTGTCTCAGACGTGATGCCTATATACATTATCATACCTAGATATTCTCATAACTATGCTCATTTCTGTCAATTGCTCAACAGTAATTTGTTCACCCACCATAGAATACCTATGCTCTCGAGAGAAGACACTAGTGAAACCTATGCCCCCCGGGTCTATCTTTATCATATTAATCTCCTACTACTTAGTTATTTCCTTTGCTCTTTACTTTGCCTTTATTTTACTTTGCATCTTTATCACAAAAATACCAAAAATATTATCTTATCATATCTATCAGATCTCACTCTCGTAAGTGGCCGTGTAGGGATTGACAACCCCTATTCGCGTTGGTTGCGAGGATTTATTTGTTTTGTGCAGGTATGAGGGACTCGCGCGTAGCCTCCTACTGGATTATTTTTTTGACTATAAACAGTAGGGTAAACACCCCACTGCAACTTTTATTAATAAATGAACTAAACATAGTAGTCTTAAGGGCTTGAGGTAAGCCCTAGAATAAACAGAAGAAGAAATAAAAGAGAGAAAACATTAAGAGAAACTAGCAAAAAATCCACAACATGAAAAAAAGAAAAAAAGGAGATTGCAACAAAGAATCCAACCAGGTAGAGAACATTCTCTCATGCTTTAGCTTCATTCTATATTTCAGTAGTTTGAGCTCCTCTAAATATATGAACTTCCATCCCTGGAAAGTTGGAGTAATATTTTCAAATATCTTGTCATTTCTGGTTATCCAAATGGCCCATGATCCAAGAATGATGATCTCCATAAAGAATGGAAAATGCAAGTTATCCTTAAGGTCTTGAAAAGCTTCGAGGACTGATAAATTTGGAGTTCTAGTAGGACATATGTAATCCCAGCATTGCTGTGCAAAAGGGCAGCCCCAAAAAAGATGATGTAGAGTTTCTTCCTGTTGACAGTCTCTAACAGCACAATTGTAAACTTCCAGCACAAAGTTTTTTCTCCTGAGTAGGTTCCTTGTATTTACTCTATCATGAAGTAATTTCCAGAAGAACACCTTATGCTTTGGCTGATAGGAGCAATTCCAAACCCAGTTGAAGTGTGGTGGGACTTGCTTGTGTCCAATCAGTACTTTGTATGCCTTGATTGATGAATAGAATTCATTCCCCCAAATGTAACTCCAGGTGTCCAGAGAATCTATATGTTCAGATTGCCTTGTTTGGATGCATATGTCTTCCACTTGCAAGAATTCCTCATAAGCTTCAGTTGCGAGTGGTAAATGAAACAAGTCCTGCAAGTATTCAGTGTTGATTACTGCTTGGACAGTAACATGTGGATTTCTGACAAAGGAGTGCAGGTGGTGGTATGTATGTTTGAAAATGTATGTGTGCCACAGGTCATCCCAGAAAAAAGCAGTTCTACCATCTCCCACATTACATCTTGCCATTGCTTTGTACTGATCCATAAGAGCCAGGTTTGATTTCCACCAGAAAGAGCCAATCATATTATTTCCTGGAAGTTGCCCTTCAGAATAATAAGTTTCCCAAATTAATTGTACCCAAGGTATATCATGTCTGTTGAAGAATTTGTGCAGATTCTTCATTAGAAGGGTTTTATTGTGAGTGTATATATCCAGTATGCCCAGTCCTCCCTGATTTTTTGGTCTACAAACTGTGTGCCAAGCCACCAAAGCTGGTCTTCTATCCTCCATGTCAGAGCTCCTCCATAGACAGTGTCTCAAATATTTGATGATCTTCTTTTTAATTGTTATAGGGATGTCCAAACAGCTCATGAAGAAGACAGGTAAGGAAGAAAGCATTGATTTGACTAAAATAACTTTCCCTGCTTGAGTCATGAAGATAGAAAGGCTTGCAAGTCTTTTTGCAATTGTTAACAAGTGGAAGACACTGCTCCACAGTTGGTTTATGAATACCCAAAGGTAGCCCCAAGTAAGTAAAAGGGAATTGTCCCCTAGCACAATGCAGTGTGTTAGTGAAAATGTCCACTCTGTCTTTATCAATGTTCAGAGGTACCATTATAGATTTTGCATAATTGACCTTAAGACCAGTTGCTGAGGCAAATGTATTTAAAAGAGCTTTGAGACAAATCAAGTGTCTGGCATTTTTTGCATGATGACCAAAGTATCATCTGCATACTGAACAATTGGGAAATCTGGGCAGGAGGTGACCTGTAGTGGAGATGTAATAAGATTTAGTCTCATGGCCCTGTTCAAAATAGTCTGTAGCAAGTCAGCAGCAAGAACAAAGATTAGGGGAGAGTAAGGATCTCCCTGTCTCACTCCTTTCTTAATGTAAAATTTCTTCCCAGGCACTCCATTTAGCATGACAGCAGAAGAGGCAGTAGAAAAGAGCATATGCATCCATGATATCCATTTATCCCCAAACCCTTTTGCTCTGAAAATCTCAATGATTGCTTGATGTTCAATTGTATCAAAAGCCTTTTCAAAATCCAGCTTAATTACCAGCATTTCCTCTTTTGATTTATGGCATTGGTGTATATATTCATATGCCCATCCTAGGCAGTCTTGAATCACTCTGTCATTGAGGAAACCATATTGGTTGATGTGAACCAATTTCAGAATTATTTTTTGAAGTTTGTTGGCTAGCAATTTTGTGATGATCTTAAGCACCCCATTTAACAAAGAGATAGGCCTGAAATCATTAGGTGTGAGAGGAACTTCTTTTTTTGGAATCAGAGTAATGTAGGAAGTATTAATACTCTCCATGTTCACAGTACCAGCATGGAAGGCCATGATTAGATCAATAATATCTTCCTTAATAATATCCCAGCAAGCTTTAATGAACTCATTGTTGAAACCATCTAGACCTGGGGACTTATCAGATGGTAGATTTTTGACCACCTCCTCAATCTCCTCCTTGGTGAATGTTCCTCTAATTGAATAAAAATTTGAGGATCAATTGTTTGATCATAAAGATCATGGAGATCAAAAATGCATTGTGTGTCCAGTAGATTGCCCCAATCTTTCTTTGAAAGCTTCCCATAAAATTGCAGCTTTTCCTTCATGCTCTGTAACTTCCACTTGGTCCTTATTCAACAACATTGCAATTTTATTATGCCTATGATTAATGGAAGCCTTTGTGTGGAAGAACTTTGTGTTTTCATCCCCAAACCTAACACCTTTAATTTTTCCTCTCTGCTTCCAATAAATATTCTGATTATTAAGAACAGTCAACAAGTACTCCTTAAGCATAGTTCTGCAGTTGGCCTCAAATAAAGAAAGGTTCCTGAATTCTTCAATCAAGTCCCAAAAAAATATGCATGCATTGAGTTCCTCAATTTGTTTTTTTGTGCAAGATAGACTTTTAGCCCACAACTTCAGAGCTCTTCTGAGGTTTTTTAATTTGGCAATAATCTTTTTAGCCTGATCAGTAAATCCCACTAGAATATTCCAAGCTGATTGCACCACTTGTTTAAAAGAGCTGTGTTTTAGCCAATAGTTTTCAAATCTGAATACCTTGGACTTTGGAATATTTGTGCAAATCTTGATCATGCATGGAAGGTGATCAGATATAGGTTTTGCCAGAGGAAGGGTCATGGAGTTAGGGTAACTGGTCATCCAGGCTGCAGAAGTGAAGAACCAATCTAGCTTTTCAAGGAGAGGGGAGTCCTGCATGTTGTTCCAGCTATACTGTCTTCCTTTCAAAGGTAATTCAATCAACCCCAGGTTACTGATGGACTCATTAAATAAAAGCATCTCATTGACATCTCCCCCTGGTTTGTTTCTATTCTCTCATGACCTGATGAAATTAAAATCACCCATGACTATCCAATCCACATCATTTGGCATTTGAATATTGCTAAACCAGTCAAAAAATTCAATATTTTCCTCATGTCTGCAAGGCCAATATATGTTTGAGGGAATCCACTTGTTTGCAGAAATATTACATGTGAATTGAATTGAAACCTTGGTTCTCAAAAACTGAGGGAAATACTTACACTACTTTGCTGCATCATCCCTTCCTCTTCGGGGGAAAGCAACGCATTGCTCAAGAGGTAGCAGGCGCATTACCCATGGAGCATAAAACTTCAGGCCAAATAGATCAGAGCCAGAGCCAGATGCAGCAAGCTGCCTGATGAAGAAATCTTGAGCATTGAAGCTAGTGCCATTGAAGATATAGAACACCAATGTCTTCATTACTCCTTCAAGCTTTGCTGCAGGAGAATGTCCTTTGACAGGCCATAGAGTTCGCCTGATGATATGATAAATGGTGCGGGGCAGATACTCTAGGTCGTCAACAAGGAATTCCTTTGGACATTCATCATCGCTTGGTAGTGGCTTCATCATGCTGAGCATTTAACTCATGTTCGGCTCAGGATTCTGAAATATGCTCTCCAAAGCATTACAGTGAGGCTGACAATCAGGTTCATAATGTTCACCTGGAGTGGGAAGGGCAGTAAGCTCAATTATATCTTGGGCTTTGGCTTCATGGTGTACATCACCCGTCATCCACTCAAGGACCCAAGTCTTCAGATCCTTGTAGTAGCCGCGTATGTGAAGAGTGGCATAGAATTGTAGCAGAAGATCCTCATTCCAATTTTCTTTGTCGGTCACAAACTACAGAAGGCCAGCATCTTTAAAGAAGTCTAGAGCTTCTTCCAAGCAGGGAAGGCCAGCCATGGCTTCACAGTTTAGACGCATATGGGGAAAAATGCGCCCTTGATTGTATAAGACACAAGAATAATAGCTGTGCTGCTAATAGCTCCAGAACTGATCTGATGAAATTCTTGGTTGTGAATAGGGGTTCTTGGCACTATCAAAGAAGGTGTTGTGTGCTTTGAAGCCATTTACATTGAACGATCCTGGCGAAGTCGCAGTGTCTGGAAACCTTGGCAGGCTTGTCTTTGGCTTCTGGACCTGAGGCATGTGCTCCACATGATAGTCAAGCTGTGGTTTAGGACCAGGCGGAGGAACCAGAATGGGCCAGCGGATGGTGAAAAGTTGACCCTCATCGTATGCTTGCTCAATGGTGTGAGGTCTTGGAGGTGGTACAGGAGCAGAGGCATTGACTTGGGCTTCAAGCTGCACATTGGCTTTAGGTGCAACATTGACTTCTAGCACCATATTCATTGCAGACACAACATTAGCTTCAGCCATGACAACATCATTGGCTTCAATAGTGTTGTTGGTAGTCGCCTTAGTGTTTTCAACCTCCACTTGAGTAGCTAGAGGGTTGGGCATAGCCTCATTCTCCTCGAGAACAACTTCTGGGTTGGTAGGGGGTGTGGCAAATCACTCTTCTTCTTGACAGGGTTCTTGGGGTTCTTGTTGGTCATCGGCTGATGCAGCCGAAATGTCTTCAACAACTTTTGCTTCGGACTCAGAGACGTTCGTAGTGGGTGTGGCGTCAGGAAACACTTGTCGTGCCACTGAGTTGTTTTGCACTTCTCCTTCTGGAACGCTCGGCATGGCGACCTATGGCCTAGGGCCTTTGCGAAGCCTGCAGAATGTGGGCGACGCCTTTGGAGATGGTGTGGTCTTCACCATGTAATTGTCATCATCAAGTACCGGAGTGGTAACTTGAGGAGGGGGAGTACTGGGTCTGTCTTGGCTTGGTGTGTCTTGGGGGTGATCAGCCCACAATGCATCCTGAGCGATTGGCGTCAATGGACGACCAATGCTGATGAGTTCGCTATTCATGAGAACAGGTGATGATACCAGTTGGTGCTCAATCTGAGGAAGGACTTCATCATCTTCTACATTGTCATGATGACCAATGTATTCAGCTGTGATGGGGTCAGCAGCTAGAATGTCTTTAGCTTCAGGAGCCTCTGTGGAAGCAGGCTCATGAAGTACTAGTTGACGTTCTTGGTTGTTGGATGTAGGACGAACAACTGAGATGGGCTCGACAAGGAGGGGCTCTGAGGGAGCAGCCCGATCTTTCTTCAAAGACTTTGTCTTCCGCTTCTTGGGTTGTGGGGTATCATCAGTGGCATTCTTGTTCTTGCGCTTTCTAGCTTCGACCTCAACTGCCCTTGTCTTCTTCAGTTCTGAAGCAGCTGTGGGGACCTTAGGCTTTGAGCCTTCCATGCTGGCAGGGAAGACAATGCTTGGTGCTTCCTTCCTTGATGCTTCAACTTGGGCCACAACAGGCTTCTTCTTCTTTTTGGTAGTTGTTGGGGATATGGTTACTGGAGGTAGACCGGCTAGGAGTGGCCGGGTTAGCTCCATGAAGATAGAAGCCCATGAAGATATGAAGACGGTGGCGCTTTACGAAGACCCAAGGCCCAAAGGCGGGTTAAAGCCTGTAGATGTGAACTGACTTTATCATATAAACTTGTATTGTAAGTTAGAGGAATAGAGACCGAGCCGGACACCTCTATGACCCAGCCTCAGGACTGTAAACCGACGGGTGTCAACCTATGTATATAAAGGGACGACCCGGCCGCGGTTTGAGGACAACAGACAACAACTCGAGAGCCAGGCAAAGTGGATTCGCTCCCTGGTCATCGAAACCCTAGCAATACCAATCACAACTAGACATAGGCTTTTACCTTCATCGAAGGGGCCAAACTAGTATAAAACCCCTCGTGTCCCCTTGTCCGGTTTAACCCCTTTAAGCTAACCCGTAGCGATGGCTCCACGACTAAGTCCTTTCATGAGAACATCTGCCATGACAAACCCATGACAGTTGACGCCACCGTGGGGCTATAGCACGATGGTTTCGAGTTCTTGAAGGGGAGCTTTGATGGACTCAAGGGATACGTTGTGGGCCGGATGATGAAGAGTCGTCACGGCAAGCTTTACATCGACGATGCAGGATGGGGCCTCGAGGCCGGTTCAATCGAATACGGGTACCGGGTCCCCTTTGGTGGGATTCACGTCTTCATCAGCAAGATCGGCGAATCGGGCCCTGAGCCGGACACCTGCACCGACATCATCGAGACGGCCCAGCGTGCAAGCCCTTCCCCGGTTCAGCCCGCAGCAAGGCATGTTTTCGTAGGTGTCATCCATGGAGCAGAATATGAGGATGGACCGACATCTGATGGAGAAACCGTTGTCTGCTCTGACGACGAGTCTTCAACTGGAGAAACCGTATCGCTATATCAGTTGCAGGACGGCCGGATTAGTGGAGGTTTCGATGGCAACAGTATTCCGGACCCCCTTGATCTGCCAAACCGGGTCGCTATATTCATGGCCGGTACACAATCAGCAGCCCACTCATCAACCGCCGCAGCAATGCTCTCTAGTTCAGCAACAGCCACGCCGGCAGGAGCAGGGGGCTCTGCACCACCTCCGGCTCAAGTTCTGTCTGACTTGTTCGACGCTTTGGCAACATTGATGGCCGCGGAGGTGGACGCAGTAGCCCGGGATCAACACAATACGGAGATCGCAAAGGTGAAAGATCAGATAACTCAGGCTAAAGCGGACCTAGCAGCAGAGAACGCTAGGATGGCTACAGAACGGGCCGAGTTGGAAGCTCAGGCCTACCGGCTTAGGCTAGATCAGAATGCCTCAGAGGAAGTCATGAGAAGAAGATATCGGTCGCATCTCCCACCGAGTTATGAGCCAAGAAATCTCTTCAACACGCCAGGAGCAGGAACTAGTAACCAACTAGTATTAAACCGGACGGAGGCGCCGGGAACAGGAGCGCCGGTTCAGCCGCGCATGATGGACCCGCCTCGTAAGAAAAACATTGTGCCACAGTATGTTCTGATGCCCCTGGGGCATTACTCCAACCCGTTGGACAACATTGTGGCTGCGACTTCACGATTGGCAGCCCTCCCAACCGACGGCGAGTCACCAGTTGCGATTGAGGCACGACGGGCCAGAGAGCTCCTTCAAACAGCTTTAAACCAGCAGCAGGCTTATTCGCATAGTCGTGAGAGGATTCATTCCACCCCCCGTCCAAGCCGGAGCTACAGCAGGCATGTTGAGGATGAACCGGCCATGTCAAACAGTGCACGTCGCCGTAACTCGCCGCGTGGGCACAACCCGGTAGGTGGACGTGCTAATGCCCATGATGTGGTGGATCATGGTCGTGCATGTCGAGAGGCCGAGTTAGCAGCTCTGCATGGAGCCCGTCAACCTACTCTAGTTCACCCTACCGCTTCAGTAGAGCCAGGTGTGGTATTCAGTTCCTTAGGGGTGCCGTGTCTCACCCCCGCTTTGTGTAATGTGCGACTGCCCAAGGATTTCAAAGGCCCTCGTAAGGTACCCAATTACACCGCTGATTTGCAACCAGAGGCATGGGTTGAAAGCTACGAGATGGCAATGGAGATGTTAGATGTGGACGAAGCGGTGTGTGCTAAATACTTCACCATGATGTTGGAAGGGACAGCTCGTACTTGGTTGAAGAGCTTACCAGCTAACTCTGTCGGATCATGGGCCGATTGAAGCACCGGTTTATCCAGAACCTTAAGGATACTTGTAAGCAACCTATGTCAATTGTGGATCTGGCCGCTTGTGTCCAAGAGGATGCAGAGTCTACAACCCATTGGGTGAAATGGGTCTCAGCTATTCTGCATTCATCGGATCGCATCAATGCAGATATCACAGTGTTAACGTTGGAGGGCAATTGCCGGTTTCTACCGCTCAAACAGAAGTTAGGAAAGCTCAAACGTCACTGCAATGATATGTCAACGCTTATGGCCGCTTTGGTTAAGTATGCCAATTCAGATAATACCAAAGACCCCGACTCAGAGGAGGACAAACGAGGGAAAGGGAAAAAGAACGGCAACACCAAGGGACAGCAGCATAATCTCGCAGGTCATGGGAATAATGGTAAGCGCAAGGCCGACAACAGTTTGGACTTTGTGGCTAACACCAATGCTCAGGAGAATGGTCAATGTCATAAGGGCAAGCAGCCCCAGAGGGGCGGAGGTTCAGGCCCCAATTTGGAGCGCCTATTAAATCAACCTTGTCCAAAGCATGCATCAAAGGAGAAGCCAGCGTCGCATCTTTGGAAGGACTGTTATATCATGCGAGAGTTCAAGAACTCCAATATGTTTCAGTACGATAATGGCCCGCCTGGTGGTTCAGGAGGTGGTTTTCACGGGCCGGGTTACGGAGGCGGCAGCTCCGGTTCAGGATTTCAGGGCAATCAAACCGGACACAGCAATCAAGGGAACCAGGGCAACCATGGAGGTTATAACCATCAGGGGAGCCAGTAGCAGTAGCAGACGGGTTACCAAAGCAATCCGAACCAGTTAAATAGTGGGCAGTATCATGTCTTCACCACTAGCTTGTGCAAGCGTGATCAGAAGCTTCACAAGAGGGCCGTGAACTCTGTTGAACCGGCTGTACCTCAGTATTTGCGCTGGTCTGAGCAACCCATTTTATGGAGTAGAGAGGATCACCCACCCCGGGTTGACAATCCGGGTCATCTAGCCTTAGTGGTGGCAACTCAGGTAGGAGGGTATAAGTTCACCAAGGTGCTCATGGATGGAGGAAGCAGTATCAACATTCTATATTATGATACCTTCCGTCGTATGGGGTTGATAGATAAGAATCTTAAACCGTCAAACACCGTTTTTCATGGTGTGGTGCCCGGTAAGTCTGCATATCCACTGGGGAAGATATCCCTAGAGGTGGCTTTTGGAGATGATCATGACTCAAGGTCAGAAACATTGACTTTTGAGGTGGTAAAAATCAACCGTATCACGCTCTGTTTGGGAGACCGGCTTACACCAAGTTCATGGCGAGGCCGTGTTATGTTTATCTGCAGCTTAAGATGCCAGGTCATAAGGGGACCATCACAGTACATGGGAGCAGGAAGATCACTTTGGAATGTGAGGAAGGTGATGCGGCTTATGCTGAGTCGGTTTGTGCCACGGAAGAGCTGAAGTTTTACAAAGACAAGGTTGATCCGGCAGATATGACTTCTTTGAAAAAGCCAACTACGGAACATGATCCAGCATTGAAGTTTAAATCGGCCACAGATACTAAGATGGTTGATTTTGTTCCTGGCGATTTTTCCAAGTAGTTCAGCATCAGCGCTAACCTGGATCCCAAATAGGAAGCGCGCTCATCGAGTTCATCCGTGAGAACCGGGACATCTTTGCATGGAAGCCTTCTGACATGCCAGGTGTACCGAGGGAACTCGCTGAGCACACACTTAACATTGATCCTAAGTTTAAACCAGTCAGAAAGTTTCTCCGCCGCTTCAACAAAGAACGGCGCAAGGCTATTGGTGAAGAGGTAGCTCGCTTGTTGGCCGCAGGGTTTATCGTCGAGGTCTTTCACCTAGAGTGGTTGGCTAGTGCTGGTTCTCAAGAAAAATGGCACCTGGCGTATGTGTGTGGACTACACAGACTTGAACAAGGCTTGCCCAGCAGATCCCTTTGCCCTCCCTCGTATTGATCAGATTATTGATGCTATGGCGGGTTGTGACCGCTTGTGTTTTTTGGATGCTTATTATGGTTACCATCAGATCAAAATGGTAGTTAAGGACCCGGAGAAGACAGCTTTTACAACTCCCTTTGGAGCCTTCTGCTATGTCTCCATGCCCTTTGGGCTCAAGAGTGCCCAGGCGACTTATCAACGATGTGTTCAGAATTGTCTCTATAAGCAGATTGGGCGCAATGTTCATGCATATGTGGATGATATTGTGATAAAGTCCAGGAAAGAGGAAACATTGATAGATGACCTGAGAGAAACCTTTGACAACCTCCGGGTTTACAAGATGATGCTCAATCCGGAAAAATGTGTCTTTGGTGTCCCGGCAGGCAAACTCTTGGGCTTTCTCGTGTCAAACAGGGGCATTGAGGCTAATCCGGAAAAAATTTCAGCAATTACATCTTTGGCTAAACTGGCATGTATCAATGACGTTCAACGTTTGGCCGGCCGGATTGCGGCTTTGAGCCGGTTTATCAGTCGTCTCGGGGAAAAAGCTATCCCTTTATATCAGATGCTAAAGAAAACGGATGACTTTGTCTGGAGCGAGGCGGATGATAAAGCGTTTGAGGATCTGAAGATGCAGTTAGCTGAACCGCCTGTGCTTGCAGCTCTGATCGATAAAGAGCCGTTACTGCTGTATGTGGCTGCTAATGCGAGAGCTGTTAGCGTGGCTATTGTTGTGGAGCACAAGGAGGCTGGAAAGGAATATCCGGTTCAACGGCCGGTTTATTATATCAGTGAGGTGCTTATTGAATCAAAGCAGAGGTATCCACATTGGCAGAAGCTGGCGTATGGTGTATTTATGGGAAGCTAGAAGCTCAAACATTATTTTTAGGGTCATCCTATCACAGTGGTCAGTTCAGCCCCTTTGGGAGAGATATCATTGAAAACAGAGAAGCAACTGCCCGGATTGCCAAGTGGGCTATTGAGCTTGGACCTCATGGGCTCAAATACACACCTCGCACAGCGATTAAATCCCAAGCACTCGTGGACTTCGTCAATGATTGGACAGAGTTGCAGGCACCAGAGTAAAAGCTAGATAACACGTATTGGACTATTTACTTTGATGGATCCAGACAGTTGGAGGGCTCAGGGCCTGGAGTCATACTAACTTCCCCATGAGGTGACAAGTTTTGTTATGTCCTCCATTTAATGTTCCCTTGTACTAACAATGCAGCTGAGTACGAGGCCTTACTCCATGGTCTTCGGATGGCTAAGGAGATGAACTTAAGCCGGTTTAAGTGCTTTGGTGACTCAGATCTAGTGGCTCAACAGGTGTCTGGCACTTGGGATTCTAAAGACCAACTCATAGCTGCATATCGACGAGAGGTGGACACGGTGGCTGGTCACTTCAAGGGTTATCAAGTTGACCATATAGACCGGCGAAAGAATGAAGCGGCGGACGCTTTAAGCCGCCTTGGCTCTCAGCGTAAACCGGTCCCACCGAATGTCTTCCTTGACGTACTACATAACCCGTCGGTCAAAATACCAACAGAGGTGGAGTTGGCTATTCCGGACCCGGAGGCTCAATTGGTGGCAGCTTTGAAGTGAACCGGGGCGAGTTACCAGAGGATGAAACCTCGGCTTGTCAGATAATCCGGCGTTCCAAGTCAATGACCATAGTCAATGGGGAGTTACATCGTTACAGTGTCACGGGAGCAATTCAGCATTGTGTATCTCCTCAAGAGGGTTGTGAGATTTTGCGAGAAATCCACGAAGGAGATTGCGGTCATCACGCCGGTTCAAAATCATTAGTGGCTAAGGCTTTTCGTCACGGTTTCTATTGGTTAACAGCTCATGCTGATGCTGAGGATTTAGTCAAAAGATGTGATGGTTGTCAAAAATTTGCACGTCGTGCTCATATTCCGGCTCAGGAGTTGAGGATGATTCCAATAACTTGGCCGTTTGCAACTTGGGGGCTCGATATGGTTGGACCCTTTAAGCGATCCAAGGATAAAAAGACCCACTTGTTAGTGGCAGTTGACAAGTTCACCAAATGGGTGGAAGCAGAGCTAGTCAGTAAGTGTGATGCAGCCACGGCGGTTCAGTTCATTAAAAGGTGATGTTCCGGTTTGGCTTTCCACACAGTATTATAAATGATAATGGTACTAATCTGTCAAAGGGACGGATGGAGGAATTTTGCCAACGTGAGCACATCCGGCTTGATATAGCATCGGTGGATCACCCCCAATCTAATGGTCAAGCAGAGAGGGCAAATCAAGAAATTTTGAGAGGTATTTAACCCCGGCTCATGGTTCCTTTGAAGTGGACACCGGGTTGTTGGGTGGAGGAATTGCCTTCTGTGTTATGGAGCATCAACACCACACCTAACAGATCTACAGGTTACACGCCTTTCTTCATGGTTTATGGAGCGGAGGCAGTTCTTCCTAGTGACATCCGTCACGACACGCCCCGTGTGGCAGCTTATATTGAAGCTGATAATGAGACGACACGTCAGGATTCACTGGACCTGTTAGATGAGTAGCGTGATCTCGCAGTAGCACGCTCGGTGATTTATCAACAGGATCTCCGACTTTATCACAGCCGCCGAGTTAAGACCAGAACCTTTCAAGAGGGCGATCTGGTGCTCCGGCTCATCCAGGATCAGACTGATATGCACAAGTTATCCCCACCTTGGGAAGGACCTTTTGTGGTCAGCAAGAATCTACACAACGGGTCATACTACCTCATTGACATTCGAGAGCACAAAGACTCACGTAAATCGGAGGAGGAGACCAAGCGGCCGTGGAATATAGCTCTTCTTCGGCCTTACTATACTTGAGCCACAGGCTCTTCTTATGTACATACTTATGACAATGTATATATTATATAATAAACCGGAGCCTCGAATAAAGCGGGGTCTCTGTTCTTTTTTACATCATGTGATCCTACAAAGAGCTTCTACTGACAAAGCGGAGTTTTGTTAAACCGGCCTCTACAGCCGCACGGATATAAAGAAAATCACTAGGGGGCTTGGTCATATCTGAACCATAGCTACGCCTCTTGACCGGTTTAAAACCAAAAAGGGATGTCACTAGGGGGCTTGGTTGTTTTCACACCATAGCTACACCTCTTGATAGGCTTTAAGCCAAAAGGAAATTATGTGGAGCCAAAGAGAATCTGTTGCATTAAGCACAGTTCAAACATAGGTAACCACTGAGCATTGCTCACATATTACCTGGGGGCTCTTTGCTTCTCAAAGAACAATGAGCTTGAACCCTTGTAATAGGCTATCAAGCCAGGCTTGGAAGCTAGGTGTATTCACCTAAAACCCCGGGTTATCCTGCCTCTTTAAGTAAGCCACTCCGTCCAGGTAAACCTGGTATGACCCATCGAACGTTTGACAAGTCACTCCTATGGACCCTGAACTTGTCAAAGTTAAAACGGTGATTGGTTAAAGATTGAGGTCCATCTTAACAGGCATTGCAAAATGGTTTAACTCAGTGGCCTGGCAGCCCATGAAAAGCCTTGATTTAGGGCCTGGCAGCCCATGAAAATCCTTGTATATTTTTGTCTTTGCGATTTTTTATGATAAGGGATTTATAAATATTTTTTCTGATAAACCGGTATTTCTTTCCAACCCGGCATGCCTTTCAATGCTTAGTTGTCAGTACATGATCATTTTTAAATCGGCAGAATATTCTTCCGGTCTGGTTTTTGATTATATATCACCAGTATTATGCAGCTATTATAGCTCCAAATGGTTTCTATATGAACCGGCAAGAGGGCAATGAGTTGACAATGCTATGGACTGGTGTTCTTCACCTTTATCGTACAAGCAGTTGGTCAGCTAAAGCGAGGTATGTCACAGATAGTATTTATCTTATCTGGTTTAAATAAATTTTGGATAGCCATCCAAGTTATGTATGGCTTTTGGGCATCATGACCCGTCTAGTAGTAAACCACTAGGACGCTTTTTAGTTCTTATATGCAGGAACATAAAGTATAATGGATTATGCACAAATAGATTCCAAACGTGGAGCAAGTTTTTCACAATATCAAGCAACACAAAGCATGCTCGATGGCATGGCAGATAAAGGTGTTTTTGCCATCCTATTACAAGAAGCTTCAAAACGGCTCAAATTGAATAATTGTTTCAAACAGTGGCACACAGTAGCTGATAAACCGGCTGCTGGTTTAGGATGCTTCATCGGGACGGCTTGACGATTGAGGGTCATTTGGTGCAATCACCTCTTCTTCATCCCTCCCCAGACGCTGGAAATCAACCATTGACCAATCGATTCTGGTTAAAGCTTGAAACACCGCTTCTTCATGGATAAGGCTGGAGGGGTTACTGTCAGGAGCGTAAGTATGCTTACGGATTGGAGGCACAAGTTCTTCGACTTCATGGATTTCGGTAGGCTGTCTCTTTCCTTCAACGTCGTAAACCGGCTGGAAATGAGATAAGTCTGTGTCCTCCACCAGTTTGCTGGCTATTGGCCGCATCTCCTTTGTCAGCCTTCGGAGATCATCATTGTTGAAGTTTGAACCATCCTCCTTCACACCTGTATATCCTTTAATGATGTCATCCGCTTCAAGATCCGGAATCCATGCCTTGGCCCGGATTAGTGCGGTCAGCGCTCCTGATCTTGCGGCTGCCTTCTTCAGTTCGGTAATCTGGGCTGGTAGCATGGCCATCTTCTCAAGGGTTTCTTTTATTAGTGATGGCGCCGGCTTGTTGTAGGATGCAGTGCAAATAGCATGCTGGGATCCAGAGTATAGCTGTTCTATTAAGGTGTAATCCGCTTTAAGCTTCATACGCATATCAACGTCCAGATGAGCAATACGAGTGCCTGTCATGGTTTAATATCAGCAAACTGGTAAATGATAAGATCTCACGAATTGGAAAAACAGCATAAGGAGGTACTTACCGAACACAGCGGGCATCATGGCGCCGATCTGCCACTTCAAGCCGGTCAGTTCGTCTACAACTGGCTTCAGGGCTGCTTCTGCGTCTTCGGCTTTCTTGGTTAAACCGGCCTTTTCGGCTTCCCAGTCAGCACGCTCCTTGTTAAAAGTCTCTTTTAACTTCTCCATAGCTGCCAGGGCATTGGTCAGCTCCTCCTTGGCTTTTGAAGCCTCTGCTTGTTGGAACTTCACGTTCTCTTGTAGATCAGCGGTTCGAACATCCCTATTACATAGATCGGCCTGCAAAGGCGAAGATATGTCAACAACAGGATATGCATTTTCTAAGTACTAAGCGTATAACAAGTTATGCACTTCGTACTTGGGGGCTAATGCCTATTTGCTCTATTATCAACAAGTCTTTCACAAGTCTCAAGTACAATGCAAGCATTATCCTTAACACTTGGGGGCTAATGTACATCTGTTCAAAACTGATGCATGGATTCAAGACCCGGGTTACCTCGCAAAGCTAAACCGGCCCTTGGGGGCTACACTGATGAAAGCTAGATAACTACACTAATAAAGTATCGGTTTTGTTTTTACTGAGGACTTGACATATTGAGAATCAACATGAAAGGATTAAGGTATTACAAAGTACCGGTTTAAGATTAGCATCATAAAACGGGCCTTGAGGGCTACTTGGGCTGATGTTTAGACTTTGGAATCAAGAAATGGAAGGAGATGAAAATACCTCATAGCGTTCCTTCATCAGGTTCACCAAACCGGCTTCATAATCACGGTTTGAGTGCAAACGGTTTAAAAAACCGGAGTGGAGTTCTTTAGCGCTGAGATGAGCATAACTACACAAATCAGTGCTCCATTTACCCTTCTCCATGGCAGCACGCTCTTCTTTGGCACTATGTTTGGCCAAAGTTACAGGATGGCCAGGAGAGCTGTGGCCCATGCCAGTAATGATAACATCATCTCCTTGGCCTCCAGTAGTTTTTTCGGGTGATGGTGGAGTGCTAGTAACTCTCACCGGACTAGCCCGGATTGGAGCTGCCGGTTCAGTATCAGGAATAGCAGTGTCAGCTTCTGTTTGTTTGTCGATATTCTGATCTTGAGGGGGTGTCTCATCAAAGGTAGCTTTAGGATGGGGACTCTCCGGCTCACCAGTTTGGGCCGGTTCACCTGTTTGCTCCTATTCAGGAACCACCTGGTCTTCAGACGGATTGTTCACCCGAGCTTTTTTGTTGGGTCTGGCTTTGGCTCTGCAAACAAAAATAGAAGAGGTAAAAATTAAGCATACTATTCAAGATATGCAAACATTTGAAGAAAGGGTTTGAGTACTTACCCAGCTACAGTTTTAAGAGGAGGGAGTTGGGTCGATGTTGACTCGCCAGAGGATGAGGGAGGTGTCACCTGATAATTTGAATTGGACGGATTAAGAGGTTGTCGGAAATAACCTGCCTTGGGATAAGAATTGTTAGAAGTGGGGGAGACCTTAAATCGGCGCTTCCGAACCGGGATGTCAGGTAAACCGGCCGAAGTGACCTGTTGGCCACTATGCCGGGTTGTTCGACGAGCCTCGTGCTACTGCGTCTTCAAAATAAATGTTGGATCCAAGTAAGCAAGAGGATGAGAAAAGCTTACTTTCCGGACCGCTTGACGGGTTTTTTGTGTTGGCATAGAGTCTGAACCGGAGGAAAGGGTAATTACCTCTACGTCATCAGCCTGGCTGCCTTCCACGTCCTCCTGATAAAGATCATTGTTAATGAGGTGCATGAAAAGGGAGCCAAGTGAGTCAAGTTCTACCTCAACTTCCGGTTCATCTGCATCTTCATCAGGTTCCATGTTGATCCGTTCAGCCATTTTCCGCTTTGAGGTTCTCTTGACGGCTTTTGTTTTGGGACAGGATGGCTTTGCTGCTTTATCTGCGGGTTTCCTCTTCCAGAATGGATCATCACCCTGTTTATAAACAAACATAAGAATGTTTACGGGTTGAACAATTTTTTTAAAAAATGTTGAAGATAAAAAGGAAGGATAGTACTTATAGCAGGCGGTTTATTTTGTGTGTAGAAGGGGTTCAAGCCGATTCAGCGACAGATAGATTCCGATTCAATCAAAATTTTCTTAACACCTTCAGTGACCTCTTCATCGGTTAACTGAATGTTGATGTGGCGTTGGGGGTCTTCTAATTCACCGGTCTACTCACACATTAGACCGGAGCGATGGCTTAATGGCAAGATGCTCCAAGATATCCAATAACGCACAAAGTCGACGCCCGATAAACTGTTGGCCATAAAGGCTTGGAGCTTGGCGAGTTGAGGGGCATATGCGGCCTGTTCCGCAGAACTTAAACATTGCGGCATTGGATGCGTGTTGGAAAGCCAGTGGTCACGATAGCCTGGCAGAGGGTTCTCATCTTCAGGAGAGGTATCCTTACAGTAGAACCAAGTATGGTTCCAGTCCTTAGGGTGACTGTGCAGCTTGGCATGAGGGAACTCAACTTCTTTCCACTTTTGAATAGAGACGCCACCAAGTTTAGTGCTGGGACCGTTTACAAATTCTGTGCGCCGGTTCAGATGAAAAAAATCCCGGAACAGCTCAGCATTTGGTTCTTCTTGTCAGTACACTTCATAGAAGACTTGGAAGCTGCATAGATTGGACACCGAGTTGGGTCCAATATCTTGAGGATGGAGTTGGAAACTGGCAAGAACATCTCAGAAAAACTTTGACCCACGCGGTTTGAAACCACAGCCTATGTGGTCGACAAAGACCACTATCTCACCCTGCCTCGGGGTAGGAGGATTCCCTGTTCCTGGAACTCGCCATCGAATCTTGGTTTTTTGGGCAAAGTGCCAATATTGACCATTCCATTCAATTGTTCTTTGGTAACCCGGGAAGGAGCCCAGTTGCAAGCATAAAACTTTTTAGCCATTGCGAATGAAAAGCTGAAAAGGAAATACCGGTTTACAAATCATTCATGGTGGTACGCAAGGTGCGATGGAATAAAGATATACAGCTATGTGAAATTGCGTAAACCGGAGGCTGATACAATAATGAATGACAAGATCATGTCAGAACAAAGGTATACACATGTTGTTAAACTGGATTATCACAACGGATGTAAAAGGGTTTGCCGGTTTATCAGGGGGCTAATGGTATGTGATAGGTTGTTTTTACAAAGGTAAACCGCCTATGTGTTAAAGAGGATACATATCCAAGATAAAAATGACTAAGTAAGGTGAAACAGGTTCCACAAGGGGACATGGAAATTTTGGATCTACTAAAAGACAGGAAAGCAAAAATATTTTTACCTAAAAGGGTTGGACCCAAAGCAGTTCATAATGGTTCAAATCAGTTTTTCGCGTACAAAAGGTTTGTTGTGGTAACGAAAAGTAAACCATTACGAGCAATATATCAAGCTTGAAGTTTCTTTATCCATAGATAAGGAGGAACAGGGAAGAGCCGCACTGGAGCCCTGATGAATTTCGATGAACTACGAAGAACGAGGGAACCCTAAACAGATCTACAAAGGGGGGAAGGGAAAGACTTACAGAGATTGATGGAAGCAACGAAGGAGCGCCACAGCTTTCTGGCTCAACCAGGCTGATGCAGCGGTCGGCAGAGAGACGAAGGCGAAGCTCGGTGGCGGCGGCGGCGCTCAGGGACAGATATGCCGCAAGGAGGAAGAAGAGGTGAAGGAGACGAAGGGGAAAAAGAGAAGGGCCCGTGGTCCTATTTATAAGGTGAACCGATAAGTGACAGGTGCGTAAATCGAGGAGCTAGAAATGGATAGTTAATAAGGATGTCACCTTGAGGGTTGAACGTTCATTAATGAAGGATATCTTCAGCTTCAACAAGTAGATGACGTCATAATGATTTACTGCGGATTTAAAGGATGACGTCACGGTGATTTACCAGATTTATACGAAGGTGCCAGGGCAAGAATTTTTCTAAGTATTGAAGATTGACATGAACAAGTTCAAATCAATCTGGGCCTAATGTTGGGGATATGGTTACTGGAGGTAAACCGGCTAGGAGTGGCCGGGTTAGCTCCATGAAGATAGAAGCCCATGAAGATATGAAGATGGTGGCGCTTTACGAAGACCCAAGGCCCAAAGGCGGGTTAAAGCCTGTAGATGTGAACCGACTTTATCATATAAACTTGTATTGTAAGTTAGAGGAATAGAGACCGAGCCGAACACCTCTATGACCCGACCTCGGGACTCTGCAAACCGGCAGGTATCAACCTTTGTATGTAAAGGGACGACCCGGCTGTGGTTTGAGAAAAACAGACAACAACTCGAGAGCCAGGCAAAGCAGATTCGCTCCCTGGTCATCGAAACCCTAGCAATACCAATCACAACTAGAAATAGGCTTTTACCTTCATCGAAGGGACTGAACTAGTATAAAACCCCTCGTGTCCCCTTGTCCGGTTTAACCCCTTTAAGCTAACCCGTAGCGATGGCTCCACGACTAAGTCCTTTCACGAGGACATCTGTCGTGACAAACCCACGACTGCAGCCATTCTGGGGTCGATGCCAGGGTGCCCCAGTGCCTTACGCTTCTTAGCCTCATTGTGTGCTTGCACACTTTTCTCAGCAAAGTATTTCATTCTCTCTCTTGGACCTCTAGCTTCCTGGCGTTTCTGGTGAAACTGCTCCTTGAGCTCATGCAGCATCTGCTTGAAGCTTGGAATATCAGCCGCGCTGAGATTGGCCATGTTCCTCCTGAATTGAGCTTTCTCATGACCAATCTTGTTCTTCAGTTCAACGATCTTCTGAGCCAGAGCCAGCTCAGTAGCAATGGCACTGTGGAAAGAGACATTGATGCCAATTGGGAGCTCAAGGTCATCGATGTTGATGCCGGGGTTTTCTAACCATTCATCAATGAAGTTGTTCAAGATATCCACATAAAAAGGGGCAGATCATTGAAGATCTCCACCTCCTCCTTGCTCTTTATGAGCATGTTAAGAGCATCACCACCAAGATCGTCGTCGCTGGACAGATCAATGGTGGCTTCTTCATTCCGCAAAATATCAGCTGGGGTCAGTTCTTGCCTAGAGCACTAGATGGGCTTCATCTTCTTTGAAGACTTCTCGGTCTTCTTGGAGATGCAAGAAATATCTTCAGATTGCACACTTGCTTCAGGTCGTGAAGTGGCCAGTGGCTTCGCATGCGAAGCTTTAGGTGCAGCCGAGGGCTTTGAAGCCGTCGATTTCTTATGCTTCTGTGGCCTTGGTGGAGCTGGCGCTTCATCAGTGTCAGCGTCATTCTCAGAGTGCTCCACGGCTGCCCCCTGAACAAGAATGTGAGTGAGGAGACCGTCAAGGTTGTAGAAGGGCCCGATGATATTGGGTTCAGCATCAGGAGTGCCATCATCCCGAGGAGCAGATGGACCGAGGTTGAAGTCGAGTCCAAATTCCTTCTTGTTCTTCTTGGCAGACTCTTTGGAAAACTGGAAGTTACGCTTGAAGAGATTGTCTTCACGACACCATAGCAGACTGGATGGGTCGGCAGCTTCAGGCTATGGTCCTCGGACCATGCAAGGATAGAAACCTTGAGCTATGGCTTCAGACTTGGACTTGGGCTGAAGACCTTTGTATACAATATCTCCCCAGGGGCCCTTGATGGCATTCTTTTCAGCATATTCGGCAGTGAAAATTTTGTACTTGAACCATTCTTGTGCCCAATATCTTTGAATCCATTGGATTCGGTTCTTGCATTCCCCATAGGTCTCTTCAGGGTCTGACTTGTATAGTGCAAAGAGATCTGGTGGCAGGTCCTTGGCTGTGTCTCCACGATGCTGTCTGCCGCCCTTTCTTGCTGACTCTCTATCACCATGAAGTTCAGACTGAATGGCTTCAGATCTAGCAAAGGCTTCCATCATCTGATCAGACAGGAACTGGCTTTAGAAGAATTAATGTAACATTGTAAGAACTCTGCAAATTAGTGCAGACTATGAGAACCAAGGGATTCTCCCACGGAAATGTACCTGTGACAGGATTAGAGATGCGAGGGAAGGGGAAGAGGTCATATGCATTCTCAGAAGATTTTGAAGAAAAATCAGTTTGAAGACATTGACCTCATGACGCGAAGACATTCACTTATTTGTCGAGAGTTGGTTCTAGATTTGTACGAATCCAAGAATAGGTACAAGTGAGGAATCTAACTGGTAGTGAAGCATAAGTGAATATTCTAGGCATGATATGAGATGCAAAACAGGATAGATCCAAATTTGTAGGTTTAGAAACCATTTTTGGTGGAGAAGGATGGATCTATCGGATCAAAAAGGTAGTAAAAGGTAAGTTTTAATTACCACACGAAGAACTGCTAGACGGAGTGGAGTTGGAGGCCGAGCAGTTCAATCTGCCATGCCCTAACTTGGCGACGGAAGACACCTACGACGGTGGCGGAGGAGGCGAGGTCCGCGGCCGGCATGAGGACGGCGTTGGTGAGGTCGCGGCAGCTAAGCGCTTCGTCACCGACGTCGTCGAGAGCTAGCAGTGCCGCTAGGGTTTGTGCGAGGTGGCGAGGTGGAAGAAAGAATAATGACCGCGGTGAGGTGTATATTTATAGGGACAGGGACAACACAACGTTATTACGCAGGTGCCCCTGGCGGTTCACATCTGAGGGACACGTGGCATGCATGCAACACCTTGGAAGTTGTTCCATGTTCCCACGCATGCCTGGATTGTCAGGTGGTCGTTCCCGCTTCTCCGGTTTTCAGGCAAAATGATATAGCATTAAAACAGATTCAATTTTGTCTCTGTGTCTTCTGCTGACAAGGACTCAGAGAAGACAATCGACAGATTCAATAGAATGCATATGATTTGGATAGATAGAATCTGAGGTAGAAGCATAGTGGGGGTTAGGGTCCGATCACATTCACTTAGGTCAAAAGATTCAAACATGAAGACATAGCTATAAGTGAATGCTGTAGAGGACAGAACACCAATGTATATACCAAGAAGATACCAAATCAAAATTGTGAAGATAAGCATGGAGATGAACCAATGTTGAAGACAAAACCAAATGTGAAGATTATGCAAATGTGACCTCAATTGAAAACACTTCAAACAAGAGCTTGGTGGTGGCGTTACCCACCGTATAGGAAGTATTAGACCCAGAAACGGCGCACAATTATCACGGCGCTCTGAAGTCAATTTCTGCATTAATGTATTCACACTTAGAATGTATGTCTTCATTATTTGAAGATATACGTTACTTCGTGTGTTGCACATCTAAGTCATCACATGCATAAGCGTTAGGATGTGTGTCCAACTACAGGACATTCGAGGATTCTAAGATATTTAGCTCACACCGCAACCTGCAAAACCTTTTCTCATCCAAGGGCTTTGTGAAGATATCTGCCAATTTCTCTTCAGTGTTGACGTGAATGATATCAATATCTTCCTTCATGACATGATCTCTGAGAAAGTGATGACGGATCTGAATGTGCTTTGTCTTCGAATGCTGAACTGGGTTGTTGGCAATCTTGATAGCGCTTTCATTGTTGCAGTAGAGTGGCACATGCTTCAGATGGATGACATAGTCCTTGAGAGTTTGCTTCATCCACAGAAGCTGAGCGCAACAAGATCCAGCAGCAATGTATTCAGATTCAGCAGTGGAGAGAGACACACAGTTCTGCTTCTTTGAAGACCAACAGACAAGAGATCATCTAAGAAAGTGACATGTGCCTGATGTAGACTTGCGATCAACCTTGTCACCACCATAGTGAGCATCTGAGAATCCAACTAGATCAAACTCGGAGACCTTTGGATACCATAATCCTAGTTTTGGGGTGTAAGCCAAATATCGAAGAATTCGCTTCACAGCTAAGTGATGTGACTCCTTTGGTGCCGCTTGGAATCGGGCACACATGCAAACGCTAAGTTTGATATCTGGCCTAGATGCACACAAATAGAGTAAAGAACCAATCATGGCACGGTATACCTTTTGATCAAACTCTTTACCATTGTCGTCAGGGCCCAGATGACTTTTGGTTGGCATTGGCGTCGTGTATCCCTTGCAGTGTTGCATTCCAAACTTCTTCATGCAGTCTTTGAGGTATTTCTCTTGAGATATGAAGATGTCATTGCTCTGCTGACGGATTTGAAGACCAAGGAAGAACTTCAGCTCACCCATCATGGAGATCTGATATTGCTCTTGCATCATGTGTCCAAACTCATCACTGTATATTTTGTCAGTGCAGCCGAAGATAATGTCATCCACATAGATCTGGCACACAAATAGTTCACCATCATATGTTTTCATGAAGACAGTGGGATCCAGGGAACCAGGTTGGAAGCCTTTGCTCTTCAGGAAGTCTTTGAGTGTGTCATACCAAGCACGAGGGGCTTGTTTGAGGCCATACAGTGCCTTGTTGAGCCTGTAAACCATATCAAGATGTTTTGAATCTTCAAAGCTAGGTGGTTGTGCAACATACACTTCTTCTTCAATCTTGCCATTGAGAAAAGCACTCTTCACATCCATTTGATATAGGAGGATGTTGTGATGGTTGGCATAGGCTAGCAGAATGTGAATGGCTTCAAGCCTAGCCACCGGAGTGAATGTTTCATCGAAGTCAATTCCTTCAACTTGAGTATATCCTTGAGCAATGAGACGAGCCTTGTTTCTGACAACTTGACCATGCTCATCTTGTTTGTTGTGATAGATCCATTTTGTGCCAATGATATTGTGCGTGCGAGGATCAGGATGCTTGACCAGTTCCCATACATTGTTCAGCTCGAACTGTTGAAGCTCTTCTTGCATAGCTTGAATCCATTCAGGTTCCATGAAGGCTTCAGCAACATTCTTGGGTTCAGATATGGACACAAATGCAAAGTGCCCAAAGGAATTCTCTAGTTGTGTTGCTCTTAAACGAGTAAGGGGACCGGGTGCATTGATGCTATCAATTATCTTCTCAATCTGTACTTCATTTGCAACACGAGGATGAACTGGACGAAGATTTTGCTCTTGCTGATCATTGTCTTCATCTTCAGCATTGGCTTTAGGCTGAGCAGAGTCTTCAGGTTGATTTGGTGCAGAGATGATAAGTTCCTCTTCAGCCTGTGCCTCTGAAGGTATGATTTCTCCAGTACCCATAAGCTTGATGGATTCACTTGGTGATACTTCATGTAGCACACTTGGTAGTTGCTCTCTTTGTGAGATGTTAGTTTCATCGAACCGCACATCCACAGTTTCAACTACTTTATAGTGAAAGAGGTTGAAGACTCTGTAGGAGTGCGAATCCTTTCCGTAACCAAGCATAAAACCTTCATGTGCTTTCGGTGCAAATTTTGAAGTGTGATGTGGATCCTTGATCCAGCACCTGGCACCAAATACTCTGAAGTAGCTTACGTTTGGATTCTTACCAGTCAGTAGTTCATATGATGTCTTCTTTAGAAGCTTGTGAAGATAAACACGGTTGATGACATGGCATGTAGTATAAATAGCTTCAGGCCTGAACTTCCTTGGAGTCTTGTACTCATCAAGCATCGTCCGAGCCATCTCAATGAGTGTTCTGTTCTTGCGCTCCACGATGCCATTCTGCTAGGGTGTGTATGGAGCTGAGAATTCATGAGTGATGCCCAATGTATCAATATAAGTGTCGAGGCCGGTGTTCTTGAACTCTGTGCCATTGTCACTTCTTAGGTGCTTGATCTTGATGCCATAGTTCGTCATGGCACGATTTGTGAATCTTTTGAAGACATCCTGCACTTCAATCTTGTAGAGAATTATATGGACCCAGGTATATCTAGAGTAATCATCAACAATAAAGAAGCCATAGAGACAAGCAGTGGTAGTAAGGGTGGAGTAATGAGTAGGGGCGAATAGTTCCATGTGAAGCAGCTCGAAGGGACGTGATGTCGTCATGATTGTCTTTGAAGGATGCTTGGCCCTAGTCATCTTCCCGGCTTCACATGCACCACACAGATGATCCTTTTTGAACTTGACACCCTCGATGCCTACAACATGCTTCTTCTTCGCGAGAGTGTACAAGTTTCTCATGCCAGCATGCCCTAGCCTCTGATGCCAGAGCCAACACTCTGAAGCTTTTGCTAGAAGACATACGGCCAATTGTGGTCCTGCTGAGAAATCTACCATGTACAGATCACCTTTTCGGTACCCTTCAAAGACTAGAGACTTGTCAGATTCCATTAGAACAAGGCAATGATATTTTCCAAATATCAAAATCATGTTTAAGTCACAAAGCATTGAGACAAACATTAAGTTGAAACCAAGGGATTCAAAAAGCATCACTTTATCCATGTGCTGATCCTTTGAGATTGCAACTTTACCTAGACCCAATACCTTGCTTTTACCAGTGTCAGCAAATGTGATATGACTCTTGTCAGATGGACGTAAGGTTGAGTCCATGAGAAAACTTCGATCTCCAATCATGTGGTTAGTGCATCCACTATCAATAATCCATTCTGAAGCAGCTGGTGTCATACCCTACAGTGCAGTTAGGGGGATAGGATTCACGAAGAGTATTGTGAAGCATAAACATTTGACGAGCAAGTGGATTATGAAAGCTCGGATCTAGGTTAGGACCGATAGGATGATTGGCAAGCGATTCAGGAACGAAATACATAATAAGACCATTTGGGCATTTTATCTTGCACCCCACAAGATGTTTTAGGTCCCCCAGCATGAGCATCTAACGCCTTTGATTTCCGGCTGGAGACCTTTCCCTGCAAAAGAGAGTTAAGTTTTCTTAACCACCCACATCTTCAGGGGTGGTTTCGAAGCAATGAGTCTAAGTGCAGCATCTGAGAACTTTGGCTTTAGAGCCCTAGCAAACAGTCTTGCAGGAGGTGAATAATACTCATAAGAATAAGCAAAGTAGTTCTTGCTCTTATGAACATGGTGGTTTGATGAAACATGCTCATATTCATAGGCCTGAGTATAGTTTCCCTGCAAAACATTTGTGTTAGGGTGACTCTGGTGAGTCTCTATCTGTATGATGCCTTTGGACCATCTGAAGCCTTTGTTCTGAGGTTTGTCTTCTTCCCAGGTGGTGTCATGATGACATTCACCTGAAGATTTTCAAGACAACTCTTGGGTACCCAGATCTTCTTCAAAGGTGGTCCATTCCTGCAGTTAGTACCAATATACCTGGCAAACGCTTCACCATTCTGGTTCTTAAACAATTTATAGTTTGCTTCAAAGGATTCATCAATAATAATCGGGTTAGCACAAGTGAAGCCAGATAAGGTAGATGGATCCACTGAAGGTCCCTTTGGATCAATCCATGTGGTTTTGGGGTACTGCTCAGGCTTCCAGTAAGAACCATCAACGTTCATTTTCCTTTCGAACCCAACACCCTCTTTCCTATGGTTTTAGTTCAGAATCTGTTTCTTGAGGACATCACATAGTGTCCGATGCCCTTTAAGACTTTTGTACATTCCTGTCTCAAGTAATGTCTTCAACCTGGCATTCTCATCAGCAATAGTGGTGGTATCCTCGGCAGAGGGGTTAGTTACCACATCAGTAGTTGAAGATATTGCAATAGTAGCAGCAGTAGAACATCCAGCAACAGAAGTAGTGTTATCACGCTCAAGGCATTTTAGACATGGTGGTTCAAATCCTTCCTGAGCGGAACTGATCTATTGAGCGCGAAGTGACTCATTCTCTTTTTGAAGATCTTCATGAGACGCTCTCAAGTTCTCAAGTTCTTGCTTCCTTTGAAGATAATCGTAGGAAACATTTTCATGAGTAGTTGAGAGCGTTTCATGACGACTTTCAAGTTCTTCGTACTTAACATGAAGATTTTTAATGTCTTCAATTAAGGACTGAGTTCGAGTCATTTCCGCGTCCAACATGTCATCGCTTTTGTCTAACAGTTTTTGAATATGTTCCATAGTAGTCTGTTGCTGTGTTGCAATTTTAGCAAGTGTTTTGTAGCTAGGTTTAGATTTACATTCAGAGTCATCTTCACTAGATGTTTGATAGTGAGCATCGCGTGAGTTTACCTTGGCACCACGTGCCATGAAGCAGTAGGTGGGAGCAGAGTCATCCTCATTAGCATCAGCGTTGGTGAAGAGGCCATCATCTTTAGTATCGAAGATGGACTTGGTGACGTATGATGAAGCTAAATCTAGGCTTGCCACACCTGAATCAGATTCCTCTTCAGACTCCATCTCCACCTCCTCAGATACAGACTCCTCCTCTGAATCCATTTCCTTGCCAACAAACGCATGACCCTTGTTAGATGAGCTCTTCTTGTGTGATGAAGACTTCGATGAAGACTTGGAAGAAGACTTTGAGGATTTCTTCTTCTTCTTCTTCTTCTTCTTCTTGTCATCAGACTCATATTCCTTGCTCTTCTTTTTCTTGTTCTCATTGTCCCATTGAGGACATTCAAAGATGTAGTGACCAGGTTTCTTGCACTTGTGGCACGTTCTCTTCCTGTAGTCACGAGAGGAAGCTTCATTATTTCTTAATCTGGATCTTGAAGACTGTCTGGAGCCTTTCTTCCTGGTGAACCTTTGGAACATCTTCACTAGCATGGAAAGTTCCTTTCCAATATCTTCAGGATCCTCAGAACTGCAGTCAAATTCTTCCTCAGATGAGGAAACAACCTTTGGCTTCAAAGCGCGAGCTCGTCCATAGTTGGGACCATAGATATCTCTTTTCTCAGATAGCTGGAACTCATGTGTGTTGAGCCTTTCAAGTATGTCAGACGGATCAAGAGTCTTGAAGTCAGGGCGTTCTTGAATCATCAGGGCCAGGGTGTCAAATGAGTTGTCGAGTGATCTCAAGAGTGTCTTGACGATTTCATGCTTGGTAATCTCAGTGGCGCCGAGTGCATGAAGCTCATTTGTAATGTCAGTGAGGCGATCAAATGTCAGCTGAACATTCTCATTGTGATTTCTTTTGAAGCGGTTGAAGAGGTTGAGAAGAACACTGATCCTTGAGTCTCTCTGGGTTGAGACGCCTTCATTGACCTTGGAGAGCCAGTCCCAGACTAGCTTTGCAGTTTCCAGAGCACTCACACGACCATACTGTCCTTTGGTCAGATGACCACAGATGATGTTCTTCGCAGTAGAATCTAGTTGAATGAACTTCTTGAGATCAGCTGGGGTGATGCCTTCACCGGCCTTGGGAACGCCGTTCTTGATGATATACCAGAGGTCGACATCAATAGCTTCAAGATGCATGCACATCTTAGTCTTCTAGTAGGGGTAATCAGTGCCATCGAAGACAGGGAACGCAGCGGAGACTTTGATTATCGCTGCAGTCGACATAGCTAAAACTCCAGGTGGTTAAACCGAATCATACAGAACAAGGGAGCACCTTGCTCTGATACCAATTGAAAGTGCTAGTTATCGACTAGAGGGGGGTGAATAGGCGATTTTTATGAAAGTCTTCAATACACTAGGGTTTTGAAGACAAACAGTAGAAATGAACCTATTAACATGCAGCAGAAGGTAGACTACACTAGATAAGCCATAGTCAAGTAAGCAATGAAGTGAAAGTACGAATACTATCAGTAGCTAGGTAGTATGGATCAAGATGGAAGATAGTATAAAGCCAAACAACAACAGTCTTCACACAGTGAAGTCAATTAGATCATGCAAGAAGACAATGACTTCACGAAGACAAACTGTAAGTAAAGAGAGAGGTAAGGATAGAACCAGTTGCTTGGTGAGGACAGGTATTTGTTGGACCAGTTCCAGTTGCTGTGACAACTATACGTCTGGTTAGGGAGGCTGAGATTCAACTGAAAAGACCGTGTCTTTACCTTATTCCCCTTGAGCTAAGGACACACAGTCCTCGCCCAATCACTCTGGTAAGTCTTCAAGGTAGACTTCCAAACCTTCACATACTTCGTTCACCGGCGATCCAAAATGACTCTTGGATGCTCAGAACGTGACGCCTAACCGACTGGAGGATTCACAGTCCTCAAGTGTAATAAGTATTCAGATCACGCAGATAGAAAGACTTTAGTGATGCCTAACACTCTTTGGCTCTGGGTGTTTAGGGATTTGTCCTCGCAAGGATTTCTCTCTCAAAGGCTTCGAGGTGGGTTGCTCTCAAAATGACAAAAGCCATGCACTAACTCTAAGCAGCCACCAATTTATGGTGTAGGGGGTGGGCTATTTATAGCCACGAGGAAACCCAACCTAATTTGTCCGAAATGACCCTGGGTCACTAAGGAACTGACATGTGTCCAACAGTCAGATTTCAAACATACACGGCAGCTTGACTTGGGCTACAAGTAAAGCTGACTCATCCAGCTCTGGATAATATTTTCTCTCATTGTCTTCACTTGAAGACATAGGATTTGGTTGAGCATCACTTCAGTCACTCTGACTTTGTTCACTTGGACCCCACTTAACAGTACGGTGGTTCCTATGACTCAACAAAGAAGAAAAGGAAACTACGAAACAACTATGTCTTCGCAATCCATAGTCTTCATACGATGTCTTCTCATGTCATAGTCTTCAATGTGAAACTCTTCACAGACCACCATTGTCTTCAATGTCTTCACACATGTTTAGGGGTCATCTCTGGTAGGTAAACGAATCAATGAGGGACTACTACCTGTGTTATCCTACAATTCTCACAAACACATTAGTCCCTCAACCAGGTTTGTCGTCAATACTCCAAAACCAACTAGGGGTGGCACTAGATGCACTTACAAGACTCGGGGTCCTTGGTACCATCAGAGTCAGCGTACTTAACCAGAGCCGCCATGAGCGTCCCAATGTCATTGTAGTGGCGATTGAGCCGCCCTAATTTCTACTTTAGGTGCATGAAACGACAATTGTTCTCCAACATTAAGACTGCTGAATCGGCATTGATGCGATCTGACGAGTGCAGGATTGCCGAGACCCGGCGCGCCCAATGGGTTGTCGACTCACCTTCTTCTTGGACACAGGAGGCTAAATCCACAATTGACATGGGCTCCTTGCACGTATCTTTAAAATTCTGGATAAACCGGGCTTTTAACTCGGCCCATGACCCAATGGAGTTGGCTGGTAACCCTTTCAACCAAGTACGAGTTGTCCCTTCCAACATCATGGTGAAGTATTTGGCACATGCAGCATCGTTAACATCCAGTAGTTCCATTGCCATCTCATAACTCTCAACCCAAGTCTCAGGGGGTAAGTCGGCAGTGTAGTTGGGACCATATGGGGACCCTTGAAATCCTTGGGTAAGCGTATGTTACGCAGAGCCGGCACCAAACACGGCACACCCAAAGTCCTGAAAGTTACACCTGTCTCCACCGAAGTTGTCCGATGAACCGGGGAAGGTTGACGAGCCGCGTACTGAGCCACTAGCTTAGCCTCCCGACGCACTCTTCCTTGATCCACTACGTTCTGGGCATTAACCCCACCACCTGCCGGGTTATGTCCACGGGGCGGGTTACGATTCCGCCCGCTGCTTGACACGGCTGGTTCCTCGATATGCCTGCTATAACTCTGGCTTGGGCGAGGGGTTGAATGATTCCTTTCATGACTATAAGAATAAGCCTGTTGCTAAACCAATGCTGTCTGAAGAAGCTCCCTAGCCTTTCGCGTTTCAACTGCCGCTGGAGACTCGCCCTCAACTGGGAGAGCTGCCAGTCGTGATGCTGCAGCTATCATGTTATCCAAGGGGTTAGAATAATGACCCGGTGGCGTCGGCACGTGCCACGACGGGATGTTGTTCTGGAGAGGCGGGTCTGTCGTGCACGGCTGAGCCAGTGCTCCCGTCCCAGGCATCTCAACCCGGTTTATCATTGGCTGGTTACTAGTCCCTGCTCCAGGCGTGTTAAAGAGATTTCATGCCTCGTAAACCGATGGCAGGTGAGTCTGATGCCTCCTCCTCATGAATTCGTTTGAAGCGTTCTAATCCAGCATGAGCCGGAAGGACTGACTGAATCCGCTGTGCCTGAGCATCCAAAGCAGCCCGCTCCTTGGCCATCCTAGTGTTTTCTGTGCTCAACTCCTCCTTGGCTTGTGCTATCTCATCACGCAATTTTGCGACTGCCGCATTATGATGTTCCTGATCCGCTGGGTTAACCACCGCTGTTAACAATGCTGTCAGCTTATCCAGCAAGTCAGTTAAGACCTGAGCCGATGGGCACACAGGGCCTCCTGCCTCGACAGTCGTGGCCGCTGCTGACCCGGAAATCATCTCTGCCGCAGTTGATGAGTTATGCACTGGCTGTGTACCGGTCATAAAGATCGCAACCCTGTTCGGCGGCTCAATGGGGTCCGGAATACTGTCGCCATCGGAACAACCCCCAAGCCGGCCATCTTGCAGTTGATATAACGACTCGGTCTCACCGGTGGATGACTCGCCGTTAGAGTAGATGACCGTCTCATCACCAGATACCGATCTATTATCAGATTTTGCTCCATGGATGAATCCCACGAAGGCACGATTCATAGAGGGCTGAACCTGGGCGGGTCTTCCATGCTGAGCCGTCACGATGATGTCGGTGCAGATGCTCGGCTCAGGGCCCGGCTCGCTGATCTTGCCGATGAAAACGTGAATTCCGCCAAAGGGGACCCCGTACCCGTACTCAATTGAGCCGGCCTCGGGGCCCCAGCCTGCGTCGTCGATGTAGAGCTTGCTGCGATGACTCTCGGTCATCCGGCCCACGGTGTATCCCTTGATCCCTTCGAAGCTTCCCTCTAAGAACTTGAAACCATCGTGCGATAGCCCCGTGGTGGGCGCCAACTGTCGTGGGTTTGTCACGGCAGATGTCCTAGTATGAGGACTTAGTCGTTGAGCCATCGCAAGGAAGTTAGCTTAAAGGTCTTAAATGTGACAAAGGACACATGGAGTTATACTTGTTCGGCCCCTTGCGGTGAAGGTAAAGGACTAATCCAATTGGAGGTGGTATTGCTAGGGTTTCGATGACCAGGGAGTGAATACGCTTAACCTGGCTCTCGATCTATTGTTTCTTGTCCCTAAACCACCGTCGGGTCGTCCCTTTATATACACAGGTTGACGCCCCGCGGTGCACAGAATCCCGGTGAAGAGGACATGACTACCTTGGATACGACCCAAAATATTACATGCATGCATATTTGTCACATGATTTCTAGTGCAAACTATTCAATAATCTATTTATATTATTCAGAACAAAAATACTTCACACACTTTTGTATTTTTTCTAATTGTAGGTGTATGGGACATTTGTACAATCCACATATGAAGATAAGGGAAAAGGAGAAGTTTAGGTTCTCTTCAAAAAGTCCTCTCATGTCAATTTTGGGCCAAGAGAATATAGAGTCCAAGTCTCTCACGTTCTGGATTCAGATTCGGATTGCACAGACATACTTGACTCAAAACATCAACAACTTTTTCATACGAGCTCCAAATTGGGTGATTCTTTTTTTGTTGTAAAGTATATTTCGTGTTCTTTCCAACCCAATTGGAATCACCTTCAAATTCGTCTGGAGCATTGAGATATCGACGAAACAATCTGACGCTACAGCAGAATCTGAGTCAAACAACAAGTCCAAAGGTGTTGCACCACCTCCACTTGGGCCCATGAGCCTTGCACGACCTAGGGTTAGTTTTATGCTGCCTTGGGACGTCCTTCCACCTCCTTGGACACCACCCCTTGCTCCTATATAAGTAGATCCATCTAGTAGCTTTTTGCTGGGGATTTGTTTAGTTAGAAGTTAGCCATTGCAACTTCGTGTACTTCGTGTGTGTCCAACGACCAGACCAAGACTGCTTACGGATCCCCACCATTATCAATACTTCATATATATTCGCAATATTAAGATTGCTTTATCATATTCTTGCTCGTTCTTCGATTACTTGCAGGAATAGACCGTCGTGGTCAGGCTGACTGTGCTTCCGGCATCGCCAGTAACCTCAGGAGATTGGTTTAGCGATTGCTAAGGCACAACATCATGCATGTTTGTAGTCGGATCATGAAAGTCGTCCACCAAATCAATAGTTATCATCTTACCGAAAGATCGGGACACCCTCCACCTCTATCAAGTGGTATCAGTTTTCAGGTTGCTCGGTGAGAATTTCCAGTTTTTCCTAGATTAGATTTATTTTCTTACCTATTGTCCAAGAAAAAGCCACAAAAAAGATTAGATCTATTCATCCTTTGTCCAAGCTAGTCTGAGCCTTTGCAATTTTCTTTTCATTGGTTGCATAGTTGAATTATCGGTTGCATCGTCGTGTCGAGTTGCTGGTCTTAGTGTCTAGTTCGTTTAGAGTTCTGTTCACATTAGTCACGCCGCCCCTGCATCGTTATCCCTTCCGCTATCCACCACCCATCCATCAATTTCCACCACATGCTACCCACCGTTCATTGTCATAATAATAGTTGAGATCGTTCACATCTTCGCTTGATCCAATCTGCATCTTATCTAATTTGTTTTGGAAAGAGGGAGAGAAAAAAAAGAGAAAAAAACTAGAGAGAAAAAAACTAGAGAGAGAAAAAGTCAGAGAAAAAAGAGAAGAAAAAGAAAAAAATGTGAGTGTCGGTGTCAAAACCGGCGGATCTCGGGTAGGGGGTCCCTAACTGTGCGTCTAGGCCAGATGGTAACAGGAGGCAGGGGACATGATGTTTTACCCAGGTTCGGGCCCTCTTGATGGAGGTAAAACCCTATGTCCTGCTTGATTGATATTGATGATATGGGTAGTACAAGAGTAGATCTACCACGAGATCAGAGTGGCTAAACCCTAGAAGCTAGCCTATGGTATGATTGTATATTGTGATTGTTGTCCTACGGACTAAAACCCTTCGGTTTATATAAACACCGGAGAGGGTTAGGGTTACACAAGGTCGGTTACAAAGGAGGAGATATCCATATCCGTACTACCTAGCTTGCCTTCCACGCCAAGTAGAGTCCCATCCGGACACGAGATGAAGTCTTCAATCTTGTATCTTCATAGTCTAACAGTCCGGCCAATGGAGATAGTCCGGCTGTCCGGAGACCCCCTAATCCAGGACTTCCTCAGTAGCCCTTGAACCAGGCTTCAATGACGATGAGTCCGGCACGAAGTATTGTCCTCGGCATTGCAAGGCGGGTTCCTTCTCCGAATACCTCACAGAAGAATTTGAATACGAGGATAGTGTCCGACCCTGCAAAATAAGTTCTACATACCACTGTAGAGAGAATAATATTTTCGCAAATCCAATTTGCTGACTCGTTTTGGCAGCATGATGTTGTGTCATGGCCCGGCGATTATTCGAACCATTTTTCTTCAACCAGCTCCACACATAACGCGAGGCGGTTTCTTGACACGTCTTGTCGAAGCGGAGATCATGTTCCCCCAATCATGGGATTCTCATTAATGCGGTCGTGGGTAACCCAACCATGTCTAGGACTCCTAGATTATAGGCAAGTCCTAAACGGCTACGGAGAGGACGCTTGTTATTAACCCTCTTTATAAAGGGACAAAGTTTTCGCTTTTTCCCTCTCGTGCTCAATCGAACCCTTCCCCTGCCTCGAGTTCTAACACCCAAAGCCCAGGTTAGGTGCTCCAGATCTTCAATAATGTTTGGATCCAGCCTTCAGGGCCAATGGATGCCCTCCTCCGTTACGGAAGAGGACATTAAGAAGTTGAGGGAGGCCAGATACCTGACCGCCGAGGTTTCGCATTGGTTGCCTGCTCGAGGGCAGATCGTCCCTACTCCCGAACCCACGAGAACGTCATGTTCGTATCCCACTTCCTCCGAGGTCTAGGCCTCACTCCGGATCCCTTCATCAGGGGTTTGATGTTCTATTACGGGCTAGATTTCCACGATCTAGCTCCGGACTCCTTTCTCCACATCTCGACATTTATTGTCGTGTGTGAGGCCTTCCTTCGCGTTCCCCCTCACTTCGGCCTATGGCTCAAGACCTTTGAAGGAAATCCGAAGATGATCGAGGGGCAACATGCAGCATGTGGAGGTGCATCAATAGGCAAGATGGCCGGAGCCCCATGGACGAAAGGTTCCTTTCCAGAGGTGTCCGAATTGTGGCAACGGGAGTGGTTTTACGTCACGGCTCCCAAAAGTGCCAAGTGGGCGGCTGCCCCCACTTTCCGCTCGGGCCCCCACCACAACTTATGTCATGGATTAGCAGAGGTCTGAGCTGGGTTCCAGCAAAGGACGTGCCTATACTGCAAAGCTGCATCCGAGATCTCTTTGAGGGAGATTTTAATTTGGTTGTGGTAATACAAGTTATGCTGGTTCGTCGAGTCCAGCCTTGCAAACGCCGGCCCCTTCGCTTGTGGGAGTTCAACCCAGAGGGACCGCGTGCCATTCAAAGTTTCCTCGGCCTGACGCATGAGGAGATGTACAAGTCATTCTTCGGACCTCAAGTAGAGTGTACGGATATTACCGAGGACGTGGGCCTGAGCAGTAACTGCGCCGCCGAACAAGTAAGAAATCCTCTGGCTGAACACACTGTATTTTATTCGTCACGCAGTTATTTCTAAGAGTTCGCTTTTTGACCAGGACTTGCTAACAAAGGCGAAGATGATTCAGTGTTTGGCCCCCCTCCCTGAGGGTTTGGAAAATCCGGTATTGGAAAAGATGCTTGAGGTCGCACCTTCCCGGAGCCCTCGCAGGAAGATACGGGTGGGATAATATAGGCGGACGCGGGCCCCCGTCGCTGCCAGTTCCAACCAAGGGAATGAGCGTCTCCATGAAGGAGGATAACCGGGGGAGGAAAAGGACTGCTTCCGAGGATCCGAAAGCCGAAGCCTCCAAACGGGAGAAGAAGTCTCCCACAGAGGGTCCTGCCTCGGGGGGTGCTTCTACCGCACAAAGTCCGCGGGGGGATCAGCCCTCCAACGAGTCGTAAGTGATCCAAAATACTTTAATAGTAGAGGTATGCTATCTTTCTTATGAGAAAATAACCACCGCATATATCTTGCAGTTCGGGCCTTAGCCCCTCTCAGCTAAGCTCGTCTTCGGGGGATCTTCTTCCAGAGATGATGGAGAGCGAAACGCCTCCCCTGGACTCCTCCGCTCAAGAAGCGGGCGACCCCGAAGTGTCGTCACGGAGGGCCTCTCCGGATCCGGTGAGGCTAGAAGATAATCCCATAGACCCCCGAAGTCTCCAGCGTTCGGCTCCCGATGAGTGCAGACAAAAGAGTCCGGCACCGTCTGGTATGCGGTCGGACATTCTGAGGGAGCTGGTGGGGCGAGCGGCCATCTCAGAAGAACATCGTATGCTAATGGGTGCGGTGATGGAGAGAATTTCGTCCGCTGAAAGCGGATTACATGAAGCCATTATGAGTCCACTGACGGGCTTTGAGGTACATGAGATAATATGTGATAGTACCGCACATATTAGGTGTGCCCTGTGTAGATAGTAGCCCCTGAGACTCTGGTTGTCGTCGAGAATGGCGGCGAACAGAGGATCATATTCCCAGGCAATAACTAGACTGCCCCTATGTGCAGGTGGTGGAAGCTCCGGTGGCTAGCCGGACTAGTGAGTTTGCCAAATTAAAACGACAACTGGATGCGGCAGACGCCGACATCGAGCTTGTTAACAAGAGGCTTGACGAGGCACAGGGTAAGTATTATTATCTGGTGAACGCCACATAGTAAGAGCAGCATGATGTCAGTATCTTTAATATGTTGTGACTGCAGATGGAGCTGCCACCGTGGAAACCTTGCGGGCAAAACTTGCCCGAGCCAAGGAACAAGCGAGGATTAGTAATGCGGCTACTTTGAAGTCGGCCGAAGAGTTGAAGGCCGAGAAGGCCGCACATTGCGAAAGCCAAGAGAAGGTGGCCAAGATGGACGTAGAATTAAAAGACACTACCGACCGTTGCCGGGTCCTTGAAAAAGAAAGCTAAGCGAAGGAAACGGACCTTGAGAAGGCCACGATGGCGGACAAAGACACCCGCTCTGCTATGAGAGCGAAGAAGGAGGAGCTGCGGGAAGCCGGGGATATTGCAGCTGGAAAGCCCTTCATGTTACGGAGGAAGTTCGGAGATCCACGGTATGCCCCTCTGGATCGGCTGTGGAGTTCGGCAGATGAGTATATGGATTTGGCGGCGAGCGCTGCCGATGCGGACAAGTACTTCCAAGGTCAGACGGATCGTGAAGTGGACAAGCTGTTCTGGTCACAATTCGATGTTCCAGAGCGTCCGCTTTCATTGACTACCAGCTAGCCGAATGGGCCGAACTGAATAGGTTGTCCGGACTCGCCATGAGGTTTGTTGTGGATCAGCTATGGTCGGAAAAGCCAAAGCCGAATAGCTATTTCAGCTTAGTGCAGCAGTTCCTTGGTGTGGTGCCGCGCATTAATGCGATGAAGAGGTCGGCGTGCATAGAAGGCTCGCGGATGGCCCTTGCCCGTGTTAAATCATACTGGGCAGAGATGGACGCTACCACTGTTGCGGCGCAGGGTTCGGCCATAGGCCAAGTGGCTGCCGAGCACTATTTCGAGGAGGTTCTCGAGGGTTCTCGTTTAATAGAGGCCCAGTGCTCAAAGAATATTATGTTTGAGTGATATGTATTCTCATTGTAAACACAATGCTTTTATGAAATTTTATAAGGCCATGTTTATACTTTTGCCTGAAAGTAGTACGATGCCTCCTGTGCGCCCGTTTATGTATACATGTGTATAACCTGAAAGATTGCAGCTGTTGGCTTCAACCCCCACGCATATAATGCGGAGGTGCTCGCGAGAAACGCGTGTTCACACTTAACCCAACATCTTGGTCCTATTAAGGAGGTGATAGCGTAGCGAACGAGGCAACCGGACTATAATGCTTTAACACTTTCACTTAGCCATAGGAGTTTGACAGTGGGGCTACTAGATAGCCCCTGGTGGCTCCGCACTCTCCCGATCGCGGGGTGCGTACATGCCTGGCCGGAAAATGGCCCTTCGTTAAGGCGGAGGAATTCTTACATTCCGATAGGTATCGAGTGGTTGACCAGTCTCACGCTATATCATGACAGTCAGTTTTCGGCTTTCTCTACTGAGGTGCTCGTCCGGATGAACCAGGGCACAATCGCAGTAGTTCTCCTGGTGCTACCTTAGCCGATAAAGCGGAACGTAAGGCACCAAAACACAGGAGCCGGGCAAACCCAACATTTGACCAAAGACAATGATTCGGAGCTGATGCATATAAGGCCAAACTCACGACGCCGAACACTCCCTAAGGTATTCGGTCCTTATGGTATAAACTGGGCCTAAATAGTGCCCTTTGTAAGAAGCCCCTTGTGTCCAGATACGTCCATTATTCTGATGAGGCCACATGCCAAGACGTCAGCATCCTTCTCAACTGTGCTGAGAATTCGGTGGATGTGTATGAACAAGAGACAGTAAAAAAGGTTTATGTAGGGTCTTAATCTAAAAAGAATCCTTGGAGCGGGTCCCTGCTGCACGTCTGCGCCTGTGTCTCCGTTGTGCCGTATCCTGGACAGGTGTAGCATGATGATCATCTGTAAAAGAGAGGAACTTAGGTGAAAAAGTTCTCGTGCAAAAGGATAGTTTTTAAAGAAACCATGTATAATTCAAGATGAGTAAAAATTGCCACTTGTCTGCGCACGTTGAGCCCCTTGTATTTATAATAGGGGTGTGACCATTGATCCGCTATGAATTACATATAGCTGCGCCAGACTCGTCTAACCGTGTCCGAGGTCTTGACGACCTGATAAATGCTTTAGTTGGTCAGGTCATTTTTAGTGTGCGGCTGCCAAGGCAGCCGCACTCTCTTTGGCGCGCAAAGATCGCTTAATACTTCCGTTCACTGTAATGATGCAACATGGGCTGGGCATCTTGAGTGTGAGGGAGGCGTAGTGCGGTATTGCATTAAAGCGAACGAAAGCTTCGCGCCCGAGTAGTGCTTGATAGCCACTTTGGAACGGAGTGATGTGGAAGGTTAAATGTTCGCTACGGAAGTTATCGGGGAAGCCGAATATAACCTTTAGTAGAAGGGAGACTGTGCAATGAGCCCCTGGGCCTGGCGTTACTCCTTTAAAGGTAGTATTGCTTTGGCAATTTTTTGTTGGGTCTATCCCCATTTCGCGGATTGTATCCTGTTATATCAGGTTTAGACTGCTGCCACCGTCCATCAGGACTCGTGTGAAGTGGTATCCGTCAATTATTGGGTCTAATACCAGGGTAGCCCATCCTGCACGGTGGATACTTGCTGAGTAATCACGATGGTCGAAAGTGATCGGTTGAGATCACTAGTGGCAGGACTCTGCGGTGATAGGCCCTTGGGCATACTTTTCTAGGAGTGCCGTTTTGTTTCTTCCCTTGATCACGTGTAACACGTTTACTGCTTTGACTTCTGGTGGAAATTTCTTTTGTTCCCCAGTGTCTTGCTTCAGAGGCTCATCCTCGTCTTTGCTTGGTGTATCCTCCCCCTTGTGTACGGTGTTGAGCTTGCCGGACTACTTGAAGACCCAACATTCTCTGTGGGTATGATTAGCGGGTTTACCAGGGGTGCTATGGATCTGACATATTTGGTCCAGAATTTTGTTTAGGCTGGATAGTTCGTCTCTGGCGCCTTTAGAGGACGGCTTTTACTGACCTGGTCGAGAGCTTTTGAATCCGGCGTTTACTGCCATGCTCTTCGTGCTGTCTTCTTTATTCTGACGTTTGTTATTGCTGTTGCGCCGTGATTTCCCGTTTCCATCTCTAACTTCAGATGTACTGGGGTCGCTGGTGCTGCATCTGGCTAGCCAATTGTCCTCGCCCGCGCAAAAGCGTGTCATGAGGCTTGTTAATGCTGCCATTGTTCTTGGCTTTTATTGGCCGAGGTGTCTGGCAAGCCATTCGTCACAGACGCTATGCTTAAAAGCTGCCAAGGCTTCGGCGTCTGGATAGTCGATAATTTGGTTCTTTTTAGTAAGAAACATGTTCCAAAGTTTTTGGGCTGACTCTCCGGGCTATTGAGTTATATGACTCAAATCATCCGCTTCCGGAGGTCGGACATAAGTCCCTTGAAAATTTGTCCGAAAAGCGTCTTCGAGCTCTTCCCAGCTTCCAGTGGAGTTTTCGGGGAGGCTTTTAAGCCAGTGACGAGCTGGCCCTTTGAGCTTGAGGGGTAAGTACTTGATGGCGTGGAGATCATCTCCTCGAGCCATATGGATATGGAGGATATAGTCCTCAATCCAGACCCCAGGGTCTGTTGTTCCGTCGTATGCCTCTATGTTTACGGGTTTGAATCCCTCTAGGAATTCATGGTCCAGCACCTCGTCGGTGAAACATAGGGGGTGTGCGGCACCCCTGTATCTGGGTGTACCGCGTTGTTCGGATGTTTGTTGTGTTACATCGTATGCTGGGGCGCGCTTGCGTGGTCCATAGATGGATCTGGTTGCGTCGTCCTTTCGGTACGAGCCCTCGCGTGGATCGCGTATTGGCTTGTGGGTGGCGTTGTTTGCCGCTCTATGTTGGCCGTGAGGTCGTCTATCCGGCCAGGTGGCCATTTTTATTTTTGGTTGTGGGGGGTCTGAGGCCTCCTCATCGAATTCAGGTAGCAACCTCCTCTTTGGGTAGCTCTTGGTGGGGCGATTGCCGCCGTACTTCGCTGTTGTGTTCAGTACTTTGCTCCATCTGATTTGGAGTGTGTCCTGCGCAGCCTTGAGCCTTTGCTTCTGCTTTTTCAGACTCCTCGCAGTGGCAACAAGCCTTTGACGGGCATTCTGCTGCTCCGGGTGCCTGTCCGGCATTATGTCGTCCGGAGTATTATCTTTGATAGAATTGGTTTGTTTGGTTTGATTCTCCGTATTGCCGTGGTCCGGCAGTGTTTCGCCCTGCTCGAACGCTGTGTTTGTATGATCGTTATTTCTGCCGAGGCGGGATTTGGGGCGGCGCTCGCGCCGCCGCTTTGACTGCTTCTTGAGGGAACGAGCCTTCGGTGCGTCCTTCCGTTCGTCGTCGTCGTCTTCTTTTGGTGTGTCCACCATGTATACGTCTAATGATGAGGTGGTCATCCAGCGCTCTATGGGTGGTGGTTCCCCTTTGCCTCCCGCATCGTCGTTCATACCGTCAATGTCTTCGAAGTCGAAGTCGAGCATGTCGGTTGAGTCCTCGACAGTGGCTATTAAGTGGGTGGTGGGTGGGCGTCGAATTTCTTCGTCGTCCGCATCCCAATCTGTTGGCCATAATCCGACCAGGGCTCTCCTGACAAAGAGAGAGACCTTAGTGAATTCAGAATGTCGCCGAAGGGCAAGTGCTGAAAGATATCTGCGGCGGTGAATTCCATGATCGGCGCCCAATCGGATTCGATTGGCAGAGGCGCGGATGGTTCGGAGTCCGGAAAAGAGTCCGGCACCTTGGAGTCATGGGCTGCGCAAAGGGTTAGGCTGGTGTTCGGCTCGATCGCCGTTGAGACTGCAGCCCCTGAGGCGGTGTCTAACCACCCGTCCTCGACTGGCGCAGTTGGCTCCGAGCTAAGGGTCGGAGCTGATGCGGGCGCAGCCTCTGGGGTGCTGTTCGGCGGCAGAGCTAGGTCATACCCATCGCGACAGTGCGGCGCGCCCTGCTGTGGCTCGAATCCGTCGAAGATCAAGTCTCCGCAGATGTCGGCCGTGTAGTTCAAACTTCCAAATCTTACCTGATGGCCAGGGGCGTAGCTTTCAATCTACTCCAGATGGCCAAGCGAATTAGCTCGCAGTGTAAATCCACCGAATACAAAGATCTGTCTGGGGAGAAAAGTCTCACCCTGGACCGCATCGCTATCGATGACAGTAAGAGCCATCAAGCCTAACGGCGACGACACAGAGGAACTCTCAATGAAAGCACCAATGTTGGTGTCAAAACCGGCGGATCTTGGGCAGGGGGTCCCAAACAGTGCGTCTAGGCCGGATGGTAACAGGAGGCAGGGGACACGATGTTTTACCCAGGTTCGGCTACTCTTGATGGAAGTAAAACCCTACGTCCTGCTTGATTGATATTGATGATATGGGTAGTACAAGAGTAGATCTACCATGAGATCAAAGAGGCTAAACCCTAGAAGCTAGCCTATGGTATGATTGTATGTTGTGATTGTTGTCCTACGGACAGAAACCCTTTGGTTTATATAGACATCGGAGAGGGTTGGGGTTACACAAGGTCGGTTACAAAGGAGGAGATATCCATATCCGTACTGCCTAGCTTGCCTTCCACGCCAAGTAGAGTCCCATCCGGACACGAGACGAAGTCTTCAATCTTGTATCTTCATAGTCTAATAGTCCGGCCAATGGAGATAGTCCGGCTGTTCGGAGACCGCCTAATCCAGGACTCCCTCAGTGAGGAAAAAAAAGAGAAAAAAACAAAATTTGGATCTATCTAGACATAATCTCGTAGTTGAATTCAGATTGGAATCAATTTTATGCATTGTTCAGTAAAACATGCATAACTTCCTCATACGCAGTCCGTTTTGGCTCCACGAGTACTCAAAAGAATGCTAGCGACGAGCCGAATCTAAATAGTTGCCGAAGGTTGTTCAATATTTGGCACCTAAAAATCTAAATAGGTCTTTTTGCCCTCCCAAGTTCACGAACACAGCTTATTCCAGTTTTTCATACCAGTTTTAGAATTTTTTGACTCCTCATATCAACACGGAATTGAGTGATTCCTTTTTCATTTGAAAGCTTGAGTCAATACAATTCTTGAAAAAATTATCAAATAAAATTGGCACAAATTTTTCTAGAGGAAAGTTGGAGAGAAAGTTGTTGATATATCCTGCTTGGCTGTTGTTTCACATCATTATCTTTACTGCTATTGTGATCTTCACTTATATTTTACTGTCCAAAGCTACTTCATATCTTTTATTGATGCTAGTTGTGCTACGGCGTGATCTCGTTAGTGTTCTAGGCTCGCGTCTCTAGTCCGGTCTATCCTAGGACCAGCACAGTACCGTCGTTGAGCGTTTATTCAACATTGCATCTCTGAATTGATTATTGCTAATCTTTTGCTACCATATATAGCCAACCAAGATCCGCATATTTTTACACGGTGTATACGTACGTTCCCCTGGCAATCACTTTACACAATCTTCGGAGTTATTTGACACCGCTGGTTGCCTGTCACCACCTGCTGCATGGTAAGAACTTGTAAGATATTAATATTTGTTATACTGTGAGCGTTTTACCACCATACCCTAATAGTTCATAGGAACATTATTCTTGAATTTTTTTTCTTGTTTCTACTAATCATGACAGGTTCCGGAGATACAAGTTCTTGTACGACGGACACATCTTCACCATCACGAGAGTAGGGACAAGACACACAAGCATATGGTCAGGTTATCTCTTTACCATCATTTGAGGGTAGATTTAATCTTGCTATTTATCTATCTTGGGAGCTTGAAGTAGAACAAGTTTTTAGTCACCATGATTTTTCTGAACTTGGAGAGTATGAGCTACCACTAGAGCATTTACTGGTTTTGCTTCTGTTTGGTGGAGTGTACATTGTAAAAAAACATTGATAACCAACCCACAACTTGGAAGGTTTTGAAAGCTGTAATGAGACACCATGTTTTCCCTCTTTACTATCGTCGTGAATTGCTTTTCAAATTTGAACAATTTAAACAAGGCAACAACATTGTTCATGCTTACTACCAAGAGTTCAAATCTTATATGCATCATTGTGACATAGAAGAATCTGAGGATGATATAATGAATAGATTTTTTGGTGGTTTGAACCATGATATTCAGGCAAGATTTCAGTATATTCCTCGTTGCATTGCTGGTATGTATGTTCGTGCTTGTACCTTTGAGAGACAGATACAGGAGGATGCATTGGGTGACTACAACAACTACTATTCCAGTTCATGCTCACCACCGCCGGTTGGTTCCTCCAGTGTTGCACCTACTAGAGCAGCCCCACCTGAATTGTGAGCGTGACATCATCTCAAGAGTATGGTACATTGTCAACGTCCATACCTACATCAGCTACATCTTTGTGACAAGGTAATAGTAAAGGTATTGATGATATAACTTCACATGAGAATGATGCATGCCTAGTTAACTTGAATGCATCATGTGTTGAGTTACCTGTTGATTTGAGAACACCACCTATTTTAGGGAATCTTGTTACTGTCATGAATGCGTCATGTGATCAATCAACTGAAATATCAACAATTTTGAGTGCACCCATTGAATTAACTGTTGATGCAAAAGAACCAATGTTTAATCATTTTGATATGACTTCTAATCTTGGTGATGATTCTGTGTCCAATGACATATTGCATGTTTGCTTATTTAAGCATGTTGTAGCATGTAAATTTGATGCAAGTCAGGTTTATTCATCAAAGTTGGGATGGTTTAATGACGAACATTGCCAATCTTTTGAAATGAATAAGAGCTTCACTTATATGTGCAAACTGAGTTGCAATATTTTCATGCCTTCTACTTCTTGTGATAATTTTTTGGCTTTAGATTTTATGAACTATGAAAGTTACTCATGTATACATGTGTCATATGTGCAAAAATCAAGGAAAATAAAAATGGATGACATATACATATACAACATTAACACCTTGTCTCTTTTGTTAGCCACATTTCAGATTAAGCAACGCCGAGGACAGCTTTGTTTTCAAGAAGGGGAGGATGATGAGGATATGACTACCTTGTATACGACCAAAATACATGCATATTTATCCGGTGATTTCTAGTGCAAACTATTCAATAATCTATTTATGTTATTCAGAACAAAAATACTTCACACACTTTTGTGTTTTGTCTAATTGTAGGTGTATGGGACATTTGTACAATCCACACATGAAGATAAGGGAAAAGGAGAAGTTTAGGTTCTGTTCAAAAAGTCCTCTCACGTCACTTTTGGGCCAAGAGAAGATAGAGTCCAAGTATCTCACGTTCTGCGTTCAGATTCGGACTGCACAGACATACCTGACTCAAAACGTCAACAACTTTTTCATATGGACTCCAAATTGGGTGATTCTTTTTTTGTAGGAAAGTAGATTTCGTGTTCTTTCCAACCCAATTGGAATCACCTTCAAATTCATCAAGAGCAATGAGATATCAACGAAACAATCTGATGCTACAGCAGAATCCGAGTCAAACAACAAGTCCAAAGGTGTTGCACCACCTCCACTTGGCCCATGAGCCTTGTACGACCTAGGGTTAGTTTTATGTTGCCTTGGGACGTCCTTCGACCTCCTTGGCCGCCACCCCTTGCTCCTATATAAGTAGATCCATCTAGTAGCTTTTTGCTGGGGATTTGTTTAGTTAAAAGTTAGCCATTGCAACTTCGTGTACTTCGTTTGTGTCCAACGACCAGACCAAGACTGCTTATGGATCCCCACCATTATCAATACTTCATATATATTCGCAATATTCAGATTGCTTATCATATTCTTGCTCGTTCTTCGATTGCTTGTAGGAATAGACCTTCGTGGTCAGGCTGACCGTGCTTCCGGCATCGCCAGTAACCTCAGGAGATTGGTTTAGCGATTGCTAAGGCGCAACGTCATGCACGTTTGTAGTTGGATCGTGAAAGTCATTTCCACCAAATCGATAGTTATCATCTCATCGAAAGATCGGGACACCCTCGCCTCTATCACCCGGCCGGCTCATAACGTGTCCGGCTCGGTATCTACTCTTTCCTATCTCATAATACAAGTCATACACCTACGGCGGCTTACATCTATGGGCACTAACTCTCCTTTGGTCCTTGGGCCTTCTTGTTAAGTCTCCTTCGTAAGTCGCCATCTTCTATGTCTTCATGGGCTTCAATTGTGGTAAATCATCATGAGCATAACCCGGCCCCTCCTGGGCGGTTTACACTCAATAGTAATATCCCCAATAGCCTCCATTTGAACCTATTTATATTGCGTATGTGCCATTGAAGAAAAAAACATTATTTATAAATGATGCAGCACCGTTCATGCGTGGTTCTTGACCCTCCATTATTTATAAGTGAGTAACTACTAGTAGATGCGCAAATTATCACGTGGGCTGCATCATCTTACAGAAATGAGCTCCACCGTGTCACGTGTGTGGTTAGGGAAGACGCAAAAGACGCAAAGAGTGCTACTAGTACACTACATGCGTGGGTGCGTGCACCTCTTCTCTTCGAGCATGGTTATTAAAAATATAGCCCACTACTGTACTACCACACAGTTATTATATATGGGCAAAAGCGTATAGACAGTAATAATGACCAATAAGCCGTGAAATCATGAGGCCCAACTTTCTCTATGTTTGACCGAGGAAGCAGCCATCATTTCACTCCTCGTTGAATATCCATCCACTGCTACCTCCGCGAATAAATAAAAATCCGCTTCTACCTCCGTAGCATGGTTAATAATATAGCCATGTCAATCATGATGTAGAAATATCATTCATTGATACAATAGGGCTGGATCTAAGGCTGGTAATTTTTTTACTTTGTCTCTTTCTCTTTTTGTCTCATTTACTCATTTTACATAGGAGCACGTGTAGAGGATGGCTATTCCTTTCGATGGGACATGGGGTTTAAGACTAAGGCTGGTCATAGTGGGGAGTAACTTAGACTAGTAACATGCTTTTGTTACTAGTCCATGTTACGACCTTCATAATGGGTAGTAACATATAGATGGTAACATACAAACCTTCATTAATTGAGACATAGACTCATTTTACCTTGGGGTGTGTTATGTTACAGTAACATATTATGTTACCACAAGCATCTCTTCCCTCATTAACTCCATGCCACATAAGCAAATTTGTCTTGGGATGTATCATGTTACTACATAAGTTACTCCCACTATGACTAGCCTAAGCACCTCCGAATTATGCCCGCTGCCCACCACTCCGAATCGTGCCATCTATGATAGGGAGTGGTCCCATTGCAACAATGAGGTCCACTAGGTCTAGCACATCCTATAAGAAGAGACTGTCATGCAAAACATACATCTTGTTGCCTTCTTCCTCATACAGTACATACCATTGGTACGTATTACTAGTACTACTACTACTCATTCTCCTATAACCTTGCGCTTGGCATCTCCAAAATATTAACCTTGCGATTGGCTCTTCACCTCTTTGGGAAGTCGAGCAATAATGGACTGCATTATATATCGTTCTGGCTATATGAGACCGAATGAATTGCTGCACGTCCACCACGTGGGCGAGGGAGAGTGCGTACTATTATGTTTGTTTCAATATTGACTGCATATGGAGAAAAATGAGTGAATCTACTCTCTAAAATACGTCTATATACATCAGTGTTTGGAGTATGTACTAGTAGTTCATATTGAAATCTACTAAAGGACATATATTCCAAACAATATGATAATCTCTCTAACCAAGGTAGGGACGAGGAGTAAACATAGGGAGTAGTAAAATTTTCTCCTCGCCGTGCGAGACACCACGCGCATGGGCAAGGGAGCGGGCGTAAGGCGTAGTAAGCAAGCTTCACCTCATCCTGCGAGCTACCATGCCCGTGGGCGGGGGAGATGGTGTACTAAGAAAGCTTCTCCTCATTCTACGAGTTAACGGGACACATCAAAAGTAATACGCACAGAGCATCCCGTGTGTATAGAGCATTGCCTCTAAGGTAGGCCCCACATGGTTTGCCTCTTTTTTAACATAACGCGTCAAGTCGCAATTTGTTTGTTCACCTGTGGTAGACGATCCTCCATCAAGTGGACAACCAGTACACGTGTCAAATTACCATGTGGGCTACCTTTTCGCATAGAAATGAGCTCCATCGTGTACCAGCGCGGGTGTGGTTGGGAAAGAGACGGGAGTACGTGCGCCGTGCGTGCACCTCTTATCTTCATGCACGTCCCCCACCTACGTGGGTGTGTGTGAGAGAGATACAAACCTAGATAGATGGCGTGTGCGTTCGTGAGTGTTTTTTGTTTCGGGAGGGGGGCTGATTTCGTAAATGTATTTGTGGGAATATGTGTGGATGACATCTCAAACAAAAATTTGACACATGCAATGTGTGTGAAATAGAGGCCTATCGATATCATATATAGAGGGGGCGATCCACGAGAAGAGAGGGAGGGGTCATAGATATTGATAGAGTCGAAGAGAGGATCCAGTGGGTGGGTGCGAGATTGATGAAGAGAGCCATCAAAATTGTGTGTGTGTAAGTCAAAGATATAGGGCGACTGACCTACCGGAACGTCGGAGGGCACAGGGAAAGTTTGTGTGCAATAGGGAGACATGACTAGAGCGCTCGATGTATCGGTGTGTGGGGGGGGAGGAGGGGGGAGGCAGAGGCCTAACTAGAGAGGTAGAATGACTCGTATATGTGTTGAGAAGGAGAGACCTAGCTATGTCTTGAGGGAGATCAATCGACATTCATACATAACTGAAGGATGGGAAATAGGTTGGGACAGAGAGAGAGAGAGAGAGAGGGGAGGGAGAGGGATAGAGTGTTGGATGGGTGATGGAGTTGCTTCTCGAAGATGGTGGGAGAGGCCTACGAGACAAACTGAGGGTAGAACTGCAATATTATCAATAAGAGTGGGGATGTGTTTCTGTGTGTGCCTGTGCGTGATAGATGTGTCGGGACGCATGCATGGATGATGAAGGGGAACCATGTGTTTGGTAAGCAAACATAACTAGATCGGTAGATCAATTGTTGTTTGTCGGAGGAAGGGAGAGACATAACTAATGAGGTAGATCGATCGACGTGTGGGGAAAAACGAGTTATAAGGACCTAGCTAGCTATATGTATAGCGGGAGATCGGTCGGTCTACATCCATTTGTTAGAGTCAACTAAGGCCCATCAAGACGGATAGACAGAGAGAATGGAGCTAGGAGGTGGTGCGAGATGCCGAGCTACTAGCTAGATAGGGGGAGGAGTGTGCGATTGTGAGATCGATGAAAAGAGGGGGTGAGAGTTTACACATGTGTGTGATAGTATGAGAGACATGAGGCATGGACATAGAAAGGAGGAGATGGAAGGTGTGTGTGTATGTTGTAGGCAGACATCACTGAAGAGGTTTATCGATCGGTGTGTGTCGGAAAGGAGTTGTGGAGACTGTGGGAGAATGACCTAAAGAAAAAAAAGAATGTGCATGATGGATAGAATGCTGAGGGAGGGGCAGGGCGTGTGCATGCACGAGTGAAAGTTAGTGCTAGCTACAAAGGTTAGAGGATTGTGTGGGTGTAAGTGACTAACAAAGATGATAATTTGATATGAAAGTGGATTCATATATTTGAATAGGAGATCATAGTGTTATACACATATGCATGCATGAATATAGCGGTGATACGCGTGCTGTGGTTTTAGACATGTTATACCATAACGTGATAATGCATGGCGTTTGCAACTGACAGCTAAGTGTCGAACAATCTAAACCATACAATACATCGAACAATCTCACATTTTATTTGAATTTGTGATGATGTGTGGCGTTTGCAGCTTACAACTAAATATCGAACAATCTAAACAATACTATATATCGAACAATCTCACATTTTATTTGAATTTGTGGTAATGTGTGCCGTTTGCAACTCACATCTAAATACTTGTAGGTTCGGCGTTCTGGGAACGGGGGTCCCCAGACTTGCCTGCCTGCGGCCCACGGCATGGCTCTACAAGCGGGCCCGTACGACCCATCTTCACCACCAAGCATTCAAGACCCTCGCGAGGGGCCAAGCCTCGCGAGGCGGACGACACAAGACCTCCTCAGGAGCGGCCTCACCAGGCTGGCTCGCGAGGGGCGGAGAGATCAAGGCAAGGCAAACCTCGCGAGGTTCCAATGACGTGAGCCATGACGATCGAGACCAGGCGGGTTCCAGCACGCACAATGTCCTTTTTCCTCTTTGGTGCTAAGGAGTCAAGCACAGGCGCGGAGTACCGAGGCGTCAAGCAAAGGTTTCCATATCAGTGCAACGAGACCAAGACCAGCAGGACGACAAGACGAAGGTCACCATGGAGCCCAAGGCGGCGTCACCACCAGAGCCTTTGGCAGGCGAAGACTGCTTTTGCTAGGATAACTTGTACTAGCTATCTCCTTTCAAATTGGCCGTTGTTGGCTCCCTTCCCACTCAATATTTGGGGAGAGGACCAGGGCCTCTATAAATAGGATGAGCCACCACAGTAGGAGGGGGTGAACGAAATAGAGCCTCATCCATCTCAACTTGGACAAAATCCAACCCATCCACACACCCACCAAGCACAAGAACACCTCACCTCAGGAGGCTGTTCTTCCCCTTGTACTATTCATCCTCAGCCCGAGAGGCAATCCACCACACCACACTGGAGTAGGGTATTACACCACAACGGTGGCCCGAACCAGTATAAATCTTGTGTCCCTTGTGTTGCGAGTTCATTGAGCTTGCCTTTGAGATCGTGGCAAGGTTGAGGGCGTGAGTAGGTAGGGGTAGATCTTCGTGCGAACCCCAGTGTTCGAATCTTGAGGGTTTTGCCGGAACCTGAGATCCGACATTTGGTGCGCGAGGTAGGGGTGTGCCTAAGATTTCCTTTCATCGCTCCGTATCCCGATGCTTCGTCACCTCCATGCCGGACGCTCGCCGAGCTCACGCTGAGCGCCGGGCCGCCCTCGCCGCCTGCGTCGTTCAGACGGCTCCCTCTGGCGGGCCACCCCGTCGTTTTCCGTTGCCTGCCGCCAGCGCCATCACCGGCTCGGCGGGGAACGAGCAACAAGCCTCCTCGCTGCACCCTTCGGTGCGCCGAGACGGCCGCACCACCACTCCATCGCTGACCCCGGTTGGCTCTTCGTCTCACACCCGTCGCGCTCCCACGGACGCACAGGCCGCGGTATGCATTGCGCGCGAACTCCTGCGCTACCGCCCCATCGACGACCTCTATGAGGACTGGCTCGACCGCATCGACGAGCTTGTCAGCACCGCAGGGGGCTCCCCTATGCCGTCCCTCTCACTGCCTCGCCCTCCACCAGCTGCAGGCGACGTGGTTCATGGAGTGCCTCCACCACCTCTGCCCCAAGACGGCGCTCTGGCACAAAGGTGTGCAGCCCCCCGGCATGACCCACCGCGTCGGGCGCCTGTACGCAAAGAAGGAAGCTGCCAAGAAGTCCCTCGTCCGCAAGAAAACGCTCATGCGCTCCCGGCGCCGCTGCGACAAGACCATGCGCTGCCTGTGATGGCGGTGTGAGGGCGTCAAGGCCAGGCTCCGCATCAGCAAAGGGTCCCGGTGGCCACCGCGGGCAGCCGTACTTTCACCCCCGACCTGCGTAGCGTCGCCTGGCCAGGTAAGTTCAAGCCAGACCTGCCTCCGCGCTACGATGGCACCGCCGACCCCATGGAGTTCATGCAGCTCCACAAGCTGAGCATCAAGGCGGCCAACGACGATGAGAAAGTGATGGCGAACTGGTTCCCCATGGCTCTCATGGATGGCGCACACTCGTGTCTACTGAACCTGCCTCCAGGCTCCATCTCTTCCTGGAACGAGATGCGCGACCGCTTCGTCACCAACTTCTAGGGCACTCGCGACTGCCCTCCGGCCGTGGGTGACCTGCGCCGCATCGAGCAACAACCAGGGGAAACCCTCCAGAAGTACATCCACCGCTTCAACAACGTTTGTCTCAAGATCCCCAAGTTGACGGACGAGGCCATCATCTCTGGTTCTCCGATGGCGTCCGTGACATCAAGATGAAGGAGGAGCTCGCCATCCACGAGGAGCTGTGCACATCCCTGGAGCTGTTCAACCTGGCGACCAAGTGCGCGGCAGGGACTAGCCTGAGTCATCCAAGAGAAGTCGACCATTCTGCGCCTTCCACAATGTGCATAACCACAACACCAACGATTGTCAAGAGCTCAGGGCCATTCGCGACGGACGCTTCAGTCGACTACCCGAGCACAATGACCGACGCTATGGCCGAGGAGGAGGAGGATGTGGCGGAGGACGCTGGGACGACCGGGGCCCACGCCAGGAGTGGCGCGACTGGCCTCGTGAGGACTGCTAGCAAGATCAGCCTCGCGAAGGTGCCTGGAGGGATCAGCCTCGCGAGGACCGTCCTCAGGGCAATGCTGGGCTTCCTCCACTACCGCCACCACCAAGAAGGAACGACGACCACCACCAAGACAAGAGGGCTGGGGGCTTCCAGGAGCCGCGTGCCATCGCCTGCATCTTGGGCGGAGCTCAAGCCCTAGCCTCACAGCGTATCTTCAAGAAGTTCGCTCGCGAGGTGAACATAGTCCTTCCCAAGCTCGAGGCTACATGCCCGCTCAGGTGGTCCAAGCGCACTATTACCTTCAGCTCGGCAGACCAGCTCAAGTGCGCGGCCACCGCTGGCGCTCTCCCGATGCTCTGTTCACCCGTCATCAGCAATGTGCATGTCACCAAGACTCTCATCGACGGCGGCGCAGGGCTTAACATCCTATCCGTCGAGATGTTCGACAACCTTCAAGTGCCCTACGATCAGCTTCAGCCTACCAAGCCTTTCTCCGGAGTGACCGACGATTCCACCACCCTGATAGGTCAGGTCCGCCTCCCAGTCATCTTCGGACAGCGCGACAACTACCGCACCGAGTTCATTGACTTCGACGTCGCTCACATCCGTCTGCCGTACAATGCCATCCTCGGGTATCTAGCCCTGGCTAAATTCATGGCGGTGACCCACCACGGCTACAACGTCCTCAAGATGCCAGGAAGCGGCGGAATCATCACAGTCCCCTGCAAAGAAAGAGACGCGGTGTGCTCCCTCGGGCGTGTCTTTCAAGCTGCAGCAATCGACAACCCCGACAGCAAGGGCGAGTAACCTCCTGAGGGCATCCCCAAGAAGAAGAAGCAGCTACTCTATACTGGGCCTCAGGAGAACGGCACCGCAAGTGGCACCACGTCAGGATCAGCGCCCGCACCTGGGACGCCTCCCTCTGTCGCATAGGAAGGCGCGCCCGGCGCCCTCCTTGGGAAGGGCTCGAGGGCTCTCTTCTGGAGGACCTCAGACCTTGCCAACATTATGAGGGAGGCGCTCGAGCACCATTTGGAGGCATGCTTCATGGCACGTTTCCCTCAAGAGGACACAGGGCGAGGAGCGCCCAGCGCTCAGGAGTTCATTACCAAGACCACTCAGGAGCTTCAGGAAGCAAGGGCGATTCGCGGCGACCGCCGCCCACCTAGCATTGCTCCCCACCCAGGCAAGGGTGGTGAGCTGCGCGTCTGCATCGACATCCCAGGGCTCAACAGGGCCGCATCTCAGGAGCTCTTCTCGCCTTCGCGCGTGGGACGATGCGAGGGCCCACCGTGCAGCTACGTTCACATGCCATTCGGCCTACCTAGCATGGCGTCTGCCTACCAACGCAACTTGCGGCATGTCATGGCGGCTCAGGAGGCCATGCATCACGCAGTCCTGGCGGAGTTGGAGACGGTCCTCAAGGAACCGCCTGGGCCCACAGATCCTCCTGAGGCTCGGGCCCCGGTGGCTCGTGAGGAGCAACCCCTTTGCCGTGTACCTGCAGCTGCCCCAACATTCCTTCATCAATAGAATCAGGTGACATTTCCCAAGTTTATTTAGCTGGGAGCGCCCTCAGGGCTGCATCATTCCCAGGCCGCACGGGTCCATCCCTGTGCCATGTATCTCTTCTTGTTTATGTCTTTAGCTTACCTTGCTGGGGGCGCCCCTCGGGCTGCATCATCCCCAAGCCGCTCAGGCCTGACCCAGTGGCACATATCTCCCCTGCGTTTACTTGAGCCAGTTTGCTTTCCATGCATGATCTATCTATGGTTATCACCTGCTTGATTGTCACCTACCACGGGAGCCGCGCGCCGACCGTCTTTCTTCAGGACCCTTTGCGTGAGAAGGTTAGGCAAGGCGTCTATGCTCAGGCCCGTCCCTGCAGCGTCGATAAATCCAACGGCTCAGCTCTGTCTGGTGGGCTGGTCCCGTTCACGTCTCCTCCTGGGGCCGTTGGTGCTTGGCCTTCTCACGCGATAACCTCAGGAGATTCGTCTGGCGCAGGTTGTCTAACCACCTCGCAGGACCACCATAGAAAACAAGAGTCAAGACTAGGAGCAACCAGCCTTGAGGTAGGGCCTCGTGAGTCCCGCGCTAGCTCACGAGTGCCCAGACACACCTCGTCTAGCCCTGCAGTGCAAGCCACATGTCAGGGCAGGGCTGTACATGCCCCGGGGGCTCTCCGCAGTAGGGAGTCCCCTCCCACGTACCAGTGGAAGCACCATGCTCCGCGCTAGCAGTCGACACTTCCGAGGGGGCGACTATGCCCGTGCAAATGCGGAAGTGCCATGGTCAGTCCTGGTGATAAACAACTGAGGGTGGCCTCACGGCCGTATCAACCTCAGGGAGCCTCCGGGCTCGGTGTCTGGCCTCATCGCAACGCCTCCCCTCAGGAGAGCCGCGCAAGGGGGCTGGGCACAAGGGCTACGCTCGGGTCACGCCCAAGCGTACGCCACCCTGCCAGGTCCCGCAGACCTGGTCGTCGCGCGCCCTCCCAAGCGAAGCTAAGGTATGAAGGTCGTTTGAACGTCAAGGGGGACTCCTGAGCATCGCGACTCAGGAGCCTAACTGACCACGTAGCCCCTCACTCCTTGGCCCATCCTGGTGATCCGGTTGGACCAATGGCGGCTGAGGTATGCGTGGGGTCGGGCCCTACCGACGTAGAACACTAGACCTACAATTGCATCTCCTTTCCACAAGCTGTTTGCACGTCAAGGGGGACTCCTGAGCATCGCGACTCAGGAGCCTAACTGACCATGTAGCCCCTCACTCCTTGGTTCGTCCTGGTTATCTGGTCGGCCCAACGGCGGCTGAGTTATGCACGGGGTCGGGCTCTGCGGACGTAGAATGTAAAGCAAATGGGAAGAAATCGCAAAATCTCAAAGAAAATATTACAAGACATATTGTTCTCCGAATATCAAACACAAGTTTAAATGACTCCACGAGGCGCGCTACATGCTGTACGAGTTTCAACAGGAAAGGATCTGCAAGCCAGTCATCCCTGGATACCGCCGGCACCTGCAAGAGGCGCCCCCTCCTGGATGGCATCGCCTTCACCTGCACCATCGGTCGAAGGCGCGGGGGCGATGGCATCGAACCTCTTCATCAGGGCCTCCACCTGACCCCTCACGGCTGCGGCGGCACCTGCGCAGCGCTCGTCATCCACAGGCTCTAGCAACTCGTCAAGGCGGGCAGCAGGATCACAAAGATGGAGGTGGCTGAAGACGCGCGTCAGCGCGGTTGAAGAAAGGACATGAGCCTCTTCCTCTGCCATGGGGCCAATGCCGCTCACGACTTCCTCAAGCGCCTCGACCAAGTAGGGAAGAAACTGGGTGGGGCCGTCCTCATCGGTGGCCAGCGGCTTCTCCAAGCCCTTCTCATAGAGTGACTTCAGAGCCTCGCGAGACCTCTTCTCGAGAAGCGCGAAGGATGCGCGGTCCTCAGCTAGAACCTTCGTCTTGGCGTCAAGTTCAGCTTTCTCCACCTGCACCTTTCGCTCCAGATCCTCTAGCCGGCCACGCTCAGCAGCCTGCGCCTACGCCAGCTGCTCCAGCTCGGGGTCGTGACCCTTGACGGCGTCCTCCCGAGCCTTCATCCTCTCTTCCTCCGCCTTACGGCCACGGGCATCTTCAGCATGCTATTCACACAGGATCTTTAGCTCGGCCTCCAGCACCCGGCAGCGACCTTGGGCGGCCTCGACGTCCTTCAGCGCTGCCTCGCGAGCAACTGCTGCTTGAGCTACGGCTCGCTTCTCCCCCTCAAAGGTCGCCGCAACCTGGCTTAGCGCCGCCCGAACGGACACGTCAGAATGAAGCCAACCAGAAACCAGCTCTAGGCGCCCAACCGCCAGGAGGGGTTCGACGCTCTGGAGATCTTCTCGCAGCCGGGCCATCTCAGTAAGGGCCCGCTCCAGGACGTCAGGAGAAGAAGAGGAACCTGGGGCCGGCAAAGCGACAGAAGGAGGAAGAGGCCTCGTCGTCACAATGGCCTGGGAGGCTGGAGGGTCCCGAGCCCCTTGGACCTCAGCACCCGAGCCAGACTCTGGCACCTCCCGAGTCAGCGGGGCCTCAGGGGCTGACTTCTCCCGAGGATGCTCCACCCAACCTCGCGAGGATGATCGGGCTGGAGAAGCATGAGCACCATCCCCACCTTTGCTCATGGAGAGGGGCGCAGCCGTAGGAGGCGACCTGGGCTCAAGCAGCACCACCTCGCCCTCCCTTCTCCTCTTCGCCGCAGGTGTCGGCCTAGTAACACAACAAGGAAGAAGAGCCAGAAACAAGCATGAGCAGCAAGAACAAGGCAAGATGAGAACACTTACTGATCCACCGCAGCGTAGTCCCTCCGCTTCGGGAGCTTGAAGCCGGAGAGTTTCGCGACCCGAGGCGCGGGCGCGCCAGCTCCAAAAGCAAAAGCAGGAGCAGCAACTGAGCCGGAAGCGGCTCCAGGCGGCGCCAGAATAGAAGCAGCATGGCGGGAGATCAACGCCTATCAACCCCTCGTCAAGATTATGGGTGGCTCTCCCTTCTCCTAGCGGGCATCAGCATTGTCGTCGTTAGGAAGGGTGCGGAGGATATCAGCTTTGCTCAAGGGGGAGGTCTCCCCCATCCCTTCAGGGGTCACCTCATAGTCTTCCTCCTCATCCTCCTCTTCCTCCCCACGGGACTCACCAGAAGACAGCTCCACCAGCGTTGGCGCCGCAGGGGCATCGGTGGGCACCGGCGGCACCAGCCCGTGCCCGTCAAAGGTTGGCCTGGTGGCCATGACCTGCGCCCCATCCTTGCGGTAGAACAAGGGGGTGAAGACACTCGGCGGGTACTCCTGGTCATCCTCGACCAGGAGGCGGAGAACCACAGCCAGCTCACCGTCGGACAAGGCTCTTGGCTCAGGTGAACCTTGTCCTCTTCGTCCCCAAGCTCCCACAAGGGGCGAGTACGCGCCTGAAGCGGGGCTACGTGCAGCATCAGGAATTCCCTCAGGAGCATGGCCCCTGTCACCTTTGCCGCCTTCGCGTTGCCCGGCTTCAGGTCGGTGTTCATCTGCTCCAGCACCAGCGTCGCCCGCTCATCAGCGAGCTTCGTGCAAGACCACCCCTTGTCAGACTAGGGCATCTCCGTTGGCAGCATCAAGCGTGGGTGGACGCACTTGGCGTCCATCATGGCCCACTTGCTCCTGAAGTCATCGGCCTTCTTCCCAGTCTTCGAGATTGAGTTGGCCTTGCCAGCCGCGATGAAATTGGGACACCCAGAGGTATCACCCTCGTTGATGCGGAGGAAGAAGTGGCGCAGCAAAGCCACGGACGGCATCACGCCAAGGTACGCCTCGCAGTAGTAGGCGAAGATCGACAAGAGAAGGATAGAGTTGGGATGAAGATGTAGTGCCTGTAGCCTGTAGTGGCCAAGGACCTCATAGAAGAAGTCAGAGAAGAGGGGAACCAGGCCTGCGACGATGCTGCTCGTCAAGAAGGGGAAGAAGGTGCTTCCCTCAGGCTCCGACACGTCGCAGCCTGGCCGGAGCTTAGTCTTCCCCTTCTCATTGCTTTCCCCCACCGTCAGCAAGCACGTGGCGGCGAGGTTCTTCTCCGAGACGTTGGGCACGTCGAGAGCTGGCTTGTACCAAGCCGGGGACAAGGCAGGCTTGACCCTCCGGGGCGCCATTGGTCGCTAATGCGGAAGGGAATGGGAGTAGATCTGGAGATTTAGGAAGCGGGGAGCAAGAAAGGGGATCTGGAGCAAGGCGAAAGGAAGAAATGAAGGCAAGCGCTGTGTACACCAGCCTTTTGACAGTCGGGCAGTTGCTGAGACAACGTGTAACACCCACGATGCGGCTATATCTCCCACGTGTCGGAGAACGACTTAGAGGCATAACCTCATAGTAGGCATGTCGTAAGAGGGGTAATCTTTACACATCCCATGTACTGAATAAGAAGGGATAAAGAGTTGGCTTACAATCGCCACTTCACACAATACATAAATATAGCATTACATCATCCAGAATACATTCAAGGTCCCACTACGGAACCAAAATAAAGAAAGAACACCCCTAATGCAAAAGATCCCTGATCGCCCCGACTGGGCTCCAGTACTAATCAACTGGAAACAAAACAACACAATGAACACGATCTTCACCGAGCTCCCACTTGAGCTGGGTTGCTTCACCTGCACTGGTATCATCGGCACCTGCAACTGTTTGGAAGTATCTGTGAGCCACGAGGACTCAGCAATCTCACACCCGCGAGATCAAGACTATTTAAGCTTATGGGTAGGATAGGGTAGTGAGGTGGATCTGCAGCAAGCACTAAGCATATATGATGGCTAACATATGCAAATAAGAGCGAGAAGAGAAGCAATGCAACGGTCGTGAACTAGAAGTGATCAAGAAGTGATCCTGAGACTACTTAGTTTCAAGCATAACACCAAAAACCGTGTTCACTTCCCGGACTCCGCCGGAAAGAGACTATCACCGCTACATACGCGGTTGATGCATTTTAATTAAGTTAAGTGTCAAGTTTTCTACAAACGGACATTAACAAATTCCCATCTGCCCATAACCGTGGGCACGGCTTTCGAAAGTTCAAAACCCTGCAGGGGTGTCCCAACTTAGCCCATCAGAAGCTCTCACGGTCAACGAAGGATATTCCTTCTCCCAGGAAGACCCGACCAGACTCGGAATCCCGGTTAGAAGACATTTCAACAATGGAAAAACAAGACCAGCAAAGCCGCCCGAATGTGCCGACAAATCCCGATAGGAGCTGCACATATCTCATTCTCAGGGCACACCGGATGAGCAGTCTGTACAACTAAAACCAACCCTCAAGTTTTCCCGAGGTGGCGCTGCAAGGGGCTCTAGGTTGGACCAACACTCAGAGGAGCACTGCCCGGGGGGTTTAAAATAAAGATGACCCTTGGGTCTGCAGAACCCAAGGGAAAAAGGCTTAGGTGGCAAATGGTAAAACCAAGGTTGGGCCTTGCTGGAGGAGTTTTATTCAAGGCGAACTATCAAGGGTTTCCCATTATAACCCAACCGCGTAAGGAACGCAAAATCAAGGAACATAACACCGGTATGATGGAAACTAGGGCGGCAAGAGTGGAACAAAACACCAGGCATAAGGCCAAGCCTTCCACCCTTTACCAAGTATATAGGTGCATCAAAGTAAACTAGATATAATAATGATATCCTAACAATAAACATGTTCCAACAAGGAACAAACTCCACCTGCACCTGGAACTAGCGACACTATAAGAGAGGCTGAGCAAAGCGGTAACCTAGCCAAACAACAGTTTGCCAGGACAAGGTGGGTTAGAGGCTTGACATGGCAATATGGGAGGCATGATATAGCAAGTGGTAGGTATCGCGGCATAGCAACAGATCGAGCAACTAACAAGCAAAGATAGAAGTGATTTCGAGGGTATGGTCATCTTGCCTGAGATCCCGCAAGGAAGAAGAACGAGTCCATGCAGAAGACAAACGGAGGAAGTCAAAAAAATCCTCACAAACGCGATGATATCGAAACTAACCCGAAGAAGCAACACTGGAAAGAAGCAAACAATCATGGTAAACAACCATCACATAATCATAGCATGATGCATAACCAAGTATGATGCATGTCCAGTTTAATGAAGCATGGCATGGCAAAGTGCACAAGCAATCCTACAAATTAAGTGGAGCTCGATATGCAACTAGTTGCATATTGATGGAACACCACATTCAAGTTATTTAGTTCGATCTCGTTTATGTACCCAACAATATTAAATGTTGATTAACATGGCAAGAGGTGAAGCAAATGATAACTACCTATCTAGGCAAGTTTAAATGAGGCCAGAACAACAAACAACAAGTCCAGAAAAATCCTCATGTGCAATTTATGGATTTGGTACTGTTCTGCCTTAAACCATATTTTAGAGTTGTTAAACATGCAAAGTAAGGCCACCATGTTAAACTAGGCATTTTTCAACCCCATTTACATATAAAGTTTATTAAATTTGGAGCTATGGTTATTTAGTTATGAATTAAATCATTTTTAACATGGCATATGAGCAAATTAATGCAAACCACAAGTTAAACATTTTAAACATGCATCAAAGTGGCATATTATGAATCTAGACACAATTCTAAGCATTTTACATATAAAGTTTGCTTTAAACCGATGAATGGTTAGTGAGATATTAAATGAATGAAGTCTAGGGGATAAACTGTAAAACTGTTCTACTAGAATAAATGCAAAAATCGTAGCGCAGGGAAAAAAATACTACAGGCCGGAATAGATGGATCTGGGCTGCTCACGTTGGGCCTTTGAGGCCTTCGGCCCGCGGAGGCTGGCAGGCTTGGCGCGGGAGCTGGGCCTCAGGAGTTGGCAAAGGGAAAAACACTGCTGGGCCTTGGCGCTGCAGTCCATCGATGGCAAGTCAACGCGAGCGCTGATGGGGAAGGAACGGCCGAGTGGGCAAGCGGGCACCTCGCCTTGTTCTCGTCAGAAAGCAGAGCCACAGCAGGGACTCGACGACGGCGGCGCAACGAGGGACTTGCACGGGCGAGGGCGCACAGGAACCGGCCGGATCCGAGGCTAGGTGGCGGTGGAGCTCCGTTCTGAGGGCAACCCGTGACAGATCGGCGCGCAGATGAGGCGGGGCTCGCCGTCTTCGACATAGCATAACAGCGGCAACAGCAGGGGAGCAGGCGGGGCTACTGGGACTCCGGCAAGCTGGGGAGGCGCGTCCATGGTGAGGCAGGGGCGCGGACGACGCCGAGACAGCCGTATCCGGGCGACGTCGCTCCTGGCAAGACCTTGGCGGCGGACATGATGGCTCGACGCCTGTCAAGAGAAACATGGGAGAGAAGTGAGGCGGGAAGGAGGAAACGAGAAAGGAGGAGGAAGGTGATGGGCATGATGGGGTCCTGCGGGTGGTCGCCGGCGACGGCTGCCAGAGGAGGCTCGAGCAACGGCGACGAGGACGCCTTGGACAAAAGGATCGGGAGCTCCTCTCCCATCAGTGTGTGGAAGACGAGCATGAGCATGGGGCACGGGGCGATGGCTGGACGAGGGGATCCAGGGGAGGTGCCGGTAGGATCGTGGGGTTCTCGGAGTTTGGGCAGGTGGCTGCGCTCGGGATCGAGCCTCCTGCTTGGTCTGGAAGTGGGCACGAGGATGGATCGAAGGGAGGAGGTGGAGGCTAGATGGATCTAGACCAGGGAAGGATGAGTCTCGTGATTGGCTCACTGGTGATCCCAAGGGGAAAACGAAGAGGAGACAAGGTCGAGGTTTTTGCGGCGGCGGGGAGGAAATGATTGATGGGATTGCCTATCCTAGGGTTTGGACTGATATAAAGGGACAATAGGATTAGGTTTGGACCCTCCGATCAAAATCTGATGGTCTCGGATAAATAGGTTAGTGAGCCCAATTAACAAAACGAAGATGGTTTATAGATGTTAGGGGATGATCCGGACCCATCGGTGACGACTGTCCAGGTCGGGTTCGGGGAAGTTTCGGACGCGCGAGAGGGGACTATGCTCTGTGCAAGGAGGGGTTTCGGGGCCTGGTGGTGGACTGTGAGGAAGGCCTTGGGCTGAGAGTAAAGAGGGGGAATGCAGCCCGGCGACTGTTTCCGGAGACCGAAAACGTCCGACGATTTGACCGACTATAATGTCACTATAGTTATCCGTTGGGGCATCAAACGATCTCCAAATGCGATGAAATTTGGCAGGCGACCTACTGACAACAAAAAAACATCGCATGCCAACTTTCATCCCATTCCGAGAACATTTTCCGGCCACTTATAAAGTAATATTTGGACATGTCGCAGGTGCGTGCAAGTGTGCTTGGACTCAGAATGAACAACAGAGAGAATGGGGAGACCTGGAGGGATGCAAGTTTTGAAAACATGATGATGCAATGCATACGATGACATGAAAAGATGCAACACGCAAGCGAATGACATGGCAACGTCAGCGAATAACTGGAAGACACCTGGCACATCCGTCTCGGGGCGTCACAACACTCCGCCACTACAAGAGGATCTCATCCTGAGATCTAGGAAGGCACCGAAGAGAAACGGAAGAGGTAAATGAGAGGTAAAACTAAGTTGATTCTTAGACAAACGAGTGAAACCACAAACCTTGAGAGGTTGAACAGATTCGAGAAAAGAATACAACGAAGGTGAACAAAGTTGAAAACACTCCATTAGAAAAGAGGAACAAAGAACATTGCGAAAAACCTTGAGGTTGAAGGGCAAGATACATATTGAAAGCACTCCGGTTAAAACAAGATAGAGAAGGATTAAGAATGATATAATTTGGACAGCACTCCAACTGTAAATTGAAGGAATTAGAATCATGAACTTGACAAGATGAGAAGATACTTGATGAAAACAACAACACACTACCTCCGGAACTATTGAAAGAATGGCACAATGGGCAAGAACGATTTCAGACAGGACTCCGGTTGAGAAGGGAGGTAAAACTTCATAAGATGAGAGAGCTTGAATGGAGGATATGACACTCCGGTTGAAAGTATAAGCAAAGGAAATAGCATGATCTTGGCAAAACAAGATGATGTGACGAAGAGAGAAACATCAGAACGCCTCCGGAAGAAAAGAATAGAAGTTAGATCATTGGAATAACAGAACAGAGAAGAAAAAACCAGCTTCTATCACAAATGAGCTTGGAAAGCGCCCTTCCAAAAAGGTTATAATGGAGTTGTTGGAAAAAAAAACAACAAAAAGGATAAGCTTGATGTGGGATTATAGAAGACATCTCAAAAACTTGAGGTCAAATTCTGCCACTAACGAAAAACAATGGATTGGATTGAGGTCAACAAGGAGATGACAACTCCTTTCGCCGAGAGGATAGGAGAAAAACTTGTATCATTGATAGACACCACAATAGGCAACATTCCTTAGGGAAGGCATTAGGTGAAATCTATACCAAGATAATTCCAAGGGAGAAAATGATGGATTTAAATATCTCATTCCTGACAACTTTTGAATCATGAAACATGAAGGGAAAATTGTCAAGAAAGACATAACACCATCTCAAAAGATAAGTTAGAAAGAATTGCACTCAGGATTGCAAGACGAAGAATGCTTGAACTCCTCAGAAAAGATTCTTGATGAACACTTCGAGAAGGAATTAAATCATTTATGAACCATCATGTAGAGCCTCCATGAAGAACTCCGGTAATATAAGAATGATCAAATGAAAGGAAAGAGAAGTTGAAAACACAAGGTGAATCCTTGCAATGATTTAGGTGAATCTCCATGGTGATATAATTGCGAGAGCTTGGAACTCTTGGAAAAGAAAAGATAAAGCATCTCAAACCGAGAATGTGATATGATGAACCACTTCGGAAAGCAGGAATTGAATTTACTCGATGAAACAAGAATAAGAATTACATTATGCATATCCTTCACCAATTTAAATTTATGACAAGCAACATATTTGGCATACTACTTATTCTCGTAGAAAGGGTTAAGATAGATATAGCGCAAACTTGAGAAAAGACTTCAATGAACCACCATTAGGATTTGAAAGCACGAATGAATTGATATGATAACGAAGGAAGAGAAATCTTGAATGGACCACCATAATAATTGAAAATGACGAAGATACTTGAGTGAATCAAGATGCAATAGTATGAAGAGATCGCGAACTGATTATAGAATACTTGAATGATGCACCGGCAAGATTTAGAGAATAAAAGCTGAAAGCTGAGTATGAATAAACCCGAAATGGTTGCCTTCGGAGAATCAAATTGAAAAGAATCTTGAATTGCTACGGATAGTTGAAAAGAATTCTCACAATCAAAAACAATTATGGGAGGATGGCATTAAGCTAGAATCACGAATCTTCAAGAGAATGGACAAGATTGAGAGAGAAAAATCTCCTTCGGTCTTCAAATCCGAGAATGACGACGGGAAACACCTCCATGAATTTTTGAGAAACTCCGGGATGACGAATAGAAAGGTTGAGCCAATGATGAAAAAAATTTGACAGATCTTGGAGAAATACATATGTCTGATGATAATTCGTTCTTACGTCGAACTTTGAGAGAATTGAGAATAACTCTGGGAAAATAAGAAGATTCAGGTAAGATCCTGGGAAAAGACCTGTGGGTTAGGAAGCACTCAAGAGAAACACCGTTGAAAAGATTTGAAGGGAGAGAGATTGCGCCGGTTGAATTAAATGTCTTGAATGAGATAACAACCTCGAAATAGCTTGAACGGATTGAATAAGATAACATCTTCTGAGATATCTTCGCACTCCGGAACAATTGAATAGCAAGAAGTGGATGATTAAGAGGTGCACCGGCATGAGAAAGCATTTGAAACGAGGAAAAAGGGATATGATCAACACCAAAAACTTGAATTGAATCCACCAAAGAAGAAAAAGAAAGAATATCAGTGAACTTGAGGCTCCATTAGTATCCTCTTGAGAATCACCGAATAAGAATGTTGACGGAAAAGAATGGAGAGACTTCCCATCCATAAAAATGATACTTGATTAAGACATCTGATTCCTTGAAGAAAAGAAAGGGTGGGGGGGGGGGAAAAACAAAGACAACTTGGGATGGATGAAACAAACAACATTGACGAAAGCTGAGATTGAATCTTGCAAATGTTGAAAAGATCGGATCCACTTGATGAGAATTGCGCTGGTTGAAAAGGATTGACATGACAATCTCAATTATGATGAAGGATTAGTATTCACATAGGAGTATGAGAACACCGCTTAGTAAAGGTATGGAATCAACACTTGACTTCGAAGCAACTCGAATACCACAACTGAAAAACATAACAAAGGATTGTCTTGCTAAATAAGCCGGAACAAACATATGATAGACCCCATATCATATCATGTGTCTGTTGGTAGGATATCCTACGATATACTTGAATTCCCACATATAAACTCCCGAAACTTTCTAGTTATGCAATCAGGTGTTGGGGATACAGGGGAAGCATAATATCTCACCCAAACTAACAATACCTACATCCAGCTGTATCCATCCTTCAACACATAACCAAGAAACCTTCAGAAATCGTTTACCTCAACCTTCGAAAAGCATCCGTTATACGAGTTATGGCAATACTCCCGAACTCCCTCCCCAGTACTGGGTGGCGTCGAGGTTATCTCACCAACAACTGCATAAAAGAGATTTTCGATGTCGGCGAACTCAGGTATTCCAGAACTGCAACGATAAAATTGTGACGACAACACCTCAGAGCTCAACTCCCCGGGACACTGCCACAACCCCTAAATGTCAGGAGGCACCAAGAACAATGTTCTCATCACAAAATCATCAAAATGATTCCAAGATACCCGCGTGATCCTAAAAAAATTAGTGAAATTTGAGAAGAGAAGAGTCAAAACTCTATGTCAGGAAGCCTCACCAGAGCGACGAAGGGGCTGAGGAGTAAAAAGAATCCTACTCTCCGATATATATTATCCTAAGACTCAAAACATTTTGTTCTAGACTCAACAACGCCAGCGATTCGATCAAGCAGGGGGGCTCCTAAGTCGGGGAAGGCTGTGATACCAACTTGTAACACCCACGATGCGGCTATATCTCCCACATGTCGGAGCACGACTTAGAGGCATAACCACATAGTAGGCATGTCGCAAGAGGGGTAATCTTTACACATCCCGTGTACTGAATAAGAAGGGATAAAGAGTTGGCTTACAATCGCCACTTCACACAATACATAAATATATCATTACATCATCCAGAATACATTCAAGGTCTGACTAGGAACCAAAATAAAGAAAGACCAACCCTAATGCAAAAGATCCCCGATCGTCCCAACTGGGCTCCACTACTGATCAACTGGAAACGAAACAACACAACGAACACGATCTTCACCGAGCTCCCACTTGAGCTGGGTTGCTTCACCTGCACTGGTATCATCGGCACCTGCAACTGTTTGGAAGTATCCGTGAGCCACGAGGACTCAACAATCTCACACCCGCGATATCAAGACTATTTAAACTTATGGGCAGGATAGGGTAGTGAGGTGGAGTTGCAGCAAGAACTAAGTATATATGGTGGCTAACATACGCAAATAAGAGCGAGAAGAGAAGCAATGCAACGGTCGTGAACTAGGAGTGATCAAGAAGTGATCCTGAGACTACTTACGTTCAAGCATAACACCAAAACCGTGTTCACTTCCCGGACTCCGCCGGAAAGAGACCATCACGGCTACACACGCGGTTGATGCATTTTAATTAAGTTAAGTGTGAAGTTTTCTACTACCGCACATTAACAAATTCCCTTCTGCCCATAACCACGGGCACGGCTTTCGAAAGTTCAAAACCCTGTAGGGGTGTCCCAACTTAGCCCATCACAAGCTCTCATGGTCAACGAAGGATATTCCTTCTCCCAGAAAGACCTGATCAGACTCGGAATCCCGGTTACAAGACATTTCGACAATGGTAAAACAAGACAAGCAAAGCCGCCCGAATGTGCCAACAAATCCCGATAGGAGCTGCACATATCTCGTTCTCAGGGCACACCGGATGAGCAGTCCGTACAACTAAAACCAACCCTCAAGTTTCCCCGAGGTGGCGCTGCAAGGGGCTCTAGGTTGGACCAACACTCAGAGGAGCACTAGCCCGGGGGGGGGGGGGGTAAAATAAAGATGACCCTTGAGTCTGCAGAACCCAAGGGAAAAGGGCTTAGGTGGCAAATGGTAAAACCAAGGTTCAGCCTTGCTGGCGGAGTTTTATTCAAGGCGAACTCTCAAGGGGTTCCCATTATAACCCAACCGCATAAGGAATGCAAAATCGAGGAACATAACACCGGTATGACGGAAACTAGGGCGACAAGAGTGGAACAAAACACCAGGCATAAGGCCGAGCCTTCCACCCTTTACCAAGTATATAGGTGCATTTAAGTAAACAAGATATAATAATGATATCCCAACAATAAACATGTTCCAACAAGGAACAAACTCCATCTGCACCTGCAACTAGCAACGCTATAAGAGGGGCTGAGCAAAGCGGTAACCTAGCCAAACAACGGTTTGCCAGGACAAGGTGGGTTAGAGGCTTGACATGGTAATATGGGAGGCATGATATAGAAAGTGGTAGGTATCGCGTCATAGCAATATATCGAGCAACTAGCAAGCAAAGATAGAAGTGATTACGAGGGTATGGTCATCTTGCCTGAGATCCCGCAAGGAAGAAGAACGAGTCCATGAAGAAGACAAACGGCCGAAGTCGAACAAATCCTCACAAACGCGACGATATCGGAACCAACCCGAAGAAGCAACACCGGAAAGAAGTAAACAATCATGGTAAACAACCATCACATAATCATGGCATGATGCACAACCAAGTATGATGCATGTCCGGTTTAATGAAGCATGGCATGGCAAAGTGCACAAGCAATCCTACAAATTAAGTGGAGCTCGATATGCAACTAGTTGCATATTGACGGAACACCACATTCAAGTTATTTAGTTCGATCTCGTTTATGTACCCAACAATATTAAATGTTGGTTAACATGGCAATAGGTGAAGCAAATGATAACTACCTATCGATGCAAGTTTAAATGAGGCCGGAACAACAAACAACAAGTCCGGAAAAATCCTCATGTGCAATTTATGGATTTGGTACTATTCTGCCTTAAACCATATTTTTGAGTTGTTAAACATGCAAAGTAAGGCCACCATGTTAAACTAGGCATTTTTCTACCCAATTTACATATAAAGTTTATTAAATTTGGAGCTACGGTTATTTAGTTATGAATTAAATCATTTTTAACATGGCATATGAGCAAATTAATGCAAACCGCAAGTTAAACATTTTAAACATGCATGAAAGTGGCATATTATGAATATACACACCATTCTAAGCATTTTACATATAAAGTTTGTTTTAAACCGATGCACAGTTAGTGAGATATTAAATGCATGAAGTCTAGGGGCTAAACTGTAAAACTGTTCTACTGGAATAAATGCAAAAATCGCAGCACAGGGAAAAAAAATACTACAGGCCGGAATAGATGGATCTGGGCTGCTCACGTCGGGCCTTTGAGGCCTTCGGCCCGCGAAGGCTAGCAGGCTTGGCGCGGGAGCTGGGCCTCAGGGGTTGGCAAAGGGAAAAACGCTGCTGGGCCTTGGCGTTGCCGTCCATCAATGGCATGTCAACGCGAGTGCTGACGGGGAAGGAACGGGCGAGCGGGCAAGCGAGAACCTTGCCCTGTTCTCGTCAGAAAGCAGAGCCACGGCAGGGACTTGACGACAGCGGCGTGACGAGGGACTTGTGTGGGCGAGGGTGCACAGGAATCGGCCGGATCCGAGGCTAGGTGTTGGTGGAGCTCCGTTCTGAGGGCAGCCCGCGGCAGATCGGTGTGCAGATGAGACGGGGCTTGCCGTCTTCGACAGAGCATAACAGCGGCAACAACAGGGGAGCAGGCGGGGCTGCTGGGACTCCGGCAAGCTGAGGAGGCGTGTCCATGGTGAGGCAGGGGCGCGGACGATGCAGAGACAGCCGGATCCGGGCGGCGTCGCTCCTGGCAAGACCTTGGCGGCAGACATGGTGGCTCGACGCCTGTCAAGAGAAACAGGGCAGAGAAGTGAGGTGGGAAGGAGGAAACGAGAAAGGAGGAGGAAGGTGATGTGCACGATGGGGTCCTGCAGGTGGTCGCCAGCGACGGCTGCCGGAGGAGGCTCGAGCAACGGCGACGAGGACGCCTTGGATACAAGGATTGGGAGCTCCTCTCCCGTCAGTGTGTGGAAGACGAGCATGACCGTGGGGCACGGGGCGATGTCTGGACGAGGGGATCCAGGGGAGGCGCCGGTAGGATCGTGGGGTTCTCGGAGTTTGGGCAGGTGGCTGCGCTCGGGATCGAGCCTCCTGCTCGGTCTGGAAGTGGGCACGAGGATGGGTCGAAGGGAGGAGGTGGAGGCTGGATGGATCTGGACCAGGGAAAGATGAGGCTGGTGATTGGCTCACTGGTGATCCCGAGGGGAAAACGAAGAGGAGACAAGGTGGAGGTTTTTGCGGCGGCGGGGAGGAAATGATTGATGGGATTGCCTAGCCTAGGGTTTGGACTGATATAAAGGGACAATAGGATTAGGTTTGGACCCTCCGATCAAAATCGGATGGTCTCAGATAAATAGGTTAGTGAGCCCAATTAACAAAACGGAGATGGTTTATAAATGTTAGGGGATGATCCGGACCCATCGGTGACGACTGTCCGGGTCGGGTTCGGGGAAGTTTCGGACGTGCGAGAGGGGACTATGCTCTGTGCAAGGAGGGGTTTCGAGGCCTAGCGATGGACTGTGAGGAAGGGCTTGGGCTGAGAGTAAAAAGGGGTAATGCAGCCCGGCAACTGTTTCCGGAGACCGAAAACGTCTGACGATTTGACCGACTATTATGTCGCTATAGTTATCTATTGGGGCATCAAAGGATCTCCAAATGCGATGAAATTTGGCAGGCGACCTACTGACAACAAAGCAACACCGCATGACAACTTTCATCCCATTCGGAGAACATTTTCCGGCCACTTATAAAATAATATTCGGACGTGCCGCAGGCGCGTGCAAGTGTGGTTGGACTCAGAATGGACAGCAGAGAGAACGGGGAGACCTAGATGGACGCAAGTTTTGAAAACATGATGATGCAATGCATAATATGACTTGACAAGATGCAACACGCAAGCGAATGACATGGCAACGTCAGCGAATAACTGGAAGACACCTGGCACATCGGTCTCGGGGCGTCACACAACATGGGGAAGCGGAGACTCCCATGTCCAATCAATCGCCACGCGTCGACCAAGGCCGTAGGCTATTGGGGCCCGAGGCACTCCGCACTTGCCCCTTGGCTTCGCCTCAATGCCAATCCCGAGCGCGCCTTGGGCCCGGGGGCTACTATCGGCATTTTGGAACAGGGGTCCCCAGACTTGCCTGCCTGCGGCCCACGACATGGCTCTGCAAGCGGGCCCGTACGGCCCATCTTCACCAACAAGCATTCAAGACCCTCGCGAGGGGCCAAGCCTCGCGAGGCAGACGACACAAGACCTCCTCGGGAGCGGCCTCACCAGGCTGGCTCGCGAGGGGTGGAGAGATCAAGGCAAGGCAAACCTCGCGAGGTTCCAATGATGTGAGCCATGACAATCGTGACCAGGCGGGCGCCAACCTGCACAGTGTCCTTTTTCCCTCTTTGGTGCTAAGGAGGCAAGCGGAGGCGAGGAGTACCGAGGCATCAAGCAAAGGCTTCCATATCAGTGCAACGAGACCAAGACTAGCAGGACGGCAAGATGGAGGTCACCATGGAGCCCAAGGCGTTGTTACCACCAGAGCCTTTGGCAGGAGAAGACTGCTTTCGTCAGTATAACTTTTACTAGCTATCCCCTTTCAAATTGGCCGTTGTTGGCTCCCTTCCCGCTCAATATTTGGGGAGAGGACCAGGGCCTCTATAAAGAGGATGAGCCACCACAGTAGGAGGGGCGAACGAAACAGAGCCTTAGCCATCTCAACTTGGACCAAATCCAACCCATCCACACTCCCACCAAGCACAAGAACACCTCCCATCAGGAGGCTATTCTTCCCCTTGTACTATTCATCCTCAGTCCGAGAGGCAATCCACCACACCACACTGCAGTAGGGTATGACACCACAATGGTGGCCCGAACCAGTATTAATCTTGTGCCCCTAGTGTTGTGAGTTCATCGAGCTTGCCTTTGAGATCATGGCGAGGTTGAGGGCGTGAGTAGGTAGGGGGAGATCTTCATGCGCACGCAAGTGTTTGAACCTTGAGGGTTTTGCCGGAAGCCGAGATCCGACTGTAGGAGTAGGGGGCGGGGGTGCTACCTCTTGAGCAATGCGTTGGTTTTCCCTTCAAGAGGAAAGGGTGATGCAGCAGAGCAGCGTAAGTATTTCCCTCGGTTTTTGAGAACCAAGGTATCAATCCAGCAGGAGGCCACGCACGAGTCCCTCGCACTTACACAAATAAATAACCTCCCCGCAACCAATGCGATAAAGGGGTTGTCAATCCCTTCACAGTCACCTACGAGAGTGAGATCTGATAGATATGATAAGATAATATTTTTGGTATTTTTATGATAAGAGAAATAAAGATGCAAGTAAAACAAATGGCAAAGGAAATAACTAAGTATTGGAAGATTAATATGATGGAAAATAGACCCAGGGGCCATAGGTTTCACTAGAGGCTTCTCTCGAGAGCATAACTATTATGGTGGGTGAACAAATTACTGTTGAGCAATTGACAGAATTGAGCATATTATGAGAATATCTAGGTATGATCATGTATATAGGCATCACGTCCGATACAAGTAGACCGACTCCTCCCTGCATCTACTACTATTACTCCACACATTGACCGCTATCCAACATGCATCTAGAGTATTATGTTCAAGAGAACAGAGTAACACTTTAAGCAAGAAGACATGATGTAGAGGGATAAACTCATGCAATATGATATAAAACCCATCTTGTTATCCTCTATGGCAACAATCCAATATGTGCCTTGCTGCCCTTACTGTCACTGGGAAAGGACACCGCAAGATTGAACCCAAAGCTAAGCACTTCTCCCATTGCAAGAAAGATCAATCTAGTAGGCCAAACCAAACTGATAATTCGAAGAGACTTGCAAAGATAACCAATCATACATAAAAGAATTCAGAGAAGATTCAAATATTTTTCATAGATAAACTTGATCATAAACCCACAATTCATCAATCTCAACAAACACACTGCAGAAGAAGATTACATCGAATAGATCACCACAAGAGAGGGGGAGAACTTTGTATTGAGATCCAAAAAGAGAGAAGAAGCCATCTAGCTAATAACTATGGACCCGTAGGTCTGAAGTAAACTACTCACACTTCATCGGAGGGGCTATGGTGTTGATGTAGAAGCCCTCCGTGATCGATACACCCTCTAGCGGAGCTCCGGAAAAGGCCCCAAGATGGGATCTCATGGATACAGAAAGTTACGGCGGTGGAATTAGGGTTTTGGCTCCGTATCTGGTAGTTTGGGGGTACGTAGGTATATATAGGAGGAAGGATTATGTCGGTGGTTCAATATGGGCCCCACGAGGGTGGAGGGCGCCCCCCTACCTCGTGCCTTCCTGGTTGATTGCTTGACGTAGGGTCCAAGTCCTCTGGATCATGTTCGTTCCAAAAATCACGTCCCCGAAGGTTTCCTTCCGTTTGGACTCCATTTGATATTCTTTTTCTGTGAAACCCTAAAATAGGCAAAAAACAACAATTCTGGGCTAGGCCTCCGGTTAATAGGTTACTCCCAAAAATAATATAAAAGTGTATAATAAAGCCCAATAATGTCCAAAACAGGATATAATATAGCATGGAACAATCAAAAATTATAGACACGTTGGAGACGTATCAAGCATCCCCAAGCTTAATTCCTGCTCGTCCTCGTGTAGGTAAATGATAAAAACAGATTTTTTGATGTGGAATGCTACTTGGCATAATTTCAATGTAATTCTCTTATTGTGGTATGAATATTCAGATCTGAAAGATTCAAGACAAAAGTTCAATATTGACATAGAAATAATAATACTTCAAGCATACTAACTAAGCAATTATGTCTCTTCAAAATAACATGGCCAAAGAAAGTTATCCCTACAAAATCATATAGTCTGGCTATGGTCCATCTTCACCACACAAATTATTTAAATCATGCACAACCCTGATGACAAGCCAAGCAATTGTTTCATACTTTTAGTGTTGTCAAACTTTTTCAATCTTGGCGCAATACATGAGCATGAGACATGGACATAGCACTATATGTGGAATAGAATGGTGGTTGTGGAGAAGACAAAAAGGGAGAAGATAGTCTCACATCAACTAGGCGTATCAATGGGCTATGGAGATGCCCATTAATAGATATCAATGTGAGTGAGTGGGGATTGCGATGCAACGGATGCACTAGAGCTATAAGTATATGAAAGCTCAACAAAAAGAACTAAGTGGGTGTGCATCCAACTTGCTTGCTCACGAAGACCTAGGGCATTTTGAGGAAGCCCATCATTGGGATATACAAGCCAAGTTCTATAATGAAAAATTTCCACTAGTATATGAAAGTGATAGCATAGGAGACTCTCTATCATGAAGATCATGGTGCTAGTTTGAAGCACAAGTGTGGAAAAAAGGATAGTAGTATTGCCCCTTTTTATTTATTTATTTATTCTCTTTTTTGGGCCTTCCTTTTTTATTTGGCCTTTCTCTTTCTTTATTGGGACAATATTCTATGAATGATGATCATCACACTTCTATTTATTTACAACTCAATGATTACAACTCGATACTAGAACAAAGTATGACTCTATATGAATTCCTCCGGTGGTGTACCAGGATAGCAATGATGCATGAGTAACTTATATTAAAGAATTATGAACGGTGGCTTTGCCACAACTAAAATGTCAACTACATGGTCATGCGAAGCAATATGACAATGATGGAGCGTGTCATAGTAAACGGAACGGTGGAAAGTTGCATGGCAATATATCTCGGAATGGCTATGGAAATGCCATAATAGGTAGGTATGGTGGCTGCTTTGAGGAAGGTATATGGTGGGTGTATGATACCGGCGAAAGGTGCGCAGTATTAGAGAGGCTAGAAATGGTGGAAGGGGGAGAGTGCGTATAATCCATGGACTACACATTAGTCATAAAGAACTCACATACTTATTGCAAAAATCTATTAGTTATTGAAGCAAAGTACTAAGCGCATGCTCCTAGGGGGATAGATTGGTAGGAAAAGACCATCGCTCGTCCCCGACCGCCACTCATAAGGAGGACAATCAATAAATACATCATGCTCCGACTTCTTAACATAACAGTTCACCATACGTGCATGCTATGGGAATCACAAACTTCAACACAAGCATTTCTCAAATTCACAACTACTCAACTAGCACGACTCTAATATCACCATCTCCATATCTCAAAACAATTATCAAGTTTCAAACTTCTCATAGTATTCAACACACTCATAAGAAAATTTTATTCTCATATCACCATCTCCATGCCTAAAATAATTAAAGCAAATTACCATGATGTTTTGTAGGACTCTCAAAATAATCTAAGTGAAGCATGAGAGAACAAAAGGTTTCTATAAAACAAATCCACCATCGTTCTCTAAAGGATATAAGTGAAGCACTAGAGCAAAAACTATAACTCAAAAGATATAAGTGAAGCACATAGAGTATTCTAACAATTTCCGAATCATGTGTGTCTCTCTCAAAAAGGTGTGTGCAGCAAGGATGATTGTGTAAAACTAACAAATAAAGACTCAAATAATACAAGACACTCCAAGCATAACACATATCATGTGGTAAATAAAAATATAGCTCAAAGTAAAGTTACCGATAGAAGTAGACGAAAGAGGGGATGCCTTCCGGGGCATCCCCAAGCTTTGGCTTTTAGGTGTCCTTAAATTATCTTGGGGGTGCCATGGGCATCCCAAAGCTTAGGCTCTTGCCACTCCTTGTTCCATAATCCATCAAATCTTTACCCAAAACTTGAAAACTTCACAACACAAAACTTAAAGTAGAAAATCTTGTGAGCTCCGTTAGCGAAAGAAAACAAAACACCACTTCAAGGTACTGTAATGAATTCATTCTTTCTTTATATTGGTGTTAAACCTAATGTATTCCAACTTCTCTATGGTTTATAAACTATTTTACTAGCCATACATTCATCAAAATATGCAAACAACACATGGAAAACAGAATCTGTCAAAAACAGAACAATCTGTAGTAATCTGCAGCTAATGCATGTTCTGGAACCCCAAAAATTCTAAAAGAAATTTCTGGACGTGAGGAATTTATCTATTAATAATATTCAAAATAATTAACTAAATAGCACTTTCCAAATAAAAATGGAAACAGTTCTCGTGAGCGCTAAAGTTTCTGTTTTTTACAGCAAGATTAAAAAGACTTCCCCCAAGTCTTCCCAACGGTTCTACTTGAAAAAAACACTAATTAAATACAAAATACACAACCAAAACAGAGTCTAGATAAAGTATTTATTACTAAACAGGAGCGAAAATCAAGGAATGAAAATAAAATTGGGTTGCCTCCCAACAAGCGCTATCATTTAACGCCCCTAGCTAGGCATGAAAGCAAGGATAGATCTAGGTATCTTTAGTTGGTAATTCTTTAATGAGACATATATCACCTTTAGGGGTTTCTTTCCTTTTATCAATAATAAAACTTCTAGGCACAAAATCGAAAAAATCATTAGTAGCAAATGGTTCCTTAGTGATAGTAAAAAGATTAGGATGAATACTTATAGATTTGAGATCCGCAGTTTCTTTGCTAGAAGATTCACCTTTATTTTTAGGAACAGACATAAGCTTGGAAATTTTAGTTGGAGGACTAGGAGTATTCTTTACGGAAGAAAAATAGGTTCCCAAGTTGGTAATGATACCCTCAAGTTTATCGATTCTAGTGGAATCTTGATTTATTCTTTCATTAACTCTGGGTTCCTTCTCCTTAATATTTTTAAAGTGACTCCTACTTTAGATCCATATTGAGTAATCTGGTTGTGGATCTTTTTATCCAAATTTTCAATTAACTCTACGGTAGCAAAATTATTTTCAATAATTTCAAGTTTTTGCATTACATGCTCCAAAGTTAACATAGTTCCATTAACCAAAAGAGGGGGTGAGCCAAACAAATCTGTCATAGCATTATAAGAATCAAAAGTGTGGTTACCCAGGAAATTCCCTCCGGTAATGGTATCAAGGACATATCTGTGCCAAGGCATAATGCCTACATAAAAATTGCGGAGAAGAATGGAAGTAGATTGCTTCCTGGTAGATCTATTTTGAGCATTGCAAATTCTATACCAAGCGTCTTTTAGATTTTCTCCCTCCCTTTGCTTAAAATTAAGAACTTCATTTTCAGGAGACAACGGAAAATATAGAGAACTAGCCATAATGATAAGCAAGCAATCCGACACACAAGAAAACAAGAAACGGGCAAAAAGAGGTGAACAGAGAAAGAGAGGGAGGAAGAAGAGAGAGAGAGAGGGCGAATAAAACGACAAGGGTGAAGTGGGGGGAGAGGAAAACGAGAGGCAAATGGCAAATAATGTAATGCGGGAGATAAGTGTTTGTGATGGGTACTTGGTCTGTTGAATTTTGCGTAGACTCCTCGGCAATGGCGCCAGAAATCCTTCTTGCCACCTCTTGAGCACTGCGTTCATTTTCCCTTGAAGAGGAAAGGGTGATGCAGCAGATCACAATAAGTATTTCCCTCAGTTTTTGAGAACCAAGGTATCAATCCAGTAAGAGGCCACGCACGAGTCCCTCACACCTACACAAACAAATAAAATACTCGCAACCAATGCGATAAAGGGGTTGTCAATCCCTTCACGGTCACCTACGAGAGTGAGATATGATAAGATAATATTTTTGGTATTTTTATGATAAGAGAAATAAGGATGCAAGTAAAATAAATGGCAAAGGAAATAACTAAGTATTGGAAGATTAATATGATGGAAAATAGACCTGGGGGCCATAGGTTTCACTAGAGGCTTCTCTCGAGAGCATAAGTATTACGGTGGGTGAACAAATTACTGTTGAGAAATTGACAGAATTGAGCATAGTTATGAGAATATCTAGGTATGATCATGTATATAGGCATCACGTCCGAGACAAGTAGACCGACTCCTGCCTGCATCTACTACTATTACTCCACACATCGACCGCTATCCAGCATGCATCTAGAGTATTAAGTTCAAGAGAATAGAGTAACGCTTTAAGCAAGAAGACATGATGTAGATGGATAAACTCATGCAATATGATATAAACCCCATCTTGTTATCCTCTATGGCAACAATAAAATACGTGCCTTGCTGCCCTTACTATCACTGGGAAAGGATGCCGCAAGATTGAACCCAAAGCTAAGAACTCCTCCCATTGCAAGAAAGATCAATCTAGTAGGCCAAACCAAACTGATAATTCGAAGAGACTTGCAAAGATAACCATTCATACATAAAAGAATTCAGAGAAGATTCAAATATTGTTCATAGATAAACTTGATCATAAACGCACAATTCATCGATCTCAACAAACACACCGCAAAAGAAGATTACATCGAATAGATCTGCACAAGAGAGGGGGAGAACTTTGTATTGAGATCCAAAAAGATAGAAGAAGCCATCTAATTAATAACTATGGACCCGTAGGTCTGAAGTAAACACTCACACTTCATCGGAGGGGCTATTGTGTTGATGTAGAAGCCCTCCATGATCGATACCCCCTCTAGCGGAGCTCTGGAAAAGTCCCCAGGATGGGATCTCGTGGATACAGAAAGTTACGGCAGTGGAATTAGGGTTTTTGGCTCCGTATTTGGTAGTTTGGGGGTATGTAGGTATATATAGGAGGAAGGAGTACGTCGGTGGAGCAACGTGGGTCCCACGAGGGTGGAGGTCGCGCCTGGGGGGGGGGGCGTAGGCGCGCCCCCTACCTCGTGCCTTCCTGGTTGATTGCTTGACATAGGTTCCAAGTCCTCTGGATCATGTTCGTTCCGAAAATCACGTTCCTGAAGGTTTCATTCCGTTTGGACTCTGTTTGATATTCTTTTTCTGCGGAACCCTAAAATAGGCAAAAAATAGCAATTCTGGGCTGGGCCTCCAGTTAATAGGTTAGTCCCAAAAATAATATGAAAGTGTATAATAAAGCCCAATAATGTCCAAAACAGGATATAATATAGCATGGAACAATCAAAAATTATAGATACGTTGGAGACATATCAGGGGCACCATTCATTATGTGATAAACACATTATACATATGAGACATGGTTTAGATTATGAAGATCTAGCTAGAGCTTGAAATGTACTGTGATTTGAAATCAACATAAAGTGGACTCAAAAAATCGAGTTCGAGTTCATATAGTACACATAGTTCATATGTAACTCGATAGTAATCATGTGGTGTGCTGTGAAGATAATACACAAATGATGGTTTAACTTGACAATAATGATGATTCTAAATCTTATTAAAATAGAGAAACGAATTCAAATGGTTTGACTTCACAACAATCATTATTGCATATCTTATTCAAATAGAGAAACGAATTCAAATTTAGTTCATATTGAAGGGGTAGTATATACGTTTGGACTACACTAAAACGTTCATTTGAATAGCAGGTTGCATGCATTATACGCGTAGTGAAATATTTTAATTGAACATAACATGAATTCAAAGTTTTGAATGGAATTTGTAGTGCGAATTGATTTGGTACAGTAGACGGGACTAGACTATCTTGTGTGGTGCGAATTGATTTCTATTTGTTTTTTCATCGACCGAAGTGCGAATTGATTTGGTACAGTACACGTTAGGCTTGTCCGGAAATTTCAACCCGCGCTTTGCTACCCCGAAATATTTAAGATACTTCTTTGTCTCCTTGTGCTCAGAAAACTCCCTCCATCTCAACCCGCGCCTTGCTATCCCAAAATTACAACGCGCACAAAAACTCCCACCTCCTGTGAAATCCCGACACACGAAATGCCCGTGATACCCCTGAACCGAAAGAACCACCTAGCACAAATCGGTGGGCGTACTTCCGTAACTTACCCCACATTTTGGACAAGCGCGTCCCTAAGCCATGGTTCCCCACTCCCATCCCATCAGCCCAACCCATTCATACACCAAGGCCTCTAAAACCCGCGAAGACCCACACCCTCCTCCGTCCACCACTCAGCCGGAGCCTCTTCCTCGACAACGTCTTCCACAACAACACCTCGACGTCTGAGGGAGTCCTGGACTAAGGGGTGCTCAGGCGTCCGGCCTGTTGACTATGGGCCGGACTGATGGGATGTGAAGATACGAAGACCGAAGACTGTACCCGTGTCTGGATGGGACTCTCCTTGGCGTGGAGGGCAAGTTTGGTGACCCAACATGTAGATTCCTTTCTTTGTAACCGACCTTGTGTAACCCTAGATCCTCCCGGTGTCTATATAAACCGAAGGACTTAGTCCGGAGAGAGGATATCCATTACCATAGCCGTACAAGCTAGACCTCTAGGGTTTAGCCATTGCGATCTCGTGGTAGATCAACTCTTGTAATACTCATATTCATCAAGATCAATCAAGCAAGATGTAGGGTATTACCTCCATAGAGAGGGCCCGTGTCGGTGGGAACGACACCTATGGGATCACAAGAATCCCTACTGTGGTTAGCGGGGCGCGGGGTCATGAGAAGAGCGGATCAAACAGATAGCACACGGTTCCTTTATCCAGGTTCGGGCTGCGAGGATGCGTAAAACCCTACTCCTGCTTTGGTGGATTGTATATCTATGTTCTTGAGCTAGCTATGGGGCGTGAGGAGCTCCAAAAAGCCGAATCCTTCCTCTGGTCGCCTCGGGCCTCCTTTTATAGAAAAAGGGGTTGCCACAGTGGCACACAGGAGGTGGAAAGGGTACAGTGATGCGAGGTTATCCCTCGCATTACATGACAAGGCACATTTAATGCGTCTTGCTTAGGTGTCCTTGCTTTATCGGGGACGGGGGAGAAACCTGTCTCGTCCGTCGCCGCTCCTTCTTGTGTCGACACGCGCCCTGGCCAGTGACGCCTGCGATGCCACGTAGGTAGGCAGGCAGCTGAGGTGGCGCAGTGGTGGGTCTTCACGAAGATCTGCATGCCACCACGCAGGTGCCTGCCCAGCTGGTTGGGTCGGCAGCTGCATGCATGCGGTGGTGGAGGTTTAGTCGGCGTGGGCCTGATGGTGGCCCTGCGGGTGTCCTCGGTAAGGGCCTTGTCAGGGCCCTGGCAAGGGTCTTGCCGAGGCGCATGCTGTCATCCCCGGCAAGGCGCTTGCCGGGGGCCTTGTGGTCTTCCTCGGCTGGGATCCCGCCAAGGGTTGTCGTCTCCTTAGTGCGTATCTGATCTTGAATGTCTTCACAAAGATCTACATGCCGCCACGGGTATGTCTCCCGAATCCTTGCCCTTTGGGGTAGTGGACTGAAGGGTGGTTTGCTCCGTAGGCGCGGGATGAGTCGCCACGGAAAGGGTCTTGCCGGGGCTGCTAGAACTGTCTCCCGGTAAGGATCTTGCCGGGGGAGTCAGCTTCGTCCCCTTTGATCTTTGTGGTCTTGGACTTGGCGTCGTTCTAGTTCTCTTGAGCTTCGGTCTTACCCTAGCTCACCTCCCTTGCCTTGCTTGGTGTGGTGGTATCCGCGGCTTAGACTGCCCGTGCACAGTTATAGGGGTACAAAAAATGTACCCCTCTTTTTGTACACCGACAGGATCCCCCGGGCCTGGGCCACACATAAGCGCAACGCGTTGTTGGGCTAGGCCCAAAAACGGTGCGCGGGCAGGCGGGGCGGTTTTTACCACGGTAAGATTCTTCGCGCGATGTGCTTCCCACGATTCCCGTGTGTGGCGCGGCGTGGGGAGGCGCGTGTGACGTGGGCGGCATGCGTGGGGTTGGTTCCCGCAGGCATGCATCACATCGTAGTAAAGGGGCGGTTCGCGCCTTCCCCATAACGGAGGGAGGCATGGAGGCGCGGCCCATTTACTAAATGGGACTGAGGCGCGATCTTCAAGGCGTCCACTCCCCACGATCATGGGGTGGGGAGTGGTCGTCTCACCCGTCCCCTCGGTTCTTCACGTCCGCCACGTGTCTCCCATGCGCCTGGGGTGGCAAACGGTGGAGGCGGGAAACTGGGCCATCACTGGTTGGTGCGGCGGGTTAGTCCTGGCTCCCTGCGCCTTTCGTATCTTGATTGTCCGAGCAGGACGGCCGAGCCCCAACCCCGATCCTTTATAAAGAGCGGGAGGGGCGGATGGCGTCCCGCATTCTTTCATCTTCTTCTTCCTTCAGCTTCTTCTCCTCCCTTCCATCCGTCATGGAGAGAGGGAATCCCGGTCCTTCAACAGTGGCGGCGAGGGTCGCCGCTCGACAATGCGTCCCTCCTTCTCCTATGCCTGCGGTGGCAGAGCCAGCCGCGAGGGGAAGGGGGAGGGGGCGAGGCCGTGGGCGAGGCCGGGGCGCTCGAGGAAGAGGAGGACGGGGCGGCGCGCCGGGCTCGCCTCCGCCAGCAGCTCCTCCTCCAATGGAGGGCTATGTTGGGGATGACCCTTGTGAGTTCTTCGTCAGGCTGCGCCGGCTGCCGCACCGTCGCCTTCGTCTCCCGACTCCATTTGCGCGGGAGATGGAGCTGGATCCACCGGAATCGTTGCGGCTGCACATGAGGGGCTGCGGGATCAGTGGCACGTGGGTCCGCGTCGACTTCCCCGCCCCTCACGTGATGTATCTTCGTCGGGGATGGAAGACATTTGCTCATATCCACCGCTTGACGGAGGGGCTCACTCTCCATTTTAAGCTGATGGAGGGTGGCCTTCTCTCCGTCAAGGTCTTCGGGTGCTTTGGGACCCGTGCAAGGTGCTGCGTGGAGAGCTCTTCTGATAGTGAAGACTCCTCCTCAGGCGGGAGTGACGAGGAGGACAGCGGCAGCGACGACGAGGGTAGTAGGCGGCAGGATGACGGGTCCGACTAGGTGTCGGGTGCCGCTCCGTGCGGCACCGGTGACCCCATCATCCGTGTCTCCGGCACCTTGAACTTCTCGGGGTCGTCTCCTTGGGCGGCTGGCATTGGGAGGCTGCGGAAGAGGAAGAGGGCGGGCGGCAAGGCCGTCAAGTCGGAGTACGTGGGCACCGACGCCTTCGACGCATGCTGACGTCCTGCCGCCTCGTCTTCGAGCTCTGCTTCCGGCGCCGCCGTCATCATCCAGCCTTTGGACGGCCACCAAGATGTTCTCTTGGTGTCTTGTGCCACCCGTAGCTCGCCTAGGCGCTCCTTTTGTCCTTTTCGCCTCCTTGACCTGCCTCCCGAGGAGAGGGACAAGAAAGGGATTACGGGCACCTTATCTCTTTTCAGTTTGTAAGCCTTCGGGCCTTTTTTGAATTTAAAACTTGTAATCCCATCATTCATGTTTTTCATTCCCTATGGACTGTACCTGAGTGGAATGTTTTTTTAATGAAAAAGGGATGCTTGCCAGGTCATTTGTTTGTGGGTGGAACCCACGACAAGGAGTAAATCCTTGATATCTTCAAGATAAACATGTCCTTGCCCGACAACAGGCCTTGCCATCTCCCCACTTCGCTCGACCTTCCTCACGCCTTTGGCGGAGGCAAGGATGAGGCGGGTTCAGGCTCCTTGTTTCATCCTTTCGCTGCCGCGACTACGACCAAACTTGGCCCCAGGAACGAGCCCTAGGGCCTAGAGTTATGGGATCATGGTAGCTTAGGGGAAAATGAGGTTTCACATACCTCAGTCCATAATGGAATGCATGATAAGGGATGAAGAACTTATCTGAAGCTGCAGTCCCCGGCAACCCTGGTTCGCCGTGGGTGAATCTTTGCTCTTGCAGCCCCCGGCAATACTGGCTTGTCGGGGGCTAGATGCTGGTCTGTTCCTATTTTTTTTTCTCCCCAAGTGGTTCGGCACGGATATCTGTGTGTCCTGTGAACCAAAGAAGACAAAAGAAAGACAAAGAGATGCACACTCGACCTCTAAGCTAGGGGTTAGTCGCCGCTAAGCACTATCAACCCTAACCAAGGACGAGACTCGACCTAGCATGCATGCTATAACTTAGGGCACCAGCGCTTCATTTATTTATGCTCAAGGTCTGCGCCTGGCGTTGTATAAAGGGTTACATGCATCATCGGCAAGGCTCGTACAAAAGGTGGCTTGCCGGGGGGGCCGGCAAGCCGCGCCTCACGGGTAAAACTTGCGAAGATGCTCAATGTTCCAGGAGTTACTCACCGGAATGGCATCTTCGGTCTCCAGGCGGACTGCGCCGGGCCTGGTGACTCGTATTACCCGATAAGGGCCTTCCCACTTTGGCGTCAACTTGTTGGAATTCTTGGCCGATTGAACGCGCCGAAGAACAAGGTCGCCTTCCTCAAAGCTTCGGGCATGAACCTTGCGGCTATGGTAGCGGCGCAGGGCTTGCTGGTAGCGCGCTGCTCTCACAGCCGCCCGAAGACTATCTTCCTCAAGGAGCGTTGCGTCATCTTGCCGCAATTGCTCTTCCTCAAGCTCGTCATAAGCGAGTACTCGAGGTGACCCGTATATGAGTTCCGTGGGGAGAACTGCTTCTGCCCCATATACCAAGGCAAAGGATGTCTGGCCGGTGGCTCGATTTGGTGTCGTTCTGATTGACCAAAGAACCACCGACAATTCATCAATCCAGCGCCTTCCACTCTTGTGCAGTCTGTCAAAGGTCTTTCTCCTCAGGCGTCGCAGTACTTCAGAATTTGCCCTCTCAGCTTGACCATTGCTTCGTGGGTGAGCAACGGAAGCGAAACAGACCTTGCTGCCGAGGTCTTGAATATATTGCGTAAAGGTGTGGCTTGTGAACTGCGTGCCGTTGTCGGTGATAACCCTATTGGGTACACCAAAACGGCACACCAGTCCTTTGAAGAACTTGACGGTTGACTGTGCTGTGACCTTCCTCATTGCTTCCACTTCTGGCCACTTTGTGAACTTATCGATTGCAACGTACAAGTACTCAAAGGCCCTGACAGCGCGGGGGAAAGGGCCCAGTATGTCAAGCCCCCAGATCGAGAAAGGCCAGGAGAGAGGAATGGTTTGAAGGGCTTGAGCTGGCTGATGAAGCTTCTTTGAATGGAACTGACACGCTTCACACTTGGTGACTAGTGTCGTTGCATCCTGGAGGGCGGTGGGCTAGAAGAAGGCTTGCCGAAACGCTTTGCCGGCAAGGGCCCTTGACCGGATGTGGGATCCACATATGCCTCCATGTATCTCCGCCAACAGCCCCAATCCTTCCTCTCGAGGGATACACTTCAATTTCACGCCATTTGGCCTCTTTCTGTATAGGACGTCATCGACGAACTGGTACATAGTAGAGCGATGGGCTAGTTTTTCCGCTTCTTCCTGCTCCTCAGGAAGTTCCCCTGTTTGGAGGAAACGGACGGTATGCTGTGCCCAAGCTGGAGCCTGGGGCTCGACGGCGAGGACTAAAGGCATTTCCTCCGCTATCGGAGCGGCTGTCTCCATGGCAAGAGCTTGATGCTCTGTCAGAGCTAGCCGTCCCATGGCGGGCTCAGTGTCTCCGGCAACATCCTTGCCGGCGGCTTTGGGGAGCTCGGCAGGAAAGTACTTGCTGGGCCCTGATTTTCTCCTCTTGTTCTGCTCTGTTGATGGATCAACGGATGGCTGAGTTAGCCGAAGCACAAAGGTACCTAGTTCCACAGGTAGCTTGAGGGCAGCGTGTTTTGACAGGTAATCGGCGATATCATTCTCCGCTCGGGGAACATATTCTACCTGTATACTGTCAAAACGCTCTTCCAGCTTTCTCACTTCATCGACGTAGGCCTTCATCAATGGGCTTTGGTAATCCTTGTTGACTTGCTTGACGACAAGTTGCGAGTCGCCTCTGACGACGAGTTTCTTGATTTCGAGGTCCGCCACGATCCTAAGACCGGCAAGCAGCCCTTCGTACTCAGCCGTATTGTTTGTTGACACCTCCCTGGGGAAGTGCATCTGGATCACGTACTTGAGGTGCTCTCCGGTGTGCGCGACAAGCAGTACGCCAGCCCCGGCGCCCTGTAAGGAGAAAGCTCCATCAAAGTACATGATCCGGTCACAACTTGCCTCCTTGCCGGGGAGAGCAGTCTCTTGGGTTTCTTCGTCAGGTGTCGCGGTCCATTCTGCAACGAACTCCGCCAGGACTCGGCTTTGAATCGTCGAGGTACTCTCAAACTTGAGGCCAAAGCTGGACAATTCCAGTGCCCACTCTACGATCCTTCCCATTGCGTCTGGATTGTGCAATATCCGTTGCAGAGGGAGGCGAGTGATGACAGTGATTTCATGCGCCTGGAAGTAGTGACACAGCTTCCTCGAGGCCATAAGAAGGCCGAAGAGCAGTTTCTGCACACCGGAGTACCTCGATCTAGCCCCCTACAGGAGGGAACTAACAAAGTAGACCGGGTGCTGCATCATTTTCTTCTTCGGCGGCACTTCAATTAGCTGTGTCGTCTTGGCATCGGTGGCATCGGGCGCCGTCGCTGCTATTACCTCATCATCAATTTCTCTCTGCGCCACTAGTGCGGCGCTGACCACCTGGTTCGTTGCCGCCAGGTACAGCATCAATGGTTCCTATGGCCTAGGCGCAACTAGTATTGGCGCGGAGGAGAGGTACCTCTTCAAATCTTGCAATGCTGCTTCGGCTTCTGGCGTCCACTCCATCGGGCCCGCCTTTTTCAAAATTTTGAGAAAGGGAAGGGCGCGCTCGGCGGACTTGGAAATGAACCTGCTCATGGCGGCAACGCAACCAGCAAGCCGACGCACATCCTTGACTCGCTTGGGCGCTTCAATCTGCTCTATAGCTTTGATCTTGTCCGGATTGGCCTCTATCCCACGCTGTGACACAAAGAACCCGAGAAGCTTGCCAGACGGGATGCCGAAGACGCACTTCTCAAGGTTCAGCTTGAGATTGATCTTGCGTTGGTTTGCAAATGTTTCTTGTAAATCTGATATGAGGGTTGCCCTGTTCTTGGTTTAAACCACTATATCATCCATATAAGCTTCCATATTTCTATGGAGCTGGGGTTCAAAACCAATCTAGACCGCCCTTGCAAACGTTGAACCAACACTGTTCAACCCGAAAGGCATCCGTATAAAGCAATACGTACCACATGGGGTGATGAATGCCGTTTTCTCTTCATCTTCCCTTGTCATGAAGATCTGGTGGTAGCCGGAGTAGGCATCGAGGAATGAAAACAGATCATCCATATAAGCTTCCATATTTCTATGGAGCTGGGGTTCAAAACCAATCTGGACCGCCCTTGCAAACGTTGAACCAACACTCTTCAACCCGAAAAGCATCCGTGTAAAGCAATACGTACCACATGGGGTGATGAATGCCGTTTTCTCTTCATCTTCCCTTGTCATGAAGATCTGGTGGTAGCCGGAGTAGGCATCGAGGAATGAAAACAGATCATCCATATAAGCTTCCATATTTCTATGGAGCTGGGGTTCAAAACCAATCTGGACCGCCCTTGCAAACGTTGAACCAACACTCTTCAACCCGAAAAGCATCCGTGTAAAGCAATACGTACCACATGGGGTGATGAATGCCGTTTTCTCTTCATCTTCCCTTGTCATGAAGATCTGGTGGTAGCCGGAGTAGGCATCGAGGAATGAGGTCTCACCGGTCTTCTTCTTTTGCCTTCCCGGGGCTCCAGCGGCAGGAGCAAGCGCCTTAGCAGTGGCAGCTGCTGCAACTACTTGTTGGTAGAGTTGGTCAGCGCAAATTAGCGCATCCTTCTTGTTTGATGGGACGGTGATGATCGTCACAGGCCCCGGCATCTTCAGGCTGTTGTAGGCGTAATGTGACGCCGCCATGAACTTGGCCAGCCCTGGGCAGCCAAGGATCCCGTTGTAAGGCAAGGGGATCTTGGGAACGTCGAACACAATCCTTTCTGTCCTGTAGTTCATATCACTCCCAAAAGTCACGGGCAACGTGACCTTTCCCTTTGGTTGACTTCTTCCCGGGTTGACCCCCTGAAACGTGCCCGTCTCTTCGAGGTCCTCATCAGGAATCTGCAATTTCTCGATCACGGCAGGCGAGATTAAGTTCAGATCGGCCCCGCCATCGACTAGCATCTTTGTCACCTTGAGGTTGCGTATTGTTGGTGAAACCAACAATGGAAAGCACCCGACTGCAGTAGTGCGATCAGGGTGATCCTCAGTGTCAAAAATGATAGGTGTGCTGGACCACTTCAGCGGCCTTTGGGCATCAAACGACGGTTCCGCCGCTGTAATCTCATGCGCCCACTGTTTAAGCTGGCAGTTAGAGGTATGCAGCGAGGCGCCACCATCGACACACATGGCCTCTATAGCTTTCTGAAATTCTTGGTCACCAAACTCATCATCCTCTTCGTGATCATCGTCTTCTGGCCTTTTGTCACGGCCCCGGGCGGGCCTCTCCCGCTGTTTATCTTTGCCGCGACGGCCCGCCTGGCCATCACGCTTCTTGCCAGACCCCTCAGCACCGTCCTGGCCTTTCTCCTTGTCCCGCCTCTCATATTCAGCCCTCTGCTTCTCAGCAAGGAGCTCAACCTGTCGACAGTTCTGGAGATCATGGCCTTTGGTGTGATGGATCTTGCAGTATTGCTTGTCGGAGTTTCCTGGCTTCTCGGCAAGCCGCCAAGGCCCGGCAGGCGACACATCCGACAATTTCCTTGCCGGGGTCATCTGCCTTGGTTTTCTTGGCGGAGCCGGCGTCGTCAGATCCCTCGACGGCAAGCACAGCTTTACCTTTGCGCTTCCTGTTGCGGCGCCGGCCTTTCTTCGCCGGGGCGGCAGTATCCTCATCTGAGGAGTCGGTTTCCACGCCGGCATCTTCGTCGGGGTACTTCCTTCCCTGTTCAGCTCGGGCACATCTGTCAGCAAGAACATAGAGTTCTGCCACATCATTCACCTTGTTCATTGCCAGTTCTTTGCGCATCTTGCGGTTACGCACGTTCTGATGGAACGCGCTGATGATGGCGGCAGGGTGAACATCAGGGATATTGTACTGTACCCGGCTGAACCTCTGTATATACTTGCGTAGACTCTCGCCTCCCTTCTGGGGAATGACATGCAGGTCGCTTGCTTGGCCATGGGCTTGGTGACCTCCAGTAAAGGCGCCGACAAACTTATGGCACAAATCCGACCAGGAGGAAATAGAGTCTACCGGCAAGTGCATCAACCACGACATGGCATTGGGTTTAAGAGCCAACGGAAAGTAATTCGCAAGCATCTTATCGTCGCGGGCTCCGGCGGCTTGCATCGCGATGGTGTAGATGCTGAGGAACTCAGACGGGTGAGTCTTGCCGTTGTACTTTTCGCCAACGTCAGGTTTGAAGGCGCGGTGAGTGGGCCACTGGAACTGCCGCAGCTCACGGGTAAAAGTCGGACAACCTACCTCGTAAGGTAGGCCTCCATGGCTCTCCGAGGCCGGGTGGTTCACAGCAAGCCCTGCTCGCCTGTCTGACTGGTGGCGTGCTCCACGCCGGTGCTCGATAGTGGTTCGAGCGTCTTCATGGGCTCGTTCCCGAAGAACTTGGCACTGGTCACAGTGGGTCCGCGGGTCGGACGATGCTATGGAGATGTCGTCGCCCGCGACGTTGCGACAAGCCGGCGTTTGCGGTACCGGATGGGGAAGAGGTGAATGCACCATGGTCGCGGGGACGCCGGCTTTTCCGCCACTGGTCCGCGGGACTCCATCGGAGCGTCGACCCGGGGGCCCCACCAGACATGGTTCGTCTTTGTTGGCCACCGCAACAAGGCTTCAGATAGTGGCTCTCCATTCATCGAGTTTCCCCGTAGTGGGAGGAAAGTCGAGGAGCAACTGTGCGCGCGCCAGGGCCTCTGCTGGCGTCGGTGGCAGCGAAACGTACACGGATCTCGATGCGCTTCGACTTCTGACCATGTCAGAAGGAGCTCTATCATGACCTCACGGTCGCATGCCATTTTCACCAGCGCCTCGGCGAGTGGGCAGGTCTTCTACGTCCCGGGAGTGGCGCTCGGGGCTCTTCCCACGGCGAGGCCCGGTATCTTCGGCGTGATTGCGCCGTTCGTCGCGCGCTGCCTGGGAGGAGTGCGCTGTTGGCGCTGGTGTGGAAGTCTTGGAGGCCCTTGCGTCACCTTCGGGCGGGGCAGCGATGACCCTGGAAGGCCCCGCTCCACCCGCGAAGGGCTTGGCTCCGCCTTTGGATTTGGCGATGTGTGGTCCATTACTAGGCGCACAAACATCGCCGCCTCCCAAACTCCGGCTGCTGGGATGGTGTTGGTGTTCGCGAGCAGCGCCCCGGGTCCTTTCTGCGACCGGTCCGCTACTCGCTCGCGTCGGGACGGGCTGTCCAGCTTCCGACTGGCCAACCGCCACCGTCGTCTTCTTCTTGGGCGCCATGATGATGAAGAAGCGCCGAACTAACTGCTAAAGCCGATTCTCACAACTGCGCCCCCTACCTAGCGCGGCAAAGATGTCGGTGGGAACGACACCTATGGGGTCACAAGAATCCCTACTATGGTTAGCGGGGCGCGGGGTCATGAGAAGAGCGGATCAAACAGATAGCACACGGTTCGTTTATCCAGGTTCGGGCCGCGAGGATGCGTAAAACCCTACTCCTGCTTTGGTGGATTGTATATCTGTGTTCTTGAGCTAGCTATGGGGCGTGAGGAGCTCTAAAAAGCCAAATCCTTCCTCTGGTCGCCTCGGGCCTCCTTTTATAGAAAAAGTGGTTGCCACAGTGGCACACAGGAGGTGGAAAGGGTACAGTGATGCCAGGTTATCCCTCGCATTACATGACAAGGCGCATTTAATGCATCTTGCTTAGGTGTCCTTGCTTTATCGGGGACGGGGGAGAAACCTGTCTCGTCCATCGCTGCTCCTTCTTGTGTCGACACGCGCCCTGGCCAGCGACGCCTGCGATGCCACGTAGGTAGGCAGGCAGCTGAGGTGGCGCAGTGGTGGGTCTTCACGAAGATCTGCATGCCGCCATGCAGGTGCCTGCCCAGCTGGTTGGGTCGGCAGCTACATGCATGCGGTGGTGGAGGTTTAGTCGGCGTGGGCCTGATGGTGGCCCTGCGGGTGTCCTTGGTAAGGGCCTTGCCGGGGCCTCGACAAGGGTCTTACCGAGGCGCCTGCTGTCATCCCCGGCAAGGCGCTTGCCGGGGGCCTTGTGGTCTTCCTCGGTTGGGATCCCGCCAAGGGTTGTTGTCTCCTTAGTGCGTATATGATCTTGAATGTCTTCACAAAGATCTACATGCCGCCACGGGGATGTCTCCCGAATCCTTGCCCTTTGGGGGTAGTGGACTCAAGGGTGGTTTGCTCCGTAGGCGCGGGACGAGTCGCCGCGGCAAGGGTCTTGCCGGGGCTGCTAGAACTGTCTCCCGGCAAGGATCTTGCCGGGGGAGTCCGCTTCGTCCCCTTTGCTCATCGTGGTCTTGGCCTTGGCATCGTTCTAGTTCTCTTGAGCTTCAGTCTTACCCTGGCTCACCTCCCTTGCCTTGCTTGGTGTGGTGGTATCCGCGGCTCAAACTGCCCGTGCATAGTTATAGGGGTACAAAAAATGTACCCCTCTTTTCGTACACCGACAGCCCGAACCAGGGTAAACATCATGTCCCCTGTTTCCTGTTACCATCAACCTCAGACGCACAGTTCGGGACCCCCTAGCCGAGATCTGCCAGTTTTGACACCGACATTGGCACTTTCATTAAGAGTTGAACACCGAACACAGTTTGGTTAGTTTCCTGTGAAATTTAATTGATCCTCTGTCTGACTTTTCTTTTCGAACACCGGACAGTGTCTCAGGGGCTACTGTCTATGTTGGGATTTTCTCGGTTAAATGCCGCTTACCTCAAAACCTGTCAGCAGGCTGCTGCAGGCTTTGGTCAGTCCGCTTTTGACGGGCTGAACCTTCTCAATCACCGTACCCATAAGGATACGATGTTCTTCCACAATGGAAGCGCCTCGTAGCGCTTCCAATAGATTGTCCAGCGCCTCTGGATGGACAGAGGTCGCCAGCGAGACGGGCACGCCTCCTTCTCTTGAAGGAGGTTGCTTGTCAGACTCCGGGGCCGTATGGGTCTCCGGATCCATGCTCAGAGGGGGGCCGAATTGAGTACGGCCCCCATCGTCAGTATCCATGGGGGCTTGTTCCCCCATGTGTCCGGCAGCCGAGGAATCGCCCTCCGGCGCCGCCTTGATGGCCTCCCGAACCTCTCCCTAGCCTGGGAAAGTCCTTCGGGACAACACATCGACGTCTCCCTTGGCCTCGGGAGAGTAAGCGGCCGGCGGTGTCTCACTGGCCATCTCCTTTGAGTCCAATGACCCTCTTGATGAGGATCGCTGGGAGCTGTCGTGGGCCGGACTACAATAGCATAATTAATCATGTCAATACGACAAAGAGGAGAGGTTAGATTTATGGGCATATCCGAGTCTTAGCACTTACGATGCGGCCGGAGGCTTAGTGCGGGGGTATCGCTCTGGACTGCTGTCGACGTCCCATGCGGAGCTGCCCGCGAGCGGGCCTTTCCCCTTCTTGGGCGCCTCTGCCTCTAGAATTGTGGAGGCCGCCCTCTTCTTCCTCCCCCCATCAGGGGGAGAATTGCTCTCCTCCTCCACCTCATCGTCGTCGTCTTCAGCGATGGAGGAACGGGTCTTGTCTTCGGACGTCGCGTCCGAAGCGCCCTTGCGGCAGGGCCGCTCCGGACCCCCTTGGCCTTCCCCATGGCCTTCTTCGCCAGCGCCGTATAGGGCACCGACACCAGCATCTTCACTAAACGCGGAATGACTGGTTCTTCAGGCAGCGGAGCCAGACACTGGATCTGCTTCGCCCTCTCCATCCAGTCCTGCAGAAGTAATGATAATAATAGCTTAGATATCATCCTTGAAACAAGCAAGTAGGGGATACATTAAAAATAACATACCTCATTGGCGAGGTAGTTGATGTCGTGCCCACGGTCCGAATCTGCGGCCAGCTGTGTCTCGTTGCCCTTGAAGAGCAGCTTCCAGGCGTCTTTGTGAGTAGTTTCGAAGAGCCTCTTCAGGGTATGGTGCTTCTTCGGATTGAACTCCCATAGAGGGCGGCTTCGGCTTTGGCACGGGAGATTCCGGCGAACTAGCATCACCTGGATTATATTGACAAGCTTGATATCCTTGTCCACCATACTTTGAACGCGCGTCAGCAATGCTATCAGCTCATTTGGCAAACACCAGTTCGGGCTCTTCTCGACTGTCACACCCACAATGCGGCTATATCTCCCATGTGTTGGGGCACGACTTATAGGCATAGCCGCATGGTAGGTTTGTCGCAAGAAGGGTAATATTCACACAATCCCATGTACTGAATAAGAAAGGGGTAAAGAGTTGGCTTACAATCGCCACTTCACGCAAATACAAGTTAAACATACATCATCCAGAGTACAATCAAGGTCTGACTACGGAACCAAAATAAAAAGAAGAAAACCCCAAATGCTAGATCCCCGACCGTCCCAACTGGGCTCCACTACTGATCGAAAGGAAAGGAAACAAAACAACGAGCAAGATCTTCATCGAGCTCCCACATGAGCTTGGTTGCATCACCTGCACTGGTATCATTGGCCCCTGCAACTGTTTGGAAGTATCTGTGAGTCACGAGGACTCAGCAATCTCACACCCGCGAGATCAAGATTATTTAAGCTTATGGGTAGGATAAGGTAGTGAGGTGGAGCTGCAGCAAGCACCAAGCATATATGGTGGCTAACATACGCAAATAAGAGCGAGAAGAAAAGCAACGGAGCGGTCGTGAAGGTACAAGTGATCAAGAAGTGATCCTGAAAGTACTTACGTTCAAGCACAACACAAGACCGTGTTCACTTCCCGGACTCCGCCGAAAAGAGACCATCGCGGCTACACACGCGGTTGATGCATTTTAATTAAGTTAAGTGTCAAGTTCTCTACAACCAGATATTAACAAATTCCCATCTGCCACATAACCGCGAGCACGGCTTTCGAAAGTTCAAACTCTGCAGGGGTGTCCCAACTTAGCCCATCACAAGATCTCACGGTCAACGAAGGATATTCCTTCTCCCAGGAAGACCCGATCAGTCTCGGAATCCCGGTTACAAGACGTTTCAACAATGGTAAACAAGACCAGCAAAGCCACCCGATGTGCCGACAATCCCGATAGGAGTCACACGTGTCTTGTTCTTAGGGCAACACCGGATGAGACAAGCTACGAGTAAAACCAGACCTCGAGTTTCCCCGAGGTGGCCCCGCAGGTGGCTCGGTTCGGACCAACACTTAGAGAAGCACTGGCCCGGGGGGGGTTAAAGTAAAGATGACCCTAGGTAGCGCGACTCCCAAGGGAAAAGTAGGCGGTGGTGAGGCAAATGGTAAAACCAAGGTTGGGCCTTGCTGGAGGAGTTTTATTCAAAGCGAAATGTCAAGGGGTCCCCATAACACCCAACCATGTAAGGAACGCAAAATCAAGGAACATAACACCGGTATGACAGAAACTAGGGCGGCAAGAGTGGAGCAAAACACGAGGCATAAGGTCGAGCCTTCCTCCCTTTACCAACTATATAGAGTCGTTAATTAAATAATAGATATTGTGATATCCCAACATATAGATGTTCCAACATGGAACAAACTTCATCTTCACCTGCAACTAAAAACGCTATAAGATGGGCTGAGCAAAAGCGGTAACATAGCCAAACAACGGTTTGCTAGGAAGGTGGAGGCTTGACATGGCAATATGGGAGGCATGATATAGCAAGTGGTAGGTAACGCGACATGGCAATAGAGCGAACAACTAGCAAGCAAAAATAGAAGTTATTTTGAGGGTATGATCATCTTGCCTGAGATTCCGCAAGGAAGAAGAACGAGTCCATGAAGAAGAGAAACGGACGAAGTCGAACAAATCCTCACAAACGCAATGTTATCGGAACTAACCTGAAGAAGCAACACCGAAAACAAGCAAACAACAAAGTAAACAACCATCACATAAACATTGCATGATGCACAACCAAGTATGATGCATGTCCAATTTAATGAGGCATGGCATGGCAAAATGCACAAACAATACTACAAATTAAGTGGAGCTCAATATGCAACGAGTTGCATATTGACGGAACACCACATTCAAGTTATTTAGTTCGATCTCGTTTATGTACCCAACAATATTAAATGTTGATTAACATGGCAAGAGGTGAAGCAAATGAAAACAACCTATCTAGGCAAGTTTAGATGAGGCCGGAACAACAAACAACAAGTCCGGAAAATCCTTATGTGCCTATTTTAGATTTGGTACTGTTATTCCCTAAACCATATTTTAGAGTTCTTAAACATGCAAAGTAAAGCCACCATGTTAATTTAAGCATTTTTCTACCCCATTTACATATAAAGTTTATTAAATTTGGAGCTACGGTTATTTAGTTATGAAATAAAGCATTTTAACATGGTATTATGCAAAATAAACACAAACAACATTTTAAACATTCCAAACATGCATGAAAGTTGGAAATTATTACTCTACACAAAATTCTAAGCATTTTACATATATAAATTATTTTAATATGATGCACGGTTGATGAGTTATTAAATGCATGAACTCTAGGGACTTTTCTGCAAAACTGCAATTCCCTAGATAATAGATAAATTCACTGACGGAAAAAAATAGAGTTGGGCCGAAACTGAACAGTGGTCTGGGAGCTGGGGTGAGTGACCTCACCATAGTGGACCGAGGCATAGTAGACGAGGCAGGCCAGCGGGCCAGTTGGGCCTTGGAGGCCGTGAGCCCATGGGGCACTGGACGGGGCCCACGCGCGGAGGGGTCGTCCCCGACCTCCTGCCGAGGCGAGACGAGACATGGCGGTGGCGGCGGAACGACGACGCTTTGGGGCACAGAGGAGGCAAGGCGAGACGGGAAGGGCCTGGGAGGATCTGGCCCCGGGGACCTCATTCCCGGCGACGGCGAGGTCGGTGGGTCAGGAAGCTCCGGGCGGCTGGCACTCCCTGGTGAGAGAGGGATCAGGAGGAGCTCGTCCGGGCCCATATGGGCTCGGGTGGGCCACAGATAGGCCTGGCAGGGCCGTGGTGAAGTGGGGCGCGGGGGGGGGGGGGGGGGGGGGGGTGGGGGGCGGGGGTTGGTTGGTGCGGGATCTGGGGCGACGTGGAGGCGCGCTATAGGTCGGGGAAGGCGGCGCTGGTGGTCTCAGGTGGCGGCGGTGGTGAATTTGGCAGCGACAAGTGGCGGCGGGGGAGCAGGCAGGCACGAAATTTGAGGAGGGAGGTAGAAGAAGGCCAGATTTGGCATGGAGAGGTGTTTAAATAAGGTAGGGGCTAGGGTTTGAGGGTTTTAGGTGGTTTTCGGACACTCTGATCGCGATCGTGTGGCTCTGGACAGAGGAGGACTGGATGGGCTCCAGCTGGGCTGTGCAGAGTGCGATGGGCTGAGAGGAGAGAAGAGAAGACAGCCCGTCAATGGTTTCCGGAGACCAAAAACGTCCGACGTGTGACCGACTATACTGCCGCTATAGTTATCCGTTGGGGCATCAAACGAAATCCGAATGCGATGAAACTTAGCAGGCGGCCTACCTACAACATAACAAGACCACACGCCAAATCTCATCCCATTCTGAGAACATTTTCCGGCCACTTATAAAATACTATTTTGGACATGCCGCGGGCGCGTGCAAGTGTGGTTGGGCTTAGAACGGACAACGGAGAGAACGGGGAGACCCGGACGGATGCAAGTTTTGAAAACATGATGATGCAATGCACATGATGACATGATGAAATGCAACACACAAGCAAAAGACAAGGAAACGATAACCAATAACTGGAAGACACCTGGCGCAACGGTCTCGGGGCATTACAACACTCCACCACTACAAGAGGATCTCGTCCCGAGATCTAGGATGGCACCGAGGGAAATGAAAGAGGAAGGGGAAGAGGTAAAACTAAGTTGCTTCTTTGACAAATGAGTGAAACCAAAGAACCTTGAGGGGTTGAAAAACTTGAAATAAAGAATACAACGGAGATGAACGAAGTTGAAAACACTCCGTTAGAAAAGAGGAACAAGGAACATTACTAGAACCTTGTAGGTTGAAAGACATAAGAAAAAGGGTTGCAATGAACAAGAAGTACATGCAAGCACTCCGGTAGAAACGAGATGTACAAGGAACGATAAGTATCAATTACGACAACACTCGGTTGGAAAAGGAAGGTAAAGAATATGAGCTTGGCAAAAAGAAAGCACTTGGATGAGTGTCCGGTTAGAAGTGGAATGATACACACAACACTCCGGCCAAAACAAGATAGAGAAGGAAAAAGAATGGTGTGATTTGGGCAGCACTCCAATTGAAAATGGAAGGAATTGAACATGAACTTGACAAGATGAGAGGATACTTGAAGAGATCAACAACACACTACCTCCGGAACCATTGAAAGAATGGCACAAGGTGTAAGAATGATTTCATACGGCACTCCGATTGAGAAGGGAGGCAAAACTTGATAAGAAGAGAGAACTTGAAAAGAGGGCACGGCACTCCGGTTGAATGGATATACAAAGGAAAGAGCATGATCTTGGCAAAATGAGATGATAGGACGAAGAGAGCAACATCACAATGCCTCCGGAACAAATGTAAGAATGGAATCAAAAGAACGGAGGAGAAAAAAACATCTTCTACCTCAAATGAGATTGACAAAGCATCTTTAGGAGAAGGGTCGAACGGAGTTGTTGGAAAACCAACAATGAAAAGAGTAAGCTTGTAGTGGGCTTATGAAGAACATCTCAAAACTATGAGGTGAAGATTCTGCCACTAACGGCAACAATAGATTGTATTGATATGAACAAGGAGACGAGAAACTTATTTCACCGAGAGGATAAATGAAGAACTTGGGTCATTTATAAGCACCATAAGTAGCAACAATCCTTAGGGAAAGATTTAGGTGAAATATAACTCAAGATAACTTCAATGAATAGACTGATGGGTTGCAAGGATCTCATGAACAAATTGAAAATGACGGGTTTAAAAATATGTCATTCCGGACAACTTGTTAATCATGAAACACGAAGGGAAATTGTCAACAATGACATAACACCACCTCAAAAGATGAGATATGAAAGAATTGCACTTTGGAATGCAATATGAAGAATGCTGGAACTCCTCAAAACAAGACATGTGTTGAACACCCTGTATAATTTTGAGTATAGCTTGGCAGATCATAACTTTGAGAGAAATCTTGAAGAACGAATGAAGAAAGAAAGAAATCCTTGATGAGCAACCATGTTGAGCCTCCATGAAGAACTCCGGTAATAAAAGAATGATCAAAAGGAAGAGAAGTTGAGAACATAAGGTGAAGCCTTGTGATGATTTAGATAGGGCTTTGCGGCGAGATAAAGTGGAAACTTGGAACTCCGGAAAGAAAAGATAAAGCATCTCGAACTGAGAATGTGATATGATGAACCACTCTGAAAAGAAGAAACTAGATCACTTGAAAGAAACAATAATAAGAATTATGTTATGCGTATCCTTCACCAATTTAAATTGATGACAAGCAACGGATTTGGCATACTACTTATTCTCGTAGAACGGATTAAGATGGATATGGCGCAAACTTGGGAAAAGGCTTCAACGATCTGCCGGTAAGATTGGAAAGAACAAATGAATTGATATCATAACGTATGAAGGGGAACCTTGAACAAACGGCCATAAGAATTAAAAAATGAACGTAGAAAAGGTAAAGAAACACCGGGAAGAATTAGAGAACGAATGAAGATTCTTGAGAGAATTTGATGCAAGAGAATGAAGAGATCACGAGCTGATTAGAGAATATTTGAATGATGCACCGGTAATATTTGGAGAACGAGAGCTGAAAGCTAGAATGAATAATTCTGAGATGATGGGCTCCGGAGAATCAAACTGAAAAGGCTCTTGATTTTCTCCGGAAGGGTGAAAAGAATTCTCAAAATTGAAAATAATTATGCGAGGGTGGCAACAAGCTAGAACCATGAATCTTCATGAGAACGGAGAGAGATTTAAGAGAAACTCTTCTTCAGTCTTCAAAAGCAGAGAATGGCGATGGGAAACACCACCCTGAATTGTTGAGGCACTCCAGAATGAAAATTAGAAAGGTTGAACCAACGATGAACGAATTTGAAAGATCTGGGAGAAATACATATGACTGATGATAATTCATTATTACCTCAAACTTGGAAAAGAATTTGAGAGTAACTCCGAGAAAATTAGTAGAGTCGGGTGATCCTGGGAAAAGACCTGTGGGTTAGGGCCCACTCAAAAGATACGCCGTTGAACGATTTAAAAGGAAGATTGCGCCGGTTGAATTAAATGGCTCAATAGAGATAACAACCTCGAGATATCTTGAACGGATTGATAATGGAGACGCAAATCTTCTGAGATATCTTCAGCACTCCAGAACAAATGAATAACAAGAAGTGAAAAATTACGAAGTGCACCGGTATGAAAAAATATTTGAAACGAGGAAAAAGGATATGATCAACAAAGCTTGAAATGAATCCATCGGAGAAGAAAAGAGAATGGAGAATGTTGAACTTGTAGCTTCCTTAGAATCTTCCTGAGAATCACCGGATAAGAACCTTGACAAAAAAGAATGAAGAGACTTCACATCCATAAGATGGATACTTCATTAAGAAATCTGAGTCCTAAAAAAAAAAAGGGGGGGGGGGGGGGGAAAAACAAAGGCAACTTGGGGGCAGATGAAACGAACAACGTTGGGAAAACTAAGGGGTGATCTTGCGAATGTTGAAATGATCGGATCCACTTGGAGGGAAACATGCCGGTTGAAAGGATTGACATGACAATATCGATCATCAAGAAGGATTAGTATTCACATAGAAATGTGAGAACACCACTTGGGGAAGGTATGGAATCAACACTCTGACTTCGAAGCAACTCGAATACCACAACTGAAAACAAAAAGAAAGGATTGGCTTGCAAAATAAGCCGAAACAAACATATGATAGATCCCATGTCGTATCATGTGTCTGTTGGAAATATATCCTACGTGATACTTGAATTCCCACTTATAAATTCCCGAAACTTTCTGGTTATGCAATCAAGTGTTGGGGATACAGGGGAAGCATAATATCTCACCCAAACTAACAATTCCTACATCCAGCTATATCCATCCTTCAACACATAACCAAGAAACCTTCGGAAATCATTTACCTCAACCTTCGAAAAGCATCCGTTATACGAGTTATGGAAATACTCCCGAACTCCCGCCCCAGTACTGTGTGGCGTCGAGGTTATCTCACCAACAACTGCATAAAAGAGATTTTCTATGTCGGCGAACTCAGGTATTCCAGAATTGCAACGATAAAATTGTGACGACAACACCTCGGAGCTCAACTCCTCGGGACACAGCCACAATACCTAAATGTCAGGAGGCACCAAGAACAATGTTCTCATCACAAGAATATCGGAACGATTCCAGGATACCCGCCTGATCCTAAATTTCTTTTTCATGAAATTTGAGGAGAGAAGAGTCAAAACTTCTACGTCAGGAGGCCTCACCAGAGCGACGAAGGGACTAAGGAGTAAAAAGAATTCTACTCTCTGATATATAAAATCCTAAGAGTCAAAACATTTTGTTCTGGACTCAACAACGTTAGTGATTCGATCAAGCAGGGGGATCCTAAGTCGGGGATGGTTCTGATACCAACTTGTCACACCCACAATGCGGCTATATCTCCCACGTGTCGGGGCACGACTTAGAGGCATAGCCGCATGGTAGGTTTGTCGCAAGAGGGGTAATCTTCACACAATCCCATGTACCGAATAAGAAAGGGATAAAGAGTTGGTTTACAATCACCACTTCACACAAATACAAGTTAAACATACATCATCCAGAGTACAATCAAGGTCTGACTATGGAACCAAAATAAAAACAAGAAAACCCCAAATGCTAGATTCCCGATTATCCCAACAAGGCTCCACTATTGATCAAAAGGAAACGAAACAAAACAACGAGCAAGATCTTCATCGAGCTCCCACTTGAGCTCGGTTGCATCACCTGCACTAGTATCATCGGCACCTGCAACTGTTTGGAAGTATCTATGAGTCATGAGGACTCAACAATCTCACACCCGCGAGATCAAGACTATTTAAGCTTATGGGTAGGAGAAGGTAGTGAGGTGGAGCTGCAGCAAGCACTAAGCATATATGGTGGCTAACATACGCAAAAAAGAGCGAGAAGAGAAGCAACGGAGCGGTCGTGAAGCTACAAGTGATCAAGAAGTGATCCTGAAACTACTTACATTCAAGCATAACACAAGACCATGTTCACTTCCCAGACTCCGCTGAAAAGAGACCATCACGGCTACACATGCGGTTGATGCATTTTAATTAAGTTAAGTGTCAAGTTCTCTACAACCGGATATTAAAAAATTCCCATCTGCCACATAACCGCGGGCACGGCTTTCGAAAGTTCAAACCCTGCAGGGGTGTCCCAACTTAGCCCATCACAAGCTCTCACGGTCAACGAAGGATATTCCTTCTCCCATAAAGACCTGATCAGTCTCAGAATCCCGGTTACAAGACATTTCGACAATGGTAAAACAAAACCAGCAAAGCCACCCGATGTGCCGACAATCCTGATAGGAGTCGCATGTATCTCGTTCTTAGGGAAACACGGGATGTGACAAGCTACGAGTAAAACCAGACCTCGAGTTCGGACCAACACTTAGAGAAGCACTGGCCCGAGGGGGGGTTAAAGTAAAGATGACCCTCGGGAGCGCGACTCCCAAGGGAAAAGTAGGTGGTTGTGAGGCAAATGGTAAAACCAAGGTTGGGCCTTGCTGGAGGAGTTTTATTCAAAGTGAACTGTCAAGGGGTCCCCATAACACCCAACCGTGTAAGGAATGCAAAATCATGGAACATAACACCGGTATGACGGAAACTAGGGAGGCAAGAGTGGAACAAAACACCAGGCATAAGGCCAAGCCTTCCACCCTTTACCAAGTATATGGATGCATTAATTAAATAAGAGATATTGTGATATCCCAACATATCCATGTTCCAACATGGAACAAACTTCATCTTCACCTCCAACTAGCAACGCTATAAGAGGGGCTGAGTAAAAGCGGAAACATAGACAAACAACGGTTTGCTAGGAAGGTGGGTTAGAGGCTAGACATGGCAATATGGGACGCATGATATAGCAAGTGGGAGGTAGCGCGACATGGCAATAGAGCGAACAACTAGCAAGCAAAGATAGAAGTGATTTCGAGGGTATGGTCATCTTGCCTGAGATTCCGCAAGGAAGAACAACGAGTCCATGAAGAAGACAAACGGACGAAGTCGAATGAATCCTCACAAACGCGACGTTATCGGAACTAACCCGAGGAAGCAACACCAGAAAGAAGAAAACAACAAATTAAACAACCATCACATAAACATGGCATGATGCACAACCAAGTATGATGCATGTCCGGTTTAATGAGGCATGGCATGGCAAAATGCACAAACAATACTACAAATTAAGTGGAGCTCAATATGCAACAAGTTGCATATTGACAGAACACCACATTCAAGTTATTTAGTTCGATCTCATTTATGTACCCAATAATATTAAATTTTGATTAACATGGCAAGAGGTGAAGCAAATGAAAACTACCTATCTAGGCAAGTTTAAATGAGGCGGGAACAACAAACAACAAATCCGGAAAATCCTCATGTGCCTATTTTAGATTTGGTACTGTTCTGCCCTAAACCAATTTTAGAGTTTTTAAACATGCAAAGTAAAGCCACCATGTTAATCTAAGCACTTTTCTACCCCATTTACATATAAAGTTTATTAGATTTGGAGCTACGGTTATTTAGTTATGAAATAAAGCATTTTAACATGGTATTATGCAAAATAACCACAAACAGCATTTTAAACATTCCAAATATGCATGAAAGTTGGAAATTATTAATCTACACAAAATTCAAAGCATTTTACATATATAAATTATTTTAATATGATGCATGGTTGATGAGTTATTAAATGCATGAACTCTAGGGACTATTCTGCAAAACTGCAATTCCCTGGATAATAGATAAATTCGCTAACGGGAAAAAAATAGAGTTGGGCCGAAAATGAACAGTGGTCTGGGCACTGGGGTGAGTGACCTCACCATAGTGGACCGAGGCCTAGTAGGGGAGGCAAGCCAGCGGGCCAGTTGGGCCTTGGAGGTCGTGCGCCCATGGGGCACTGGACGGGGCCCACACGCGGAGGGGTCATCCCCGACCTTGTGCCAAGGCGAGACGAGACATGGCGGCGGCAGCGGAACGGCAATGCTCCGGGGCGTAGAGGAGGTAAGGCGAGACGGGAAGGGCCTGGGCGGATCCGGTGAGGTCGGTGGGCCGGGAAGCTCCGGGCGACGACAGTACCTGGTGAGATAGGGATTAGGAGGAGCTCGTCCGGGCCCATATGGGCTCAGGCGGGCCGCGGATGGGCCTGGCAGGGCTGTGGTGAAGTGGGGCACGGGGGGAAAATCGTGGTGCGCTGGTGTTGGTTGGTGCAGGCGCTGGGGCAACGTGGAGGTGCGCAATAGGTCAGGGAAGGCGGCGCTGGTTGTCTCAGGTGGCAGCGGTGGTGGATTTGGCGATGACAAGTGGCGGCGGGGGAGCAGGCAGGCATGAAATTTTAGGAGGGAGGTAGAAGAAGGCCAGATTTGGCATGGAGAGGTGTTTAAATAAGGTAGGGGCTAGGGTTTGAGGGTTTTAGGTGGTTTTCGGTCCCTCTGATCACGATCGTGCGGCTCTGGACAGAGGGGGACTGGATGGGCTGCAGGTGGGCTGTGCAGAGTGCGATGGGCTGAGAGGAGAGAAGAGAAGGCAGCCCGTCAACGGTTTTCGGAGACCGAAAACGTCCGACGTGGGACCGACTATATTGCCTCTATAGTTATCCGTTGGGGCATCAAACGAAATCCGAATGCGATGAAACTTGGCAGGCGGACTTCCTACAACATGGCAAGACCGCACGCAAATTCTCATCCCATTCCGAGAAAAAAATTTGGCCACTTATAAAATACTATTTCGAACATGCCGCGGGCGCGTGCAAGTGTGGTTGGGCTCAGAACGGACAACGGAGAGAACGGGGAGACCCAGACGGATGCAAGTTTTGAGAACATGATGATGCAATGCACATGATGACATGGTGAAATGCAACACGCAAGCAAAAGACATGGCAACGATAACGAATAACTGGAAGACCCGTGGCGTAATGGTCTCGGGGCGTTACATCGACCCAGGAGGTGAGCCGCATTGGAGTGCGAGAATTGAATTCGGTAGCTGCGGCCCAATTGGTGCCGCGGGGCTCAATGATGTAGAACCACTGTTTCTGCCATTCCTTGACAGTCTCCATGAAAGTGCCTTTAGGCCAGGAGACATTGGTCAGCTTACTCACCATAGCACCTCCGCACTCCGCGTGCTGGCCATCCACCACCTTCGGCTTCATGTTGATGACTTTGAGCCACAACCCGAAGTGGGGTTGGATGCGGAGGAAGGCCACACACACGACGATGAACGCCGAGATATTGAGGAAAGAGTTTGGGGATAGATCATGGAAGTCTATCCTGTAATAGTACATTAGCCCGCGGACGAAAGGGTGGAGTGGAGATCGTAGTCCGCGGAGGAAATGAGGGAGGAATACCACCCTCTCGTTGGGCTTCGGTGTGTGGACGACTTGCCCCTGGGTTGGAAGACGGTGGGCGATTTCCTTCGCCAAGTACCCGGCCGCCTGAAGCTCAGTAATGTCCTTCTTCTTGACGGAGGAGACCAACCACTTTCCTTGACCTCCGGATCTGGACATGCTTGAGTGCTAGCTTGAGTGGGAAGGAGATGATAACTTGGGCGCTGGAGCTCAAGAGTGGAAGGGCAGAGGAAGAGAGAAGGCGTGGGTGAAGAAAGGGGATTCTTATCTCCTTATAAGGGCAGTGAATATTGAACGCCTCCCCACTTGCCTTAAAATTCGCCTACTCCCAAGGGCTGTGTAAACGACATGGTTGGGTTACCCATGCCCGTATTGATGAGAATCCCGCAATAAGGGGACACGATCTCTGCTTCGACAAGACGTGCCAATAGCAACCGCGTCTCGAAACATGGAGCGGCAGACAAAAAATAGTTCGAAATTATGACCGGCAGACGTGATGTCATGTTGTAAAAAGTTGTCAGCGGATTGGACTCATGGATTATTATATTCTCTCTGCGGTTGTGTGTGGTGTGTGTGTTACAGGTCCGGACACGATCAATACGTCCGAAGACTATCTTGGAGTTCGGAAGGAGGAACCCGCCTTGCAATGCCGAAGACAGATCTACGCGTCGGATACCTTGTCATTGAAGCCAGTTTCAGGGGCTACCGAGGGAGTCCTGGACTAAGGGGTCCTCAGACGTCCGGCCTGTTGACTATGGGCCGGATAGATGGGCTATGAAGATACGAAGACCGAAGACTGTACCCGTGTCTGGATGGGACTCTCCTTGGCGTGGAGGGCAAGTTTGGCGACCAAACATGTAGATTCCTTTCTTTGTAACCGACCTTGTGTAACCCTAGATCCTCCTGGTGTCTATATAAACCGGAGGACTTAGTCCAGAGAGAGGATATTCATTACCATAGCCATACAAGCTAGACATCTAGGCTTTAGCCATTATGATCTCATGGTAGATCAACTCTTGTAATACTCATATTCATCAAGATCAATCAAGCAGGACGTAGGGTATTACCTCCATAGAGAGGGCCTGAACCTGGGTAAAAATCGTGTCCCCTGTTTCCTGTTACCATCAACCTCAGACGCACAGTTCGGGACCCCCTACCTGAGATCCGCCGGTTTTGACACCGATAACGTCCCTCATCCACCGTACAGGATGAGGATCCATCTTCGATCTCGTCGTCCCGCCGGTTCAACCACCCCGTCCTCCACTTCCAAGGATGTGACGCCCCTGATTGAATCGTACACTAATCATACATGCAAACGTGTACGATCAAGATCAGGGACTCATGGGAAGATATCACAACACAACTCTACAAATAAAATAAGTCATACAAGCATCATATTACAAGCCAGGGGCCTCGAGGGCTCGAATACAAGAGCTCGATCATAGACGAGTCAGCGGAAGCAACAATATCTGAGTACAGACATAAGTTAAACAAGTTTGCCTTATGAAGGCTAGCACAAACTAGGATACAGATCGAAAGAGGCGCAGGCCTCCTACCCGGGATCCTCCTAAACTACTCCTGGACGTCGTCAGCGGGCTGCACGTAGTAGTAGGCACCTCCCGAGCAGCAGTAGTCATCGTCGACGGTGGCATCTGGCTCCTGGGCTCCATCGTCTGGTCGCAGCAATCGGGTATAGAAAGGGGGAAAAGAGGGAGCAAAGCAACCGTGAGTACTCATCCAAAGTACTCGCAAGTAAGGAGCTACACTACATATGTATGCATTGGTATCAAATGGAATAAGGGTATCATATGTGGACTGAACTGCAGAATGCCGGAATAAGAGGGGGATAGCTAGTCCTATCGAAGACTATGCTTCTGGCCACCTCCATCATGTAGCATCTAGAAGAGAGTAGATGGTAAGTTCACCAAGTAGCATCGTGTAGCATAATCCTACCCGGCGGTCCTCTCCGTTAGAGAGCGACCACCGGGTTGTATCTGGCACTTGGAAGGGTGTGTTTTATTAAGTATCCGGTTCTAGTTGTCATAAGGTCAAGGTACAACTCCAAGTCGTCCTGTTACCGAAGATCACGACTATTCGAATAGATTAACTTCCCTGCAGGGGTGCACCACATAACCCAACATGCTTGATCCCATTTGGCCGGACACACTTTCCTGGGTCATGCCCGGCCTTGGAAGATCAACACATCGCAGCCCTACCTAGGCACAACAGAGAGGTCAGCACGCCGGTCTAAATCCTATGGCGCAGGGGTCTGGGCCCATCGCCCATTGCACACCTGCACGTTGCAAGGGCGGACGGAAGCAAAACTAGCCCCCTTTATACAAGAGTAGGATTACGTTCCAATCCGGCGCGCGCCGCTCAGTCACAGATGTCACGAAGGCTTCGGCTGATACCACAACGTCGAGTGCCCATAACTGTCCCCGCGTAGATGGTTAGTGCATATAGGCCAGTAGCCAGACTCAGATCAAATACCAATATCTCGTTAAGCGTGTTAAGTATTCGCGAATGCCGACCAGGGCCAGGCCCACCTCTCCTAGGTGGTCTCAACCTGCCATGTCGCTCTGCGACAAAGTAACAGTTGGGGGCCGTCGGGAACTCAGACACACCACTACCTGGATGGAGCCACCTGCCCCTTCAGCCCCCATCTCCGAACAGTACCACAGGTAATGTAACAGTGTAAAGTATATAGTATATGCCCGTGATCACCTCCCGAAGTGATCACGGCCTAGTAGTATAGCATGGCAGACGGACAAGAATGTAGGGCCACTGATGATAAACTAGCATCCTATACTAAGCATTAGGATTGCAGGTAAAGGTAACAACAGTAGTAGCAAGGACAGGCTATGCATCAGGATAGGATTAACGGAAAGCAGTAACATGCTACACTACTCTAATGCAAGCAGTATAGAGAAGAGTAGGCGATATCCGGTGACCAGGGGGGGGGGCTTGCCTGGTTGCTCTGGCAAGGAGGGGTCGTCAACACCGTAGTCGATCGGGGGTACAGGCAGCAGTCTCGGGGTCTACCGGAAAGAAGTAACGGAGGGGGAACACAATAAATAACATAGCAAACAAAGCAACACAAAGCATAACTTGGCAATGCGCGGTGCTAGGGGTGACCTACCGTAGTATGAGGTGATACCGATGAAGGGGGAAACATCCGGGAAAGTATTCCCGGTGTTTCATGTTTTCGGACAAATGAACCGGAGGGGGAAAGTTGCGTGTTCGCTATGCTAGGGATGCGTGGCGGACGAACGAGCTGCGTATCCGGGTTCGTCTCGCCGTTCTGAGCAACTTTCATGTAGAAAACATTTTCATCCGAGTTACGGTTTAATTTAAATGAATTTCTAAAGTCTATTTCATTTTCTGAAATTTTTAGATTTAATAATAATTCGAGTTGACCAAGTCAACTTGGCTAGTCAAAAGGGTAGGTGTGGCCCACATGTCATGGACTATTTTGCAAAAAAAACTAACTTATTTAATGGGGCCTACATGTCATCTACTACTAGACTATCTTAGCACAAATTAATACGTACTAGCTAAACCATAGTACTAATTTAAACAAGGGCCGGCCACAAACATGGCACACACACACACAGAACACACTCACACACACATAGCAGCGATTGGCCATGGCTATGGCCTGCAGCGGTAGCAGTAGAAGCAACTGAGCAGCAGCAACTAAACAACGACAACGACTAGCATCATCTGCAGAGCAACGGGCAGCAGCAGTAGCATAGCAGGGGCAGTTCGTGAGCAGCTGCAGTACGCGAGCAACAACAGCAGTACAAGCAGCGGCGCTAAGCAGTAGGCGGCAACGGCCGGGCAAGCATAGCGCGAGGGGTAGCGGCAAGGCACGGCGGGGCGAGCAGTGGTAGGCAGTGGCGCGAGGCCATGCTCAGGCAGGCGCTCACGGGTTTGTGGCCAGGGCATGGCAACCACGGCAAGCATAGGAGCAGCGGCAAATGACACAGATCGGAAGGGGAAAGCGAGGTAATCGGTAGTGGGGCTCACCCCGGTGCTCATGGACGAGGTTGGGAGGTCGGGGGCGGCCCGTAGCAGTGACAACCGATGACGAGATGCAGCGGCCGCAGGCGGGGAATGACTTGATGCCGAGCGTGCGGTGCGGCTCGTCTTGATTTAATGGGGGTAGTCGAAGGAGTAGACGACGAGGGAGCTCGTGGACATCTTGACACGGCTAGAGGAGGCCGGTGACCGCGGGATCGATGCGGTGATGACGAGACTAACTCAGGGACGAGCAAATTTTCGAGAAAGAGGGTGAGCAAGGGGATAAGTGAGGGTTAGGGTTCGTCCAAGTCGTCGGGGGTCATCTTATCCATCTCCTGGAGTGCCCAGATGATCGACACGGCGACAATCGGTGGCGTGGACGGCGTGCGTGCGTGCACAGCACCATGGCCTCCTCTGCTCTGTACAGAGGTGGGAGGAAAAGCCTTTGTGGGCTGGGCCAAAACACTATAGCTACATAAAGCCCACCCGCACAGGATCTTGTTGGTTTTTTTCCTTTTACTTATTTCCCTATTATGTTTTCTTTTAGTCTGTAATTTATTTTCTATTCTAAAAAGATAAAAGTAGTTCCTGATTTAGTATAACTAAATATACTACTGCCATATTAACTATGGCACCCAAATAAAATAGTTTAGTATTTTACTAAATATAAAAGGCATTTATTTAATTGCTTAAGATGTTGTTTTATTTATTTTAGAGTATTTAAATAATTTATAAGAAAGTGGTTTCACCACCATAATCATCTAGGATTTATTTGCCACATTTCGAACACTTTAGATTTAATATTTGAAAACTTTTATTGTCTAACTTGATTTTGAATTTGAATTTGGAACAAGATTTGAATCATCGTGAAACTAACAATAGTAATCATGGTGACGTGGCATCATTAATAGATGGTTACTGTAGCTTAATTATCCGGACGTCACAATTCTCCTCCACTACAAGAAATCTCATTCCGAGATTTAGGATGTTGTGTAGGGGGAAAGTTCTAGTTACGAAATTCTAAAGAGTCTTCTCGGTCTTGGATGCTCTTCTAGAAGAGGTTGATCCATTACGTTGATGTCTTCCAGTCGTACTTACGAAAGCATAAAGGGTGGGTATTCCGGGAGAGCAAACCTCTACAAGGCCGAAACATCGGGGAAGGTGGCAAAAAGTAACTCTCGAATTGAAACTTAAGAAAATATTGAGAGCAAAGTAGGGAGGTAGCATGGGAAGTTTCGAGCGGGCGGGCAATCATTCAATTCCTGAAATAGGGCGTGAAAGAGGTTCAAAGCAACGGGAATAGGTATTGTGTCTGATTCCAGAATAGATCACTAGGAAGGTGGCCCGTGAATTACATACGAAGCCAAATGTGAGGATTGACTTTGGGAATAGGGGTGTTCATGAGAGTCAGGTTTCGATCCTGTGGAACTGTGGGTTATGGGCCCACCATGTGGTTTAAAGTAGGAAGGGGGCTGACATCTTGCACGGTCACGATAGCAAGGCATGTCAGAGGGTAGCCTGTCAGTTATGTCGGCAACAACATCGGTACCAAGGGCGAGGGACGAAGAGAACCATTTTCCTGCTTGTTAAACGAGGCGGACCAATAGGCAAGGTTCTCGTCCATCGGTGGCTACCGGAATGTCATCAAAAATAGTAATAGGGTCTTACTGATAGAGTTGTACTGCAAGGTGTTTACATAAGCAGTGAATTATTACTGCTTAGACCATATGGATCACAAGAAATATTAAACAAAACAATGGAAAGGAATATGTGTTTAAACCCATATTTCAGGGGTATATTCTTCCCAAGGACAAGCGGACCATGATATCCATGACAGGATATAATGTAGAAAACCCTTTAGGTAAGGGGAGAGAAATTTCATGACATTACCCATACAACGGTGTTTGGATAATTGAGCAAGAAACATTTAGCATTGGGCTTCAAATGTTCTTGTTGAAAATCGAAGTACCACACACATGCTCCGAGATAGCATTGACATGGTCTTCAAGCAAAGATTAGACTTTGGATACACAAAGGATCCATCAGGATAAACTTATTAAACAAGGCATTCAATTTCCTGGCGGAAAAAAATGGTTAACCTTGTTAAGAAGGAAACTATAACACTAGGTTCTCCCAGCCAGGTGTGCTAGGCATAACATCACCTGGTTATAACTCCTGGGAATATATTCCAACCATCATATCTGACCGAGTTTCAGATCTGATTGGTGTCAGGATACCTCAGACTCAGGATGCCTAAGAAGAAAAGGTGCAGCACAGTTTGACGAGATGACATAGTAAGTTTCTCGGGGAATGAACTATGGAAGAAAGTTCCGAAACAATAGTTCATCATTAAAACCAAGGAGAGGATGAAGAGGTGGCTAATGAACTCAGCGACAATTCATTGAGATTTTCAAAAGGTGGATTTCCACACTTATGTGAACAAGGATATAACATTTGTCAGATCAAATGATATAAGGATGTATGCTCGAGAAAAACATACACAATTAAGCATTGGTTGAAAAGTGCACCCAAAATATGGTCTTAGGTAGCATGATCAATGTTAGAAAGGTGATTTAACAACCAATAGTCTAAGAATAAAATATCGACCATTAACTTGGAAGCAATAGGGTTGCTAGAAACACGCACAAGTTTGTGTTGAATGGAAGGCAATAAAGTGGTTGATGATAACACAAATCATCGAGGGCAAGGATGGTACTTCTCATCATGAATTCAATTGATATCCTAGAAGGGGTCAAACTGTTGGTGATGATCACGACACACTTGTCGAGGGGTTTCATGAGGATATAATCGATCATCGATGACATCAAGGAAAAGGAAGGGTGAAGCGAAAGTTATCAGAACCATGGGTATGAAACATACTCGAAATCAAGTTTGCTATTCAAGGAGAAATGATATGACAAGGAAGATCGACGTAAGATTAGCTCATTGTCGAAATTTGTGCTTCGTGAAGCAGGACCAGGTAGCACAGTTAAAAATTAGCCCAAGGTGATAGCCGATCAGGCTAGGATTGACATGCTTGAGTATAAACTCATGAATAAAGGAGATTACTAAGAGTTGTTTAATCGTGGTGCGGACCCGATTTAGTTATCGGTGTCCTCGAGTGACTAACAACTCGGAACCAGGAAACATTGGAATCGGTGAGGAATAATACTCGATGAAGGCTCATAATAAGCAACATGGTTCGATGATATTATCAAGATACCAGAGGGTAATACTCAGAGGTAGAGCAAAATAGAGGTTTGAAAAGTGTATTGATCTGCAAAAGACAAGTACTTTAACTTGTCCGAGAAAAGGAACAAAGGAATATCAATATGGCCGAAACCATAGTTGCAAGGGATCCAATTCAAAGACACCGGAAGAATTATCCAACTAATTAAAAGTTTTTCAAGAAGCTTCCATGATAAGTTCCACATTGGGTCCATGGGCATGAACACAAAGTTCAAGGTCGACTCCCACTTCTTCAATGTATAACCTTCCATTCACTTCTCGTGTTCGATGAAGTTGTAGTGTTGAAATTTATCTAGCAAAATATCAGAAGAGTATAACTCATGAAAACTTTCGAGTTCACACATATTAAGGAAGGCCTAGGTTCAACCCATCGGGGCATTGTGGGAACATATACCACAAGCTTCAATAGTAAATATCACCAGCTCGAAAGTAGAGCATGGTTGTCCAAATCAAGGAATATGATTTACCAATGGCATTATGTATCAGGGAAAGAACTTTCGAAGTGATTGAATATAAAGGATGTTGTCGGATAAAATCCAACAAAGGTTCTCGTGGTCCACAAGGGATCTGATGTGAGCATCGGTACTCAACCAGAGGAAGGAAGAATGCAAGGAGATCAGACTATAGAAACAACTGACTAACTCAAAGCTCAAATGTAAAGGAATTATGATTTCCAAATCAATGCATCAGAAGCAAACACTCTGATTAAGGACAGATAAGTTGAATAGTCTTAGGGGTACAATCGATGGCAATTTGATTGGTTGAGATCCAGCTCATGTTTAAAATGTCGTCTAAGCTAGAAGGTCAAAATGAAGGATCTGATTAAGGAATGCGAGCATTCGCAACATATTGATTCAACAGACTCAAACTGATAATGACTAAGGATGCCAATAATACTACCAGACCTATGAGATTAATCATAATGCAAGCAAGCAAGAATTTCAAGAGTAATAGTTGGATGAGGATTTTCGAAAGATCGAATGGTATTTCGAAGACTTTTGTGAAATACTTGAATCAAATGGGATGAGCAGATACTCGGTAAGAGCGAGGAATTATCCACATTGGTATTCATATGGCAAGGAACTGCAAGGCAGTATGCTCAAAGTATTCTCGGAACAATGAGAGGAATTCGTGGTATCTTATAATAACAAGGTCACGGGGAATGATTGTACGAATGGCAAGTGTAAGTAGTCATCCATAAGGAATTTTCAATAGTCGGGAATAACAAAAGTGGTGCGCACAAAGTCTCGAGAGAACATCTGAGAGTAACTTCGGAATCTTCTGGTGCAGTGGACAATCATTGTGATTAGGTGCTCTCCAGGTGGAAGTAGTTACGAGAACCTAGAGTCAGAGTTAGTAAATTCATTTTAACCCGAATAGAAGAGAGATCAGAGTCCCAGAGTAAGGATCGAGGAGTAAAAGATCCTAATACCACCCAAATGGCGACATGGGCCCGTAAGGCACACAACCATGTTAGTAAAAAGTTTTGCAATGTCTAGACTCGACTTCGGCCAAGGAGTGTGGAAGGGGGGTTCCTACAGGCAGTCGGCTCTGATACCAACTTGTGACGCCCCCGATTCAATCATACACTAATCATACACGCAAACGTGTACGATCAAGATCAGGGACTCACGGGAAGATATCACAACACAACTCTACAAATAAAATAAGTCATACAAACATCATATTACAAGCCAGGGGCCTCGAGGGCTCGAATACAAGAGCTCCATCATAGACGAGTCAGCGGAAGCAACAATATCTGAGTACAGACATAAGTTAAACAAGTTTGCCTTAAGAAGGCTAGCACAAACTGGGATACAGATCAAAAGAGGCACAGACCTCCTGCCTGGGATCCTCCTAAACTACTCCTGGTCGTCGTCAGCGGGCTGCACGTAGTAGTAGGCACCTCCCGAGCAGTAGTAGTCGTCGTCGATGGTGGCGTCTAGCTCCTGTGCTCCATCGTCTAGTCGCAGCAATCGGGTATAGAAAGGGGGAAAAGAGGGAGCAAAGCAACCATGAGTACTCATCCAAAGTACTTGCAAGCAAGGAGCTACACTACATATGTATGCATTGGTATCAAATGGAATAAGGATATCATATGTGGTCTGAACTGCAGAATGCTGGAATAAGAGGGGGATAGCTAGTCCTATCGAAGACTACGCTTCTGGCCACCTCCATCATGCAGCATGTAGAAGAGAGTAGATGGTAAGTTGACCAAGTAGCATCGTGTAGCATAATCCAACCCGGCGGTCCTCTCCTCGTCGCCCTATTAGAGAGCGACCACCGGGTTGTATCTGGCACTTGGAAGGGTGTGTTTTATTAAGTATCCGGTTCTAGTTGTCATAAGGTCAAGGTACAACTCCAAGCCATCATGTTACCGAACGACTATTCGAATAGATTAACTTCCCTGCAGGGGTGCACCACATAACCCAACACGCTCGATCCAATTTGGCCGGACACACTTTCCTGGGTCATGCCCGGCCTCGGAAGATCAACACGTCGCAGCCCTACCTAGGCACAACAGAGAGGTCAGCACGCCAGTCTAAATCCTATGGCGCAGGGGTCTGGGCCCATCGCCTATTGCACACATGCATGTTGCGAGGGCGGCCGGAAGCATAACTAGCCCCCTTAATACAAGAGCAGGCTTACGTTCCAATCCGGCGCGCGCCGCTCAGTCACTAACGTCACGAAGGCTTCGGCTGATACCACGACGAGTGCCCATAACTGTCCCCGCGTAGATGGTTAGTGTGTATAGGCCAGTAGCCAGACTCAGATCAAATACCAATATCTCGTTAAGCGTGTTAAGTATTCGCGAACGCCGACCTGGGCCAGGCCCACCTCTCCTAGGTGGTCTCAACCTGCCCTGTCGCTCCGCCACAAAGTAACAGTCGGGGGCCGTCGGGAACTCAGACCCACCACTACCTGGATGGAGCCACCTGCCCCTTCAGCCCCCATCTCCGAACAGTACCACAGGTAATGTAACAGTGTAAAGTATATAGTATATGCCCGTGATCACCTCCCGAAGTGATCACGGCCCAGTAGTATAGCATGGCAGACGGACAAGAGTGTAGGGCCACTGATGATAAACTAGCATCCTATACTAAGCATTAGGATTGCAGGTAAAGGTAACAATAGTAGTAGCAAGGACAGGCTATGCATCAGGATAGGATTAACGGAAAGCAGTAACATGCTACACTACTCTAATGCAAGCAGTATAGAGAAGAGTAGGCGATATGTGGTGATCAAGGGGGGGGGGCTTACCTGGTTGCTCTGGCAAGGAGGGGTCGTCAACACCGTAGTCGATCGGGGGTACCGGCAGCGGTCTCGGGGACTACCGGAAAGATGTAATGGAGGGGCAACACAATAAATAACATAGCAAACAAAGCAACACAAAGCATAACATGGCAATGCGCGGTGCTAGGGGTGACCTAACGCAGTATGAGGTGATACCGGTGAAGGGTGGAAACATCCGGGAAAGTATTCCCGGTGTTTCGTATTTTCGGACAGATGAACCGGAGGGGGAAAGTTGCATGTTCGCTATGCTAGGGATGCGTGGCGGACGAACGAGCTGCGTATCCGGGTTCGTCTGGTCGTTCTGAGCAATTTTCATGTAGAAAACATTTTCATCCGAGTTACGGTTTAATTTATATGAATTTCTAAAGTCTATTTCATTTTCTGAAATTTTTAGATTTAATAATAATTCGAGTTGACCAAGTCAACTTGGCTAGTCAAAAGGGTAGGTGTGGCCCACATGTCATGGACTATTTAGCAAAAAAAACTAACTTATTTAATGGGGCCTACATGTCATCTACTACTAGACTATCTTAGCACAAATTAATACGTACTAGCTAAACCATAGTACTAATTTAAACAAGGGCCGGCCACACGCATGGCGCACACACAAAGAACGCACTCACACACACATAGCAGCGATTGGCCATGGCTATGGCCTGCAGCGGTAGCAGTAGAAGCAACTGAGCAGCAACAACTAAACAACGGCAACGACTAGCATCATCTGCAGAGCAACGGGCAGCAGAAGTAGCATAGCAGGGGCAGTTCATGAGCAGCTGCAGTATGCGAGCAACAACAGCAGTACAAGCAGTGGTGCTAAGCAGTAGGCGGCAACGGCCGGGCAAGCACTGCGCGAGGGGTAGCAGCAAGGCACCGCGGGGCGAGCAGTGGTAGGCAGTGGCATGAGCCCACGCTCAGGCAGGCGCTCGTGGGTTTGCGGCCAGGGCGTGGTCAGATGGAGCTGCAGCCATGGCAACCACGGCAAGCATAGGAGCAGCGGCAAATGACACAGATCGAAAGGGGAAAGCGAGGTAATCGGTTGTGGGGCTCACCCGGTGCTCATGGACGAGGTTGGGAGGTCGGGGGCGGCCATAGCAGTGACAACCGGCGACGAGATGCGGTGGCCGCAGGCGGGGAATGACTCGATGCCGAGCATGCGGTGCGGCCCGTCTTGATTTAATGGGGTTAGTCGAAGGAGTATACGACGAGGGAGCTCGTGGACATCTTGATGCGGCGAGGGGAGGCCGGTGGCCGCGGGATCGATGCGGTGACGACGATAGTAACTCGGGGACGAGCAAATTTTCGAGAAAGAGGGCGAGCATGGGGATAAGTGAGGGTTAGGGTTCATCCAAGTCGTCGGGGGTCTTCTTATCCATCTCCTGGAGTGCCCAGATGATCGACACAGCGACAATCAGCGGCGTGGACGGCGTGCGTGCGTGCACAGCACCATGGCCTCCTCTGCTCTGTACAAAGGTGGGAGGAAAAGCCTTTGTGGGCTGGGCCAAAACACTATAGCTACATAAAGCCCAACCTCACAGGAGCTTGTTGGTTTTTTTCCCTTTTACTTATTTCCCTATTCTGTTTTCTTTTAGTCTCTAATTTATTTTCTATTCTAAAAAGATAAAAGTAGTTCCTGATTTAGTATAACTAAATATACTACTGCCATATTAATTATGGCACCCAAATAAAATAGTTTAGTATTTTACTAAATATAAAAGGCATTTATTTAATTGTTTAAGATGTTGTTTTATTTATTTTAGAGTATTTAAATAATTTATAAAAAAGTGGTTTCACCACCATAATCATCTAGGATTTATTTGCTACATTTTGAACACTTTAGATTTAATATTTGAAAACTCTTATTGTCTGACTTGATTTTGAATTTGAATTCACAACGAGATTTGAATCATCGTGAAACTAACAATAGTAATCATGGTGATGTGGCATCATTAATAGATGGTTACTGTAGCTTAATTATCCGGACGTCACAAAGGAGCTGCCCCGACGTTCCCCTTGTCTTTCATGCCACCTCCATTCCCACACCGCCGTCTTCACCTGCACCAGCAGAAGAGAAGCATCATCACTGTTTGCTCGGATGAAGCTGAGGCCTAATCGGCCCCACCAAAGAGGTTGTACACTAATCACCACATTTTCTTCTTGATTCGATCTCACGGTGTTGCGGGCGCTTGGTCCTGAGCCGACATGGGGCGGCTCCATCCACGGCAGCATCGCTGACCACTTCCTGCACGGCATCGTTCCCTCGACGGCGACGTCCACATCAGTAGGAGCTGCAGCTGCTTTAGCTCTCGCTCGCGCTACTGCTCTGCTCTTGCTCTCGGTCCCCTACCTGGTCTGCTCTTGCTATTGCTCTTTCTCCCGCTGTTGCTCTCGCTCTTGCTCTTGCTCTTGCTTGCGATGCTGCTCCGATTTGGCTACACTTCAGTGGACTGAATCGACTTTTGGGTCAGTCAATTTTCAAGGGGGGGGCTCGCCGAAGTTAAGGAAGAACCAACTGCAGCGGGGAGGGGGCTCGCCAGGGGGGTACCCCACTATCTATCTTAGGGTTCAGGCTGGAGGCGGTGGTGGGGTGGTGGCGTGGGGATTGCCGGAGAAAAAGCTCGGCACGGGGGGGGGGGGGCTAGAGGGATGGCCGGGGTGGCGGCAGACCGGCGGTGGGGAGTGATTTCTGGGTGGGCGGGGCGGAGGTTTGGCCACTGGTGTCAGTCGACTGATGCTGCTACATGACCAGCTTCCCCGGCTCTCGCACGCGCTGCTGCTACTGCTTTTCTCCTACTAGTGCATTCAATTTCGACAGTAAAATTCAGTTTTGACAACAAAAATCAGTTTTGATAGTTAAATTCAGTTTTGACAGTTAAGTTCAGAGATGAGCGGCTGATGTATTTTACATCTAGCACTTGGTGGTTATGTATTTTATGTCATCTATTGGAGATGCTATTACAATTCCACTCAGGTTAACATTGTCTCTCTTGTCCTGCTTCAGCCTCGGCGTCGTACAACTCACAGGAGCTGCTCCAACGACAAAACCCTCCATCACATCGGAGCAGTACCCCGGGCTCCATCTCAAGATGCCTAAGATGTTCTTCCCCTCCACCGACAGCCAAGTCAGCCGGATCATCCTCACCGACCAACCCAATCACACTGAGATCAACATGGCTTCGTCAAAGAGGTTGTACACTTGTTGCATCTCTTTTTACTCTACATGTTATATATATTGTCCACTGAGCACACGTAGTAACGTGAAATACGATTAGTTTCTCCTAGTATATGACAAGCAGTGAGGTATCAGGCAACTTAGCTATTAGCGATGTTCTCTCTTGCACGCCATCATTATTTATCTCTGCGCATTTGAGTTGTGCATTTGTCGATGGGTCTGGGAGTTGAGCTAGTAGGGCAGTGGCCTGGGTCCAAAGTAGTAGAAGTAGCACAAAAACATTTTTTGAGTGTAGGATTTTCCTTGCTCAAGCCTGCCTAATAGAATTGCCAGTGCTCGAAAGGAAAAGTGAAGGCAAAACATAGGAATTGGAAAGTTTCCTATGGTACTACTATTCATGCATTTGGTTCAAAGGAATGGAGCAAAGGAAAACTATAGGATTTGTTCCTTGAATGTCTCTTTGAAAGAAACACCGTAGCAATTTTAATATCCACTTGTCCTCCTTTTCAAATTCCTATTCATGAAGCACACGACTAAGAGATAGTAGCATAATAGCATTATAACCATACATTTTCTTGTGGTTTTACTTAATCTCACCATGCTTCTTTGCATCCTGTGATCTTCCAATTCTTGTGAACCAAACACCCAGATTGGCAGAAATCCTATGTTTTTAAATTCTCTATTTTGCATGTGCATTCCTATCCTATTACTGTGTATTTCCTATCCATGCGCTGTTAGAATCCTCCAATTCAAATGAGCCCTTACAGAATTACTTCTCTTACAGATAGTTGTCAAAGAAAACCTTGTGTGGTTTGTCCCGCTCCTACCGCGGTGTCGTAAACCCGAGCTCAGCTACTCCAACGACAGAAGGGTCCAGCACAACAGGGATCTATCCTCCAGACTGTCTTTCCGCCTCAGATTTTCTTCCCCGCCACGGGCGGCCATGACAACTACATTACCATCATCAACCAAGCAAATGACCTCGAGGACTACACTGGTTCGCAAGAGAGGTTGCAGTCTTCCGTGTCTGCTTACGTTATGCATTGCTTAATATTACATGCTACTTTATCATCCTGTTCACTGATTAGACTCTGAGTCAGCTCCAAACTAATGGTCAAACTTGAGTTTTTAAATGGTTGTGGGGTACATACCGGTGCCGCAATCAATAATATCTATCTACTATCTAGTTAAGCTCCGGTGTCTACTATGAGTTTCATGTTGGGTGGGAAACAAATAGTAAAGAAGACATTATCTGTATTTTTTAACTGAAGACATTATCTGCCTGCTATCATTGGTTTTGGGTCTATCCACAGGTTGCTACCATGACTCTAGATTTCTGCATGCACTCCTTACATAATCTCACTATGTTTTATTCCTATGCATGTCAGTTATTGTACACAATGGAACTGAACATGTAGAGCAAAAGAGAGGAGCCTTGTGTGGCAATAAAATTTCATGCAGACGTTGCTCCATGGTAGGCGCAAAGGCACCCCCTCCACCCATTTCGGATTGTAATCGAGAGGAAGATATCTGTTCTAGGGGGGATTCAGAAGGAGAAGACCACTCCTATTGACCCCTGAGGTCTTCGCTCTAACTTGGCATGTTGATGTTGGTTATATCATGCATATGGTGCCTTACATTGCTTACTTTATACATCAAATATGTCATCTTCTTAGTTTAGACATGCTTTGTGTGAATGCCATCTATTTAGTTTATTCATCGTTTATGTGAATTATGCAACGCCATCTTTTTTAGCCAGGCATCATATATGTGAATTTTGCAATGCCATCCTTCTTAGCCAGTCATCTTATATGTGAATTATATCAGGCCATCCTTTTTTTGCTACGTATTACATTTGTCAACAATGTTAGCACATTCAACTACTCTTCGTGTGCATCAGCCATTTGACATGGTGATGGAAAATTCTAGAGTAAAAACAAGGTCTTCAGAGCGGACTATGCTATCTGATGAAGCGCATATCTCGCTGGTTACGGATAGCTCCTCAGAGGAGGATTCAGAGATAGATAACCAGTCATATTTTCCCCCGAGGTGTACGCTCTAACTTGGTAGGGTTATGTTGCTCATATCATGCGTATGGTGTGTTGCATTTCTATGTCATTTGATTAGTTTCGACATGCTTTGTGTGAATGCCACCTGTTTAGTGTCTAATTACCATATATGTGAATTATGCATTGCCATCTTGTTGCAAGACATTATATATGTGAATTATGCAATGATATCTTGTTGCAAAGGCATTATATATGTGAATTATGCAATGCCATGCTGTTTAGCCAATCATCATGTATGTGAATTATATCATGCTATCATTTTTTTGTATTACGTGTTCCATTTGTCGACAAGTTTGTATATTCAACTACTCTTCCTGTGCATCAGCCATTTGAAGCGGTGATGGAAGTATCTGGAGTGAAACACAAGGTATTCAGAGCAGACAATGCTACCTGCTGAAGCAGACATCTTGCTGGTTACAGAGAGCTCCTTAGAGGAGGATTCAGAGACTGATTACTAGTCCTATTTCCCCCTTGAGGTCTATGGTCAAACTTGGTAGGGTTATATTACCCATGTCATGCATGTTGTCTTGCATTGCTTAGTTTTTAAATCATATATGGATTGCCATCTGCTTACTTGATTACTATATAAATCATATATTTGAATTATATCATGCCATCATGTTTACATACACAGCATCTATCTGAATTATGGCATGGCAACCCATTTAATAAAGACATCATATAGTTATATCATATCATCCTGTTTAGTGTTTACATTCATCATATTTTGAATTATGTCATTCTATCTATGAATTATATCATGCTATCATGTTTCCATAGGCGGCATGTATGTGAATTATGGCATGCCAACCTATTTAATAAACACATTATATAGTTATATCATGTCATCATGTTTACATAGTCATCATATTTTTGGACTATGTCTTTCCATCTTTTTTAGTTAGCCATCATAATGTGAAATTGTGTCATGCTATCCTGTTTAGTTAGCCATCATATATGTGAAATCGTGTCATGCTATCCTGTTTGGTTAGACAACATAAATGTGAATTATTTCATGCCCTCTTTTATTCTCCACTATCCATTGCACCTGTCTATCATACAATGTATGTACATTCAATTACTTTTCTTGTTTATCAGCCGTTTGAATTGGAGAGGGTGATGGCAGTATCTAAGGGAGTAACAACACAGTCTTCAGAAAAGATAGTGCTACCAGTTGATGTAGATAGAACCACGGTTGTACTTGCCCAAGAACCAACCCCACCACACATAACCCAGACTCTCGCAGATTGTACCCCTACCCAGTTGGACAGAGAACCAACTACACCCCTTCTAACCCCAACCCCTGCAGATAGTAACCCAGTTCCAGTTGACACAACACCGTCTCCACCACAAAGCACCCAAACATGAGCAGTTAGTAAGGGAACTACAGGGCCCAAAGCACGAGGACCACCACTCCGAATCCCAACTCAACACTTAAAGGAGAAGAAGAATTCTTCTCAGGTCAGGTTCTATAGACATGGTTCATACTCCTTTGTTCTTGCATCACTGTATTTACTCATACCAACTATTTTCAAATTTGAAGGATGGAATTGAAACTCCAATGGCACAACAGGTATGTTTTAAACCTGTTTCTTTAACTGATTTGCTGTGGTAACTTGCTCTATGTTGATTTCATTTTCAATTAAATAAACACTTATGTTCTCATGTCATGCACATTACAAGTGTTGTTATTGCTCTATAGTTTCCCACACTTATATTCTATCTATTCTTCTTTGTCTTGAACAAATATTATTTGAACTGTGTCTCTATCTTGATTTGGCAACAAAAACTAGAATGATATAGACCATAAAGTGAACATGGTACATAGATATATGTTTGTTTCATGCTGTTATCCTGTCCATTTTACTACTGAACTGATTTACCAAAATGAGTTTCATATACAACATGGTAAACATGTGATGTGTCTGCTTGTTTCTCTTTTAGAATGCAGACAAAATATTGGAGAACAGTACCCCGTTATGCAATGGTAAAGGAAGTAATGCAGATAAGGTTCAAGATAGTGAGACATCCCTGTCGGTCTCCAAGAAAGCTGATAAAAACTATTTTGACGATAGTGAGAGAACCCAAAAGTCCTGTCTTGATGTAGTGTTTGAGTTACTAGCCACTACTGCTGGCACAAGCTCTTCGAACTCACTGCCTGAATTTGTCCGTCTTCTTGAGTCTCAACTTCAAGTTGAAAGACATCGATCAGATGTGCTGCGATAGGAAGCTGAAGGACTGAGGAAGTCCCTGCAGAATTCAGATGCATACTTTCTGGTGCAACAGCAAGCGCTGGATGATTTAAGTGCCAAACAAGAGAAAGTTAATAAGCTTGCTAAGCATCTTGCCAGCATTATGGGTACCCAGGATATTGTTTCTTGAGCTCTTCTGAAGTGGTTTCAGTTCTGGACTTGTTTTGCTGTGGCGTTTATTTGCACTGGTCGCCAACTTTGACAACCAGTGTATATGATATGCTGCTTTGTTCCCTATATTTGCACTGGTGGCGAACTTTGATGCCCAGTGGATGTAATATGTGTAATAGCCGTGATAGCCTAAAGTAAGTTGCTTGCTTATTTATTTCCTTATTGTCTTGTTTATTTGTTTGCTTGTAGTTAGTGCGGTTCTTTTTCTGCGGTTTGCTAGTGGCCGCAATAACCTATTTTAAAAAGTAGGCCATAATAACCATGGGCTACATATTTACTGTAGTTACCATGGGCCTCATATGGGCCATAGAAACGATGGGCCTTCTAAGGGCCATAGAAACAATGGGCCTTCTACAGGCTGTAGCATCAAATGGGCCTTCTACAGGCCGTATGATCGATAGGCCAAACATGGGCCAATAACAGACCGCATTATGGGACGTAAACAGGCTAGATTTGGAATCGTCCGTTCATGGGCCGACAATAACGGGCCGTCGTTAATCGGCTGTTTTTGATGATGCTATGAAAACAGCCCAGCATATTAACGGGCCACAAATGGGCCAATTGTAACCACATGCTGAATTTGGCCCACAAGCAGAAAAGGCCAGTAACGGGGCGTAAATAACCGAATGCTGGAAATGAGCCCAAGAATAAATGGGCCCTGAGAAGGCCGAAAGATAACACGGGTTGGAAACGGCCCAATGGAAAAGTGGGCCGTTGATGGGTATAAAGTGATACACTATTCATTGTGGGCCAGATTCACCATGGGTCGTTAATGGGCCAAGAGTTACAAATGGCCTCGTATGGGCCGAAAGACATCATGGGCCATACATGGGCCGGAAGTTACAACGGGCTGGAATCATATTGGACGGCCCAGATGAAGCTACCTGGCAGCCCATAATGGGTCGTGAGTTAGTGGGCTGTAAATGGGCTATATACGAATAGGCCTTTAACAGGCTTTCCGTGGGCCGACCCGTTACCTTTGGACCAAGTCAAACAGGCCGACCTTTTCACTGGAATGGGCCTCTATTGGGTCGTGCCACGTGTCGACGTATCATAGGCGCCTCTTGTCCAATGAATGGATGATATCTGTCCCAACAGTGAGCCAACACATGTTTCCTGCGGCCAATGAAAATTTTATACGTGGAAAATCCTCATTGGTCCGGGCTGTTAGCGGGTTATCGGATCCAAAACCGGACCTAATAGCTTAATGGCGACCCATTATGGTGGATGCCACGTATCGTTCACCCTTGATGAAAGCACTTCCAAGACGCGCTATTTATCATCATGGAAGTGGACACTTCCGTGATGATAATTTTGGTAATGTTATGGAACACTTCTACGACAACACATGTATGACTATCTTGATTCTATCATAAAATCGTCATGGATGTACATGCATGACAGAAAACATGACCTACTATGACAAACACGTATCATCACGGAAGTGTATTTTTTTTGTAGTGTAGGGGTGATGTCATGTATGATATGTCGTCACCATCCTCGTCCATGTCGACGACCTCCTCAGAGGCGTAATCTAGTACGTTAGATAAGTCCTCGACTGTAGCGACTAGGTGGGTGGCCGGTGATTCGTCTCCAACGTATCTATAATTTTTGATTGTTCCATGCTATTATAGTATCAATCTTGGATGTTTTATATGTAGTTATATATATACATATCATTTTTTTGGACTAACCTATTAACCTAGTGCCTAGTGCCAGTTGCTATTTCTGGATTTTCAGGAAATCAATATCAAATAGAGTCCAAACAGAGAAAAAACTTTGGATTATTTTTTCTGGACCAGAAGAGACCATAGAAGGTTTGGGAGAAGACCTGAAGAGCCACGAGGGAGTGACAAGCTCGGGAGGTGCACCCCGAGGGGCTCCCCCAGGTTTGTGGGCCCCTCGTGAAACCTCTTGACCTAATTCTGCCTCTATAAAATCTCAAATATTTATCTGGCATCAGAGAGCCACCCAAAATACCTTTTCTGCCACCGCAAGTTTCTGTTCCCATGAGATCCCACCTGGAGGCCTTCTCTGGTACTCTGTCGTAGGGGGGATCGATCGAGGAGGGGCTCTACATCAACCATGCCGCCTTTCCGATGAGGCTTCTTCTCTCTCTTTGATCTTCAATACAATATTCTCCTCAATGTTCTTGGAGATCTATTCGATGTAATGAATTTTTGCGATGTGTTTGTTGGGATCTGATGAATTGCGAGTTTATGATCAGATTTATCCACGAATATTATTTGAGTATTCTTTGAACTATTTCATGCATGATCGGTATAGCTTTGTATTTCTCTCTCATCTATTGATTTGGTTTGACCAACTAGATTGATTTTTCTTTCAATGGGAGAGGTTCTTTGTTATGGCTTCAAACTTGAGGTGCTCAATCCCAGTGACAGAATGGGACATGACACATATTTTTATCATTGCCATTAAGGATAAAAAGATGGGGTTTATTTATGCGTGTGTTTATTTTGTCCACATCATGTCATCTTGCTTAAGGCGTTACTCCTTTCTTTAAGAACTTAATACTCTAGACGCATGCTTGATAGTGGTCGATGTGTGGAGTAATAGCAGTAGATGCAAAATCTTTTTAGTCTACTTGTCTCAGACGTGATGCCTATATACATGATCATTGCCTTGGATATCGTCATGATTATTTGCTTTTCTATCAATTCCCTCTTGGGGAACGTAGTAATTTCAAAAAAATTCCTACACACACGCAAGGTCATGGTGATGCATAGCAATGAGAGGGGAGAGTCTTCCACGTACCCTCGTAGACCGTTAAGCGGAAGTGTTACGACAACGCGGTTGATGTAGTCGTACGTCTTCACGATCGACCGATCCTCAGTACCGAACGTACGGCACCTCCGCGTTCAACACACGTTCAGCTAGGTGACGTCCCACGAACTCACGATCCATTAGAGCTCGAGGGAGAGTTTCGTCAGCATGACGGCTTGGTGACGATGTTGATGAAGCTACCGTCACAGGGCTTCCCCTAAGCACCGCTATAGTATAACCGAGGTGGATTATGGTGGAGGGGGGCACCACACACGGCTGGGAGAGATCAATGATCAACTTGTGTGTTTAGAGGTGACCCCTGCCCCCGTATATCAAGGAGCAAGGGGGGAGAGGCGGTCGGCCAAGGAGGGCACGCCAAGGGGGGAGTCCTACTCCCACCGGGAGTAGGACTCCTCCTTTCCTCGTAGGGGTAGGAGAGGGGGAAGGAAAGGGAAAGGAGGAGAAGGAAAGAGGAGGCCAGCCCCCCTTGCCCTAAACCAATTCAGTTTGGTCCTGGGGCGCACGACCCACACTCCCCTTGCTGCCCCCTATTTCCACTAAAGCCTATATAGGCCCATTAAGCCCCCGGGGGGGTTCCGGTAACCCCTGGTACTCTGGTATTTATCCGGTAACCCCTGGAACCCTTCCGGTGTCCGAATAACCTTCCAATATATAAATCTTTATGTCTCGACCATTTCGAGACGCCTCATCATGTCCGTGATCACATCTGGGACTCCGAACTACCTTCGGTACATCAAAACATATAAACTCATAATACCGATCGTCACAGAACTTTAAGCGTGCGGACCCTACAGGTTCGAGAACTATGTAGACATGACCGAGACACGTCTCCGGTCAATAACCAATAGCGGAACTTGGATTTTTCACATTGGCTCCTACATATTCTACGAAGATCTTTATCGGTCAAACCGCATAACAACAAACGTTGTTCCTTCTGTCATCGGTATGTTACTTGCCCAATATTTGATCGTCGGTATCTCAATACCTAGTTCAATCTCGTTACCGGCAAGTCTCTTTACTCGTTCCGTAATGCATCATCCCGCAACTACCTCATTAGTCACATTGCTTGCAAGGCTTATAGTGATGTGCATTACCGAGAGGGCCCAGAGATATCTCTCCGACAATCGGAGTGACAAATTCTAATCTCGATCTATGCCAACTCAACAAGTACCATCGGAGACACCTGTAGAGCACATTTATAATCACCCAGTTACATTGTGACATTTGGTAGCACACAAAGTGTTCCTCCGGTAATCGGGAGTTGCATAATCTCATAGTCATAGGAACATGTATAAGTCATGAAGAAAGCAATAGCACTAAACTTAAACGATCAAGTGCTAAGCTAACGGAATGGGTCAAGTCAATCACATCATTCTCCTAATGATGTGATCCCGTTAATCAAATGACAACTCATGTCTATGGCTAGGAAACTCAACCATCTTTGATCAACGAGCTAGTCAAGTAGAGGCATACTAGTGACACAATGTTTGCCTATGTATTCACACATGTATTATGTTTCTGATTAATACAATTCTAGCATGAATAATAAACATTTTTCATGATATGAGGAAATAAATAGTAACTTTATTATTGCCTCTAGGGCATATTTCCATCAGTCTCCCACTTGCACTAGAGTCAATAATCTAGATTACATAGTAATGATTCTAACACCCATGGAGTCTTGGTGTTGATCATGTTTTGCTCGTGGAAGAGGCTTAGTCAATGGGTCTGCAACATTCAGATCCGTATGTATCTTCCAAATCTCTATGTCTCCCACCTGGACTTGATCCTAGATAGAATTGAAGCGTCTCTTGATGTGCTTGGTTCTCTTGTGAAATCTGGATTCCTTTGCCAAGGCAATTGCACCAGTATGGTCACAAAAGATTTTCATTGGTACCGATGCACTAGGTATGACACCTATATCGGATATGAACTCCTTCACCTAGACTCCTTCATTTGCTGATTCCGAAGCAGCTATGTATTCCGCTTCACACGTAGATCCCGCCACGATGCTTTGTTTAGAACTGCACCAACTGACAGCTCCACCGTTCAATGTAAACACGTATCTGGTTTGCGATTTAGAATTGTCCGGATCAGTGTCAAAGCTTGCATCGACGTAACCATTTACGACGAGCTCTTTGTCACCTCCATAAACAAGAAACATATCCTTAGTCCTTTTCAGGTATTTCAGGATGTTCTTGATCGTTGTCCAGTGATCCATTCCTGGATTAGTTTGGTACCTTCCTGCTAAGCTAATAGCAAGGCACACATCAGGTCTGGTACACAACATTGCATACATGATAGAGACTATTGCCGAAGCATAGGGAACACTTTTCATTTTATATCTATCTTCTATAGTGGTCGGGCATTGAGTCTGACTCAACTTCACAACTTACACAAGCAAGAACCCTTTCTTTGCTTGATCCATTTTGAACTTTTTCAAAACTTTGTCAAGGTATGTGCTTTGTGAAAGTCCAATTAAGTGTCTTGATCTATCTCGATAGATCTTGATGCCCAATCTGTAAGCAGCTTCACCAATGTCTTTCATTGAAAAAACTCTTATTTAAGTATCCTTTTATGCTATCTAGAAATTCTATATCATTTCCAATTAGCAATATGTCATCCACATATAATATCAGAAATGCTACAGAGCTCCCACTCACTTTCTTGTAAATACATGCTTCTCCAAAAGTCTATATAAAACCATATGCTTTGATCACACTATCAAAACGTTTATTCCAACTCCGAGAGGCTTGCACCAGTCGATAAATGGACCGCTGGAGCTTGCACACTTTGTTAGCTCCCTTTGGATTGACAAAACCTTCTGGTTGCATCATATACATCTCTTCTTCCAGAAATCCATTCAGGAATGCAGTTTTTACATCCATTTGCCAAATTTCATAATCATAAAATGCGGCAATTGCTAACATGATTTGGACAGACTTAAGCATCGCTACGGGTGAGAAAGTCTCATCATAGTCAACTCCTTGAACTTGTCGAAAACCTTTCGCAACAATTCGAGCTTTGTAGACAGTAACATTACCGTCAGCGTCAGTATTCTTCTTGAATATCCATTTATTCTCTATGGCTTGCCGATCTTTGGGTAAGTCAACCAAAGTCCACACTTTGTTCTCATACATGGATCCCATCTCAGATTTCATGGCCTCAAGCCATTTTGCGGAATCTGGGCTCACCATCGCTTCTTCATAGTTCGTAGGTTCGCCCTGGTCGAGTAACATGACCTCCAGAATCGGATTACCGTACCACTCTGGTGCGGATCTTACTCTGTTTGACCTATGAGGTTCGGTAGTAACTTGATCTGAAGCTTCATGATCAACATCATTAGCTTCCTTACAAATTGGTGTAGTTGTCACAGGAACCGGTTTCTGTGATGAACTACTTTCCAATAAGGGAGCAGGTATAGTTACCTCATCATGTTCTACTTTCCTCCCACTCACTTCTTTCGAGAGAAACTCCTTCTCTAAAAGATCCATTCTTAGAAACAAATGTCTTGCCTTTAGATCTATGATAGAAGGTGTACCCAACAGTTTCCTTTGGGTATCCTATGAAGACACATTTCTCCAATTTGGGTTCGATCTTATCAGGTTGAAGCTTTTTCACATAAGCATCGCAGCCCCAAACTTTAAGAAACGACAACTTTGGTTTCTTGCCAAACCACAGTTCATAAGGCGTCGTCTCAACGGATTTTGATGGTGCCCTATTTAACGTGAATGCAGCCGACTCTAAAGCATAACCCCAAAACGATAGCGGTAAATCAGTAAGAGACATCATAGATCGCACCATATCTAGTAAAGTACAATTACGGCGTTCGGACACACCATTTCGCTGTGGTGTTCCGGGTGGCGTGAGTTGCCAAACTATTCCACATTGTTTCAAATGTAGACCAAAATCGTAACTCAAATATTCTCCTCCACGATCAGATCATAGAAACTTTATTTTCTTGTTACAATGATTTTCCACTTCACTCTGAAATTCTTTGAACTTTTCAAATGTTTCAAACTTATTTTTCATCAAGTATATATATCCATATCTGCTCAAATCATCTGTGAAGGTGAGAAAATAATGATACCTGCCACGAGCCTCAATATTCATTGGACCACATACATCAATATGTATGATCTCTAACAAATCTGTTGCTCGCTCCATTGTTCCAGAGAACGGCGTTTTCGTCATCTTGCCCATGAGGCATTGTTCGCAAGTACCAAGTGATTCATAATCAAGTAATTCCAAAAGTCCATCAGTATGGAGTTTTTCATGCGCTTTACACCAATATGACCCAAACGGCAATGCCACAAATAAGTTGGACTATCATTATCAACTATGCATCTTTTGGCTTCAATATTATGAATATGTGTATCACTACTATCGAGATTTAATAAAAACAGACCACTCTTCAAGGGTGCATGACCATAAAAGATATTACTCATATAAATAGAACAACCATTATTCTCTGATTTAAATGAATAACCGTCTCGCATCAAACAAGATCCAGATATAATGTTCATGCTCAACGCTGGCACCAAATAACAATTATTCAGGTCTAAAACTAATCCCGAAGGTAGATGTAGAGGTAGCGTGCCGACCGCGATCACATCGACTTTGGAACCATTTCCCACGCGCATCGTCGCCTCGTCCTTAGCTAATCTTCACTTAATCCATAGTCCCTGTTTCGAGTTGCAAATATTAGCAACAGAACCAGTATCAAATATCCAGGTGCTACTGCGAGCATTAGTAAGCTACACATCAATAACATGTATATCACATATAACTTTGTTCACCTTGCCATTCTTCTTATCCGCCAAATACTTGGGGCAGTTCCGCTTATAGTGACCAGTCTGTTTGCAGTAGAAGCACTCAGTCTCAGGCTTAGGTCCAGACTTGGGTTTCTTCTCCTAAGCAGCAACTTGTTTGCCATTCTTCTTGAAGTTCCCCTTCTTCTTCCCTTTACCTTTTTTCTTGAAACTGGTGGTCTTGTTGACCATGAACACTTGATGCTCCTTCTTTATTTCTACCTCTGCAGCCTTTAGCATTGCGAAGAGCTCGGGAATTGTCTTATTCATCCCTTGCATATTATAGTTCAGCACGAAGCTCTTGTAGCTTGGTGGCAGTGATTGAAGAACTCTGTCAATGACACTATCAACCGGAAGATTAACTCCTAGCTGTGTTAAGTGGTTATGGAACCCAAACATTCTGAGTATATGTTCACTGACAGAACTGTTCTCCTCCATTTTGCAGCTGTAGAACTTATTGGAGACTTCATATCTCTCAATCCGGGCATTTTCTTGAAATATTAACTTCAACTCCTGGAACATCTCATATGCTCCATGACGTTCAAAACGTCGTTGAAGTCCCGGTTCTAAGCCGTAAAGCATGGCACGTTGAACTATCGAGTAGTCATCAGCTTTGCTCTGCCAGAAGTTCTTAACGTCGTCAGTTGCATCTGCAGCAGGCCTAGCACTCAGCGGTGCTTCCAGGACGTAATTCTTCTGTGCAGCAATGAGGATAATACTCAAGTTACGGACCCAGTCCGTGTAATTGCTACCATCATCTTTCAACTTTGCTTTCTCAAGGAACGCATTAAAATTCAACGGAACAACAACACGGGCCATCTATCTACAGCAACATAGACAAGCAAAATACTATCAGGTACTAAGTTCATGATAAATTTAAGTTCAATTAATCATATTACTTAAGAACTCCCACTTAGATAGATATCCCTATAATCATCTAAGTGATCACGTGATCCAAATCAACTAAAACATGTCCGATCATCACGTGAGATGTAGTAGTTTTGAATGGTGAACATCACTATGTTGATCATATCTACTATATGATTCACGCTCGACCTTTCGGTCTCAGTGTTCCGAGGCCATATCTGCATATGCTAGGCTCGTCAAGTTTAACCCGAGTATTATGCGTGTGCAAAACTGGCTTACACCCGTTGTATTTGAATGTAGAGCTTATCACACCCGATCATCACGTGGTGTCTCGGCACGACGAACTTTCACAATGGTGCATACTCACAGAGAACACTTATACCTTGAAATTCAGTGAGGGACCATCTTATAATGCTACCGTCAATCAAAGCAGAATAAGATGCATAAAGGATAAACATCACATGCAATTAATATAAGTGATATGATATGGCCATCATCAACTTGTGCCTTTGATCTCCATCTCCAAAGCACCGTCATGAACACCATCTTCACCGGCGCGACACCTTGATCTCCATCGTAGCATCGTTGTCGTCTCGCCAACTATTGCTTCTACGACTATCTCTATCGCTTAGTGATAAAGTAAAGCAATTACAGGGCGATTGCATTGCATACAATAAAGCGACAACCATATTGCTCCTGCCAGTTGCCGATAACTCCTTTACAAAACAAGATCATCTCATACAAAAATACAGTATCATTTCTTGACCATATCACATCACAACATGCCCTGCAAAAACAAGTTAGATGTCCTCTACTTTGTTGTTGCAAGTTTTACGTGGTTGCTACGGGCTGAGCAAGAACTGTTCTTACCTACGCATCAAAACCACAACGATTGTTCATCAAGTTAGTGTTGTTTTAACCTTCTCAAGGACCGGGCGTAGCCACACTTGGTTCAACTAAAATTTGAGAAACTGACACCCGCCAGCTACCTGTGTGCGAAGCACATTGGTAGAACCAGTCTCGCGTAAGCGTATGCGTAATGTCGGTCTGGGCTGCTTCATCCAACAATACCGCTGAACCAAGTATGACATGTTGGTAAGCAGTATGACTTGTATCACCCACAACTCACTTGTGTTCTACTCGTGCATATAACATCTACGCATAAACTTGGCTCTGATACTACTGTTGGGGAACATAGTAATTTCAAAAAAATTCCTACTCGTCCATGTACCCTCGTAGACCGTTAAGCAGAAGTGTTATGACAATGCGGTTGATCTAGTCGTATGTCTTCACGATCGACCGATCCTCAGTATCGAACGTACGGCACCTCCCCGTTCAGCACATGTTCAGCTCGGTGACGTCCCGCGAACTCACGATCCAATAGAGCTCAAGGGATAGTTTCGTCAGCACGAAAGCGTGGTGACGATGTTGATGAAGCTACCATCGCAGGGCTTTGCCTAAGCACCGCTACAGCATGATCGAGGTGGATTATGGTGGAGGGGGGCACCACACACAGTTGGGAGAGATCAATGATCAACTTGTGTGTTTAGAGGTGCCTCCCTGCCCCCGTATATAAAGGAGCAGGGGGGAGAGGCGGTCGGCCAAGGAGGGCGCGCCAGGGGGGTCCTACTCCCACCGGGAGTAGGACTCCTCCTTTCCTAGTAGGAGTATGAGAGGGGGAAGGAAAGGGAGAGGAGGATAGGGAAAGAGGGGGCCGACCCCCCTTGCCCTAAACCAATTCGGTTTGGGCCTTGGGGGGGCGCCCCGCACTCCCTTGCTGCCCTCTATTTCCACTAAGGCCTATGTAGGCCCATTAAGCCCCCCCCCCATTAAACCTTCCAATATATCAATATATATGCCTCGACCATTTTGAGACTCCTCGTCATGTCCGTGATCACATCCGGGACTCCGAACTACCAGTGGTACATCAAAACATATAAACTCATAATATCGATCATCACAGAACTTTAAGCGTGCGGACCCTACGGGTTCGAGAACTATGTAGACATGACCGAGACACGTCTCCGGTCAATAACCAATAGCGGAACTTGGATGTTCACATTGGCTCCTACATATTCTACGAAGATCTTTATCGGTCAAACCGCATAAAAACAAACGTTGTTCCTTCTGTCATCGGTATGTGACTTGACCGATATTTGATCGTCGGTATCTCAATACCTAGTTCAATCTCGTTACCGGCAAGTCTCTTTACTCGTTCCGTAATGCATCATCCCGCAACTACCTCATTAGTCACATTGCTTGCAAGGCTTATAGTGATGTGCATTACCGAGAGGGCCCAGAGATATCTCTCCGACAATCGGAGTGACAAATTCTAATCTCGATCTATGCCAACTCAACAAGTACCATCGGAGACACCTATAGAGCACATTTATAATCACCCACTTACATTGTGACATTTGGTAGCACACAAAGTGTTCCTCCGGTAATCGGGAGTTGAATAATCTCATAGTCATAGGAACATGTATAAGTCATGAAGAAAGCAATAGCACTAAACTTAAACGATCAAGTGCTAAGCTAACGGAATGGGTCAAGTCAATCACATCATTCTCCTAATGACGTGATCCCGTTAATCAAATGACAACTCATGTCTATGGCTAGGAAACTCAACCATCTTTGATCAACGAGCTAGTCAAGTAGAGGCATACTAGTGACACAATGTTTGTCTATGTATTCACACATGTATTATGTTTCTGATTAATACAATTCTAGCATGAATAATAAACATTTATCATGATATGAGGAAATAAATAATAACTTTATTATTGCCTCTAGGGCATATTTCCTTCATTCTCAACAGTAATGTTTTTACCCACCGTAGCTATTTTCATGGGAGAAGTCTCTTGTGATACTATGGCCCCCGGGTCTACTTTTATCATATATAAAATCCTAAAATACCTCACTACAATTTTACTTTATTTATTTCATTTTGTATTTTTGCTCTATCTATCTATCTATCTATCTATCTATCTATCTATCTATCTATCGATCTATCTATCCATCTATCTATCTATCTATCTATCTATCACCATACCATTTAATCTCACAAGTAATCGCTAAGGGATTGACAACCACTTATTCATGTTGGGTGCAAGGATTTGTTATTTTGTGTGTAGGTACTTCTAATGATGTGTTGCGTGGTTCTCCTACTAGATTGATAACTTAGTTCTTAACTGAGGGAAATACTTATCTCTACTATACTGCATCATCCTCTCCTCTTCGAGGAAATGCCAACGCAGCTCACAAGTAGCACGAATAATTTCTCGCGTCGTTGCTGGGGAGACATCATCAACATCTATCAAGTACCATTGCATAAAATTTCATCTCCTTGAATTTACTTTATTTTCCATTTGCCTCTCGTTTTCATCTCCCCCACTTCTAAAACGTTTTCACAAAAATATTTTTCATTTACCTTTTTCGCGTTTGTCTTTTTTGCATGTTATCTTGTTTGCCTAGGCATGATGTTTTGACAAAATTATCATGATACTTCTTATTATAAAATATTGTTTGAAATCAAGAAAAATATTAAAGATTACATGTCTACGCAATTTGAGCACAACAGTTTTTTACCAAAAAACTTAAAGAACACTATGTTAGATGCTATTGCAAAACAACTCGATGATGTGAACAAAGAAGTTCCTAATATTCAAACTCAGTTTGCTCCTACTGAAAAATTGCTAGGAAAATTTCGGATGCACAAGCTATGCTAGTAAATCAAATGGCAGCTAATTTGGAGTCATTTGCACTTGGTAATGATGAAGGTATTAAAATGATTTTTGTTTCTCCCATTGAATCTTTTTTAGTAATATTAAAATTGATGAAAAGGGGACTGAAGAGGAGTCAACTTTAGCTAGAAGGCATCCCCATAGTTTGGAGGGTGAAAATCTTAATGAAAAAATTGATAAAAGTGGGTTTGGAGAGCTAAAAACTTTAAATAGTGATGTGCCCACTATTTTGGATTGCAAAGGTTTTAATTATGATAGGTATTCCGTGATTGAGTGTATTTCTTTCTTGCAATCCATGTTAAATTCTCCCAATGCTTATGAGAAAAATAAGGCTTTTACTAAACATATCGTAGAAGCAATGTTGAAAGCTTTAGAATAAAAGCTAGAATTGGAGGTTTCAATACCTAGGAAATTATATGATGAGTTTGAACCTACCATTAAAGTGAAAATTAAAAATTATGTGCAATGCTTTTATGTGATTTGGGTGCTGGTGTTTCCACAATACCAAAATCTCTATGTGATATGCTACGTTTTACCAATATGGATGAATGTTCTCTTAAATTGCACTTGCCGGATTCTACTATTAAGAAACCTCTGGGTAGAATAAACAATGTTCTTATTCTTGCAAATAGGAATTATGTGCTCGTTGATTTCATTGTTCTTGATATTGATTGCAATTCGTCTTGTCCCATAATACTTAGTAGGCCTTTCCCACGAACTATAGGTGCCGTTATTGATATGAAAGAAGGGAATATAAAATTTTAGTTTTCGTTAAAGAAGGGTATGGTACACTTCCCTAGAAATAAAATACACCAACATATGAATCCATTATGAGCGATACCTATGGAATTAATCTCAAGGTTGACAACACATGAAACTAAGCATTACGCCTAGCTATGGGCGTAAAATGATAGCGCTAGTTGGGAGACAACCCAATAGTTCTCTTCATTTTCTTATTTATTTTTTCTATTTTCTTGTGTGCACACAATTATGCTACTGTTATGGTTATGTTTTTGTTTTTAAATTAGTGTTTGTGCCAAGTAAAGCCTTTGGGATGATTTGGTTGATAGTTGCTTTGGTTCTGTGCAAAAACAGAAACTTTTGCATTCAGTAGCAGATTTGTTGAGACTCTCTGGAGCGTGATAAAATTCCGAATTTTGTACACATGATTGATATACAAATTTACCATGTTTCCTTAATTTTTCGGAAGTACAGTTCTTGTTCGAACTACTACAAACTATTTGGTTTTTGGCAGATTCTGTTTTCGTTGTGTTGTTTGCTTGTTTTTATGAATCTATGGATTGTATTGGGGGGGGTATAAGCCATGGTGAAGTTCGAATACAATAGGTATAATGCAATAATAAAATATGAATGGGTTTACAATAGCACTTAATGTAGTGATTTACTTTGTTATACTAATGGATCTCATGAAGGTTTTTGTTGAGTTTTGTGTGTTGAAGTTTTTATGTTTTGGGTGAGATCACGATGGATGAAGGAATAAGGAGTGGAAAGAGACTAAGCTTGGGGAATCCCGAGGCACCCCAAGCTAATATTCAAGGACTCCCAGGCATCTAAGCTTGGGGATGCACTGGAAGGCATCCCCTCTTTCTTCTGCCATCTATTGGTAATTTTACTTGGAGCTATATTTTTATTCATCACACGATATGAGTTTTGCTTGGAGGGTCGTGTGATGACCCACAAGAATAGGGGATCAATAGTATACCTTTTGATAAGTAAGAGTGTCGAACCTAGCGAGGAGCAGAAGGAAATGACAAGCGGTTTTCAACAAGGTATTTTTCTACGCGCATTGAAATTCTTGGTAACCGATAGTTTTGTGATAAGATAATTCCTAATGGTTAACAAGTAAAAAGTGTAGCAAAGGTGCAGAAAGGTGTCCCAATCCTTCTTATAGCAAAGTATAATCCTGGACGAACTCCTATATACAACAAATCGCTCCCGAGGACACATAGGAATTATCGTCAAGTTAGTTTTCATCATGCTCATATCACGTTTGTTACTTTGATAATTGATACGTCTCCGAAGTATCTATAATTTTTGATTGCTCCATGCTATATTATCTACTGTTTTGGGCAATATTGGGCTTTATTTTCCACTTTTATATTATTTTTGGGACTAACCTATTAACAGGAGGCCCAGCCCAGATTTGCTATTTTATGCCTATTTCAGTGTTTCGAAGAAAAGGAATATCAAACGGAGTCGAAACGGAACGAAATCAACTGGAGAAGTTATTTTTGGAAGGAAACCTACCAGATAGACTTGGACCCTACGTCATAAGATGAAGGAGGAGCTCACGAGGGTAGGGCGCGCCAACCCCCCTGGGGCACGCCCCCTGCCTCATGGCCCCCCTTCGGTCCACCAACGTACCCCTTGTACCCATATATACCTACGTATCGTAAAACTTCCAGAACGCATAATAGATCGGGAATTCTTCCGCCAGAAGCCTCCGTAGCCACCAAAAACCAATCTAGACCCGTTCCGGCACCCTGCCGGAGGGGGCAATCCCTCTCCGGTGGCCATCTTCATCATCCCGGTGCTCTCCATGACGAGGAGGGTGTAGTTCTCCCTCGGGGCTGAGGGTATGTACCCGTAGCTATGTGTTTGATCTCTCTCTCTCTCTCGTGTTCTTGAGATGATATGATCTTGATGTATCGCGAGCTTTGCTATTATATTTGGATCCTATGATGTTTCTCCTCCCCCTCTTCTCTCTTGTAATGAATTGAGTTTCCCCTTTGAAGTAATCTTATCGGATTGAGTCTTTAAAGATTTGAGAACACTTGATGTATGTCTTGCCATGCGTATCTGTGGTGACAATGGGATACCACATGATTCACTTGATGTATGTTTTGGTGATCAACTTGCGGGTTCCGCCCATGAACCTATGCATAGGGGTTGGCACACCTTTTCGCCGTGATTCTCCGGTAGAAACTTTGGGGCACTCTTTGAGGTCCTTTGTGTTGGTTGAATAGACGAATCTGAGATTGTGTGATGCATATCGTATAATCATACCCACGGATACTTGAGGTGACATTGGAGTATCTAGCTGACATTAGGGTTTTGGTTGATTTGTGTCTTAAGGTGTTATTCTAGTACGAACTCTAGGGCTGTTTGTGACATCTATAGGAATAGCCCAACGGATTGATTGGAAAGAATAACTTTGAGGTGGTTTCGTACCCTACCATAATCTCTTCATTTGTTCTCCGCTATTAGTGACTTTGGAGTGACTCTTTGTTGCATGTTGAGGGATAGTTATGTGATCCAATTATGTTATTATTGTTGAGAGGACTTACACTAGTGAAAGTATGAACCCTAGGCCCTATTTCCTATCATTGCAATACCGTTTACGCTCACTTTTATCATTTGTCACCTTGCTGTTTTTATAATTTCAGATTACAAATACCTTTATCTACTATCCATATTGCACTTGTATCACCATCTCTTCGCCGAACTAGTGCACCTATACAATTTACCATTGTATTTGATGTGTTGGGGACACAAGAGACTCTTTGTTATTTGGTTGCAGGGTTTCTTGAGAGAGACCATCTTCATCCTACGCCTCCTACGGATTGATAAACCTTAGGTAATCCACTTTAGGGAAATTTGCTACTATCCTGCAAACCTCTGCACTTGGAGGCCCAACAACGTCTACAAGAAGAAGGTTGTGTAGTAGACATCAAGCTCTTTTCTGGCGCTGTTGCTGAGGAGGTTAGCGCTTGACGGTATATCTTTAGATCTTGCAATCGAGTCTTTTAGTTTCTTGTTTTATCACTAGTTTAGTTTATAAAAGAAAACTATTAAAAAAATGGAATTGAGTTTGTCTCATACGCTTCACCTTTTTAATATCTTTCATGAGTATGATGGAAAGGATAATTGTGCTCAAGTGCTAGAAGAAGAAATCTATAAAATGTTTGGCACTAAATCTTTGAATGATGGGCATGATTGGAATGTTGTTAGTATGAATTCTTTTAATACCCATGATGCTAATGATGATTGCACTAGTTATGATGAAAATGCCTCCTATAAACATGTCAATTTTTGTGGAGTGCATGTTTGCAAGTGCACACCAAATAGGGAAGATAGATATTGCAAGGGGCATAAGTACTTAGAAACCAAATTGTTGCAAGAAGAGCTAGATGAATGTGCTGAAAATTTAAGATATCTTACCCATACTTGCGAACTTTGCAATGAACATGGTCATTTAAATATCAAATGCAAATTGTTTCATGACTATATCATGCCCAAAAATTGTGATGACTTGATTTCCCTTGCACATCATAATGAACTTAGTTTGCTCTTGGGTTATGAAGAAATGAAACGTATAACTGAGGGTATTCCAAAATTTAATCTTGATAAACTTCTTGGTTTTGATCTAGATAAGATTTATATGTATTGTGCGGTGAATTGCATTGAAAATCCTTATATTGCCAATTACATAAAGAAAAGAAAACAAATAGGAGATGAAGAGAATACTAATGAAAGGGAAGAGACTTCCCAATATCCTCCTATTATTTCTTATGATGAATCGGGTAACGAGGAGGAGCCTTATATTCAACCAATCTCATTAATAAGGAGCTCCAAAAAGAGGATTGAACCCACACATGATGTGGTGAAGAAGAAGAAAAGAAAAAGGAAGAGAGGTAAAAAGGTATCTCTCCCAAATAAAGTTGCTCCTATTATTGTTGTGCCTCATGAAAATGATACACTTGATGATGATCTCGTTATGCCTATTGCTTGTTGTGATGAATATGATTGGGAAGATAATTACACTTCTTATGATCTTGAAAATCTTTTTGGCACTTGCTTGGAAGAATATTATAATTGCTATACTATTGGTACTATCTATACTATTAATGATGAGAGTGATTATGCTTATGATATGAAAAGGCCCAAGCTTGGGGAAGCTATGTTTGATGAGGATGACATATTTGAGAATATATTTGCTGCAATTAATGTTTGTCCCAAGCTTGGGGATGCTATGTTTAATAATGATGATATTTTTAGCCTCTCAAGTTTTGATATGCAAAGTTGTTATGATGATAGCATGCCTTCTACTTACGATGATTATATTGATGAAAGTGGGTTTGGAAGAGTGTCAACTTTAGGAATTAATGATCCCACTATTTTGGAGTATGCTGAATCTTATAATATTTATGAAAGTGTATTTGGAGAGGTCATGACTTTATTTAGTGATGTATCCACTATCTTGGAAGAGGTTTCAATCGATTATGATGAGAACAAAGTTGCTACTTATGATGATTATTGTGATAAAACTTATGCTATAAAGAGTAGTGATGATTATATTTATAAAACTTGTCATGATTATGAGTACCCTTTCTCTGAAAATTACTCATTTAACGTGGAAACAATTTATAGTATTCAAGTCTCTTATGATACTCCCACTATTCCGAATGAGAAGAATTTTGCTTATGTGGGGAGTAGTAAATTTTCTATGCAAGTAGATCATGAAAAGAATTATTTAGGTGCTGGTTATATTTTTGAATTCATTCATGATGCTACTGAAAATTATTATGAGGGAGGAATATATGCTTGTAGGATTTGCAATAATATCAAATTTCCTCTCTATGTGCTTAAAATCTTGAAGTTATGCTTGCTTTGCCTTCCTATGCTAGTTGATTATTGTTCCCATAAGTTGTTTTCTCACAAAATCCCTATGCATAGGAAGTGGGTTAGACTTAAATGTGCTAGTCATATTCTTCATGATGCTCTCTTTATGTTTCAATTCTTATCTTTTATGTGAGCATCATTGAAATCATCATGCCCAGCTAGGGCGTTAAACGATAGCGCTTGTTGGGAGGCAACCCAATTTTATTTTTGTTCCTGTTTAGTAATAAATAATTCATCTAGCCTCTGTTTAGATGTGGTTTTATGTGTTTAATTAGTGTTTGTGCCAAGTAGAACCTTTGGGAAGACTTGGGGGAAGTCTTGTTGATCATGCTGTCAAAAACAGAAACTTTAGTGCTCACGAGAATTTCCGCCATTTTTATTTGGAGAGTGATATTTAGTTAATTATTTTTGCACATGATTAAAATATAAATTCCTCAGGTCCAGAAATTTATTTTAGAATTTTTGGGGTTCCAGACGTATACGTTTGATTCAGATTACTACAGACTGTTCTGTTTTTGACAGATTCGGTTTTTCGTGTGTTGTTTGCTTATTTTGATGAATCTATGGCTAGTAAAATAGTTTATAAACCATAGAGAAGTTTTAATACAGTAGGTTTAACACCAATATAAATAAATAATGATTTCATTACAGTACCTTGAAGTGGTGTTTTGTTTTCTTTCGCTAATGGAGCTTACAAGTTTTCTGTTAAGTTTTGTGTTGTGAAGTTTTCAAGTTTTGGGTAAAGATTCGATGGAATATGGAATAAGGATTGGAAAGAGCCTAAGCTTGGGGATGCCCAAGGCACCCCAAGGTAATATTCAAGGACAACCAAGAGCCTAAGATTGGGGATGCCTCAGAAGGCATCCCCTCTTTCGTCTTCGTTCATCGGTAACTTTACTTGAAGCTATATTTTTATTCGCCACATGATATGTGTTTTGCTTGGAGTGTCATTTTATTTTATTTTTCTTTTCTTTCTGTTATTTAGAACAATGTTTTGCATCTTTTATTTCAATGAAAGTGGCATTGATAGCCTTTACTATGCCTATGTTACAAGTATACATGTCGCTGTTTGAAAACAGAAAGTTTACCGCTGTTGCACTAATTCCCTAGAAAAGTCAGAATGTGATAAATTTTTGAAACCTTTTGAATATTAAGCTCTGATAAATTTTCTACAGCGGGAATTTTCTTTCATAATTTTTGGAGCTAGGGAAGTATGGATGTTGCAGCATTCTTTACAGACTATCCTGTTTAGGCAGATTGCTGTTATGTTTGCATTGTTTGCATTTGTTTGCTTCTTTAATGATTCTATTTGAGGATAGGACTATTAAATATGCAGAGGCATTTAGTATGCAATATTGAATAATAATTTTAGTGATTTTATACAATAGATTATGATAAGGTTTTTGCAATGGTTTATACTAACTTATGTCACGAGTCCTTGTTGAGTTTTGTGTGGATGAAGCTTTTGAGATTTACGGAGACCTTGATATGAGAGGAATTAACAAGACACAAAAGCTCAAGATTGGGGATGCCCAAGGCACCCCAAGATAATATTTCAACAAGTCTAAAGCATCTAAGCTTGGGGATGCCCCGGTTGGCATCCCACATTTCTTCTTCAACAATTATCAGTTAGTTTCGGTTGATCCTAAGTTCTTGCTTCTTCACATGATGTTTGCCATTCTTAGAATGTCATTTTATTTTGATTTTCTTTCTGTTTGAATAGAATACCAAGATCTGAAATTATTAAATGTTAGAGAGTCTTCACATAGTTGCATAATTATTCAACTACTCATTGATCTTCACCTATATCTTTCGGAGTAGTTTGTCGATGCTCTAGTGCTTCACTTATACCTTTTTAGAGCATGGTGGTAGTTTTATTTTGAAGAAATAGATGAACTCTCATGCTTCACTTATATTATTTTGAGAGTCTTAAATAGCATGGTAATGTGCTTAAAAATCCTAATATTCTAAGCATACAAGATTTGCAAGAATTCTTATGAGTATGTTGAATACTAAGAGAAGATTGATGCTTGATGATTGTTTTGAGATATGGAGGTGATAATATCAAAGTCATGCTAGTTGAGTAGTTGTGAATTTGAGAAATGCTTGTGTTGAAGTTTGCAAGTCCCGTAGCATGCACGTATGGTAAACATTGTGTAACAAATTTGAAACATGAGGTGTTATTTGATTGTCCTCCTTATGAGTGGCGGTCGGGGACGAGCGATGGTCTTTTCCTACCAATCTATCCCCCTAGGAGCATGCGCGTAATGCTTTGGTTTTTATGGCTTGTAGATTTTTGAAATAAGTATATGAGTTCTTTATGACTAATGTTGAGTCCATGGATTATATGCACTCTCACCCTTCCATCATTGCTAGCCTCTTCGGTACCATGCATTGCCCTTTCTCACATTGAGAGTTGGTGCAAACTTCGCCGGTGCATCCAAACCCCGTGATATGATACACTCTTTCACACATAAACCTCCCTATATCTTCCTCAAAACAGCCACCATACCTACCTATTATGGCATTTCCATAGCCATTCCGAGATATATTGCCATGCAACTTTCCACCGTTCCGTTCTTCATGACATATCTCTCATTGTCATATTTCTTAGCATGATCATGTAGTGACATAGTATTTGTGGCAAAGCCACCGTTCATAATTCTTTCATACATGTCACTCTTGATTCATTGCATATCCCGGTACACCGCCGGAGGCATTCATATAGAGTCATACTTTGTTCTAGCATCGAGTTGTAATCATTGAATTGTAAATAGATAGAAGTGTGATGATCATAATTCAATAGAGCATTGTCCCAAAAAAAAGGGAGAAAAGAGAAAGGCCAAAGAAAAAAAAAGAAGGCCCAAAAAAATATAAAAAAATAAAAAATAAAAGGGGCAATGCTACTATCCTTTTTTCCACACTTGTGCTTCAAAGTAGCACCATGATATAGTGAGTCTCATATATTGTGCTTCATAGTAGCACCATGTTCTTCATATAGAGAGTCTCATATGTTGTCACTTTCATATACTACTGGGAAATTTTCATTATAGAACTTGGCTTGTAGATTCCAACAATGGGCCTCCTCAAGTGCCCTAGGTCTTCGTGAGCAAGCAAGTTGGATGCACACCCACTTAGTTTCTTTTGTTGAGCTTTCATACATTTATAGCTCTAGTGCATCCATTGCATGGCAATCCCTACTCCTTGCATCAACATCAATCGATGGGCATCTCCATAGCTCATTGATTAGCCTCGTTGGTGTGAGACTTTCTCCTTTTTTTGTCTTCTCCACATAACCCCCATCATCATATTCTATTCCACCCATAGTGCTATATCCATGGCTCATGCTCATGTATTGTGTGAAGGTTTATAAAGTTTGAGATTACTAGAGTATGAAACAATTGCTTGGCTTGTCATCAGGGTTGTGCATGATGAGAGCATTCTTGTGTGACAAAAATGGAGCATGACTAAACTATATGATTTTGTAGGGATGAACTTTCTTTGGCCATGTTATTTTGAGAAGACATAATTGCTTAGTTAGTATGCTTGAAGTATTATTATTTTTATGTCAATATGAACTTTTGTCTTTAATCTTTTGGATCTGAATATTCATATCACAAGTAAGAAGAATTACATTGAAATTATGCCAACTAGAATTCCACATCAAAAATTATCTTTTTATCATTTACCTACTTGAGGACGAGCATGAATTAAGCTTGGGGATGCTTGATAAGTCTCCAACGTATCTATAATTTTTGATTGCTCCATGCTATATTATCTACTGTTTTGGGCAATATTGGTCTTTATTTTCCACTTTTATATTATTTCTGAGACTAACCTATTAACCGGAGGCCCAGCCCAGATTTGTTGTTTTATGCCTATTTCAGTGTTTCGAAGAAAAGGAATATCAAACGGAGTCGAAACGGAACGAAATCAACTGGAGAAGTTATTTCTGGAAGGAAACCTACCTGATAGACTTGGACCCTACGTCAGAAGATGAAGGAGGAGCTCACGAGGGTAGGGGGCGCGCCCACCCCCTTGGGGCGTGCCCCCTGCCTCGTGGCCCCCCTTCAGTCCACCGACGTACCCCTTGTACCCATATATACCTACGTATCGTAAAACTTCCAGAACGCACAATAGATCGGGAGTTCCGCCACCATAAGCCTCCGTAGCCACCAAAAACCAATCTAGACCCGTTCTAGCACCCTGCCGGAGGGGGCAATCCCTCTCCGGTGGCCATCTTCATCATCCCGGTGCTCTCCATGACGAGGAGGGTGTAGTTCTCCCTCGGGGCTGAGGGTATGTACCAGTAGCTATGTGTTTGATCTCTCTCTCTCTCTCTCTCTCGTGTTCTTGAGATGATACGATCTTGATGTATCGCGAGCTTTGCTATTATATTTGGATCCTATGATGTTTCTCCTCCCCCTCTTCTCTCTTGTAATGAATTGAGTTTCCCCTTTAAAGTAATCTTATCGGATTGATTCTTTAAAGATTTGAGAACACTTGATGTATGTCTTGCCGTGTGTATCTGTGGTGACAATGGGATACCACGTGATTCACTTGATGTATGTTTTGGTGATCAACTTGCGGGTTCCGCCCATGAACCTATGCATAGGGGTTGGCACACGTTTTCGTCGTGATTCTCCGGTAGAAACTTTGGGGCATTATTTTAGGTCCTTTGTGTTGGTTGAATAGATGAATCTGAGATTGTGTGATGCATATCGTATAATCATACCCACGGATACTTGAGGTGACATTGGAGTATCTAGGTGACATTAGGGTTTTGGTTGATTTGTGTCTTAAGGTGTTATTCTAGTACGAACTCTAGGGCTGTTTGTGACATCTATAGGAATAGTCCAATGGATTGATTGGAAAGAATAACTTTGAGGTGGTTTCGTACCGTACCATAATATCTTCGTTTGTTCTCCGATATTAGTGACTTTGGAGTGACTCTTTGTTGCATGTTGAGGGATATTTATGTGATCCAATTATGTTATTATTGTTGAGAGGACTTACACTAGTGAAAGTATGAACCCTAGGCCCTATTTCCTATCATTGCAATACCATTTACGCTCACTTTTATCATTCGTCACCTTGCTGTTTTTTAATTTCATATTACAAATACATTTATCTACTATCCATATTGCACTTGTATCACCATCTCTTTGCCGAACTAGTGCACCTATACAATTTACCATTGTATTGGGTGTGTTGGGGACACAAGAGACTCTCTGTTATTTGGTTGCAGGGTTACTGGAGAGAGACCATCTTCATCCTACGCCTCCTACGAATTGATAAACCTTAGGTCATACACTTGAGGGAAATTTGCTACTGTCCTACAAACCTCTGCACTTGGAGGCCCAACAATGTCTACAAGAAGAAGGTTGTGTAGTAGACATCAATAATTTGATATGTGGGTGGACCGGTGCTTAGGTGGACGTCCTTACTTGTACAAGCCTCTCACTTATGATTAACCCCTCTCGTAAGCATCTACAACTAAAAAATAAGAATTAACATAAATCTAACCATGGCATGAAACATATGGATCCAAATCAGCCCCTTATGAAGCAACACATAAACTAGGGTTTAAGATTCTGTCACTCTAGGAACCCATCATCTACTTAATACTTCACAATGCCTTCTCCTAGTCCCAAATGATGGTGAAGTGTCATGTAGTCGATGTTCACATAACACCACTAGAGGAAAGACAACATACATCTCATCAAAATATCGACCGAATACCAAATTCACATGATTAGTTACAACAAGACTTCTCACATATCCTCAGGAACAAATGTAACTACTCACAAATCATATTCATGTTAAAGATCATAGGGTGAATAAATATCATTAAGGATCTGAACATATGATCTTCCACCAAATAAACCAACTAGAATCAACTACAAGGAGTAATCACGAGCAACCCACATGTACCAATCTGAGGTTTTGGGATGAAGACTGAATACAAGAGATGAACTAGGGTTTGAGAGGAGATGGTGATGGTGAAGATGTTGATGAAGATTGTCCCTCCCTTGATGAGAGGATGTTGGTGATGGCGATGGCTTCAATTTCCCCTCCTGGAGGGAAGTTTCCCTGGCAGAATAGCTCCGCTGGGTTCTGCCTCGAGATGGCAGCGCTTCATCCCAAGAGCTTCCTTATGATTTTCTAGGTCAAAACCTTTCATATAGCATAGTATAGGAACCAGTCGATGGCCAGGGGCCCACAAGCCCTGGGGGTGCGCCTCGGGGGTAGGGAGTGCCCCCAGGCTTTTGGCCTCCTGGTGGGTCCCCTTCTGTTGTTTCTTCACCCAATATTTTATATATATTCCAAGATAATTCTCCATAAAGTCTCAGGACATTTGGAGTTATGCAGAATATATATCTAAAATTTGCTCCTTTCAAGTCCAGAATTCTAGCTGCCGGCATTCTCCCTCTTCATGTAAATCTTGTAAAATAAGAGAGAAAATGCATAATTATTGTACCATAATGTGAAATAACAGTCCATAATGCAATAAATATCAACATAAAAGCATGATGCAAAATGGACGTATCAACTCCCCCAAGCTTAGACCTCGCTTGCCCTCAAGCAAAAGCTGAAATCGATAATCATGACCACATGTTTAGAGATAGATGTGTCGATAAAATAAAATACGGACATGAGGGCATCATGATCATCTTTAGAATAACAACATATTGTCATATAACATCTTATGATAAAGTGATAATTCATTCACAAGGTAAAGTATGAATCAAAAACTTTATTGAAAACTAACAAACTATGATCTCAGTATTGAAGCAATCACTACTAGGAAAAGGGCTATAGATGGAATTGACACTAATGGCGCACCACACATGCGGTGCGCCATTACTAAATACTAATGGCGCACCATGTGTTGGTGCGCCATTACTGTGCAAATACTAATGGCGCACCACATCCACGGTGCGCCATTAGTAAATTTTTTTAATTTTTTCAAAACTACTAATGGATCACCGTGGGAGTGGTGCGCCATTACTAGTTCAACTAGTAATGGCGCACCATGCCACGGTGCGCCATTAGTAACTTGGCCCAAACATTCGCCCGAATGCACCCCCCCTGTGGACCGCCTTTTCAGTTTCAAAAAAATAAAAGAAAATAAGATTCCCATGTGATATGTGGTCTAGTTCTTAGCAAAATTTACAAACATGAATTTTCGTCTTTGTGCAAAATCTCTCGAGAATTTGTAAAAATGGGCATAACTTTTGCGTACGAACTCGGATGAAAAAGTTTTTTTTATGAAAAATCATCTACTCGAAAAGTTACATCCGAATTTAATGGGGGGAACCCCGTTAAACATTTTCAAAATCCTCAAAAACCTAACAGAAAAAAAGATACAAGGCTTTTAAGATCTGGAGAGGCAAAAAATTCAAACTTACTAATGGCGCACCTGCCCATGGTGCGCCATTAGTATCTTCCCGCCTTCAAAATTCAAAATAAGTCAAAAAAAAGTTACTAATGGCGCACCTGCCCATGGTGCGCCATTAGTATCTTCCCTCCTTCAAAATTCAAAATAAGTCAAAAAAATAATAAAAAAAGTTACTAATGGCGCACCTGCCCATGGTGCGCCATTAGTATCTTCCCGCCTTCAAAATTCAAAAAAATAAAAAAAAAGTTAGTAATGGCGCACCTCCCCACGGTGCGCCATTACTATGCCGTATATATGGCTGGGCGTGGTCCTCTCCTCCTTACCTCTTCATTCTTCTCCTCCACTCCACCTCTCCTCCACTCCACCTCTCCTCCACTCCATATCCTCCTCTCCTCCACTCCATCTTCCCTTCTCTCCTCCACCATACTACCCTCCTCCTCTCCGGCGACCTCCTCCTCCTCCTCTCCGGCAACCTCCTCCTCTCCTCCCCTCCCCTCCCCTCATGGTTTCTCCTCCCTCCTCTCCGGTGAGCTCCTCCTCCCTCCTCTCCGGTGAGCTCCTCCTCCCTCCTCTCCGGTGAGCTCCTCCTCCCTCCTCTCCGGTGAGCTCCTCCTCCCTCCTCTCCTCCCATTCCCTCATGGTTTCTCCTTCCTCCTCTCCGATGCTTCGGTGAACTCCTCTACGGCGACCTCCTCCTCCTCTCCGGCGATGTAGGCGAGCGCCTCTCCGGTGACCTCCTCCTCCTCTCCGGCGAACTCCTCTCCGACAAAAGAACACGACAAAAGAACGTACAAGATCCTAAACAGGAACAAAATTTGAAATAATATCGTGCCAAAAAATGAGCAAAAACACGAGAAAAAAATGGGCAAAAAAATCACGATCCAGATCCAAATTCAAAATTCAAAAATAGCAATGGCGCACGGTGGGGGTTAGATGGTGCGCCACTACTATTTTCCCGCCTTCAAAATTCAAAATTACTAATGGCGCACCGTGGCCTATACTAATGGTGCACCAGTGGCCTATACTAATGGCGCACCATGGCCTATACTAATGGCGCACCAGTGGTGCGCCATTAGTAAAAAATACTAGTGGCGTGATACTAATGGCGCACCAGTGATGCGCCATTAGTAGGCAAAACTGGTGCGCCATTAGTAGCCCTTTTCCTAGTAGTGAATTCCAATTTATCATAATATTGGAAAGACTCAATGTAAGAGCTTTTATGTATAAAGTCCACTTACTCAGCTATTCACAATTGCTAACACTCACGCGATACTTATGGGATCAAAGCCTCAGTCGGACACAGAGAAAGATAGGGGCTTATTATTTCGCCTCCCAACCTTTTACCTCATGGGTAATGTCAACAATAGTAATTTATGATCACCTACATCCGAGTGGATATGTATGTCTGGATCTTTCCCTAACATATAGTGCTTGCCAAAAAGAGAAAGTGTCAAAAGGAAGGGTGAAGATCACCATGACTCTTGTATAAATGTAGGAGATAAAAATAAAAGATAGCCCTTTGCAGAGGGAAGCAGAGGTTTTCATGCGCTTTTATGGTTGGGTGCACGAAATTTTTATGCAAAAGAACGTCACTTTATATTGCCGCTTGTCATAAAGAAATTTATTATGAAATCCATCTCTTTTATTTCTTCCATATCACAAGTTCGTATAAAGTATATTTTCCTCACACTAAAATATCATACATATTTAGACAGCAATTTTTATTGCTTGCACCGATGACAATTTAATTGAAGGATCTTACTCAATCCATAGGTAGATATAGTGGACTCTCATGGAAAAATTGGGTTAATGGGTTTTGGATGCACAAGTAGTATCTCTACTTGGTGCAGAAGATTTTGCTAGCATGGGATGAAAAACAAGCTCAACATGTTTGAGGACCATGACAATATAACTTCTATTCAGATATAAGAAAACATAACCCATTATGTTGTTTTCCTTGTCAAACATCAACTTATTAGCATGTAATATTTTAATGAGTGCTCACAATCACAAAAGATGTCCAAGATAGTGTATTTATATGTGAGACATCTCTTTCTTTATTACTTCCTATTAATTGCAACAATGACCAAAACTATGTTTGTCAATTATCAACAAATTTTATTCATCATACTCCTTATATGTGAAGTCATCACCTTCCACAAGATTATATATAATCTTTTTATTTCTTTTTTTCTTTTCCAAGATCAAAGCAAGGAAGCAAAGCCCTCAACTCAAAACTACTCTTTATTATATAACTCTTGGACTCGATTAGATAGATGGATCACAAAGAAAAACTCAAATACTAAATCATACTAAGACATTTATTCAACTAGATCAAGATATAACCAAAAGGATCGAACTAAGATAAATGATAAAGGTAAAGATGTGATGGTGATACGATACTGGGGCACCTCCCCCAAGCTTGGTACAAGCCAAGGGGAGTGCCCATACCCATATACTCAAGTCTCCTTATTCGGAGGTGGTGGTGCAACATTCTTCGCTATAATTCCCTTCAGGATGCGATTCTCTTCTTCGAGCTTATAATTTTGCTGTTGACATCCATAATTTCCTTGCGGAATTTTCTTGTGACAGTTAGAGCACCGTCCAGCCATGGATGCATCCTCGTTGCAGAAGAAAAAGCAACACTCTATTTCAAGTTATTGTAAGAAATAAATTTAGCACCAGGTGGTTTGACCGAATCCGGCAGGACTGAGCTCGTGAATTCTTCATGCCCGCCATTAGGTCGAGGGAGAGAGGTGCTTTCTTGATCCTCTTCCATGGCATCCACTCTTTTCAGGTCAGCTTCCATCTCTTCGTCCATTGACCACCCAAAGGGATTAGCTTCGATGTATTCTCTTGGGTCCGGTGTCGGGTGAGAGACATGACTCTCCCCGACCGACTCTTGAGAAGATATCTTGCTCTGAATATGCTGCAGAACACTACTAGAGAAAACCTTACTAGTGGCGCTGGTTTTTTACATACCAATAGTGCGGGCACGCGCGCTACTGCTAGGGCGCTACAGCTATTACTTAACAATAGTGCGTTTCTAAACAAGCGCTACAGCTAAGATACTTAGTAGTAGCGCCTCTTTCTCTACCAACGCTACAACTATCATCACGTAGTAGTAGCGCCCTATTTTCTCCCCACGCTACAACTAGGTAAATAGAAATTAAAAATAAAAAAAGAAGTCAGATGCAATATTCATGGAAATCAAGACAAGTCCAGTGCAAATAAACTAACTTCACAGAACCATCTCACAAGCATTAACGACAATAGCACATTTAATATAACCACACAATCTCGCAAACTCATATATAGTAGTCAACAATGCATGCATAGATCATAGTTGATGAGTCTACTAGGTAGTCATACTAGCATATATATGGTTCATCAGCCACATGCACGCATATGTAGTTCTAGATGATATTGATGACGACCATCATCCTCAAGCCTGGGCGATGGGTGTTCCTGATAGTAATTAGGATTTCCTGTCCAACATGAAGATTCTTGCCGATGAGGAAGCTCTTCCACCCAACCGAGTTGAAGTGTGTGCGACCATCCGTGTCCACGCCGTACGCACAAGTGGTGACGGAGCCCCTCGCGGTAAGGCGTACTCTAGCAGAGCCTTCTTCACCTGGCTTGATACCACAACTCTCAGATAGGCTCTTTGGAAATTTCTGAATAAGAAAAACATATCAATTAATAAGTAGCCTCCCACATTCTACACTATCAAAAGACAGTACTACATTTCTGTTAAACCTGAATTCTACTAATAAGTATATATGGATTCTACACTATTAACAGTTCTTTGGATTCTACACAAAGCATATATATCATCGGATTCACTTAGCATATAAGATTCACTAAGCATATATATCATCGGACTCTACACTAAGTATAACAATAAATCATATATATCATCGGATTCGCTAAGCATATAGATCATCATATTTACTAAGCATATAAGATTCACTAAGCATATATATCATCGGACTCTACACTGAGTATAACAATAAAGCATATCATCAAATTACTACAGTAAATGCAACATACCATGATATGCCGATAAACCATGGTACTTGTCAGGCGGGTCACGAATGGCACCCCGACGAAGTCAACATGTGGCGGAATGATGTCCCATAGGTTGTACACCTCCTCCTCGCCCAACCTCATTCTTTGAGCTACGATGGATTCACCAAGCGGGTCGTCATCATCCTCATCATCTTCATCATCTTCTGCTTTGTTGAAATAAATCACGGCTAGCTTGGGCCTTTCTGCTCTGAAGGAGAAGCTGATCAACTCACCACTGGTGATACGCATGTGGGCGATGAAACAGACCCATCCATCTCCTCCCACCTGTGTCATATTTTATCCTTTCTCGACCTCCATAGTGTAGGGGCCCCCAGGAGCCTCAAAGGTCACAGAGTCTCCGGTCAGCTTGTTGAATTCTGACCTCACATTGCATGGGACGATCTATGTACAAAAAGCAAAATGATATATACACGATGCATTAGTGCCAATAACACTAAAAACAAAATAGTGATTACTAGTTTCATATAATTTATTACCGCCGCATGAAGAAAACTAGACTCGAAGTAGATGATGAACAGCGTGCCAATTGCAAGGCTGCTGGGGCACCTTGACTTGCACCATCAACATGGTGGGGGTGGTGGTGGCGCCATTTCCCTAAAGCAATATGGTTGAAGGATTAACGATCCAAAAAGTAAAAATAAAGTTTTCAATACACATCAGGTTTTGAATAATATACACATTAGGTTCACAACATAGAGAATACACACCAGGTTCACATGGCAAGCAAAATAACAACTAAATTGTAGTTCAGTTCAGACAATAACCTAATAGAGATCATGTAACCCAAAGAAAGCCTAATAATAAGGTAAATGGCATATTGCCATTATTGCACAATCAGACAAGCAAAAGTAGTTCAATCGAGAGAGAGAACCATCTCTAAACCCTAGAACACTAGGCATCGCTGCCGCCGCCACTAAACAAAAGCCAAGGCAGGACGAGAGGAGAACCCATCTCTAAACCCTAGAACACTAGGCACCGCCACTAAACAAAAGCCAAGGCAGGACGAGAGAGAGAACCCCTCTCCAAACCCTAGAACACTAGGCACCGCCATCGCCGCCACTGCTCCAGGGACAGCAGCAAAGGAAGAAGAAACCAAGCCTCCGCCCTTCTGCTGCCCTTAACACCTCTCACCTAACCCCTCTCTCGCATCACGGAGGCTCGGCGCCCCGGGCTGCTCTCGCCGGGTGGCCCTACTGCTCTTCTGGGACATGCTCGGCGGCACCGACGCAAGGACGCCACCAAACCATCAACACACACTGCCTCTCCAGTCCTGTGCTAAAAATGGACATAACTTGCATCAGCTTCACCGACGAGCAGAGCCGTACTAATAACTACACCTTCACTGCTTTAATCTCCAACAACAAGGGTCAGCGTTAGCGATGAACAGTCACAGTTCGTTCGGCAAGGGCAGCACAATTCGTTTGATTTGGGTCGATTTGGATCCATCAGATATCCTGGCAAATTGTTGACCTAATTAACTTGCCGCCCTCTCCGCCATTCTCCTGCTCCTTCCCCTTCCCCTTCTCACTGGCCCTCTGCTTACCCACCGCCACCATGGCGGCAGCCGCCGCCGACTCCCTGCTCTCTCGCTGCTGCTCCTCCCACTGCGCGCTGTCCAGCAGCTCCCGCCGCCTCCTGTACCTCTCGTGCAGTGCTCCCGCCGCTCAACAAAAAGCCTATACTTCTCTCTCACCTAACCCCTTTGTCTACTTTCTCCCCAATCACACGAGGAAACAAGCCTGGAACATGTCGCACCAAAGCATGGAGCCAACGTGCAATCCCTAAATCCCTTTCACCCACGCGAAATCCCAAAACATGGCAAGCCGCCGTGGTGAATCGATTGGAGCCTAGCTAGCTAGTGGTGGCGCGTGCAGGGAGGAGGAGATCGAGGGGAATTACGGGGCTGGAGCATCAGAGGAGGCGAGAGGCGACCACGCGTGGTGGCGGCGCACGGTGCCATCAATGGGGGTGAGGCGGCCGGGGAGGAAACCTAACCGCGGTGGCGTCGTCGGGTGGAGGGGATCGATAAAGTGAGAGTGTACATGAGGGGGTGGGGGCGCTCGGGCCAGTTTTCTTTTCCTCTAGTAGTAGCGCTGGGCAGAGGCCGGCGCTAGTGCTAAGGCCACCAGCTGTAGCGCTCGTTCGAAACAAACACTATAGGTAAGTGGGCTACCGTTTTTGCCCTGCGGCCCATGTAACAGCAGCGCGGCCCAAGCTAACAAATGATGTTGTTATTTAGTAGTAGTAGCGTGTTTTCTACCTAGCGCTACTAGTAAATACCAGTAGCATGGGGTCATAAACAGGCGCTACTGGTAAACTTCTATCTGTAAGCACTTTCCTAGTAGTGGAAATAGCTTGAAACAAGAACAGATGATATTGCCGTGATACGGTGGTCAAAGCCTTATGGAGGTTATATAATGAATGTTTACCGTGCAAAAAAGTATTTTGGGAGAAAACGGAGTCCGGAGGGCACACGAGGTGGCCACAAGCTTGGGAGGCGCACCCAAGGGGGTAGGGCGCGCCCCCAAGGCTTGTCGCCTCCTCGTGCACTATTCGGACTACTTCTTATTTTCCTAATTTTTTAAATATTCCAAAACGGAGTAAAATTGCTGTTGGAAAACTTCTGGAGTCGGTTTACTTACTGTATCACATAGTTGTTCCTTTTCAGGGTTCTCGAGCGCTCTGGAAGGTTTCCTTTATGTTCCTCTGGTGTTATTAAATTAATAATGTTGGTTTCAACATTTATGGGTGTACCTGAGATATAATGTTTGATTCTCTGCCCATTCACCACTTTCAGATTAGTATCTTCAGCGTTGCTGATCCGGATGGCACCGGAACAATAAACTTCCTCGATAATGTAAGGACCTTCCCACTTAGAGAGAAGTTTTCTTGCAAAATTTTTTAAATGGGAATTGTATAACAAGACATGGTCACCTACATTAGATTCCCACTTTTGTATCCTTTTGTCATGCCATCTTTTAACCTTTTCTTTAAACAACATGGCATTTTCATAGGCCCGGGTTCTCTATTCACCAAGTGAGCTAATGGCAAATAACCTCTTTTCACCAACAAGTTTGAAATCATAGTTGAGCTCTTTAATTGCCTAATAAGCTTTATCTTCTAATTCAAGAGGTAACTGACATTCTTTTCTATAAACCATTTTGTATGGAGACATACCCATAGGATTTTTATAAGCAGTTCTATAAGCCCATAATGCATCATCAAGTTTCTTAGACCAATTCTTCCTAGATCTATTAACAGTATTTTGCAAGATCAATTCAATTTCTCTGTTACTTAATTCTACTTGACCACTAGACTGAGGATGATAAGGTGATGCAATTCTATGGTTAACATCATACTTAGCAAGCAATTTATGGAAAGCACCATGAATAAAGTGTGAACCACCATCAGTCATTAAATATCTAGGGACCCCAAACCTCAGAAAAGTAACTTCCTTAAGAATTTAATGGAAGTGTTGTGGTCGGCACTACTAGTTGGAGTAACTTCTACCCACTTAGTAACATAATCAACAACAACTAAAATATGAGTATACCCATTAGAGGATGGAGACGGTCCCATATAATCAAATCCCCAAACATCAAATGGTTCAATAACAAGTGAATAATTCATAGGCATTTCCTAACATCTACTGATGTTACCAATTCTTTGACATTCATCACAAGACAATATAAAACTTACAAGCATCTTTGAAAATAGTAGGCCAATAAAAACCAGATTGTAATACCTTGTGTGCAGTTCTATCTCCAACATGGTGTCCTCCATAAGCATCGGATTGACACTTACATAGGATCTGTTCTTGTTCATGCTCAGGTACACAACGTCTAATAACACCATCTACTCCTTCTTTATAAAGGTGTGGGTCATCCCAGAAGTAATGTCTTGAATAATGGAAAAACCTTTTCTTTTGTTTGTATGTGAAACTAGGTGGTATAAATTTAGCAACAATGTAATTATCATAATTAGCATACAATGGAGTACTACGAGCTAGTTGTTCATCAGGAAAGCTATCATCAATAGGTAGTGGGTCATCAAGAATATTTTCTAACCTACACAAGTTATCTGCTATGGGTTTCTCAGCTCCTTTCCTATAAGTAATATGTAAATCTAATTCTTGTAGCAAGAGAACCCACATGATAAGTCTAGTTTTAGCATCTTTCTTTTCCATAAGGTATTTAATACCAGCATGATCGGTTCGAACAATTAATTTGGAATCAACAATGTAAGATCTAAGTTTATCACAAGCAAACACAACTTCTAAAAATTCTTTTTCAGTGGTACATAATTTCTTTGAGCACTGCCTAGAGTTTTACTAGCATAATGGATAACATTTAATTTCTTATCAACTCTTTGTCCTAGAACAGCACCAACAACATAATCACTAGCATCACACATAATTTCAAAGGGTAGGTTCTAATCAGATGGTTGCACAATAGGTGCAGAAATTAAGGCTTTCTTAAGTTTTTCGATGGCTTCTAAACAATCATCATCAAAAACAAATGGGACATCTTTTTGTAAAAGATTAGTAAGAGGCCTAGAAATCTTAGAGAAGTCTTTAATTAATATCCTATAGAAACCAGCTTGACCAAGGAAGCTTCTTATACCTTTGATATCTGTAGGACACGACATTTTCTGAATGGTATCTACTTTAGCTTTATCAACTTCAATGCCTCGTTCCGAGATTTTATGCCCCAAGACAATACCTTCATTAACCATAAAGTGGCACTTCTCCCAATTCAAGACAAGATTAGTTTCTTCACATCTCTACAAAACCCGAACAAGGTTGCTTAAGAAATCATCAAAAAAGTTCCGTAGACAGAAAAATCATCCATGAAAACCTCAACAATCTTTTCACAAAAGTCGGAGAATATAGCGGTCATACATCTTTGAAAGGTAGCATGTGCATTGCATAAACCAAAAGGCATGCGTCTATAAGCAAAAGTACCAAAAGGGCATGTAAGAGTAGTTTTTTCTTGATCCTCTTATGACATAGGTATTTGACAAAAACTAGAGTATCCATCTAGAAAACAATAGTGTGTGTGTTTTGATAATATTTCCAGCATTTGATCAATGAAAGGTAGAGGATAATGATCTTTCCTAGTAGATTTGTTTAATTTTCTAAAATCAATTACCATTCTATAACCTCTGATAATTCTTTGTGGGATCAATCCATTTTTATCATTAGAAAGTAATACCTCCCTTCTTAGGGACACAATGAACATGGCTTACCCATCTATTATCAGCTATGACATAGATTATACTTGCTTCCAGAAGCTTTAGTATTTCATTTCTTACCACTTCTTTCATCTTAGGATTTAAACGTCACTCGTGATCAACAACTGGTTTGGCATCAGATTCCACATAAATTTTATGCTGACATAGAGTGGGACTAATGCCCTTAAGATCATCAAGAGTATATCCAATAGCGGCATGATGCTTCCTCAGAGTTTTCAATAATCTCTTTTCTTCATGCTCTGAAAGGTTATCACTAATAATAATAGGATATATCTTTTTTTCATCAAGATAAGCATATTTCAAAGTATCTGGTAATTGTTTAAGATCGAACACAGGACCACTCTTGGGTAGTAGACGATCCCCAAGAGTCTCAACGGGCAAATTGTGTTTCAAGATAGGCTTTTGTTCAAAGAATATTTCATCTATGTATTTCTTTCATTCATGAACATGCCATTTTCATGGTCTAGCAAATATTCTTCTAAAGGATCAATAGGAGGCACAATGATAGAAGCAAGACCAATGATTTCATCTTTACTAGGAAATTCTTTATCATGAGTTTGTCTACGAAATTTGGAGAAATTAAACTCATGAGACACATCACCAAAATTAACACTGACCATTTCTTTAGTGCAATCAGTTTTAGCATTCATCATATTCAAGAAAGGTCTACCAAATATAATGAGAAAAAAATCATCTTGTGGGAAACCAAGAACTAAAAAATCAGTAGGGTATTTTATTTTCCCACAAAAGACTTCAACATCTCTAAAAATCCCAAGTGGTGTAATAGTACCTCTATTAGCAAGCTTAATAGTAACATCAATACCTTCTATTTTAGCAGGTGCAATATCATTCATAATTTCTTGATATAAAGTAAATGGTATAGCACTCTGATGACCCACAAGTATAGGGGATCTATCGTAGTCCTTTCGATAAGTAAGAGTGTCAAAACCAACGAGGAGAAGAAGGAAATGACAAGCAGTTTTCAGTAAGGTATTCTCTGCAAGCATTGAAATTATCGGTAACAGATAGTTTTGTGATAAGGTAATTCGTAACGGGTAACAAGTAACAAAAGTAAACAAGGTGCAGAAAGGTGGCCCAATCCTTTTTGTAGCAAAGGACAAGCCTGGACAAACTCTTATATAAAGGAAAGCGCTCCTGAGGACACATGGGAATTATCGTCAAGCTAGTTTTCATCATGCTTCGCGTTCGTTACTTTGATAATTTGATATGTGGGTGGACCAGTGCTTGGGTACTGCCCTTCCGTGGACAAGCATCCCACTTATGATTAACCCCCTTCGCAAGCATTCGCAACTACAAAAGAAGAATTAAGGTAAACCTAACCATAGCATGAAACATATGGATCCAAATTAGCCCCATACGAAGCAGCACATAAACTAGGGTTTAAGCTTCTGTCACTCTAGCAACTCATCATCTACTTATTACTCCCCAATGCCTTCCCCTAGGCACAAACAATGGTGAAGTGTCATGTAGTCGACGTTCACATAACACCACTAGAGGAAAGACAACATAGATCTCATCAAAATATCAAACAAATACCAAATTCACATGACTACTTATGGCAATACTTCTCCCATGTCCTCAGGAACTAATGTAACTACTCACAAATCATATTCATGTTCATAATCAAAGGGGTATTAATATGCATGAAGGATCTAAACATATAATCTTCCACCAAATAAACCAACTTGCATCAACTATAATGAGTAATCAACACTACTTGCAACCCACAGGTACCAATCTAAGGTTTTGAGACAAAGATCGGATGCAAGAGATGAGCTAGGGTTTGAGAGGATATGGTGCTGGTGAAGATGTTGATGGAGAATGACCCCGTCCCGATGAGAGGATCGATGGTGATGACGATGGTGATGATTTCCCCCTCCCGGAGGGATGTTTCCCCGGCAGAACAGCTTCGCCGGAGCCCTAGATTGGTTCCACCAAGGTTCCTCCTCGAGACGGCGGCGCTTTGTCCCGAAAGCTTCCTTCTAATTTTTTCCAGGGTGAAAGACACCTTATACCAGAAGATGGGCATCGGGGGCCTACCAGGTGGCCCATGAGGTAGGGGCGCACCTAGGGGGGTAGGGTGTGCCCCCACCCTCATGGATGGTGGCTGGCTCCCCTCTGGTGCTTTCTTTGCCCAATATTTTTAGTATATTCCAAGACTGAGTTTCGTGGAGTTTCATGACTATTTGAGTTGTGCAGAATATGTCTCTAATATTTGCTCCTTTTCGTGCCCAGAATTGCAGCTGCCGGTATTCTCCCTCTTCATGTAAACCTTATAAAACAAGAGAGAAAAGGCATAAGTGTTGTGACATAATGTGTAATAACATCACATAATGCAATAAATATCGATGTAAAAGCATGATGCAAAATGGACGTATCAACTCCCCCAAGCTTAGACCTCGCTTGTCCTCAAGCGGAAGCCGATATCGAAAAATATGTCCACTTGTTTAGAGATAGAGGTGTCGATAAAATAAAATACGGACATGAGGGCATCATGATCACTCTTAGAACAACAACATATATACATAGAGTCATATGGTTTCTTATGCTAAAGTAACAATCCATTCACAATGTAAAGTATGAATCAGAAACTTCATTGAAAGCTAGCAAACTATAGTCTCAGTCGTTGAAGCAATTGCAATTTTTCATAACATCAGAAAGAGTCAATAGAAGAGCTTTTCAGCAAGTCCACATACTCAACTATCATTTAGTCTTTCACAATTGCTAACACTCACGCAATACTTATGGGTATGAAGTTTTAATCGGACATAGAGAAAGTGTAACATCCCAAATTTTCAATTTGGAATGTTATACAATAGACGATCACTGCATATCATATTTATTTGCATTTTGGGTTGATCCTAGAAATTTCACGCAATACTGATCCATGAAGTCCACATACTCAACTATCATTTAGTCTTTCACAATTGCTAACACTCATGCAATACTTATGGGTATGAAGTTTTAATCGAACATAGAGAAAGATAGGGGCTTATAGTTTTGCCTCCCAACCTTTTTCCTCAAGGGTAATGTCAACAATAATGCTTTACGAAAACCCACATCCAATTAGCTATATATATCAGGATCTTTCCAACATATAGTGCTTGCCAAAGGATAAAATGTAAAAAGGAAAGGTGAAGATCACCATGACTCTTGTATAAAGTATAAGACAAAAAAGATAAAAGATAGGCCCTCCACAGAGGGAAGCAGAGGTTTTCATGCGCTTTTATGGTTGGATGCACAAAATCTTAATGCAAAAGAACGTCACTTTATGTTGCCACTTGTGATAGGGACCTTTATTATGTAGTCCATCGCTTTTATTTCTTCCATAGCACAAGCTCTTATAAAGCTTATTTTCTCCACACTAATAGATCATACATATTTAGAGAGCAATTTTTATTGCTTGCAACAATGACAACTTACTTGAAGTATCTTACTCAATCCATAGATAGATATGGTGGACTCTCATGGCAAAACTAGGTTTAAGGATATTTAGAAGCACAAGTAGTATCTCTACTTGGTGCAAAGAATTTGGCTAGCATGAGGGGGAAAGGCAAGCTCAACATGTTGGATGATCCATGACAATATAATTTATTTCAGATATAAGAAAGCATAACCCATTACGTTGTCTTCCTTGTCCAACATCAACTTTTTAGCATGTCATATTTTAATGAGTGCTCACAATCATAAAATATGTCCAAGATAGTATGTTTATATTTGAAAACCTCTCTTTCTTTATTACCTCCTATTAATAAATAGATCAAATTTTGTTTTCCGGTGTTTATTTGTTTTTATTTGGATAGGGAAAAATGCGCGTTTTCAAAAGTTGTGTTTTAGGTCCGGAGAAGAGTTCATTTTGTTCGACTCATTTTTAGGAGTCGGGGAAAATTTACTTTATTAGTTTTGGAGTTCGGTAGATTTTGTTTTTCTGTGTTTTTCCGAGCGCGGAACCGTTTAAAAGAAAACCTCAGCGCCTTGGGCCAAAGGCCCAAGCCGCCGGCCGGCCAGCCAAGGCCAAGGCCATCGCCGCGCCAGGCGCAAGGCGCCAGGGAGCCGCCGCCTCTTTCTTTTAGGAAGTCCAAGTAGGACTTTTGTCCTACTTCCGTTTATTCCGTTTCTTTTTCTAGATCTTTCCTACTCTTATTCTTATTTCTTGTCCCCTAATCCAAGTCTCCTCACCCCTCCCCAATATAAATACTCCCACACCCCCCCTCTAAATCATCAAACCCAAAAGACCCAAGCCTCCACCGCGCCTCTCACCCTGCGCCGCACCTTGCCGCGCCGCCGCCGCCGCCCTGCGTCACCGCCACCGCCGCACCTTGCCGCGCCGCCGCCGCCCTGCGTCGCCGCCGCCGCCGCACCTTGCCGCGCCGCCGCCGCCGCCCTGCGTCACCGCCGCCGCCGCACCTTGCCGCGCCGCCACCGCCGCACCTTGCCGCGTCGCCGCCGCCGCCGCCTTGTGCACCGCCGCCGCCGCCCAACGCCGCCGTCGTCGCCGTTCGCCGGAGGTACCGCGCCGCGTCTCTTCTTTTCCCTCGGATCAGTTTTCTTCTAGATCGTTCCGTTTCTTCCGATTCGTTTTCTTTCCGGTTCTTTTCTAAACCGTTCCGGTTTTCCAGATTGGTTTTTCGTCTGGTTTTCTTTTCCGAAACCCTAGATCGGATTCGTCTTCTTTTCCGATTTAGTTGCCTTGGACCGTTTGCCGGACCGTTCGTCCGAACGAACGTGATCACCGGATTCTTCTAGGTTAACGAACCTCCGTTCGTTTAACCGTTCTCCGTTTTCTTTCCGTCGAATTTATTCCGCGATCGCGATCTCAGATCCGATCTTCGTTCTAACTTATCTTCTCGCTCGTTTATCGGAATCAGGTGATTCAAGGGCCTGGAGTTTCGTCTCGAAACCGCTGTTCCGTCTAATCAACTTAAACAAGTTTTTGCTACTGTAAAATTTTGACCTAGTTTCAACTTGCTAGAACCGAGTTGTTTTCTTCCGCCGTTTGTTTTCCGTCGTTTGTTCGGTTCGTTCTTTCTTTGCAACCGGAGTTCTTAAGTTGAACTTTCTGGTTCGTTCTCTCGTTCGAGTTTTACTTGTGCATTAGATGAGTACTTATTGTGTGGTTACTATTGTTTGCTTACGATAGATTGACCGGAGTGTGACGAGTAGATCTATCACGAGTTTTGAGTGCGAATCATCTTCATCAACATTGCAGGCAAGTTCACACTTTGATCATACCTTTTCTACAACCCATGTTTTATTGCATTAGATCAATCCTCACACATTGCATGATTAGGATCTAATAAATTGTGGGATGGGAAGTAGATGAGGTAGTACCTATTACCTGTATTATTATGAAACCTTTGGGAGTTACTTCTACGTTTGCTTATTATGCCATGCTATGCTAGTAGACGTGGATTGGGTGAGTGATATCCATGACAGATGTGAGATTGATAATTTTAATGGTTTATCTAAGGTGGCAACCTAACACACATCTGGGTGGATTGAGGCACCTGATGTCTATCAGGACTTGCCTGTTTTTTTTGGACCGCCACCCAGGCTCAAAGGGATCATAAGATCTTTCATGCTAGAAACTTCCGTGTGCAGCCACAAGCCATTATGGGCTCTGGCATAGTTGACTAAGTTGTGCGAACTCTTACGGGGTGGACTAGCAGATGTAGGGGTTGTAGGTGGTACGGTCTACCCCACATGTAAGGTGCTAGCGCTTCTGAAAGACTGTGTCTCGGTCATCCGTCTTCTCAAACACCATGTAGTGCGAGAAACCAAACGGAGGCGACCGAGTCTTGTGGGGAAAAGTGCGCAAACCTCTGCAGAGTAACAAACTAATCATGATTAGCCGTGTCCCCAGTTATGGACAACTTGAGTATCTAGTACTTGAATATCATTGTGAATCTCAACATGTTACTTCTAATTAATGATGTTGGGTTTTAATTGTACTTTTAATTGGGATTGAGAATGCTGTCAACCATTCTCAATGTTTCACAACCACCATGATAGTTAAATAAATTTATTCCTTTGCAGTAGGGAAAAATTGGCTTTACACAAAAACCTTATAACCATAGAGCTTTTTCCACCAGCCAAATATGCATGTAGTGATAGCCATTGTTCATCATTCTCTATGGTGTGAATTTGCCAGTACATTCAATGTACTGACCCGTTTCGGGCTGCAACGTCTTATGTTGCAGGTTTCTTTCGACGAGTAAGTGATACGTTAGGGTTACGATTTCTACACTCAACTTTGCTGCTGGTGTTGATGGGTAACCACAACCTTGTTGCTTCCACGATTTTGGATTTGAGGTAATAGTATTTACGTTACTTTATACATGTGATTTACCTCTGATATAAATCCTTCGAGTACTGTGTGTGTCAGCATACTGATCCAGGGATGACACATAAGCACAGAGACTTGACCCATTCGGGTCAGGTCGCTACAAGTGATGCTTTCTCCTTCACGAGGCCAAAAATTATATATATAATTACGATCACGATGAACCAGATGCATAGGATAAAACTTCTGATGAAATTCCAATTTCAATCGATTATACTTCCATGATCCAATATCATCATATAGCATAAACCATGTCAATGCCTTTCCCTTCAAAGATAAAGGGAAGACCTTCTTCTTGATAACATCCTCGGGCATACTTGCAAGCTTAAATAATCCACAAACTTCATCCACATAGATTAGATGCATATTGAGATGTAATGTTCCATCTCCTGTAAAAGGATTAGCTAGCAGTTTCTCTATCATACCGAAGGAATTTCAAACTGAACATTTTCAGTAGGTTCAGTAGGTTGAGGAGCAACTATTTGCTCTACTGGTCGGGGTGAAGATACCCAGAACAAGCCCCTCAAAGGATTATTTTCCATAGTAACAAGTGACAGTAAATTTCAGCACACTATATAAATTTTTCCTTACCAAATTCCACTTACCAAAGGCCCTTCACTCCCCAGCAACGGTGCTTGAAAAGAGTCTTGATGACCCACAAGTATAGGGGATCTATCATAGTCCTTTTGATAAGTAAGAACGAGGAGCAGAAGGAAATGACAAGTAGTTTTCAGTAAGGTATTCTCCGCAAGCACTGAAATTATCGGTGACAGATAGTTTTGTGATAAGGTAATTCGTAACGGGTAACAAGTAACAAAAGTAAACAAGGTGCAGCAAGGTGGACCAATCCTTTTTGTAGCAAAGTACAAGCCTAGACAGACTTCTATATAAAGGAAAGCACTCCCGAGGACACATGGGAATTATTGTCAAGCTAGTTTTTATCATGCTCATATGATTCGCATTCGTTACTTTGATAATTTGATATGTGGGTGGACCGGTGCTTGGGTACTACCCTTCATTGGATAAGCATCCCACTTATGATTAACCCCCTTCGCAAGCATCCGCAACTACGAAAGAAGAATGAAGGTAAACCTAACGATAGCATGAAACATATGGATCCAAATCATCCCCTTACGAAGCAACACATAAACTAGGGTTTAAGCTTCTTTCACTCTAGCAACCCATCATCTACTTATTACTTCCCAATGCCTTCCCCCAGGCCCAAATAATGGTGAACTATCATGTAGTCGACGTTCACATAACACCACTAGACGAAAGACAACATACATATCATCAAAATATCGAACGAATACCAAATTCACATGACTACTTATAGCAAGACTTCTCCCATGTCCTCAGGAACTAACATAACTACTCAAAAATCTTATTCATGTTCATAATCAGAGGGGGTATTAATATGCATAAAGGATCTGAACATATAATCTTCCACCAAATAAACCAACTAGCATCAACTACAAGGAGTAATCAACACTACTAGGAACCCACAGGTACCAATCTACGGTTTTGAGACAAAGATCAGCTACAAGAGATGAACTAGGGTTTGAGAGGAGATGGTGCTGGTGAAGATGTTGATGGAGAATGACCCCCTCCTGATGAGAGGATCGATGGTGATGACGATGGTGAAGATTTCCCCCTCCGGGAGGGATGTTTCCCTTGCAGAACAGCTCCGTTGGAGCCCTAGATTGGTTTCGCCAAGGTTCCGCCTCAAGACGGTGGCGCTTCGTCCCGAAAGCTTCCTTCTTATTTTTTCCAGGGCGAAAGACACCTTATACCAGAAGATGGGCATCGAGGGCCTGCCAGGTGGCCCACGAGGAAGGGGGCGCGCCCAGGGGGTAGGGCGCGCCCCCACCCTAGTGGACGGTGGCTGGCTCCCCTCTGGTGCTTTCTTCGCCCAATATTTTAATATATTCCAAAACTGACTTTCGTGGAGTTTCATAACTTTTGGAGTTGTGCAGAATAGGTCTCTAATATTTGGTCCTTTTCGATTCCATAATGCCAGTTGCCGGCATTCTCCCTCTTCATGTAAACCTTATAAAATAAGAGAGAAAAGGCATAAGTATTGTGATATAATGTGTAATAACATCCCATAATGCAATAAATATCGATATAAAAGCATGATGCAAAATTGATGTATCACACTCACACTAGCACCCAAATTACATAAGCCATAATAACAATGATCTCCTATTTTAACAGAGACAATCGGCATGCCTACAACAGTTCTATGTTTATCCTTTTCATCGGGTTTAGCAATTCTAGTATCTTCATCACGGAAAGAAATAACATGCACATCGATATTATCAACCAAGATATCTTTAACAATAGGAACATTAGGTTCAACTTTAATTTGTTCAGGGGGTGTAGGTGTTCTTGTATACTCTTACAAACCACAGTTGAAGCTTTAGCATGTTATTTTATCCTAACAGGAAAATGTGGTTTCTCAACATAAGTAGTAGGAATAACTGGATCAACATTATAAGTAACGGTTTCTTCTCTAGTTTCAATGGGTTCTACTATTTTTACTTAAATGGGAGGATGATATTTGAACCACTTCTCCTTAGGGAGATCAACATGAGTAGCAAATGGTTCACAGAAAGTAGCTATTATCTGAGACTTAAGTCCATATTTAGTGCTAAATTCACAAAAGGCATCAGTATCCATAAAAGATTTAACACAATTAAACTCAAGGTTTATAACTGATTCCTTACCTTCATCGAGATCCCAATATTTAGGGTTGAGTTTAATTATTTCCAAAAGATCCCATTTGAATTCAATAGTCTTCTTCATAAAAGAACTAGTACAAGAAGTATCGAGCATGGATTGATCATTACGAGAAATCTGATCATAAAATATTTGTATAATAATTTCTCTTGAGACCTGGGGCATGAATATAACATTGACTTAAGCCTCCCCCAAGCTTGAGCGATGCTTTCTCCTTCACGAGGCCAAAAATTATATATATATATATATATATTTACGATCACGATGAACCAGATGCATAGGATAAAACTTATGATGAAATTCCAATTTCAATCGGTTGTAGTTCCATGATCCCATATCATCATATAGCCTAAACCATGTCAATGCCTTTCCCTTCAAAGATAAAGGGAAGACCTTCTTCTTGATAACATCCTCGGGCATACCTGCAAGCTTAAATAATCCACAAACTTCATCCACATAGATTAGGTGCAAATCGGGATGCAATGTTCCATCTCCTGTAAAAGGATTAGCTAGCAGTTTCTCTATCATACCTAAAGGAATTTCAAAGTAAACATTTTCAATATGTTCAGCAGGTTGAGGAGCAACTCTTTGCTCTACTAGTCGGGGTGAAGATACCCCGAACAAGCCCCTAAAAGGATTATGTTCCATAGTAACAAGTGATAGTAAATTTTAACACGTAGTATAAATTTATCTTTAACAAATTCCACTCACCAAAGGCGCTTCACTCCCCGGCAACGGTGACATAAAAGAGTCTTGATGACCCACAAGTATAGGGGATCAACCATAGTCCTTTCATTAAGTAAGAGTGACGAACCCAACAAGGAGCAGAAGGAAATGACAAGCGATTTTTAGCAAGGTATTTTCTGCAGGCACTGAAATTATCGGTAATAGGTAGTTTTGTGATAACATAATTCATAACGGGTAACAAGTAAAAAGTGCAGAAAAGGTGCAGCAAGGTGGCCCAATCCGTTTTATAGCAAAGGATAAGCTTGGACAATGTCTTATATAAAGGAATGCGCTCCCGAAGACACATGGGAATTATTGTCAAGTTAGTTTTCATCATGCTCATATGATTCGCGTTTGTTACTTTGATAATTTCATATGTGGGTGGACCGGTGCTTGGGTGCTGTCCTTACTTGGACAAGCCTCCCACTTATGATTAACTCCTCTCGCAAGCATCCGCAACTACAAAAGAAGAATTGAGATAGATCTAACCATAGCATGAAACACATGGATCCAAATCAGCCCCTTACAAAGCAACACATAAACTAGGGTTTAAGCTTTTGTCACTCTAGCAACCCATCATCTACCTATTACTTCCCAATACCTTCCCCTAGACCCAAATCATGGTGAAGTGTCATGTAGTCGACGTTCACAAAACACCACTGGAGGAAAGAGAACATACATCTCATCAAAATATCAAACGAATACCAAATTCACATGATTAGTTACAACAACACTTCTCACATGTCCTCAGGAACAAATGTAACTACTCACAAATCATATTCATGTTCAAGATCAGAGGGGTAATGAATATCATTAAGGATATGAACATATGGTCTTCCACAAAATAAACAAACTAGCATCAACTACAAGGAGTAATGAACACTACTAGCAACCCAGAGGTACCAATATGAAGTTTTGGGACAAAGATTGAATACAAGAGATGAACTAGGGTTTGAGAGGAGATGGTGCTGGTGAGGATGTTGATGAAGATTGACCATCCCTCGATGATAGGCTTGTTGGTGATGATGATGGCTTCGATTTCCCCCTCCTGGAGGGAAGTTTCCCTAGCAGAATAGCTCCGTCGGAGCCCTAGATTGCTTCTGCCCAGGTTCCGCCTCGAGACGGCGGTGCTTCGTCCCGAAAGCTTCCTTATGATTTTTTTTCTAGGTCAAAACCTTTCATATAGCATAAGATGGGCACCAGACTATCGGTGTAAAAAAGTAGGGGCCTTCTGTACCCCTTTACTTGTGCACGAGCAGTCTTAGCCGCACCTGCGACCACACTTGGCGGGGTAGAGGAAGCGAAGATACAAGACTACCTGCGCAGCGCTGTAACCAGAGGCGCGAAGAGCAAAGGCACAAGATGGGTTTCCCCCGGCAAGAGCCTACGACCTACACTGCCACGGCAAAAGCCTTGCTGGGGCAACTTTCCCATCACCATCGAGACCGCCACCTTTGAGCCTAAGGATTATGACACCATCAACAACGTCAAGACCAAGGCTCGGGAGCGCCTACATGGTGGCATGCAGATCTTTGTGATAAACAGAGGCCTGCAAGACTGGGTAAGAACCAGAAGGCGAAGGCCCCTGGCGAGATCCTTGTCGGGGACGACTACAGAAACTCGACAAGACCCTTACCGGGGATATCTACAGGTCCACAACCAGGCCCGCACTTACCAAGGTTTCACTACCCCATGGTTGTTCCGACGCAGCAGCCAGCCTGCTGACTAGGCACACACCTACATGGCATCATGCAGCTTCTAGGCCAACCAGGCAAGCACCTGCGTGGTGGCATGAAGATCTTTGAGAAGACCCTGCCACCGCACTAGCACAGCCAGTGTGGTGCTGCATGCCTCGTTAGCTTGGACGCGCGTCGAAGCAAGGCAAGGCGGCGACGGACAAGACGAGCTCCTCTGCCATCCCCAGTAAAGCAAGAGGGCACGTCGGCAGCGCATTAAATGAGTTTGTCCTACGGTTCCTGGAGATAGACTTGTACACTGTAGATACTTTCCACCTCCTGTGTGCCACTATGGCGAACCCCTTTGACTATAAAAGGAGGCCCGAGGCGTACTAAGGAAGGATTCAGACTTTTTGGGCTAGGATGCACCGCAGCTAGTTCAAGAACTCAAGAACACCAAATATACACCAAAGCAGGATTAGGGCATTACGCATCGCTTGCGGCCCGAACCTGGATAAAATTCCCCCGCGTTGATCTTCTAAACCCTCTCTTTCCACAGCCCCGTGCCACGTCAACCGTAGTAGGGATTCCCTGTGATCCCATAGGTGTCCATTTCCCCGACATCTTCAGCGCGCCAGGTAGGGGGCACGAGCTGTGAAAATCCGGTTTGGAATTTGGCGCATCGACTTCATCATCACCATGACCCCCAAGAAGAATGGGATCACAGCGATCGGGTCGTCCGAAGCCGGCCCATCCGCTCCAGCATGGGCGGGCGACGGAGTGGCCACGGACGGCGCTGGAGGCGTGGCACGCGAGCATCCATGGCACTCTGGCAATCGGAGCGAGACGAACGGCGTCATTCGGGTCTAAGACGACGAGCCAGACGCCGCTGGGCCCGGGGGCGGGGCTGTACTGCCCACGGGCGGTGAGGCGACCTCCTGGACGCCCCAGTCGGCGTCCGCACTGCGACCTCCCCAGGCCACGCGCGATGAACAACACCACGACGCCGACGCCCCTGAGCGCCGCCGTAGGAAAAGCCCTTTGCGTCACTCTCAGGACGTACCAGGCCGACGTGCGCGCTCGGACACTGACGGAGGCGGCGTGTGACCAGGAGACCGTGACAGAGCTCCTTATAATGTGGTTAGAAGTCGGAGTGCATCACGGTCCACGCAGCTTTCCCCGCCACTCATGCCAGTAGAAGCGTTGGCGCGCGTGCAACTGCTCCTCGACTTTCCTCCTCCTGCAGAGAAGCTCGACGAGTGGAGAGCCACCATCCGGAGCCTCATCAGCTTCGCCAACAAAGATGAGCCGTAGTTAGCGGGACCCTCGTGCCGGCGTTCTGTAGAGCTGGTGCACGCCGGAGGTGGGAGGACCGGGAGTGCTGCGACCATGGTGCACTCTCCTCCCCCACACCAGCAACAGCAGCCGCAGGCCCGTCGGGCCGACGCCTGTGACAATGTTTCCACGGCATCATCCTACCTGCGAACCCGCTACGACCAACGTCGAGTTCTTCAAGAGCGAGCTCAGGAAGACGCTCGAACCACCATCGAGCAACAACATGAAGCACGCCAACAGTCAGATCGGTGTGCGGGGCCTACTATGGACCACCCAGCGCCGGGGGGCTCCGGCGACCTGCCTTACAAGGCGGGATGTCCAGCCTTTACCCGAGAGTTGTGGCAGTTCCAGTGGCCCTCCCACCGCATGTTCAAACCTGATGTTGGGGAAAAGTACAATGGCAAGACTCACCCGTCGGAGTTCCTCAGCATCTACACCATCGCGATGCAAGCTGTCGGGGCTCGCGACGACAAGGTGCTTGCCAACTACTTTCCGTTGGCACTTAAACCCAACGTCATGTCATGGTTGATGCACCTGCTAGTGGATTCTATCTCTTCTTGGTTGGATCTGTGCCACGAGTTTGTTGGCGCCTTTACCAGAGGCCACCAAGCTCCTCGCTAGGCAAGTGATCTACATGTCATCCCCCAGAAGGACGGTGATACCCTGCACAAATACATACAAAGGTTCAGCCGTGTATAGTACACCATCCTAGATGTTCACCCCGCTGCTGTCATTTGTGCATTCCATCAGAATGTATGCAACCGCAAGATGCGTGATGAGCTGACGATGAATAAGGTTAAGGATGTAGCCGAACTTTATGTTCTGGCTGATAGATGTGCTCGGGCTGAGGAAGGAAGGAAGGAAGTACCCCGGCGAGGACACTGGCGCGGAAACCGACTCCACGGATGAAGACGTCGTCGCCCCGACAGAGAAGGGCCGACACCGCAACAGGAAGTGCAAGGGCAAGACTGTGCTTGGCGTTGAGGGATCCGGCAACCCCGGCGCCGCCAAGAAGGCCAAGGCAGATGACCCCGACAAGGAAGTTGCTGGGTGCGCCGCCTGCCAGGCCTTGGCGGTTGCCGACAAGCCAGGAGGCTCCGACAAATAGTACTTCAAGATCCATCGCACCAAGGGCCGTGACCTCCAGAACTGCCAACAGGTTGAGCTGCTTGCAGAGAAGCAGAAAGCTTAATATGAAAGGTGGGACAAGGAGAAGGGTCAGGATGGTGCTGAGGGGTCCGACAAGAAGCATGGTGGCCAAGGAGGTCGCCGCGGAAAGGATAATCAACAAGAGAGGCCCACTCAGGGCCATGATAAGAAGGAGGAAGATGATGATAATGATTGGGACGATGAGTCCGGCGAGCACAAGTTCCAGAAAGCTACAAAGGCAATGTGCGTCGATGGTGGTGCCTTGCTGCACACCTCTCACTGCCAACTGAAGCAATGGGCGCGTGAGATTACCGCGGCAGAACCATCGATCGATGCCTAGGAGCCACTGAAGTGGTCCAGCACACCTATCGTTTTTGACACTGCGGACCACCCTGATCGCACAACTGCGGCCGGGTGTTTGCCGTTGTTGGTTTCACCAACAATATGCAACCTCAAGGTAACAAAAGTGCTAGTGGATGGTGGGGCCAGACTGAACTTGATCTCACCTGTCGTGATCAAGAGGCTGCAAATCCCCGATGGAGATCTCGAGGAGACGGGCACGTTTCAAGAGGTCAACCCGGGGAGGAGTCAGCTGAAAGGTAAAATCATGTTGCCTGTTACATTCGGGGGCGAGCTAAACTATAGGACATACAAGATCGTCTTTGATGTCGCCAAGATCCCCTTGCCCTACAACGGGATCCTTGGGCACCTAGCACTGGCCAAGTTCATGGAGGCATCACATTACGCCTGCAACACGTTGAAGATGCCCGGGCTGCTAACCATCATCACTGTCCCCTCCGACAAGAAAGACACGCTCATCTGTGCCGACCAACTCTACCGGGAGGCAGTTGCAGCAATTGCCGCCAAGGCACTTTCTCTAGCCGCTGAAACCCTGGGAGAGAAGAAAACCGGCAAGACCTCCCGCACCCACTCCGGCAAGCGTGCCTCTTTGGAGTGCAGCACTCCCATCGAGGACGTGCCAGAGAGCTCCACCGGCAAGACCAAGGAATCCAAGGCAGCACCACCAGAGACCAAGAGGGTGCCCGTCAAGGGGGACGGCATGGGCGGGGCTTTTACCATAAGCTCCACCTTGGACAACAAATAGGAAAGCGCGCTCGTCGCCTTCCTGCGGGTGAATGTCGATGTGTTTGCATGGCCAGCATCCGACATCCCCGGCGTTCCTAGGGAGGTCATTGAGAACCATCTTATTGTGTGTCCTCATGTGCGACCCGTCAAGCAGAAGGTCAGGAAGCAAGCTTTGGAGCGACAAGAGTTCATCATCGAGGAGATCAGGCAGTTGGAGGCGGCAGGCCTAGTTAGAGGAGTACTCCACCCCATGTGGTTGGCCAATCCAGTGGTGGTGCGTAAGGAGAATGGGAAATGGAGGTTGTATATTGACTACATGGATATCAATAAAGCCTTTCCAAAGGATCCTTTCCCTCTGCCATGCATCGACCAGATTGTGGACTCCACTGCCGGGTGTGACTTGGTGTCGTTCCTCGACGCCTATTCAGGACACCGGATTTTCATTATGAAGGAAAACGAAGAAAAGACCGCGTTCATCACCCCATGTGGTACGTATTGTTGTGTATGAATGCCTTTCGGGTTAAAGAGCGCTGGTTCGACGTTTGCCCGAGCGGTCCTAATTGGTTTTGAGCCCCAACTGCATAGGAACATGGAAGCTTATATGGATGACATAGTGGTCCAAACCAAGGACAGGGCCACGCTCTTGCAAGATCTGGAAGAAACATTTGCAAATGTGCGCAAGATCAACCTCAAGCTCGACCCAGAGAAGTGCATGTTCGCTGTCCCATCCGGCAAGCTTCTTGGGTTCTTTTTGTCTCAATGCGGAATCGCAGCAACTCCCGACAAGATCAAAGCAATTGAGAAGATTGAGGCGCCAAGACGGGTTAAAGACGTCTGTAGGCTCGTCGGCTGCATTGCCGCCTTAAGTAGGTTCATCTCCAAATCTGCTGAGCGTGCCCTCCCCTTTTTCAAAGTTCTAAAAAAGACGGATCCAGTGAAATGGAGTCCAGAGGCAGAGGCGGCGCTGCAGGACTTGAAGAGGTACCCCTCCTCCACGCTAATACTAGTCACGCCTAAACCACAAGAGCCGTTGCTGCTATACTTAGCAGCAACAAATCATGTGGTTAGTGCCGCACTGGTGGCATAGAGGAAAATTGAGGAAGAAGCGGAAGCAACAGCAGCAGCAGAGTCATCGGATGATGGGCCGGGGCTCTCCCCGGTAGGGCCTGGCGCCGGCAAAGCTGAACTCCCAGCAAGGCCCGGTCCCGGCGAGACAGAGTCTACGCAGATGGGCGAAGTTGAACAGAAGAAGAAGGTGGTGCAACACCCGGTCTATTTTGTCAGCTCCCTCTTGCAGGGGGCTAGATCAAGGTATTCTCATATGCAGAAGCTATTTTTCCTTCTCCTTATGGCCTCGAGAAAGTTGTGTCACTATTCCCAAGCACATGAGATCACCGTCGTCACCCGCCTCCCTTTGCAACGAATCTTGCACAACTCGGATGCGACTAGGAGGATTGTGGAATGGGCTTTGGAACTGTCGAGCTTTGGCCTCAAGTTTGAGAGTACTTCGACAACCAAAGTGCCGAGCTTTGGCAGAGTTCATAGCAGAATGGACATCAACGCCCAACGAAGAGATTCAAGAAACTACCATTCCCGGCAAGGAGACGAGCCATGATTGGATCATGTACTTTGATGGAGCCTTCTCGCTGCAAGGTGCTAGTGCCGGCGTATTACTCGTCGCACCCACCGGAGAGCGCCTCAAGTACATAGTCTAGATGCACTTTCCCGGGAAAAATCAACGAAAAATACGGCGGAGTACGAGGGATTGCTCGCCGGTCTCAGGATCGCGGCAGACCTCGGAATCAGGAAGCTCATCATCAGAGGGGATTCACAGCTCGTCATCAATCAAGTCATCAAGGATTACCAGAGCCCGCTGATGGAGGCCCATGTGGATGAGGTGAGGAAGTTGGAGGAGCATTTTGACGTTCTACAAGCAGAGCATGTTCCCCGGGCAGAAAACACCATTGCCGACGACCTGTCAAAGCGCGCTGCCCTAAAGTTGCCTGTGGAACCAGGTACCTTTGTGCTTCAATTAACCCAGCCATCCGTTGAGCCATCAGTAGGACAGAACAAACGAAGGAACGCGGGCCCCGGCAAGTACTTTCTGGCTGAGCTCCCAGGGGTCGCCGACAAGGACATTGCCGGGTGCCCCAGACTCGCTGGGGAGCGGCAACCTTTGGCGGGGCCTCAAGCCTTGACTATAGAGGCAGCTGCCCCTGCAGCCATAGACGAGCCTTTAGTCCTTGCCGTCGAGCCCCAGGCTCCCGCATGGGCGCAGAGCACCATCCATTTCCTCCAAACAGGGGAACTCCCCGAGGAACAAGAAGAAGCAGAGAAAGTAGCCCGTCGGTCCAGCAGGTACTAGTTTGTGGATGATGCCCTATACAGAAGGAGGCCGAATGACGTGAAATTAAAGTGCATTCCTCGGGAGGACGGACTGGAGCTGTTGCCAGTGAAACATGGAGGCATGTGTGGCTCCCACATAGGGTCGAGAGCCCTTGCCGGCAAAGCATTCTGGCAAGGTTTCTTTTCTCCAGGATGCGACTGCACTAATAACCAAGTGTGAAGCGTGCCAGTTCCATTCAAAGAAGCTCCATCAGCCAGGCCAAGCTCTTCAAACAATCCCTCTTTCATGGCCATTTTTGGTCTGGGGGCTCGACATACTAGGACCCTTTCCCCATGCTGTCGGGGGCTTTGAGTGTTGGAAATATGCCCTAGAGGCAATAATAAAATGGTTATTATTATGTTTCCTTGTTCATGATAATTGTCTATTGTTCATGCTATAATTGTGTTATCCGGAAATCGTAATACATGTGTGAATATATAGACCACAACATGTCCCTAGTAAGCCTCTAGTTGACTAGTTCATTGATCAATAGATGGTTACGGTTTCCTGACCATGGACATTGGATGTCATTGATAGCGGGATCACATCATTAGGAGAATGATGTGATGGACAAGACCCAATCCTAAGCATAGCACAAGATCGTGTAGTTCGTCTGCTAGAGCTTTTCTAAGTGTCAAGTATCATTTCCTTAGACCATGAGATTGTGCAACTCCCGGATACCGTAGGAGTGCTTTGGGTGTACCAAACATCACAACGTAACTGGGTGGCTATAAAGGTGCACTACAAGTATCTCCGAAAGTGTCTGTTGGGTTGGCATGAATCGAGACTGGGATTTTTCACTTCATATGACGGAGAGGTATCTCTGGGCCCACTCGGTAATGCGTCATCATAATGAGCTCAGTGTGACTAAGTAGTTGGTCACGGGATCTTGCATTACTGTACGAGTAAAGTGACTTGCCGATAACGAGATTGAACGAGGTATTGGGATACCGACGATCGAATCTCGGGCAAGTAACGTACCGCTTGACAAAGGGAATTGAATAAGGGATTGATTGAATCCTCGACATCGTGGTTCATCCGATGAGATCATCGTGGAATATGTGGGAGCCAACATGGGTATCCAGATCCCGCTGTTGGTTATTGGCCGGAGAGTTGTCTCGGTCATGTCTGCATGGTTCCCGAACCCGTAGGGTATACACACTTATGGTTCGGTGACGCTAGGGTTGTAGAGATATTAGTATGCGGTATCCCAAAAGTTGTTCGGAGTCCCGGATGAGATCCCGGATGTCACGATAAGTTTCGGAATGGTCCGGAGGTAAAGATTTATATATAGGAAGACTAGTTTCGGCCACCGGGAAAGTTTCGGGGGTCACCGGTATTGTACCGGGATCATCGGAAGGGTCCCGGGGGTCCACCGGGTGGGGCCACCTATCCCGGAGGGCCCCATGGGCTGGAGTGGGAAGGGAACCAGCCCCTGGTGGGCTGGTGCGCCCCCCTTGGTCCTCCCCCTGTGCCTAGGGTTAGAAACCCTAGGGGTGGGGGCGCCTCCATTTGGCTTGCGGGCCAAGCCACCCCCTTGGCCGCGCCCCCCATCTAGATGGGATCTAGAGGGGCCAACACCCCCTGGCCCCTATATATATTGGAGGGGAGGGAGGGCAGCCGCACTCAAGTCCCGGGCGCCTCCCTCTCCCTCCGTGACACCTCTCTCTCTCGTTGGTGCTTGGCGAAGCCCTGCCGAGATCTCGCTGCTTCCACCACCACGCCATCGTGCTGCTGGATCTCCATCTACCTCTCCTCTCCCATTGCTCGATCAAGAAGGAGGAGACGTCTCTCCCAACCGTACGTGTGTTGAACGCGGAGGTGCCGTCCGTTCGGCGCTCGGTCATCGGTGATTTGGATCACGACGAGTACGACTCCATCAACCCCGTTCTCTTGAACGCTTCCGCTCGCGATCTACAAGGGTATGTAGATGCACTCCTCTTCCCCCATTGCTAGATGACTCCATAGATTGATCTTGGTGATGCGTAGAAATTTTTTAAATTTCTGCTACGTTCCCCAACAGTGGCATCATGAGCTAGGTCTATGCGTAGTTTCTATGCACGAGTAGAACACAAGTTGTTGTGGGCGTTGATTTTGTAAATTTACTTGCCGTTACTAGTCTTATCTTGATTTGGCGGCATGGTGGGATGAAGCGGCCCAGACCGACCTTACACGTACGCTTACGTGAGACTGGTTCCATCGACTGACATGCACTAGTTGCATAAGGTGGCTAGCGGGTGTCTGTCTCTCCCACTTTAGTCGGATCGGATTCGATGAAAAGGGTCCTTATGAAGGGTAAATAGAAATTGGCATATCACTTGTGGTTTTGGCGTAGGTAAGAAACGTTCTTGCTAGAAACCTATAGCAGCCACGTAAAACTTGCAACAACAATTAGAGGACGTCTAACTTGTTTTTGCAGCATATGCCGTGTGATGTGATATGGCCAAAAGGATGTGATGAATGATATATGTGTTGTATGAGATTGATCATGTTCTTGTAATAGGAATCACGACTTGCATGTCGATGAGTATGACAACCGGCAGGAGCCATAGGAGTTGTCTTAATTTATTTATGACTTGCGTGTCAACATAAACGTCATGTAATTACTTTACTTTATCGCTAACCGTTAGCCATAGTAGTAGAAGTAATAGTTGATGAGACAACTTCATGAAGACACGATGATGGAGATCATGATGATGGAGATCATGGTGTCATGCCGGTGACGACGATGATCATGGCACCCCGAAGATGGAGATCAAAAGGAGCAAAATGATATTGGCCATATCATGTCACTATTTGATTGCATGTGATGTTTATCATGTTTTACATCTTATTTTCTTAGAACGACGGTAGCATAAATAAGATGACCCCTCATAATAATTTCAAGAAAGTGTTCCCCCTAACTGTACACCGTTGCTAAGGTCCGTTGTTCCGAAGCACCACGTGATGATCGGGTGTGATAGGTTCTAACATTCGCATACAACGGGTGTAAGCCAGATTTACACATGCAATACACTTAGGTTGACTTGACGAGCCTAGCATGTACAGACATGGCCTCGGAACACGGAAGACCGAAAGGTCGAACATGAGTCGTATAGAAGATACGATCAACATGAAGATGTTCACTGATGATGACTAGTCCGTCTCACGTGACGATCGGACACGGCCTAGTTGAATCGGATCATGTATCACTTAGATGACTAGAGGGATGTCTATCTGAGTGGGAATTCATTGAATAATTTGATTAGATGAACTTAATTATCATGAACTTAGTCTAAAATCTTTACAATATGTCTTGTAGATCAAATGGCCCACGCTAACATTATCCTCAACTTCAACCCGTTCCTAGAGAAAACCAAGCTGAAAGACGATGGTAGCAACTATACGAACTGGGTCCGGAACTTGAGGATCATCCTCATAGCTGCCAAGAAAGCATATGTCCTTGAAGCACCACTAGGTGAAGCACCACCCCCAGCAAACCAAGATGTTATGAACGCTTGGCAGTCCCGTGTTGATGATTACTCCCTGGTTCAGTGCGGCATGCTTTACAGCTTAGAACCGGGGCTCCAGAAGCCTTTTGAGCAACACGGAGCATATGAGATGTTCCAAGAGCTAAAAATGGTTTTCCAAGCTCATGCCCGGGTCGAGAGATATGAAGTCTCCGACAAGTTCTACAGTTGTAAGATGGAGGAGAATAGTTCCGTCATCGAGCACATACTCAAAATGTCTGGGTTGCACAACCGCTTGTCTCAACTGGGAGTTAATCTCCCGGATAATGCGGTCGTTGACAGAATCCTTCAATCGCTCCCACCTAGCTACAAGAGCTTTGTGATGAACTTCAATATGCAAGGGATGGAAAAGACTATTCCTGAGGTATATTCGATGATGAAATCAGCGGAGGTAGAAATCAAAAAGGAACATCAAGTGTTGATGGTGAATAAAACCACTAAGTTCAAGAAAGGCAAGGGTAAAAAGAACTTCAAGAAGGACGGCAAGGGGGTTGCCGCGCCCGGTAAGCAAGCTGCCGGGAAGAAGCCAAAGAATGGACCCAAGCCCGAGACTGAGTGTTTTTATTGCAAGGGAAGTGGTCACTGGAAGCGGAACTGCCCCAAGTACTTAGCGGACAAGAAGGCCGGCAACACCAAAGGTATATGTGATATACATGTTATTGATGTGTACTTACCAGTACTCGTAGTAGCTCCTGGGTATTTGATACCGGTGCGGTTGCTCATATTTGTAACTCAAAACAGGAGCTACGGAATAAGCGGAGACTGGCGAAGGACGAGGTGACGATGCGCGTCGGGAATGGTTCCAAGGTCGATGTGATCGCCGTCGGCACGCTATCTATACATTTACCTACGAGATTAGTTTTAAACCTCAATAATTGTTATTTAGTGCCAACTTTGAGCATGAACATTGTATCAGGATCTCATTTAATACGAGATGGCTACTCATTTAAATCCAAGAATAATGGTTGTTCTATTTATATGAGAGATATGTTTTATGGTCATGCCCCGCTGGTCAATGGTTTATTCTTATTTAATCTCGAACGTGATGTTACACATATTCATAGTGTGAATACCAAAAGATGTAAAGTTGATAATGATAGTCCCACATACTTGTGGCACTCCGCCTTGGTCACATTGGTGTCAAATGCATGAAGAAACTCTATGCAGATGGACTTTTGGAGTCTCTTGATTATGAATCATTTGACACGTGCAAACCATGCCTCATGGGCAAAATGACCAAGACTCCGTTCTCCGGAACAACGAAGCGAGCAACCACCTTATTGGAAAATCATACATACTGATGTGTGCGGTCCAATGAGTGTTGAGGCTCGCGGTGGCTATCGTTATGTTCTCACCCTCACTGATGACTTGAGTAGATATGGGTATGTCTACTTAATGAAACACAAGTCTAAGACCTTTGAAAAGTTCAAGGAATTTCAGAGTGAGGTTGAGAAACAACATGACAGGAAAATCAAGTTCTTGCGATCAGATCGTGGGGGAGAATATTTGAGTCACGAATTTGGCACGCACTTAAGGAAATGTGGAATAGTTTCACAACTCACGCCGCCTGGAACACCTCAGCGTAATGGTGTATCCGAACGTCGTAATCGCACTCTATTGGATATGGTGCGATCTATGATGTCTCTTACCGATCTACCGCTGTCATTTTGGGGCTATGCTTTAGAGACTGCCGCATTCACTTTAAATAGGGCTCCATCGAAATCCGTTGAGACGACACCATATGAATTATGGTTTGGGAAGAAACCTAAGCTGTCGTTTCTAAAAGTTTGGGGATGCGATGCTTATGTGAAGAAACTTCAACCTGAAAAGCTCGAACCCAAATCGGAAAAATGCGTCTTCATAGGATACCCTAAAGAAACTATTGGGTATACCTTCTACCTCAGATCCGAAGGCAAGATCTTTGTTGCCAAGAATGGATCCTTTCTAGAGAAAGAGTTTCTCTCGAAAGAAGTAAGTGGGAGGAAAGTAGAACTTGATGAAGTATTGCCTCTTGAACCGGAGAGTGGCGCAGCTCAAGCAAATGTTCCTGAGGTGCCTGCATCGAATAGAGAGGAAGTTAATGATGATGATCATGAAACTTCAGATCAAGTTTCTACTGAACTTCGTAGGTCCACAAGGACACGTTCCGCACCAGAGTGGTACGACAACCCTGTCCTGGAAATCATGTTGTTAGACAATGGTGAACCTTCGAACTATGAAGAAGCGATGGCGGGCCTAGATTCCGACAAATGGCTGGAAGCCATGAAATCCGAGATAGGATCCATGTATGAAAACGAAGTATGGACTTTGACTGACTTTCCCGATGATCGGCGAGCCATAGAAAATAAATGGATCTTTAAGAATAAAACAGACGCGGATGGTAATGTGACCATCTATAAAGCTCGGCTTGTCGCTAAGGGTTATCGACAAGTTCAAGGGGTTGACTACAATGAGACTTTCTCACTCGTAGCGAAGCTGAAGTCCATCCGAATCATGTTAGCAATCGTCGCATTCTATGATTATGAGATATGGCAAATGGACGTCAAAACAGCATTCCTTAAAGGTTTCCTTAAGGAAGAATTGTATTTGATGCAACTGGAAGGTTTTGTCGATCCTAAGAATGCTGACAAGGTGTGCAAGCTCCAACGCTCAATATATGGGCTGGTGCAAGCATCTCGGAGTTGGAACATTTGTTTTGATGAGATGATCAAAGCGTTTGGGTTTATGCAGACTTGTGGAGAAGCCTGCGTTTACAAGAAAGTGAGTGGGAGCTCTGTAGCATTTCTCATATTGTATGTGGATCACATACTATTGATGGGAAATGATATAGAATTCTTTGGAAGCATAAAGGACTACTTGAACAAGTGTTTTTCAATGAAGGATCTTTGAGAAGCTGCTTACATATTAGGCATCAAGATCTATAGAGATAGATCGAGACGCCTCATTGGTCTTTCATAGAGTATGTACCTTGACAAGATATTGAAGAAGTTCAATATGGATCAGTCAAAGAAGGGGTTCTTGCCTGTGTTGCAAGGTATGAGATTGAGCACAGCTCAATGCCCGACCATGGCAGAAGATAGAGAAAAGATGAGTGTCGTCCCCTATGCCTCGGCCATAGGGTCTATCATGTATGCCATGCTGTGTACCAGACCTGATGTAAACCTTGCCATAAGTTTGGTAGGAAGGTACCAAAGTAATCCCGTCATGGAACACTGGACAGCAGTCAAGAATATCCTGAAGTACCTGAAGAGGACTAAGGATATGTTTCTCATTTGTGGAGGTGACGAAGAGCTCATCGTAAAGGGTTATCTCGATGCTAGCTTCGACACAGACCTGGATGAATCCAAGTCACAAACCGGATACGTGTATATTTTGAATGGTGGGGCAGTCAGCTGGTGCAGTTGCAAGCAAAGCGTCGTGGCGGGATCTACATGTGAAGTAGAGTACATGGCAGCCTCAGAGGCAGCACAAGAAGCAATCTGGGTGAAGGAGTTCATTACCGACCTATGAGTTATTCCCAATGCGTCGGGCCCGATGACTCTCTTCCGTGACAACAATGGAGCTATTGCCCTTGCCAGGGAGCGCAGGTTTCACAGGAAGACCAGGCATATCAAGCGTCGCTTCAACTCCATTCGTGAAAATGTTCAAAATGGAGACATAGATATTTGTAAAGTGCATACAGACCTGAATGTCGCAGATCCGTTGACTCAACCTCTCCCTCGAGCAAAACATGATCAACACCAGAACTCTATGGGTGTTAGATTCATCGCAATGTAACTAGATTATTGACTCTAGTGCAAGTGGGAGACTGTTGGAAATATGCCCTAGAGGCAATAATAAAATGGTTATTATTATGTTTCCTTGTTCATGATAATTGTTTATTGTTCATTCTATAATTGTGCTATCCGGAAATCGTAATACATGTGTGAATATATAGACCACAACATGTCCCTAGTAAGCCTCTAGTTGACTAGCTCGTTGATCAATAGATGGTTACGGTTTCCTGACCATGGACATTGGATGTCATTGATAACGGGATCACGTCATTAGGAGAACGATGTGATGGACAAGACCCAATCCTAAGCATAGCACAAGATCGTGTAGTTCGTCTGCTAGAGCTTTTCTAAGTGTCAAGTATCATTTCCTTAGACCATGAGATTGTGCAACTCCCGGATACCGTAGGAGTGCTTTGGGTGTACCAAATGTCACAACGTAACTGGGTGGCTATAAAGGTGCACTACAGGTATCTCCGAAAGTGTTTGTTGGGTTGGCATGAATCGAGACTGGGATTTTTCACTCCGTATGACGGAGATGTATCTCTGGGCCCACTCAGTAATGCATCATCATAATGAGCGCAGTGTGACTAAGTAGTTGGTCACGGGATCATGCATTACGGTATGAGTAAAGTGACTTGCCGATAACGAGATTGAACGAGGTATTGGGATACCGACTATCGAACCTCGGGTAAGTAATGTACTGATTGACAAAGGGAATTAAATACGGGATTGATTGAATCCTCGACATCGTGGTTCATCTGATGAGATCATCGTGGAATATGTGGGAGCCAACATGGGTATCCAGATCCCGCTGTTGGTTATTGGCCGGAGAGTTGTCTCAGTCATGTCTGCATGGTTCCCGAACCCGTGGGGTCTACACACTTAAGGTTCGGTGACGCTAGGGTTGTAGAGATATTAGTATGCGGTAACCCAAAAGTTGTTCGGAGTCCCGGATGAGATCCCGGACGTCGCGACGAGTTCCGGAATGGTCCGGAGGTAAAGATTTATATATAGGAAGACCAGTTTCGGCCACCGGGAAAGTTTCGGGGGTCACCGGTATTGTACCGGGACCACCGGAAGGGTCCCGGGGGTCCACCGGGTGGGGCCACCTATCCCGGAGGGCCCCATGGGCTGGAGTGGGAAGGGAACCAGCCCTTGGTGGGCTGGTGCGCCCCCCTTGGGCCTCCCCCTGTGCCTAGGGTTAGAAACCCTAGGGGTGGGGGGCGCCTCCACTTGGCTTGGGGGCCAAACCACCCCCTTGGCCGCCGCCCCCCCATCTAGATGGGATCTAGAGGGGCCGGCACCCCCCTGGACCCTATATATATTGGACGGGAGGGAGGGCTACCGCAGCCAAGTCCCTAGCGCCTCCCTCTCCCTCCGTGACACCTCTCTCTCTCGTTGGTGCTTGGCGAAGCCCTGCCGAGATCCCGCTGCTTCCACCACCACGCCGTTGTGCTGCTGGATCTCCATCAACCTCTCCTCTCCCCTTGCTAGATCAAAAAGGAGGAGACGTCTCTCCCAACCCTACGTGTGTTGAACGTGGAGGTGTCGTCCGTTCGGCGCTCGGTCATCGGTGATTTGTATCACGACGAGTACGACTCCATCAACCTCGTTCTCTTGAACGCTTCCACTCGTGATCTACAAGGGTATGTAGATGCACTCCTCTTCCCTCGTTGCTAGATGACTCCATAGATTGATCTTGGTGATGCGTAGAAATTTTTTAAACTTCTGCTACGTTCCCAAACATTGAGTACTTGTACGTTGTATTCGACAAGTTCACAAAGTGGCCGGAAGTGGAACCGGTGAGGAAGGTGACAGCATAGTCATCCATCAAGTTGTTCAAGGGACTAGTTTGCCATTTCAGTGTGCCGAATAGAGTCATTACTGACAACAGCACGCAGTTCACGAGCCGCACCTTCATGTAGTACATTCAAGACCTCGGCGGCAAGGTCTGTTTTGCTTCTGTTGCTCATCCCAGAAGTAACGACCAGGCTGAGAGAGCAAATGCAGAAGTGCTGCGAGGCCTCAAGACCAGAACTTTTGACGAGCTACGCAAGTGCGGAAGGCGCTGGATTGATGAGTTGCCAACGGTTCTTTGGTCAATCAGGACGACACGAAAACGAGCCACTGGCCAGACGCCCTTTGCCCTGGTATACGGGGCAGAAGCAGTTCTCCCCACGGAACTCATATACGGGTCACCTCGAGTGCTCGCTTATGATGATCTTGAGCAAGAGCAGTTGCGCCAAGATGATGTGACGCTCCTTGAGGAAGATCATCTTCAGGCTGCTGTGCGAGCCGCTCGCTACCAGCAAGCCTTGCGCCGCTACCATAGCCGCAAGGTTCACGCCCGAAGCCTTGAGTAAGGCGACCTTGTTCTTCGGCGAATTCAATCCGCCAAGAATTCAAACAAGTTGACGCCAAAGTGGGAAGGCCCTTATCGAGTAATACGAGTCACCAGGCCCGGCGCAGTCCGCCTGGAGACCGAAGATGGCATTCCAGTGAGCAATTCCTGGAATATCGAACATCCTCGCAAGTTTTACCCCTACGGCGTGGTTGCCGGGAGCCTCGGCAACCTTCATTTTGTACTAGCCTTGCCGGCAAGGCATGTAACCCTATGTACAGAGCCAGGTGCGGACCCTGTGCATAGTCAGGGAAAGGAATCCCTTAGCATGTATAGTTTCCTGTTGATTTCCATGTTTATGTGTATACGCATATGCATGCTTGTCCAGGGTATTGTACTACGTTTTGTTTCCAACAAATATCTATGGACTGCCAAGGTTCCATGCTCTTGCCCTCTCTTCTTTCTAGCCACAGCAAGGACGCACAATCCCGCCAAGGACCCGGCTCCGGCAAGAAGTTGAGACGACCGCCCGGCAAACCAAACAGATAAAGTTTACCTCTTTCCCATTCGTATTCGTAACCTGTGACTTGTGAATTTGAAAACCTTGCCACTCTCCTTTAAAAAATCCGGGTGCTCCCATTCTCGAGGCCGAACGCTGCTTCGGTCGGAGTGGGTGTAGTAGCCCTTGCCAAAGGGAGGTGGACGGGGGGGTTGGACCCTTTTTCTGTAACCCGGCAGATGTGATTCTCCAACACGTGCAGAGCGTATCAGCATGACAGCTTGCCGGGAGGACTCACTTATTTACATTAAGGAGGTGTTTCGCCTCTGCACGTACATTCGCATGTGTGGGTTCTTGGAAAGGCTAGTCTTTTTCATTAACATGCTGATACAAGTACGAAGGTTACATGACACAAGCATGGGCTTGAGAGATTACATTGTCTAGAAATTAAGATTTGGCAAGTGCCTACAATTTGAAAGAAAGATAAGTGCCCCATGATCTCCACTCTTGCTCCTTCCCTCCCAGGTGCGGCAGGTGAAAGCAGAGAGGAGGCGACGGGGAACGCGCCGATGGAGATCTTGACGAGGAAGATCTTGGCAAGGCGCGTGGCCGAGGGAGGAGGGCGATGCGGTCAGCCGGAGTCGGAATCGGAGTCCTCCCGCTTGATGCCCTCGTCGTCGCTGTCACTGTCCTCCTCATCACTCTCGCCCAAGGAGGAGGTTTCGTTGTCGGTGGAGCTCTCCGCGCAACACCTTAGGACAGTTCCCAAGTGCCCAAAAACCTTGATGGAGAGCAGGCCGTTCTCCATCAATTTGAAGTGGAGGACGAGCCCCTCCGACAGGCTATGGGCACGGGTAAAGGTTTTCCACCTGCTGCGGAGATACATGACATGAGGGACGGGGAAGTTGACATCGACCCGCATGCTGCCATTCCCGCAGCCCCTCATTTGCAGCCTCAAGGCCTGTGGCGGGTCGGCCTCCATTTCCCGAGCAAACAGAGTGGGAAGGCGAAGGTGTCCACGCACTGGCTTATATAGCCAGATGAAGAACTCGTGGGGTTGGTCTCCAATGTGGCCCTCCATTGGGGGAGGAGCCGCTGGCGGAGGCGCGACCGGTGCGCCGCCCCGTCCTCCCCTCCCCCGAGCGCCATAGCAGCCTCGGCCACACCCCCTTCCTCCTCCTCTCGCAGGGGGCCCCGCCACCATGAGCTCATGGGAAGGGGGCGTGCTGTCGAGCAGAGGCCCTCGTCGCTGCCGTTGAAGCACTGCCGCAACCTCTCGCCGTGGCAAAGGGAAGGAAGGAGTCAGGTTGAAAGGAGATAAATGTTGAAGGATGGCATCGTTCTCCCATTCTGATAGGGGGGCGGGGTCGGGGATTGCCCCCCCCCCAATCTAAGAGCGGCCGCCCACTCAACCAATCCGGCCGCCAGAGGAATGGGGAATCTAGGCCGATCTGCGGCTCCAATCAGCGACGACAGGGCTTCCCGCCTCGGCGTTAAGGCCTCTGCCCTCCGTGTCCATCACCTACCCTTTCTAAGGTATGAAAGACACGTGGCGAGCAAGCCGGAATCAAGGAGACAAGTGAAGCGACCATTTTCCACCCCGGGGTCATAGGGTGCGGGCGCCTTAAAGGCCGTGACCCGAGTCCCCTTAGTAAATGAGCCACGCCCTGTGGCTTCTTCCTTTTCATGGGGAAGACGCGGGATGCCTCTTTACTATTCACCATGATGTGACGTGCTACAACCACCCAACGCACGACCCCCATGTCACGCATTCAACGCAGGTCGTGGGGAAGTACACCTGGCGAAGGAGTTGCCGCTGTTAAAACCCTGCCACACGTGCCCGCGCACCATTCTGGGCCTGGCCCAACAACGCTCTGCGCTTATGTGTGGCCCAGGCCCGGGGGCTCCTCTCGGTGTAAAAAAGTAGGGGCCTTCTGTACCCCTTTACTTGTGCATGGGCAGTCATAGCCGCACCCGCGACCACACTTGGCGGGGCAGAGGAAGCGAAGATATAAGACTGCCCGAGCAATGCTGAAGCCAGAGGCACAAAGAGCAAAGGGACAAGATGGGTCTCCCACTGCAAGAGCCTTGTCGGGGACGACCTACACTGCCCCGGCATGAGCCTTGCCGGGGCAACTTGCCCATCACCAGTGAGACCGCCACCTTTGAGCCCGAGGATTATGACGACATCGACAATGTCAAGACCAAGGCTCGGGAGCGCCTACATGGTGGCATGCAGATCTTTGTGATAAACAGAGGCCTGCAAGACTGGGTAAGAACCATAAGACAAAGGCCCCTAGCAAGATCCTTGCCGGGGACAACCAAAGAAACCCGGCAAGACCCTTGCCGGGGATATCTGCAGGGCCACAACCAGTCCCGCACTTACCAGGGTTTCACTGCCCCATGGCCGTTCCGATGCAGCAGCCAGCCAGCCGACTGGGCACACACCTACATGGCAGCATGCTACTTCTAGGCCAACAAGGCAAGCACCTGCGTGGTGACATGCAGATCTTTGAGAAGACGCTACCACCGCACCAACAAGCCAGCCAGCATGGCGTTGCATGCCTCGTTAGCTTGGACGCGCATCGAAGCAAGGCAAGGCGCGACGAACAAGATGAGCTCATGTGCCGTCCCCAGTAAAGCAAGAGGGCACGTCGGCAGCGCATTAAATGCGTTTGTCCTACGGTTCCTGGAGATAGACTTGTACACTGTAGATACTTTCCACCTCCTGTGTGCCACTGTGGTGAACCCCTTTGACTATAAAAGGAGGCCCGAGGCGTACCGAGGAAGGATTCATACTTTTTGGGCTAGGATGCACCGCATCTAGTTCAGGAACTCAAGAACACCAAATATACACCAAAGTAGGATTAGGGTATTACGCATCGCTTGCGGCCCGAACCTGGATAAAATTCCCGTGCGTTGATCTTCTAAACCTGCTCTTTCCATAGCCCCACGCCATGTCAACCGTAGTAGGGATTCCCTGTGATCCCATAGGTGTCCTTTTCCCCGACACGGATGATGGCCAGGGGGGCCACAAGCCCTAGGGGCGTTCCCTGGGGGTAGGGCGCACCCCCAGGCTTGTGGCCCCGTGGTGGGTCCCCTTCTATTGTTTCTTCGCCCAATATTTTTTATATATTCCAAAATAATTCTCCGTAAAGTTTCAGGACATTTGGAGTTGTGCATAATAGGTATCTCAAATTTGCACCTTTCCGGTCCAGAATTCCAGCTGCCGGCGTTCTCCCTCTTCATGTAAATCTTGTAAAATAAGAGATAAAAGGCATTAGTATTGTACCATAATGTGAAATAATAGTCCATAATGCAATAAATATCAACATAAAAGCATGATACAAAATGGATGTATCATCATGTATTATATGAGTATTTTCTTTGTTTGATTTTTAGTTTTTCACAATCATCTTTGCTGGAAACACCTTTTTGAGAGGGACACACATTATTCATGATCTGTTAGAATACTCTATCTGCTTCACTTAAATCTTTTGAGCTAGGTAGTTGCTCTAGTACTTCACTTGTATCTTTTAGAGCATGGCAGTGGTTATATTCTAAAGAAATAGTTGCACTCTCATGCTTCGTTTATTTCTTTTTGATAGTTGATAATAGTAATGGCAATTAGTGTGGGTTATGAATTTGGTCCTAATATGATAGGTATTCAACGGGGATATAATAAAAACTTTCATGTAGATCACTTGGTATGATAAGTTTGATTCCTTGCAATAGTTTTGCGATATAAAGAGGGTAATATGCGGGTTGTGCGAGTGAGTAATTGTGGTTTAGTAAGAATATTGGTGTTAAGGTTTGTTATTCCCGTAGCATGCACGTACGGTCTCCCGTTATGCTAGGAAGTTGGAGCATGATTTATTTTTGAGTGTCTTCCTTTTCCTGAAGGTCGGGGGCGTGATGGTTAACTCCTACAAACCTCCCCCTAGGGTCATGCGCAGTAGTACTTTGCTTCGAGGGCTAATAAACTTTTGCAATAATTATGTGAGTTCTTTATGACTAATGTGATTCCATGCATTATACGCACTCTCACCTTTCTGCAATTTGTTAGCTTCTTCGGTACCGGGTATTGCCCTTTCTCACCTTGAGTTGTGGTGCAAACTTCGCCGGTGCATCCAAACCCTGTGATATGATACGCTCTATCACACATAAGCCTCCTTATATCTTCTTCAAAACAGCCACCATACCTACCTATTATGGCATTTCCATAGCCATTCCGACATATATTGCCATGCAACTTCCATCATTCTGTTTTATTATGACACATATAATCATTGTCATGTTGCTTTGCATGATCATATAGGTTACATAGTATTTGTGGTTCAGCCACCGTTCATATTTTTATACATGTTATGCTAGATCATTGCACATCTCGGTACACCACCGGAGGCATTAATATAGAGTCATATTTTGTTCTAGTATTGAGTTGTAAGTAAATAGAACTGCGATGATCAAATTAATTATTATAGCATTGTCCCAAGTGAGGAAATTAAAAAAGAGGCCAAAAAGAGCCCATGAAAAAATAAGCCAAAAAGAGCCCAACAAAAAAAGAGAAAAAATGAGAGAAAAAGAGAGAAGGGGCAATGTTACTATCCTTTCCACACTTGTGCTTCAAAGTAGCACCATGTTTTTCATATAGAGAGTCACCTATGCTTTATTTTCTCATGACTAGTGGGAATTTTTCATTATAAGAACTTGGCTTGTATATTCCAATGATGGGCTTCCTCAAATGCCTGAGGTCTTCATGAGCAAGCAAGTTGGATGCACACCCACTTAGTTTTATTTTTGAGCTTGCATACACTTATAGCTCTTAGTGCATCTATTGCATGGCAATCCCTACTCCTTGCATTGACATCAATTGATGGGCATCTCCATAGCTCGTTGATTAGCCTTGTCAATGTGAGACTTTCTTTATTTTCTGTCTTCTCCACACAACCTCATACTCTATTCCACCCATAGTGCTATTGATACGTCTCCAACATATCTATAAATTTGTATTGTTCCATGCTATATTATCTGTTTTGGATGTTTTATATGCATTAATATGCTATTTTATATTATTTTTGGGACTAATTTATTAACCAAAGCCTAGTGCCAGTTTTTGTTTTTTCCTTGTTTTTGAGTTTTATAGAAAAGGCATATCAAATGGAGTCCAAACGGAATAAAACTTTCGTTATGATTTTTCTTGGACCAGAAGACACCCAGGACACTTGGAGAGGAGGCCAGAAGACCTACGGGGTGGCCACTAGCCCTAGGGGCATGCCCGGGGGCGCACCCCCAGGCTTGTGGGGCCCCCATAGACCTCCTAACCCTAATCTTTGCTCCATAAATACCCAAATATTCCCCAACATCAGAGGCATCCACCAAAATACTTTTCCGCCGCCTCAAGCCTCTGTTCCGTGAGATCCCATCTTGGGGCCTTTTCCGGCACCCTACCGGAGGGGGATTCGATCACGGAGGGCATCTACATCAACTCTATTGCCCTTTGATGAAGCGTGAGTAGTTTACCACAGACCAACGGGTCCATAGCTAGTATCTAGATGGCTTCTTCCCTCTCTGTGATCTTCAATACCATGTTCTCCTCGATGTTCTTGGAGTTCTATCTGATGTAATAGTCTTTTGCGGTGTGTTTATCTAGATCCAATGAATTATGGATTTATGATTAGATTTTCTATTAATATTATTTGATTCTTTTCTGAACTGTTTTATGCATGATCAAATATCTTTGTATTTTCTTCGAATTATCGGTTTGGTTTGGCCAACTAGATTGGTTTTTAGGTGCTTAGTTTTGGGTTCAATCTTGCGGTGTGCTCACCCGGTGACAAAGTAGGGGTACCGAGGCACGTATTGTATTGTTTCCCTCAAGGGTAAAAAGATGGGGTTTTCATCATATTGCTTGAGTTTATCCCTCTACATCATGTCATCTTACTTAAAGTGTTGTTATGTTCTTATGAACTTAATACTCTAGATGTAGGCAGGAGTCGGTCGATGTGTGGAGTAATAGTAGTAGATGCAGAATTGTTTCGGTCTACTTGACACAAACGTGATGCCTATATTCATGATCATTGCCATGGATATCGTCGTAACTTTGCACTTTTTCTATCAATTGCTCAACAGTAATTTGTTCACCCATTGTATGTTTTCTTTCAAGAGAGGACCCTCTAGTGTAACCTATGGCCCCCGGGTCTCTTTTCCATCATATTTTTCAGATCTATAAACCAAAAAACCCAAAAATACTTTTCTGCAATTTGTTTAGATTTATTTTAGTTTGCCTTTTTATTTATCTTTTATACCTATCGCTATTAGGTCTCACTCTTATTTGAGACCGTGAAGGGATTGACAACCCATTGTTCACGTTGAGTGCAAGTATTTGTTAGTTTGTGTAGGTGCATAGATTGGAGACTTGCTTGTCCCTCCTACTGTATTGATACATTGGTTCTTAACTAAGGGAAATACTTATCTCTACTTTGCTGCATCACCCTTTCCTCTTCAAGGGAAAGATCAACGCAAGCTCAAGAAGTAGCAGAAAGAATTTCAGGGCCATTGTCGGGGAGGTTCTACATCAAGCCTACTAAGTACCCATCATTACCTCTCATCTCTTGCATTACATTATTTGCCATTTGCCTCTTGTTTTCCTATCCCCCACTTCTAAAATGTTTTCAGAAAAATACAAAAATATTTGCCTTTTTATTTGCCCTTCTTCCGTTCTTCTTCTTTGTTTGCTTTTCAATTGCTCGTGTGTTAGATTGCTTGTCTGCCCGTATGGCTGAACCAAAGAGCTTTGATACTTACTACATGAAGTTGGAAGAGATTGAAAGTAATGCTAAAAGTTCCATGTCCTTACAAGTTGAGCATAATAGTTTCTTTAGGAACGAACTTAAAGAACAAAAAACTATGATGGAGTATATTAATAAAGAGTATGATGATGTTACTAAGGAAATATATGGTCTTCAATCTCAATTTGCTCATATTGAAAATTTAGTAGGCCAAATTTTCGATAAGCAAACCCCTTTGGTAAATAAGATGGCCGCTAAACCAGAGTCCATTGAAAATAATGATGAAGATCCTAAAGTGATTGATGTCACTCCTATTGAATATTTGTTTTCTAATGTAAATCTTGATAAAGAAGGGACTGGAGAGGACTCAACTTTAGCTAGAAGGCGTCCCAATAATTCAGTGATTAAAGATCTTAGTGAAAAAATTGGTAAAAGTGGGATTGGAGAGGTCAAAACTTAAAGTAGCAATGAACCCACTCTTTTGGATTTCAAGGACTTTAATTATGATAATTGTTCTTTGATTAATTGTATTTCCTTGTTGCAATCCATGTTGAATTTATCACATGCTTATAATAAAAATAAAGCTTTTAATAAATGTATCATTGATGCTATGATGAAATCTTTTGAAGAAAAACTTGAGTTGGAAGTTCCTATCCCTAGAAAGATTTATGATGAGTGGGAACCTACAATTAAGATTAAAATTAAAGATTATGAGTGCAATGCTTTGTGTGATTTGGGTGCTATTGTTTCCACAATTCCCAAAACTTTTTGTGATGTGCTAGGTTTCCATGAAATTGATGATTGTTCTTTGAATTTGCATCAAGCGGATTCCACTATTAAGAAACCTATGGGAAGGACTAACGATGTTCTTATTGTTGCAAATAGGAATTATTTGCCCGTGCATTTCATTGTTCTTGATATAGATTGCAATCCTACATGTCCTATTATTCTTGGTAGAACTTGCTTTAGAATGGTTGGTGCGATTATTGATATGAAAGAAGGAAACATTTGATTTCAATTTCCGTTAAGGAAGGGCATGGAACACTTTCCTAGAAATAAAATTAAGTTGCAATATGAATCTATTATGAGGGGTACTTATGGATTTAATACCAAAGATGAAAATACCTAGATCTATGTTTTATGCCTAGCTAGGGGCATTAATCATAAACACTTGTTGTGAGGCAACCAAATATTATTTTCTGTTTTTGCTACTGTTCTTGCATAAATACACATTATTACTTTTTTAGTAATTGTGTTTTAGTGCTTTAATTAGTGTTTGAGCCAAGTAAGACCTTTGGGACGGTCTATGGTGATAGTTGACTTGATTTTGCTGAAAAAGAAAAACTTTTGTGCTCATTGCCAGAATTTAAAAAAAAATCACAGATGCATAATAAAATCCTAATTTTTCTACACAAGATTGATATATAAATTTCCTAGGTTGTCCTAAGTTTTTAGAAATTTTGGAGTTACATAAGTATACGAAGGTTTCAGATTACTACACAGTGTTCTGTTTTTGACAGATTCTGTTTTTCTATGTGTTATTTGCTTATTTTGATGAATCTATGGGTAGTATCGGGGGGTATGAACCATGGAGAAGTTGGAATACAGTAGATATTACAACAACATAAATTAAGAATGAGTTCACAACATTACCTAAAGTGTTGATTTATTTTATTATACTAACGGATATCATGAGTTTTCTTTTGAGTTTGGTGTTGTGAAGTTTTCAAGTTTTGGGTAAAGATTTGATGGACTATGGAATAAGAAGTGGAAAGAGCCTAATATTGGGGATGCCCAAGGAACCCCAAGGTAATATTCAAGGACAACCAAGCATCTAAGCTTGGGGATGCCCCGGAAGGCATCCCCTCTTTTGTCTTCTTTCCATCGGTAAATTTACTTGAGGCTATATTTTTATTCACAACATGATATGTGTTCTGCTTGGAGCGTCTTGTATGATATGAGTCTTTGGTTTTTAGTTTGCCACAATCATCCTTTATATACACACCTTTTTAGATGGACAAGCATTAATCGTGAATTTATTAGAATAGTCTATGTGCTTCACTTATATCTTTTGAGCTAGGCAGTTTGCTCTAGTGCATCACTTATATCTTTTTAGAGCACGGCGGTGGCTTTATTTTATAGAAATTTTTGAACTCTCATGCTTCACTTATATTATTTTGAGACTCTTCAACATGGTAATTTGCTTAGGTTATGAATTTAGTCCTAATAGGATGGGCATCCAAGAGGGACATAATAAAAACTTTCATATAGAGAGCATTGAATACTATGAGAATTTTGATTCCTTGCATATTGTTTTGAGATATAAAGATGGTGATATTAGAGTCATGCTAGCGAGTAATTGTGGATCGGTATAAATACTTGTGTTAAAGTTTGTGATTCCCGTAGCATGCACATATGGTGAACCGTTATGTGATGAAGTCGGAGCATGATTTATTTTTTGATTGTCTTCCTTATGAGTGGTGGTCGGGGACGAGCGATGGTCTTTTCCTCCCTAGGAGCATGCAGGTAGTACTTTGCTTCGATGACTAATTAATTTTTTCAATAAGTATGTGAGTTCTTTATGACTAATGATAAGTCCATGGATTATATACACTCTCACCCTTCCACCATTGCTAGCCTTTCTAATACCGTGCAACTTTTGCCGGTGCATTAAAACAACCATATACCCTTCCTGTAGACAGCCACCACACCTACCTATTATGGCATTTCCATAGCCATTCCGAGATATATTGCCATGCAACTTCCACCGTTCCGTTTATTATGACACACATCATCGTTGTCATATTGCTTTCCATGATCATGTAGTTGGCATAGTATTTGTGGCAAGGCCACCGTTCATATTTTTTATACATGTCACTCTTGATCATAACACATCCCGGTACACCGCCGGAGGCATTCATATAGAGTCATATTTTGTTCTAGTATCAAGTTGTAATTCTTGAGTTGTAAGTAAATAAAAGTGTGATGATCGTCATTATTAGATCATTATCCCATGTGATGAAAGGATGATGGAAGCTATGATTCCCTCACAAGTTGGGATGAGTCTCTAGACTTTATAAAAAAACAGGCCAAAGAAGCCCAAATAAAAGAAAAGAGGTCAAAGAAGCCCAAACAACAAAAATGAGAGAAAAGAGAGAAGAGACAATGTTACTATCCTTTTTCCTCACTTGTGCTTAAAAGTAGCACCATGTTCTTCATAATAGAGAGTCTCCTATTTTGTCACTTTCATATACTAGTTGGAATTTTTCATTATAGAACTTGGCTTGTATATTCCAATGATGGGCTTCCTCAAATTGCCCTAGGTCTTCGTGAGGAAGCGAGTTGGATGCACACCCACTTAGTTTCTTTCTGAGCTTTCACATACTTATAGCTCTAGTGCATCCGTTGCATGGCAATCCCTACTCACTCGCATTGATATCTATTGATGGGCATCTCCACAGCCCGTTAATATGCCTAGTTGATGTGAGACTTTCTCCTTCTTTTGTCTTCTCCATAACCACCATATTCTATTTCACCCATAGTGCTATATCCATGGCTCACGCTCATGTATTGCGTGAAAGTTGAAAAAGTTTGATAACATCAAAAGTATGAAACAATCACTTGGCTTGTCATTGTGGTTGTGTATGATGAAATACTTTGTGTGATGAAGATGGAGCATAGCCAAACTATATGATTTTATAACGATAACTTTCTTTGGCCATGTTATTTTGAGAAGACATGATTGCTTTATTAGTATGCTTGAAGTATTATTGTTTTTATGTCAATATTAAACTTTTGTTTTGAATCTTATGGATCTGAACATTCATGCCACAATAAAGAAAATTACATGGATAAATATGTTAGGTAGCATTCCACATCAAAAATTCTGTTTTTATCATTTACCTACTCGAGGACGAGCAGGAATTGAGCTTGAGGATGCTTGATATCTCCAACGTATCTGTAATTTTTTTATTGTTCCATGCTATTATATTATCTTTTTGGTTATTTTATATGCATTATGCTATTTTATATTATTTTGGGACTAACTTATTAACCAAGAGCCCAGTGCTAGTTTCTTTTTGAGTTTTACAGAAAAGGAATATCAAACAGAGTCCAAACGGAATAAGACTTTCGCGATGATTTTTCTTGGACCAGAAAACACCCAGGAGACTTGGAGAGGAGGCCAGAAGACCTATGGGGTGTCCACAAGCCCTAGGGGCATGCCCCCCTAGGCTTGTGGGCTCCCCATAAACCTCCTAACCCTAATCTTTGCTCCATAAATACCCAAATATTCCCCCAACATCAAAGGCATCCACCAAAATACTTTTCCGCTGCCGCAAGCCTCTATTCCTGTGAGATCCCATATTGGGGCCTTTTCCGGCACCCTATTGGAGCGGGATTCGATCACGGAGGGCATCTACATCAACTCTATTGCCCTTCCGATGAAGCATGAGTAGTTTACCATAGACCCATGGGTCCATAGCTAGTAGCTAGATGGCTTCTTTTGTCTCTATGATCTTCAGCACCATGTTCTCCCTATTGTTCTTGGAGTTCTATCCGATGTAATATTCTTTTGTGGTGTGTTTGTCGAGATCCGATGAATTGTGGATTTATGATAAGATTTTCTATGAATATTATTTGAGTCTTTTTTGAACTCTTTTATGCATGATCAAATATCTTTGTATTTCTCTTCAAATTATCGGTTTGGTTTTGCTACCTAGATTGGATTTTCTTGCAATGGGAGAGGTGCTTAGTTTTGGGTTCAATCTTGTGGTGTCCTCACCCAGTGACAAAGTAGGGGTAGCGAGGCACGTATTTTATTGTTGCCATCAAGGGTAAAAAATGGGGTTTCATCTTATTGCTTGAGTTTATCCTTCTACATCATGTCATCTGACTTAAAGCATTGCTCTGTTCTTATGAACTTAACACTCTAGATGCAGGTAGGAGTCGCTCGATGTGTGGAGTAATAGTAGTAGATGCAGAATCATTTCGGTCTACTTGACATGGACTTGATGCCTATATACATGATCATTGCCTCAAATATCGTCATTAATTTGCGCTTTTCTATCAATTGCTCGACAGTAATTTGTTCACCCACCGTATGTTTTCTTTTAAGAGAGAATCCTTTAGTGAAACCTATGGACCCCGGGTCTATTTTACATCATATATTTTCAGATCTATAAACCAAAAAACCCAAAAATACTTTTCTGCAATTTATTTAGATTTATTTTAGTTTGCATTTTCATTTATCTTTTATACCTATCTCTATTAGATCTCACTCTTGTTCGAGACCGTGAAGGGATTGACAACCCCTTTTTCGCATTGAGTGCAAGTGTTTGTTAGTTTGTGCAGGTGCATAGATTGGATACTTGCTTGTGCCTCCTACTGGATTGATACCTTGGTTCTTAACTGAGGGAAATACTTATCTCTACTTTGCTGCATCGCCCTTTCGTCTTCAAGGGAAAAATCAACGTAAGCTCAAGAAGTAGCAGCTATATACATGGCTTGCGTGCATGTATTGCGTGAGAGTTAAAAAGATGAAGCGTGTTAAAATGTATAAACCAATTGCTTGGCTAACACAAGGGTTGTGCGTGATAAGTACTTTATGTTAAGAAGATGGAGCATGACAAGACTATATGATTTTGTAGGGATAACTTTCTTTAGCATTGATATTTTGAAAGACATGATTGTTTGTCGGTGTGCCTCATTATTATTGTTTTTATGTCAAACTATAGACAATTTCTTTGAATCATTTGGATCTTTATATTCATGCCACAAAGAGAAATTACATGATGAACATGATATGTAGCAGTCCACATAAAAAATTGTTTTTATCATTTACCTACACGAGGACAAGCAGGAATTAAGCTTGGGGATGCTTGATACGTCTCAAACGTATCTATAATTTTTTATTGTTCCATGGTATTATAGTATCAATCTTGGATGTCATATATGCAATTGATACGTCTCCAACGTATCTATAATTTTTGATTGTTCCATTCTATTATATTATCCATCTTGGATGTTTTATATGCATAACTATGCTATTTTATATCATTTTTTATGACTACCTATTAACCTAGTGCCAAGTGCTAGTTCCTAATTTTTCCTTGCTTTTGTCTTAACAGAAAATCAATACCAAACAGAGTCCAACCGGAATGACACTTTTTGATGTTTTTTCTTGGACCGCAAGACACCCTAGAAGCTTCGCGAGGAGGCCAGATAGTCCACGAGGTGACGACAAGCTCAAAGGGCACGCCCCCAAGCTTGTGGGCCCCCTGTGGCTCATATAACCCTAATTCTTCTTCTATAAATACCCAAATATTCCCTGTAGACCAGAGGACACACCAAAAATACTTTTCCGCTGCCGTAAGTTTCTGTTCTCGAGAGATCCCATCTGGAGGCCTTTTCTGGTACTTTGCTGGAGGGGGATTCGACCACAAAGGTCTTCTACATCAACTTTGCTGCCCTTCTAATGAAGCGTTAGCAGTTTACAAAAGACCTATGGGTACGTAGCTAGATGACTTCTTCTTTCTCTTTGATCTTCAATACAATGTTCTCCTCGATGTTCTTGGAAATCTATTTAATGTAATCTTCTTTTGCATTGCATTTGTTGAGATCCGATGAATTGTGGATTTATGATCAGATTATTTATGAATATTATTTGAGTCTTCTCTGAACTCTTTTATGCATGATTAAGGTATCTTTGTATTTCTCTCCGATCTATTGATTTGGTTTGGCCAAGTAGATTGATTTTTATTGCCATGGGAGAGGTGCTTTGTAATGGGTTCAATCTTGCGGTGCTCATTCCTAGTGATAGAAAGGGACATGCCACATATTCGTTTGCTTGTGTGCTAGGTTGCTTGCTTTGTCATGATGTCTCAAGAAAATACTATGTTGTATGATTTTTCCAACACTAATAATAATGATTTTATTAGTACTCCGATTGCTCCCGCCACTAGTGCGGAATCTTATGAAATTAATGCCACTTTGTTGAATCTTGTTATGAAAGAACAATTTGATGGTAGTCCTAATGAAGATGATGCATCCCATCCTAATACTTTCATTGAATTGTGTGATATGCAAAAGAAAAAAGGTGTGGATAATGATATTGTTAAATTGAAGCTATTTCCATTCTCACTAGGAGATCTGCTAAGCCTTCGTTTTCATCCTTGCCTAAAAATAGTATTGATTCAGGGAATAAGTGTAAGGATCCTTTTATTTCAAAGTATTTTCCAACTTGATAAAAGTGGGTTTGGCGAGGTCAAAACTTTAACTATTGATGAGCCCACCCTTCTGGATTTCAAGCATTTTACTTATGATGATTGTTCTTTGATTGAGCGTATTTCCTTGTTACAATCTATGCTTAATTCACCTCATGCTTATAATCAAAATAAGGCTTTTACTAAACATATTGTGGATACTATGATGAAATCTTTTGAAGAAAAACTTGAGTTGGAAGTTTCATTCCCTAGAAAGCTATATGATGAGTGGGAACCTACTATTTAAGATTAAAGATCATGAGTGCAATTCTTTGTGTGATTTGGGTGCTAGCATTTCCACTATTCCAAAAACTTTATGTGATGTGCTAGGTTTTAACAAACTTGATGATTGTTCTTTAAATTTACACCTAGCGGATTCTACTATTAAAAACCTATAGTAAGAATTAATGATGTTCTTATTATTGCAAATAGGAATTATGTGCCCATAGATTTTATTGTCCTTGATATGGATTGCAATCCATCTTGCCCCATAATGCTTGGTAGACCTTTCCTTATAACGATTGGTGCAATTATTGATATGAAAGAAGGAAACAGTAGATTTAAATTTCCATTAAGGAAGGGCATGGAACACTTTCCAAGAAATAAAATTAAGTTTCCATATGAATCTGTTGTGAGGGATACTTATGGATTGAATACCAAAGATGACAATACCTAGATCTATGCAATATGCCTAGGTAGGGGCGTAAAACAATAGTGTTTATTGGGAGGTAACCCAATTTTATTTTATGATTTTTTACATTTTGCTTCTGTTTTTCAAAAAATATGCAATTATACTTAAGTTATGATTGTGTTTAATATTTTAATTAGTATTGCCAAGTAATACCTTTGGGATGATTTGGAAGATTGGTTATTTGATTTTGTGAAAAAACATAAATTTTTGTGCCCAGTAACAGAATTGATCTAGTCTACTAGAATGTGATAAATTCTTGAATATTTTTACACAACATTTATATACAAATTTCCCACGTTTCCCTTAATTTTCAGAATTTTTGGAGTTACACAAGTTTGGCTAAAGTCCAGATTACTACAAACTGTTATGTTTTTTGACAGATTCTATTTTCGTTGTGTTGTTTGCTTGTGTTGATGAATGTATGGGTCATATCGGGGGGTATGAACCATGGTGAAGTTAGAATACAGTATCTATAATGCAAATATAAAATTTGAATGAGTTTACAAGAATACCTAAAGGTGGTGATTTGCATTATTATACTAAGGGATCTCACGAGTTTTCTGTTGAGTTTTGTGTTGTGAAGTTGTCAAGTTTTGGGTGAAGTTCCGATGGAGTACCGAATAAGGAGTGGAAAAAGCCTAAGCTTGGGGATGCCCATGGCACCCCAAGGTGATATACAAGGACAACCAACCAACTAAGCTTGGGGGTGCCCTGGAAGGCATCCCCTCTTTTGTCTACAATCCATCGGTAAATTACTTGAGGCTATATTTTTATTCACCACATGATATGTGTTTTGTTTGGAGCGTCTTGTATCATATGAGTCTTTGCTTTATTTGCTTTTTAGTTTGACACAATCATCCTTGCTGGACACACCTTTTGAGAGGGACACACGTTAATAATGAATTTGTTAGAATACCCTATGTGCTTCACATATATTTTTTGAGCTAGGTAGTTGCTCTAGTGCTTCACTTATATCTTCTTAGAGCATGGAGGTGGTTATATTTTAAAGAAATTTATGAACTCTCATGCTTCACTTATATTAGTTTGAGAGTCTTAGAAATAGTATGGGAATATGCTTGGGTTATGAATTTAGTCCTAATATGATGGGTATTCAAGAGGGATATAATAAAAATGTTCATGAAGATATATAATTGAATATATGAGAAGTTTGATTCCTTGCATTTGTTTTGAGATATAATATGGTGATATTAGATTCATGCTAGTAAGTAATTGTGGTTTAGTAAGAATATTGGTGCTAAGGTTTGTGATTCCCGAAACATGCACGTATGGTCTCTCGTTATGCGATGATATTGGAGCATGATTTATTATTGATTGTCTTCCTTATGAGTGGCGGTTGTGACGAGCAATGGTCTTTTCCTACCAATATATCCCCCTAGGAGCTTGTGCAATAGTACTTTCCTTCAAGGGCTAATAAACTTTTGCAATAAGTATGTGAGTTCTTTATGACTAATGTGAGTCCATGGATTATACGCACTTTCACCTTTCCACATTTTGCTAGCCTCTTCGGTACCGTGCATTGCCCTTTCTCACATTGAGTTGTGGAGCAAATTTTTCCGGTGCATCCAAACCCCATGATAAGATATGCTCTATCACACATATGACACCTTATATCTTCCTCAAAACAGCCACCTTACCTACCTATTATGGCATTTCCATAGCCATTCCGAGATATATTGCCATGCAACTTCCACTGTTCCGTTTTATAATGACACATACCATCATTGTCATATTGCTTTATTTGTGGCTTGGCCACTGTTCATATTTTTTATACATGTCACACTAGATCATTGCACATATCGGTACACTACCGTAGGCATTCATATAGTCATATTTTTGTTCTAGTATCGAGTTGTAATTCTTGAGTTGTAAGTAAATAAAAGTGTGATGATCATCATTATTAGAACATTGTCCCATGGAAGAAAGGCTGATGGAGACTATGATTCCCCCGCAAGTCGGGATGAGACTCTAGACCGAAAAAGAGAAAAGAGGCCAAAGAGCCAAAAATAAAAAAGGCCAAAGAGCCCAAAATGAAAAAAATGAGATAAAAGGAGTGAAGGGACAATGTTACTATCCTTTTCCACACTTGTGCTTCAAAGTAGAACCATGTTCTTCTTGATAGAGAGTCTCCTATTTTGTCACATTCATATATTACTAGTGGGAACTTTTCATTATAGAACTTGGCTTGTATATTCCTATGATGGGCTTCCTCAAATGCTCGAGGTCTTCATGAGCAAGCAAGTTGGATGAACACCCACTTATTTTTATTTTGATCTTTCATACACTTATAGCTCTAGTGCGTCCGTTGCATGGCAGTCCCTACTCCTTGCATTGACATCAATTGATGGGCATCTCCATAGCCCATTGATTAGCCTTGTCAATGTGAGACTTTCTCCTTTTTTGTCTTCTCCACACAACCTCCAACATCATATTCTATTCCACCCATAGTTCTATATCCATGGCTCACGCTCATGTATTGCGTGAGAGCTCAAAAAGTTGAAGTACGTTAAAAAGTATCAACCCCAATTGCTTGGCTTGTCATCGGGGTTGTGCATGATAAATACTCTGTGCTAAGAAGATGGAGCATGACAAGACTATATGATTTTGTAAGGATAAATTTCTTTAGCCATGATATTTTGAAAAGACATGATTTACTTTTTAGTATGCTTGAAGTATTATTGTTTTTATGCCAATATTAAACTTTTGTTTTGAATCTTACGGATCTGAATATTCATGCCACATAGAGAAATATTACATGATAAACATGTTAGGTAGCATTCCACATCAAAAATTATGTTTTATCATTTACCTACTCCAGGACGAGAAGGAATTTAGCTTGGGGATGCTTGATACGTCTCCAACGTATCTATAATTTGTATTGTTCCATGCTATTATATTATCCATCTTGGATGTTTTATATGCATTATTATGCTATTTTATATCATTTTTTGGGACTAACCTATTAACCTACTGCCATTTGCTGTTTTCTCATTATTTTTGTCTTTACATAAAATCAATGCCTAACAGAGTCCAAACGGAACGAAACTTTTCAATGATTTTTATTGGACCACAAGACACTCAAGATGCTTTGGAGGAGGCTAGATGGGCCACGAGGCGATGGCAAGCTCGTCGGGCGCACTCCCCAAGCTTGTGGGCCCCCTGTGGCTCAACTAACTCTAATTCTTCTTCTACAAATACTCAAATATTTCCCGTAGACCTGAGGGCACACCAAAAATACTTCTGCGCCGCCGCAAGTTTCTATTCTCGAGAGATCCCACCTGTAGGCCGTTTCCGGTACTCTGCCAGAGGGAGATTCGACCATGGAGAGCTTCTACATCAACCTTCCTACCCTTCCGATGATGTGTGAGTAGTTTACCACAGACCTATGGGTCCATAGCTAGTAGCTAGGTGGCTTCTTCTCTCTCTCCTTGATCTTCAATACAATGTTCTCCTCGATGTTCTTGGAGATCTATTCAATGTTATCTTCTTTTGCAGTGCGTTTGTTGAGATCCAATGAATTGTGGGTTTATGATCAGATTATCTATGAATAATATTTGAGTCTTCTCTGAACTCTTTTATGCATGATTAATATAGCTTTGTATTTCTCTCCGATCAATTGATTTGGTTTGGCCAACTAGATTGAGTTTTCTTACCATGGGAGAGGGGTTTTGTAATGGGTTCAATATTGCGGTGCTTATTCCCTGTGACAGAAAGGGACATGATACATATTTGTATTGTTGCCATTAAGGATAAAAAGATGGGGTTTGTTCATATTAATTGGGTCTACCCTCTACATCATGTCATCTTACTTACGGCGTTACTCCGTTCTTGTTAACTTAATACACTAGATGCATGCTGGATAGTGGTCGATGTGTGGAGTAATGGGAGTAGATGCAGGCAAGAGTCGGTCTACTTGTCACAGATGTGATGCCTATATTCATGATCATTGCCTTAGATATCGTCATAACTATTCTCTTTTATATCAATTGCTCAATAGTAATTTGTTTACCCACCCTATGCTTTCTTTCAAGAGAGAATCCTCTAGTGAAAATTATGGCCCCCGGGTCTATTTTTATCATATTATTTTCATAACTAGAAAATCAAAAACACAAAAATACCATGCTGCAATTTATTTATTTTTATCTTATTTTGCACTTTTACTTATCTTTTATATCTATAGATTTGATCCTTGCAAGTAACCGTGAAGGGATTGAAAACCCCTTTATCGCGTTGGGTGCAAGTATTTTTGTTTGTTTGTGTAGGTGCAACCATTGGTGACTTGTGTGTTCCTCCTACTGGATTGATAACTTAGTTCTCAAGTGAGGGAAATATTTATCTCTACTTTTCTGCATCACCCTTTCCTCTTCAAGCGAAAATTCAACGCAAGCTCAAGAAGTAGCACGAAGAATTTCTGGCGCCATTGCCGGGGAGGATCTACCTCAACCCTATCAAGTACCTATCATAAACTCTCATCTCTTGCATTTACAATATTTGCCATTTGCCTCTCATTTTCCTCTCCCTCACTTCTAAATTTCTCAGAAATAAACAAAAATATTTGCCATTTTATTCTCCTTCTTTCCATTCACCTTTTTTCGTTTGATTTTCATTTGCTTGTGTGCTAGATTGCTTGCTTTGTCACGATGTCTCAAGAAATTATTAAGTTGTGTGATTTTCCAACACTGAAAATAATGATTTTATTAGTACTCTGATTGCTCTCGACACTAGTGTGGAATATTATGAAATTAATGCCACTTTGTTGAATCTTTTTATGAAAGAACAAATTTCTGGTAGTCCTAATGAAGATGTTGAATCCCATCTTTATACTTTTGTTGAATCGTGTGATATGCAAAATAAAAAAGATGTGGTTAATGATATTGTTAAATTGAAGCTATTCGGTTCTCACTACGAGATCGTGCTAAAACCTGGTTTTCATCCTTGCTAAAAATAGTATTGATTCATGGAATAAGTGAAAGAGATCCTAGAAGGTTCGAGAGAAGACCTGAAGAGTCAAGAGGGAGCGACAAGCTCGACAGGGGCGCCCCTTAGGCTTGTGGACCCCTCGTGGCACCTCTTGACTTAATTCCGCCTCTAAAAATTCTTAAATATTCACCTGACATCAGAGAGCTACACGAAATACTTTTTTCACCGTCGCAATTTTTTGCTCCCACAAGATCCCATCTGGAGGCCCTCTCCGGTACTCTGCCGGAGGGGGAATCGATCACGGAGGGGCTCTACATCAACCTTGCAGCCCTTCTGATGATGTGTGAATAGTTTACCATAGAGCTACGGGTCCATAGCTAGTAGCTAGATGGCTTCTCTCTTTGATCTTCAACACAATGTTCTCCTCGATGTTCTTGGAGATCTATTCGATGTAATGACTTTTTACGGTGTGCTTGTTGCGATCCGATGAATTGTCAATTTATGGTTAGATTTATCCATGAATATTATTTGAGTTTTCTCTAAACTCTTTTATGCATGATTGTTACAGCTTTGTATTTCTCTTCGATCTATTGATTTGGTTTGGCCAACTAGATTGATTTTTCTTGCAATGGGAGAGGTCCTTTGTGATGGGTTCGATCTTGCGGTCCTCAATCCCAGTGACAGACAAGGATGTTGACACGTATATTTATTGTTGCCATTAAGGATAAAAAGATGGGTTTTTTGTCTACATCATGTCATCTTGCTTAAGGCGTTACTCCATTCTTTATGAACTTAATACTCTAGACGGATGCTTTATAGCGGACGATGTGTGGAGTAATAGTAGTAGATGCAGAATCATTTCGGTCTACTTGTCTCAGCTGTGATGCCTATATAAACCTTACTCCTCGTCTGAAAAGTCTACAACATAATATGTTGCAGCCCAAAAACGGGCCAGCACATGGAATATGCTGGCAATATAACACAGTAGAGCAAGAACAGAATAATGCTATCACTACGTGCATATTTGGCTGGTGGAAAGCTCTATGGTTATAGTTTTTGCGAAAAGCCAATTTTTCCCTACAACAAAGGAATAGATTTTATTTAACTACCATGGTAGTTGAAACATCATTGAGAAGGTTCCTCCAACTCAATCCCAATTAAATTAATTATCAACCCAACAATATTAATTAAGAGTGATGAGATACTTAGGATACTGCAAGTACTAGATACTCAAGATTGTCTATAACCAGGGACACGGCTAACCATGATTAGATTGTACACTCTACAGAGGTTTGCGCACTTTTCCCCACAAGACTCGATCTCCTCTGTTGGATTTCTCGCACTACATGGTGTTTGAGAAACTGATGACCGAGACACAGTCTTTCAGAAACATTAACTCTTTACTCCGGGCAGACCATACCAAACCTACATCCCTCTACCTGCTGATCCACCTCTTCAAGAGCTCATGCAACCTACTCAACTATACTAGAGCCCATAATAGCTTGTGGCTACACATGGAAGTTTCTAGCATGAAAATATCTCAGTTCCCTTTGAGCCTGGGTGGCGGACCTTAGGATGATCACACGGGTACTCCGGGATATCCTAGGACAACACTGGATTCTCCAGGTTCCCGACAAGCAATCCACCCAGATGTGTATTGAAGTTGCCACCTTAAGTTGAACCATTAATTAACAATCTCACATCTGTCATGGATTCACTCACCCAAACCACGTCTACGAGCATAGCATAGCAATATAAGCAATGCGTAGAAGTAACTCCCAAGGTTTGAATATAATAGGGCAATAGGTTCTACCTCATCAACTACTTCCCAACCCACATGTTAATCACATTCTAATCATGCAATGTTTGAGGGTTGGAACTAATGGATAAAAACTGGGTATGGAAGGAGTATGATCAATGTGTTACTTGCCTTGCTGACGATCCGCAAAACCTAGGGACTCGTAGTAGCACGCTTCGCACTTCAGGAATTCTATCGCAAACAAACAATAGCATACATAAGCAATCAAGCAAAGAAGCACGGGTAAATCTCAAATAAGAAGAATTGACCAGAAAGTTCAACTTAACAACCCGGTTTGCAAAAAGAATCAAATCAAACGGAGCAACGAAACTCAAACTGCAAAAGAAACAAGATCCGTTTACTAATATGAACTAAAGTCAAATTTTATATTACCAAAATCTTGTTGAAGTTGATTAAACAGAAAGACAGTTTCAAGACGAAGATCTAGGCGCTTGAATCACCTGATTCCGATAAACGAGCGAAAAGATAAACTGAAACAAAAATCGGATCAGAAATCACGATCAAAAATAATCGCGGAAAATCCGAGAAAAAGAAAACTGACAAACAGGCTAACGAACGAACGTTCGTTGTCTGTAACTAACAAGCGAAAATCGTTCGATAAAATGAACCTACGGACGAACGTCCGCAAAGTAACTAAACCAAGAAAAACTGGCGAACCGATCTATAAAAACGAAATTAGGGTTTCTCAAAAAACCGGATCGGTTTTAACATAAAACCGAACGGCGACGGCGGCGACGTATACCACTGGCGAGGCTCCAGCAAGGCGCGGCGGCTCCGGCGAGGTGGTGCTACGGCAGCGGGGTGCACGGGGCGGCGCGGGCGGCAACGGCGAGCAGTGGCGCGCGGCAAAGGGCGGCGGCGGCGCTGCGGGGCGGGGCGAGGTAGGCGACGGGTTGGCGGCTCGAGTGGTGGTGGAGGGGGTCCGGGGTGGGGTATTTAAGGAGGGGGGGCTGCTTGGGGAAGGGGCAAGCGACACGGGGAGGAGGAGTCCCGGCCGGACTTGGGGTCGCGGCGCGGGGCTAGCAGGCCGGCTCGGCAGGGCTTCGGCCCAGTCGGGTGCTGAGAGTTTTTTTAAATGATTTCACCGAAACTTAAATAAATCCTATAAAATAAAATAAAAATCTAAAAATGCCAAAAGAAAATTTCACCGTCTAAATAAAATATTTAGAACGAGATGAACATTTTTTGGCCCTAAAATGCAATTTTTCTAATGCAAATAAAATAGCAAAAAAATCCGAATAAAATCAAATATTTGATTTTAATATTTTCCTCCAATATTTCAATTATTTTGGAGAAGTCATATTATCTCCTCTCATATATTTTAATATGAAATATTTTCGGAGAGAAAAATTATTAAAACCAACATCCTCGTTTCAATATTTTATAAAATTCAAATATGAAAGCAATGAAATCCCGAACTCTCTCCGAGGGTCCTTGAGTTTCTTAGGATTTCGAGGATCGCGAAACGAAATGCAGTAAAATATGATATGCATGGATGGTCTATGTATAACATTCCAAATTGAAAATTTGGGATGTTACAAACCTACCCCCGTTAAGATGAATCTCGCCCTCGAGATTCGGGTTGGCTAGAAAATAGGTGTGGGTGGTCTTTGCGAAGATCATCCTCTCATTCCCAGGTGGCTTCATCCTCGGTATGGTGGCTCCACTGAACTTTGCAAAACTTGATAACCTTGCTGCGGGTGACTCGGCTGGCAAATTCAAGAATCCTGACTGGCTTCTCCTCATAGGTTAGATCACTGCCCAACTGAATTGCCTCCAAGGGTACTGTATCTCTTAACGGTATATCAGCCATCTCAGCATGACACTTCTTCAACTATGAAACATGAAATACATCATGAACTCCTGACAGTCCTTCAGGTAACTCCAACTTGTAGGCAACTTCTCCCATACATTCCAAAACACGATACGATCCTACAAATCTCGGGGCTACATTTCCCTTAACTCTGAAACGTTTCACTCCTCACAAGGGAGATACTCGCAGATATGCTCTATCTCCAATTTCATAGGTTACCTCCTTGCGTTTCGAATCTACATAACTCTTCTGCCTGGACTGAGCTACCTTCAGTCTATCTCGGATCAACTTAACTTTCTCTTCAGACTCCTTCATGAAGTCTAGTCCAAACAACTGTCGGTCTCCAACTTCATCCCACATCAACTATGTTCTGCACCTTCATCCTTATAGGGCTTCGAACGGTGCCATCTTCAAATTGGCTTGGTAGCTACTTGAAAATACCGGCAACTACAACCTCAGGAAGCGAGCTAAGTTGTCAACAGGAGGCGGGTTGTTGTTGTTGTTGTTGTTGGTGTTGTTGTTGCCTTGGTTCTGGACTAACAATTGCATCAAGGCATTCTGCTGCTGGATCAACTGAGTGAGCTCTAGCGGAAAGGCAAATCCGGTGTCACATCTCGGAGGCATCTGGCGGGTTTAGAGGGGAGAGATTAGAATAGAAAAGGGGTCTAGTGAGAAAGCACTACCCATATGCACATGAGACAAACACAATCATTTCACTCAATCAATGAAGCAAGGGCATACAAACGGTCTAGAACTATCGTAAAAGTGCTCAACTACTACTATATACATGGGGAAATACTACTATCATTTGGTGGTCATCTAGAAATTTTGATCGGTGCAAGACTCCATGATGTCTGCTCCAGCTTCGTCTTCCAAGTCATCATCACTGGAGTCGGAGTCGGTGTCGTCGATGATGATGTACTTCTCCGGGCAAGTGGAATCGTGGTCCTCTCCTCCCGGCGCGGGGTCTCCCATGAATACTCCGATCTTCTTTATCAGGTCGTCATTCTTTTCCAATAGTGTTGCAATTTCCTCCTCATATCCATCGCGTGTAGACTTAAGTTCTTCTTCCAGCTCGATGATCCTTGTCTTCGCCTTCTTCAAATCTATCATGTCTGCGCACATCTGATTCTCCTGGCATCGAATGTGCTGATTTAACTCCTGGATGAAAGCTGCAATGGACTTGTCCTTCTTGGTGCTGATCATCTCCCATTGCTCATCTTGGCGCCATATATCTGATAGATAGTGTCCTTAAGATCCTTGTTGTAGACTTCTCCAATGCGTCCCATGGTAATGTGGGCTACCATGCTCTTGCCTAGACTCCAGGTGGGTGCTTCAAAAGAAAATTCTATGGGCTTAGTGGTTGGCGAGAACGTCCTTCCTGGAACTTGAACTTGAATCATCCAGCGGTCCACTTCTCTTAAGGTGGCGTTGTATGTCCCGGTGAAGCTTGGTATTCCGATGTTCAAGTATCTAGTGACTTCCTTCAAGTGGCGTCCAAAGGGTGTGTCTTCATCCGGTTGTGCAAACTTGTTCTTCAATTCCGCCATCCTGAAGAGTATAAAGTAGGAGAGGAGTCAGAAATGAGTAGAGAAGAGTGACCTATGGCTTATCTTAATGGTCGTGTCCTACACTCAGCATGTGCTCTGATACCATCTTGTAGCGACCCGACCTCAAACGGTCAAGTCTATGTGCTTTCGTGTCATCCCTGAATCAGTAATGCTCACACACACAGTACCCGAAGGATTTATAACAGAGTAGCAATCACACACTTATTACATTGAATTTCTCAAAAGAGAACTTATTACAAGAAACATGGCTTAAGGCCATCTAATACGATAACAGCGGAGGCTTAGAAGATAAATTGAGTCCATCAACTCCAACGGCATAGCTGAGCTGCACGGTAATGACCTAATGAACCTTACTCCTCGTCTGAAAAGTCTACAACATAATACATTGCAGCCCGAAAATGGGTCAGCACATGGAATATGCTAGCAATATAACACAGTAGAGCAAGAACAGAATAATGATATCACTACATGCATATTTGGCTGGTGGAAAGCTCTATGGTTATAGTTTTTGCGAAAAGCCAATTTTTCCCTACAACAAAGGAATAGATTTTATTTAACTACCATGGTAGTTGAAACATCATTGAGAAGGTTCCTCCAACGCAATCCCAATTAAATTAATTATCAACCCGACAATATTAATTAAGAGTGATGAGATACTTAGGATACTCCAAGTACTAGATACTCAAGATTGTCCATAACCGGGGACACGGCTAATCATGATTAGATTGTACACTCTACAGAGGTTTGCGCACTTTTCCCCACAAGACTCGATCTCCTCCGTTGGATTTCTCGCACTACATGGTGTTTGAGAAACGGATGACCGAGACACAGTCTTTCAGAAACATTAACTCTTTACTCCGGGAAGACCATACCAAACCTACATCCCTCTACCTATTGATCCACCTCTTCAAGAGTTCATGCAACCTACTCGACTATGCTAGAGCCCGTGATAGCTTGTGGCTGCACACAGAAGTTTCTAGCATGATAATATCTCACTTCCCTTTGAGCCTGGGTGGCGGACCTTAGGATGATCACACGGGTACTCCGGGATATCCTAGGATAACACTGGATTCTCTAGGTGCCCCACAAGAAATCCACCCAGATGTGTATTAAAGTTGCCACCTTAAGTTGAACCATTAATTAACAATCTCACATCTGTCATGGATTCACTCACCCAAACCACGTCTATGAGCATAGCATAGCAATATAAGCAATACGTAGAAGTAACTCCCAAGGTTTGAATATAACAGGGCAATAGGTTCTACCTCATGAACTACTTCCCAACCCACATGTTAATCACATCCTAATCATGCAATGTTTGAGTATTGGAACTAATGCATAAAAACTAGGTATGGAAGGAGTATGATCAATGTGTTACTTGCCTTGCTGACGATCCGCAAAACCTAGGGACTCGTAGTAGCACGCTTCGCACTCAGGGAATTCTATCGCAAACAAACAATAGCACACATAAGCAATCAAGCAAAGAAGCACCGGTAAATCTCAAATAAGAAGAATTGACCAGAAAGTTCAACTTAAGAACTCCGGTTTGCAAAAAGAATCAAATCAAACGGAACAACGAAACTCAAACTGCAAAAGAAACAAGATCCATTTACTAATCTGAACTAAAGTCAAATTTTATAGTACCAAAATCTTGTTCAGGATGATTAAACGGAAAGAGGGTTTCGAGACGAAGATCTAGGCGCTTGAATCGCCTGATTCCGATAAACGAGCGAAAAGATAAGCTGAAACGAAAATCGGATGAGAAATCGCGATCGAAAATAATCGCGGAAAATCCGAGAAAAAGAAAACTAACGAACAGGCTAACGAACGGACGTTCGTTGTCTGTAACTAATTAGCGAAAACCGTTCGTTAAAACGAACGTACAGACAAACGTCCGCAAAGTAACTAAATCGAGAAAAACCGGCAAACCGATCTATAAAAACGAAATTAGGGTTTCTGAAAAACCGGATCGGTTTTAAAATAAAACCGAACGGCGCCGGCGGCAGCGTATACCATCGGCGAGGCGGGGCGGCTCCGGCGAGGTGGGGCTGCGGCGGCGGGGTGCACGGGGCGGCGCGGGCGGCAACGGCGAGCGGCGGCGCGCGGCAAAGGGCGGCGGCGGCGCTGCGGGGCGGGGCCAGGAAGGCGGCGGGGTTGGCGGCTCGGGTTGTGGTGGAGGGGGTCTGGGGTGGGGTATTTAAGGAGGGGGGCTGCTTGGGGAAGGGGCAAGCGGCGTGGGGAGGAGGAGTCCCGGCCGGACTTGGGGTCGCGGCGGCGGTGGCCTCCTGGTCTCCTGGATGGAGACGGCAGGGCGGGGCTAGCGTGCCGGCTCGGCTGGGCTTCGGCCCAGTCGGGCGCTGAGAGTTTTTTAAAATGATTTCACCGAAACTTAAATAAATCCTATAAAATAAAATAAAAATCTAAAAATTCCAAAACAAAATTTCACCGTCTAAATAAAATATTTAGAACGAGATGAACATTTTTTTGGCCCTAAAATGCAATTTTTCTAATGCAAATAAAATAGCAAAAAATCCGAATAAAGTCAAATATTTGATTTTAATATTTTCCTCCAATATTTCAATTATTTTGGAGAAGTCGCATTATCTCCTCTCATATATTTTAATATGAAATATTTTCGGAGAGAAAAATAATTAAAACCAACATCCTCGTTTCAATATTTTATAAAATTCAAATATGAAAGCAATGAAATCCCCAACTCTCTCCGAGGGTCCTTGAGTTGCTTAGGATTTCGAGGATCGCGAAACGAAATGCAGTAAAATATGATATGCATGGATGATCTATGTATAACATTCCAAACTGAAAATTTGGGATGTTACAAACCTACCCCCCTTAAGATGAATCTCGCTCTCGAGATTCGGGTTGGCTAGAAAATAGGTGTGGGTGGTCTTTGCGAAGGTCATCCTCTCATTCCCAGGTGGCTTCATCCTCGGTATGGTGGCTCCACTGAACTTTGTAAAACTTGATAACCTTGCTGCGGGTGACTCGGCTGGCAAATTCAAGAATCCTGACTGGCTTCTCCTCATAGGTCAGATCACTGCCCAACTGAATTGCCTCCAAGGGTACTGTATCTCTTAACGATATATCAGCCATCTCAGCATGACACTTCTTCAACTGTGAAACATGAACTACATCATGAACTCCTGATAGTCCTTTAGGTAACTCCAACTTGTAGGCAACTTCTCCCATACGTTCCAAAACACGATACGGTCCTACAAATCTCGGGGCTAACTTTCCCTTAACTCTGAAACGTTTCACTCCTCACAAGGGTGATAGTCGCAGATATGCTCTATCTCCAATTTCATAGGTTACCTCCTCGCGTTTCGAATCTGCATAACTCTTCTGCCTGGACTGAGCTACCTTCAGTCTATCTCGGATCAACTTAACTTTCTATTCAGACTCCTTGATCAAGTCTATTCCAAACAATTGTCGGTCTCCAACTTCATCCCGCATCAACTGTGTTCTGCACCTTCATCCTTACAGGGCTTCGAACGGTGCCATCTTCAAATTGGCTTGGTAGCTACTGGAAAATACCGGCAACTGCAACCTCAGGAAGTGAGCTAAGTTGTCAACTGGAGGCGGGTTCTTGTTGTTGGTGGTGTTGTTGTTGCCTTGGTTCTGGACTAACAATTGCATCAAGGCATTCTGCTGCTGGATCAACTGAGTGAGCTCTCGCGGGAAGGCAAATCCGGTGTCATGTCTCGGAGGCATCTGGCGGGTTTAGAGGGCAGAGATTAGAATTGAAAAGGGGTCTAGTGAGAAAGAACTACCCATATGCACATGAGACAAACATAATCATTTCACTCAATCAATCAAGCAAGGGCATACAAACGGTCTAGAACTATCGTAAAAGTGCTCAACTACTACTATATACATGGGGAAATACTACTATCATTTGGTGGTCATCTAGAAATTTTGATCAGTGGAAGACTCCATGATGTCTACTCCAGCTTTTTCTTCCAAGTCATCATCACTGGGGTCGGAGTCGGTGTCGTCGATGATGATGTACTTCTCCGGGCAAGTGGAATCATCGTCCTCTCCTCCCGGCGCGGGGTCTCCCATGAATACTCCGATCTTCTTTATCAGGTCGTCATTCTTCTCCAATAGTGTCGCAATTTCCTCCTCATATCCATCACGTGTAGACTTAAGTTCTTCTTCCAGCTCGATGATCCTTGTCTTCGCCTTCTTCAAATCTATCATGTCTGCGCACATCTGATTCTCCTGGCATCGAATGTGCTGATTTAACTCCTGGATGAAAGCTGCAATGGACATGTCCTTCTTGGTGCTGATCATCTCCCATTGCTCATCTTGGCACCATATATCTGATAGATAGTGTCCTTAAGATCCTTGTTGTAGACTTCTCCAATGCGTCCCATGGTAATGTGGGCTGCCATGCTCTTGCCTAGACTCCAGGTGGGTGCTTCAAAAGAAAATTCTATGGGCTTAGTGGTTGGCGAGAACGTCCTTCCTGGAACTTGAACTTGAATCATCCAGTGCTCCACTTCTGGTAAGGTGGCGTTGTATGTCCCAGTGAAGCTTGGTATTCCGATGTTCAAGTATCTAGTGACTTCCTTCAAGTGGCGTCCAAAGGGTATGTCTTCATCCGGTTGTGCAAACTTGTTCTTCAATTCCGCCATCCTAAAGAGTATAAAGTAGGAGAGGAGTCATAAATGAGTAGAGAAGAGTGACCTATGGCTTTATAATAGAGTAGCAATCACACACTTATTACATCGAATGTCTCAAAAGAGAACTTATTACAAGAAACATGGCTTAAGACCATCTAATACGATAACAGCGGAAGGCTTAGAAGATAAAGTGAGTCCATCAACTCCAACGGCATAGCTGAGCTACACGGCAATGACCTAATGAACCTTACTCCTCGTCTGTAAAGTCTACAACATATTGCGTTGCAGCCCGAAAACGGGTCAGCACATGGAATATGCTGGCAATATAACACAGTAGAGCAAGAACAGAATAATGATATCACTACATGCATATTTGGCTGGTGGAAAGCTTTATGATTATAGTTTTTGCGAAAAGCCAATTTTTCCCTACAACAAAGGAATAGATTTTATTTAACTATCATGGTAGTTGAAACATCATTAAGAAGGTTCCTCCAACTCAATCCCAATTAAAGTAATTATCAACCCAACAATATTAATTAAGAGTGATGAGATACTTAGGATACTCCAAGTACTAGATACTCAAGATTTTCCATAACCGGGGACACGGCTAATCATGATTAGATTGTACACACTGCAGAGGTTTGCGCAGTTTTCCCCACAAGACTTGATTTCCTCCGTTGGATTTATCGCACTACATGGTGTTTGAGAAACGGATGACCGAGACACAGTCTTTCAGAAACATTAACTCTTTACTCCAGGCAGACCATACCAAACCTACATCCCTCTACCTGCTGATCCACCTCTTCAAGAGCTCATGCAACCTACTCAACTATGCTAGAGCCCATGATAGCTTGTGGCTCCACATGGAAGTTTCTAGCATGAAAATATCTCAGTTCCCTTTGAGCCTGGGTGGCGGACCTTAGGATGATCACACGGGTACTCCGGGATATCCTAGGATAACACTGGATTCTCCAGGTGCCCCACAAGCAATCCACCCAGATGTGTATTAAAGTTGCCACCTTAAGTTGAACCATTAATTAACAATCTCACATTTGTCATGGATTCACTCACCCAAACCACGTCTATGAGCATAGCATAGCAATATAAGCAATACGTAGAAGTAACTCCCAAGGTTTGAATATAACAGGGCAATAGGTTCTACCTCATCAGCTACTTCCCAACCCTCATGCAATGTTTGAGTATTGGAACTAATGCATAAAAACTGGGTATGGAAGGAGTATGATCAATGTGTTACTTGCCTTGCTGACGATCCGCAAAACCTAGGGACTCATAGTAGCATGCTTCGCACTCTGGGAATTCTATCGCAAACAATAGCATACATAAGCAATCAAGCAAAGAAGCACGGGTAAATCTCAAATTAGAAGAATTGACCAGAAAGTTCAACTTAAGAACTCCGGTTTGCAAAAAGAATCAAATCAAACGGAGCAACGAAACTCAAACTGCAAAAGAAACAAGATCCATTTACTAATCTGAAATAAAGTCAAATTTTATATTACCAAAATCTTGTTGAAGTTGATTAAACAGAAAGACAGTTTTAAGACGAAGATCTAGGCGCTTGAATCGCCTGATTTCGATAAACGAGCGAAAAGATAAACTGAAACAAAAATCGGATCAGAAATCATGATCAAAATAATCACGGAAAATCCGAGAAAAAGAAAACTGACGAATAGGCTAACGAACGAACGTTCGTTGTCTGTAAGTAACGAGCGAAAACCGTTCGTTAAAATGAACGTACGGACAAACGTCCGCAAAGTAACTAAATCGAGAAAAACCGGCGAACCGATCCATAAAAATGAAATTAGGGTTTCTAAAAAATCGGATCGGTTTTAAAATAAAACCGAATGGCGACGGCGGCGGCGTATACCTCCAGCGACGCGGGGTGGCTCCGGCGAGGTGGGGCTGCGGCGGCGGGGTGCGCGGGGCGGCGCGGGCGGCAACGGCGAGCGGCGGCGCGCGGCAAAGGGCGGCGGAGGCGCTGTGAGGCGGGGCCAGGCAGGCGGCAGGGTTGGCGGCTCGGGTTGTGGTGGAGGGGCTCGGGGGTGGGGTATTTAAGGAGGGGGCTGCTTGGGGAAGGGGCAAGCGGCGCGGGGAGGAGGAGTCCCGGCCGGACTCGGGGTCGCGGTGGCGGTGGCCTCCCGGTCTCCTGGAGGGAGACGGCAGCGCGGGGCAAGCGGGCCGGCTCGGCTGGGCTTCGGCCCAGTCGGGCGCTGAGAGTTTTTTTAAATGATTTCGCGAGAACTTAAATAAAATCCTAGAAAATAAAATAAAAATCTAAAAATGCCAAAACAAATTTTCACCGTCTTAATAAAATATTTAGAACGAGATGAACATTTTTTGGCCCTAAAATGCAATTTTGAAAAATGTGCAATTTTTCTAATGCAAAAAATAGGAAAAAAATCCGAATAAAAATCAAATATTTGATTTTAATATTTTTCCTCCAATATTTCAATTATTTTGGAGAAGTCATATTATCTCCTCTCATATATTTTAATAGGAAATATTTTCGGAGAGAAAAATAATTAAAACCAAAATCCTCGTTTCAATATTTGATAAAATTCAAATATGAAGGCAATGAAATCCCCAACTCTCTCTGAGGGTCCTTGAGTTGCTTAGTATTTCGAGGATCGCGAAACGAAATGCAGTAAAATATGATATGCATGGATGATCTATGTATAACATTCCAAATTGAAAATTTGGGATGTTACATAACCGCTGAGGGATTGACAAGCCCTTGTTCACGTTGGGTGCAAGTATTTCTTTATTTTATGTGTAGGTACTGCTAACGAGGTGTTGTGTGGTTCTCCTACTAGATTGATAACCTTGGTTCTTAACTGGGGGAAATACTTATCTCTGTTCTACTACATCATCCTCTCCTCTTCGAGGAAATCCCAATGCAGCTCACAATTAGCAGATGGTGGGACAGAAATTTCCGCACCTCCAGATTTACGTTTGTTCTGACCGTAGACCATCAGCTTATATCGGCGCCAGGCCTATCTAGGGTTTACACGTCGGCGGTTACAATCTAGGGATAAACATGCCGATCATTTAAATGTGCCTTGAAGTGTACGACATGTCTTCGGAGAACTCCATCTTGATTACGCCGAGGGCTAGTACACCCATTATTCAGTTGTTGGTGGGTCCTCGGCTCGGCCCATGAACGGCGGGCTGACGTGGTGTGCACCCCCTAATCCAGGACACCATCTACTAGTCCAGACCAAAGAATCAGATACGGTCTATGAGATCACACTGCATTTTGAACAACTATATATTTTAGCATGTGTCTTACGTTTCTATTCTTGTAGGACAAGTGCTTAAAGCGGAAGAACAACTGTCCTCAGATAAGATTCCATAACTATGTTGCATACTGCTTTGCTCCTGTATCAACTAATTTTAGAATTTAAGGATCCCACTAAAACTCCAATGGTACAACATGTATGTTTAAAGAAACTTGTTTATTTAACTAGTTTACCCCACGTTTGCTTCAATTTCAATTGTACAAATACCTATCTTCTCATATCATGCACATTAATTGCTAGTATCAAAATAGAGCAAACAGTGTTGTTAGTCATGCATGTATGTCTTTGGTATCCATGTGTAGTCTTGTGGTTCACTGGAGTTCCTCACATTTATATTCTATCAATAATGTTTTTTCTTAACTGATATGATATGAATAACGTCGTATTATGTTAATTATTTTTTTAAACTATGTTTTATCTTAATTTGCCAACCTAAAATGAGATGGAGTAGACAATACAATGACCATATTACATAGATATATGTTTGTTTTATGTTGTCATTATGTACTACTTAGCAATAAAAGACATGTTAGTATAATCTTGTCCAGTTTACTATTGAACTAATTTACCAAAATGATTTTTATATACATGATAACCTGTCATTTGTCTGCTTGTTCCTTTTTAGAATGCTGACAAAATATTGGAGAAGAGTATCCTATTGTGCAATGGTGAAGCAAATAATGAAGATAAGGTTCAAAATGGTGACACAACCCTGTTGATCCTCAACAAAGATAATAATCTAGATAAGAGTTGTCTTGAAGATACCAGGACAACCTCAAGATCTTATCTTTATGTAGTGTTTGAATTGCTGGAGATTGTGTGGTTCAATGGACGATTTTTCTCCAATGGTTTTCAGTCATGTTACGGGATGAGATAGCGCTTTGGACAGAAAAAATCGATGATGCGATGTTGGGATGGTTGAAGGTGATACGAGATTATCAATTCCCTTTTAATACATAGTAGAGAAAAACATTGGACTCTAATAAGTGCCACACATGTCGGCTGAAGAAGATCGGGCCACACGCTTTTCTAGCCATCCATTGTGACACATCAGTCTTTTTGTTTTTTTTTCACACATGCACGTAAATAGGGACGAAAATAAATGATGTCAGCGGGAATCTTTTGAATTTTCAAACTTTAAAATGTTTTATCTGTTAAATGAAAATTCCGATTGAAAATCCATTTTCACCATTAAATCCATCGCGACGAGGACTTCAAAACTAGATGCCATGTCGATATGTTTCGATAATATTTTTTGGCGGTAAAAAGTTGCAATGTCTATTACACATAAATTGCCATGGTGTTTACACCGAAATTGCCATGATATGTTTCAACTACGTCTTCTTGTATGTCTAAAGTAAATTTCGACATGTTATGAAAAAGAGAATTAAGAAAATAAACTTGCCATGGTGAATTACTAAAATTTGCCATGATTCATGAAATAATTTTGACATGGTTTATAATTAAAAATAAGTTTGTCGTCAATTACTTTAAAAATGCATGATCAATGACTCAAATTTGCCATGACCCAGAAACTAAAATTGCAATGGTGAATTACATAAATTTGCCATGATACATGCACTAAAATTTCCATGGTTCACACAAAAAATAATTTCCATGGTCAAATCACTAGAATTGCCATGATGATTTACTAAACATTGCCATGATCCATGAATTAAATTTGACATGGTTAATTACTAAAAATTGCCATGGTCAATTGATGCGGCTTGAACTACGTTGGTATTTCCCAAAGAGGAAGGGATGATGCAGCACAACTATGGTAGGTATTTCCCTCGGTTATGAAACCAAGATTATCAATCCAGTAGGAGAACCAAGCAACACTATGTAAACAGTACCTGCACACAAAGAGCAAATACTTGCAACTCGATGCTTATGAGGGATTGTCAATCCCTCTTACGGGTAACGCCATAGGAAATTGGTAAGTTCACGGGATAAAATTGTCATAGATTGGATAAATAGATCTCGATAAAACACGAAATAAAAAAAGTGCAGCAATGTATTTTTGGATTTTTTGGAATAATAGATCTGAAAACAAAAGCGAATAAAAATAGATCTCAAAGCAAATATGATAAAAAATAGACTTGGGGGCCATAGATTTCACTGGTGGATTCTCTCAAGAAATAACACACGGTGGGTAAACAAATTACTGTTGGGCAATTGATAAAACCTAAAATAATTATGATGATATCAAGGCAATCCTCAATATATAGGCGTCATGTCCAAGATTAGTAGACCGACTCCTACCTGCATCTACTACTATTACTTGACACTTCGACCGCTATCTAGCATGCATCTAGTGTATTAAGTTCATGGAGAAACGGAGTAATGCAATAAGAATGATGACATGATGTAGACAAGATCTATTCATGTAGGAATAGACCCCATCTTGTTATCCTTAATAGCAACGATCAATACCCTTCTGTCACTGGGAAAGAACACCGCACGATTGAACCCATCACAAAGCACCTCTTCCCATGGCAAGAAATATCAATCTAGTCGGCCTAACTAAACCAAAGATTCGAAAAATAAATACGAGGCTATAAATAATCATGCATATAAGAGATCAAAACTCAAATAACTTTCATGGATAAATAGATCTGATCATAAACTCAAAGATCATCGGATCCCAAGAAACATACCACAAAACAAGTTACATCAAATAGAACTCCAAGAGACCATTGTATTGGGAATCAAGAGAGAGAGAGAGAGAGGAAGCCATCTAGCTAGAGCCTACAGACCCATAGGTCTACAATGAACTACTCATGCATCATCGGAGAAGCACGAATGAGGATGATGAACCCCTCTGTGATGGTGTCTAGATTGGATCTCGTGGTTCTGT